>NC_090984.1:55172946-55775613 GCF_041146395.1 Eulemur rufifrons
CAAATACTATAATGAGATATTTTACGCCAAGAACAAGCAGTAACTAATAAATTTGGGAAAGTTCATAGAACAACAGTGAAAAAAAGAGTATGGATCTTAAGGAATTGGAATTATTTAACTTAGAAAGGAATGACTTTGAGAAGAGTTAATAGTCTTCCAATATATGAAAGGATTTTATTTAAGTAGTCCTCATAATATGCTTTCTGTTTTTATAGAATAACAGGGGATGAGTCTGAATAACAGCAAAAGACTTGGGGATTGATATTGAGGAGTTATTTAAACAAGCCATCAATATAATTTGCTCAGAGATTTATATAATAAAAAAAAGTAATTTCCATGTTGAAAACATTCATCTTGGCATTTTTTTACATGAACCTATTTAGTATTCTTTAGTTTAATTCTATTTGATTCTCCTTGCCTAATGGTCTTTCCTCTCCTCCTACCTTTCTAGCCTTGTTTTTCTATCTGATGTTCTTCTTCATGTGCCCTAATAGCAGTTAGTTCCCAAAAGCCCAATTTTTGGCCCTTTGTTCTTTTTATAACTTTTTTTCATTTTTTATACCTTCTGTTAATTAGCCCATCTGTCCATAAAGTTCTGTATCATGACTTCCTATATTCTAATCTTATATTTCAAAAAATATGATATTAAAAGATATCTTGGAGTCATCTCACCTTCACTAAGTTTTTTCTACTTCCCCTTTAAAAAAAAAGAAGATAAATACTCTTCTTTCCCTTTGTTCTCTTTAATGCTACAAAATCACTAATCTCCCAGGCTCCGGAAATAGGAGCCCTCAAGTCACCTTTGAATATTTCCTCATCACCTCTGCATTGAACTTGTCACCAAGTCCGGCCATTCTTTCCTTAATGACGTCTCTCAGACCTGTCTTTTCACCTTCATTCCTACCATTGCCATCCTTATCACCTTTTATCTGCACTACTGCAGTTTCCTCCTATCTGTTCTAACTAGATCCAGGCTTCTACCTTCCTAATTCTTCCTGAAATTATGGCTTCATCACTATTTTATTTTATTCTTAGTATGTTCCTGCTCAAAATACTTGAGTTTCCCTTAATATTACTACATCAAATTCAAATGATTTTTCCTGGCTTCCATTAAATTATATTGGTAGCATTAGGATCCTTTTCGAGCACGGGACTAAGAAACCTTGTAGTTCCCTTCCCTCCTCTACCATTCACCCGTTGTCCTCATGAGGTTCACAGGGGAGATAAATATACCAGCCATGATGGAAAATGAGTAAATATGAGCCATGTGTAATATTAACAGGCTGTCTGAAACCTTCAGATTATTCTAGGAAATTGTTGAGCAATTGGAGGTTTAGGCACAAATAGTTTCTTCATCCTACAAAGGCCAGATATTGCCACAAACAAATCACCATGCCTTAGATAATTAGAACTCCTGGAAAGCTAAGTGCTGGTAAGATTGGGGAAGACAGATAGAGGCAGACTGAGTGACTGGCAATAAGGAAGTATGAATAAGTGCCTGCCTTGAGAAAGACTTATTCCTCTGCCTGATGGGTGAGAAAAGAGCAGCAGCTTCAGGGAGAGAGCTACCTGACTCAAGGAAAAGGCCTTAATCCTCTCACAGATCTAGTTTCAAAGGTAGAAGAAAAGCAAGAAAGAGCATCATCCTTGTGTGACCTTTTGGCACACATAAGTAAAAATGGTCTGGTCCAGGGCAGGGCATCTCACCTAATCTGATGAGCATCTCCTCCCTTCCCACTCACCACAGTTTACAGGGCTCTTTGGAAGCAAACTCCTGGTAGACTTATTTTTCACTCCTCTCAGTTTTGTTTTGTTTTGTTTTTCACTGCACTTTATACTGTCCATGAACATTTCACATTTCCACTTCCTAAATTATAATTTTTTCTTCATTGCATCCTTCATATATCCAAATCCTTGAGTTCTTTCAAGATCAGTTATGACTGGACTCTTCATTGAAATCTTCTACTATTGCTGCCTACAGTGATGATAAATTCCTCCAAATTCCTATAATATTTATAATTATTTCTACCCAGTTTTGCACTTAATTGTTCTCTAATCATTTCATGTATGTATGTTTATATCATGTATGTATGTTTGTTTCATGTATGTATGTAAACTCTTGGAATCCATGAACCATGTGTTTCTTTTCTCTCAAGTAAATCTCCTAGCATAGTACCTATTTCATTGTAGAAACACAGAGCTAGAAAGGACAATAGCAAACAATTATAAATTATTATTGGTTGTTTAATTAAATAATTATCTTTTTGATTCTTAAGTTATATCTATATGATACAGTTAAATAAAATCACAATGGAAGTATGTAGCCTGGTCTACCTCCTTTAGACATTTGATTAAAAACCAAGAGTATTACTCGAAATACTTAGTAATCATTATTGAACTGGCACTAATGAATCAGAATGGATTTTGACTGGTAAGTGTCAAATGTATGTTTCTCAATTGACAGTGCAAACTCTAATTAGTTCAGAACTAAAATAAACTAAAAGTTAAATTCCCATTACTGATTTATCAGAGATTAACAGTTGGTCTATAGCCATGTATTATAAATCTTAACTTTTTTATTATATCTACCTACAAATCCCATAAAAGCCACCCAAGCTGATTTAATACTTAACCTGATCGTGCTTTCTTTTTTGTATCCCACTACCATAACTCTCCCATTTATATATGCTGTATATGATTGCCTATTCCATGCACTGTCTATTTATTTCAAATGTTGATAGACCTGTAAGCATCGTATTTGGAATGTCATAGTCCACATACATGATAAGCATCTCCATTGGCTACTTTCATAACTTTGCAGTTGTTGCAATAACAAACACCACTGAATACCAGCCAGTGCCCTGGAAATGACATAAAGAAGTCTTTTCTGATTACTTCTTATGTAGAAATTACTTTGGGCCTGTATGTTTCCAGATTGCACATACTTTTACAAAAATATGTTTCTTATATGTGTCCTGGAGTACTTGTATTCAGAATCAACCAATTAAAACCAAACTAAATTGTTTGACTATAGAAGTAGCCCTCTACACACTTCAACATTACCAAAGCAATTTAGGTGTTTTGTTACATTGAGTCAGTCACACATTAACTTTACCTCAAAATACTGTTAATGCCTGGACTGTCATATGACAGCAATATAAAAGAGAGAATGTGGGTTTTTTTAACTTGTCAATTTACTTTTTTTAATTCGTTTTTTGCATTGGTTCCATCTTTTACCTGTCAAGTGGTAAAAATTTGTATTTCTAAACTGAACTCTAACATACTATGAGGATTAACATGCGTTTTAAAGATAATAGATTAGTGAAAATTCAAAAGTAAAAACTATGGAGTTTTTTTAAAGACAGAAATGTCTTGCTGGGTGCTAACACCTTCAGAAGCTATTATTACAGTGTAGCAGAGGAGGACTCTTGCAGATGGAGAGAGTAATGTTAAGATTCACACCAGACCTTGTCCTTCTATGTCTTTTCCCCCTGTGCAAAGGAATCTGTCAGATCTTATTCCTTTCTTTGAAGAAATGCCTAAAGAATGTCAGTTCAGTCTGGCTACACTTAGGCATCATGTGGAAGATTGTGGATGCCTTCAAGAAAAAGAGACACATTCTGAAAAATGTAATAATTTAAGGGTTATCAAAAGGAAGTATTTTGGCTTTTGTGACTGGGTTGAAAGTTTACTCCTTTTTCATAATAATGGTTTCTTACATTCATACTATGCTTTTTCCTTTTCTAAGCATTTTAGGATTAAATGTCTTTGATTCTCATTATATTCTAAATTTAATTTGAAGTTATTTTACTATGTTTATAGTAAAAAACAGTACTGTTATTTTGTGTTTTCTGACCACTAGGACCTGTAGTTTATGTTTGGCTATTTTTCCAGATGGATTATTTTTCACTGCGTGGACTATGGACAGCATGACCCAGTCCAGAATGATGTAATTATTTCTGTTAGTAATAATTATGAACATTGGGGTATAATATACTTTCATTCAGTTGCTTCTGAATGTCCAACAAGACTCTCAAAACCCTACTTTTCATGTTATGCTCATAAATGGCCTATGGAAGCCAAATGTTTCATTAATGAAGTCTTCCTGACTCCCAACAGAGTTAGGTACACTTCTCCCAGAACACCATGCACACTATATTGACATTATATTGGGAATTCATTTATGGTCCTATTTCATACTTATTTCTATGTTATCGGTAACCTTAGCTCAGATTGAGTAAATAAATGCAGAAATGAATATATGTGTTTTGCTTTGTTGTCCTGAACTGTTAACTTCATTTAAAGGCCATTCCACATGGTACTACTGGGTATCCACCCACTGAATTTCAGGGTAAGCTCAGCAATGTGATTGGGAGATACAACAGGTACTCAAGCAGTTTCTTTACTAACTTTGATTAAAATTAAAAATAGTAAGCCATTTTGTTTTTCAAACAGCACCTGTAGACCAGTATTTCAAGAAAAGAAGTCTAAGAATCAAAGAGAGTCCATTATGGTTTATGCACGGACCCAGGATAATATAGAAGACATAGTAAAGTGTTGGGTCAGGTCAGAGTAGAAACTTTAAATGCTATTTTGAGCAAAGCTTTGAAAATATTGAAGGGGCAGAGTGGCATTGCTTGTAGTAGGAAAAAGAAAAATTTAGGTGAAATAAATGTCAAATTGAATCTAATTTACTAATTTGAACAGATAGGATTACAGAAAATGAACAAGACTTTATTTTTTGTTTTTATAAAATATTCAAGATAGATTTTGCTCCTTGTTCTACAAGGGGAAAAAAAACATGACATTTAAGGAATACTTATTTTTATACTGATGTCCTTTTTTATCTCTGAATAAAACAGTGAGGCTTGATCCATATTGAATGAATTTTCTGTATGAAAAATCAGCATGGACTAAAATAAGGTCATTAAAAAACTATAAACTAACAAGACATGATGGTGCATGCCTATAGTCCCAGCTACTCTGGAGGATTTCTTGAGTCTAGGAGTTCAAGGCCAGCCTGGGCAGCATGGTGAGACTCCCATCTCAAAACAAAACAAACAAACAAAAATTATAAACTGTTATGTTCCATGTAAAATATTTTCTTGTTATTATCCTCTTATCAATTCAGAGATAATACGGAAGAATCTTCTAGAGTTAATTTAATATCTGTATATTCCCATGTACATAGTCTCACTGGGGATTTGTCAAGATTAATGATATGTTTATAAAATGTCTGAGACTCTGGGTGAAATGTGATATGTAAATAGATTATTATTAGTAATAGTATAACTACTACTATTTTAATGAATAACGTATCTTCTTTAGTTATCAAAAGTAATGAGTTCAAACCCATTGAAAGGTCTCTCTTCATTAGAAAATTTTCATGTCAATTTTCCGCATGGTACCAAATAGAGATCTTACTTTTGGCACGTAATTATCCACATCAAGTTATAATTGTCCAAGACTCAAATATTTTACAGGCATATTCCTTCTTTGAGTTTTATGGATCGGAAGAATCAACATTGTTAAAATGTCTATACTGCCCAAAGTGATCTACAGATTCAATGCAATCCCTATTAAATTACCAACATCATTTTTCACAGATATAGAAAAAACAATTTTACGCTTTGTATGGAACCAGAGAAGACCCTGTTTAACAATTTTCTGATTATTTTTAAGGGCAAAATTTTACATGATTCTCCCATTTTACTTTTCTACCTTAATTCTTATAAGCATGAGAGTAATCTGTTGGCAGACTCCTGGAAGGTTCTTTGGTAAAGATCACTCTACAGAGTCTGGCAAGAAAACAAAGAGATATTTATTCAATTAGAAGTAAAGGAAATCTTGCATAAAGGGCTATTCATTAAGATTTCCTTTAAAAAATCACTTAGAAAATGTTGTTTTTAAAAGACTTAGGACAAATTAGTAAATATGGATTAAATGTGTTCTGAGTCATAACAATTAATTAGAATTTTTTATGAAATGTGTTTACCTTATTTTTGAAGCACTTTAGATATTACATGAAAAATTGTGATACAACTTTTCAAAAAGGAAATCTGGAAGGGCTCTAGAGGCCACCGTGTAGTAAATCTTATTTAAATCCTTAATGAATAGAAAAAAATGGTACAACTGTATATAAACTTATTGACTGTTATAGAATCTTGCGTTACAAGTATTCTTTCTAATACATTCCTTAGTTGTATCCCACAAAAGTCCCAAAGTAATAAACATACAGAGAAATACAAGGATTATATACAGTAGTTCTCAAAGGACCCATTTTATATGACTCCACTCCATATCACCTTGAAATATATGTGATATTCTCTTCTCTTTTACTTAGTATAACTTCAAGTAAAACTATTTTAATTCATGTTTTAGACCACTTTAACTTCAAATTTCCATTCTTTTCTGTGGCTGAAAAGAAGAGTTTTCTTTTTCTAAAAACTTTCTAGATTTACATTTTTACTCTATTTGTTTTGTTTTGTTTTGTTTTGTTTTGTTGTTGTTGTTGTTTTTATTAGAGCCAGAGTCTCCCTATGTTGCCCAGTATCATCTCAAACTCTTGGGCTCGAGTGATTCTCGCGCTTCACCCTCCCAATTAGGTGGGACTACAGGCACTTGCCACCACACAACCTACTCCATTTCAAGACATCAGTTTACCTAAGCACTTCTATCTCATATGTAAAGTTTATACCTGATAATTGGGAGAAGCCAAATCCATATTTGTACCTATATTAATGATCAGGGTGAAAACTATTAAATACAGAGATATTATGCAGTGACATCTGCAAAAGGTAGTCAACATGAGAAATAATCATCATAAAGAGAATTAAGTTCAACCTGAACTAAAAGAGCAAAAAGACCTTCAAGAGAAGGAGGGAGAAAAAAGAAACCCTTAAAGCTAACAAAGACCTCCAGGAAATACTGATTTCACATCAACTGAATGTTTTCAGTTCTGCAGGATAGCAAAGAGAGTGGTGTAATTATGGGCACCATGCTTGGAGGCACGCTGTATTGCTGTACTGCATCAGGAAGGATAAAATCTCTCTATAAAAGCCTAGTGAAACTGCATAAGGAATGTATTTGGGGCATCCCATTAAAGACAAAAATTTAATCATATGGATAGGATATGGGGCAAGAAGGACCAAGGTATGCAGAAATGACTTCCAAGAGGAAATGATATAATAGATTGTGGGCTTTGACTTCTGGGAATTTCTTTCCATAAATCAATAGTCAAGACATGAATAACTATAAGGATGGGTAGGTATTAAAATGTTATATAAAATATATAAAATGAAAGAAATGACTTAGAGCTCAAGAAAAATTAATGAATATCACTGCGTTAACAATTTTGCCAGAATCCTCCACAGATCATATTGATGTCCTTAGGCCCAGTACATCCAGAAAAAAAGAAAAGGCTACTTTGAAGGAATTGAGAGGCTTTCTGAAATGGATTGCCTGAAGTCAGAGGCTCAAAAATAAGAACCAGAAGATAACACAGTTTTTGTAAAGGAACTCTCCCCTTGAGATAGGAAAGGAGAAAAAAAAAAAAAAGTACTATGTAAAATAAATGAAAATTATAATAGTATCTGCATTTTCAACAGAACTGAAATGAATTGGAGAACCATTTGTATAAAATCACTTCATTTATCATAAATTTCCAGGAAAATAATTTACATAAATGAAGTGTTCAGATTACTTATTTAAATATTTTTAATAAAAATCTTTCTAAAATACATTTTACTTTACCCTGCATGTTAAAAAGAATATGCTGAAGATTTTATTTATTCTTAAAAATTTATGATGACTCATAAACATTAATTATTTTTCTCTAAAATAGTAATTCTCCCAAAGGCTATTGAAATTAATTGGACTAGTTTTCCACACTTGAATTTCCGAGCATTGGTACTTGCTATATGTAGGTCTTATGTCTTCTCCCTGGCTGCTACTTGGCCTACTTTCACTATTTGACATCATCCACAAATTGAGTCTAGTGACTCCTTCCCTGCTTCTTTCCAGTTTGTTGTATCTAATATATTGCAGGCAGAAAATTCAGACAAGAAGCTTGTGTGACCATAACTAAAGCAAAATGAGTTTCAAGGAGACATTTGAGAAACTATCCTAAGATTGTATGAGCTTAAGCAGGTGGCTCTTTTAGAACCTATATTGGCTGCTCAGTGGCTTTATTTTGGAGAGGAAGATGGAGAGAAGCTTGACCACATTCTGTATAGTAAACATCGTGACATTATTTATTTCTGTATATCAGTTAAATTGTTTGAAATTGTCAGTGTCATCACTACATCAAATATAAATAGGAGCTGTAGAGCATGTTCCAGAAACTGGCCCTGTGAATCTGTGCTTTATAATTGAAATCTTATCATCTATTTTATATTATTTGATATGAATTAATACTATCATTAATTACAGGAATGCCTTCTTTTTTTATATGATAGGTTATGTGTCAAAGATAGCTTCTCCTAGTGGGAAGTATAATATACATGCATAGTCATACTAGTAGCAAAATCTCCACTTGGAGTAATTCACAGTTAAGCCAGTCCTCTTCTTTGAGTTACCCCACAAAATTTCAAGAGAAGTGTGGCAAGAAGTTTTGACTTATGCTTTCCTCTACAGAGATATGATTAGAACACACTCAGTAGAACTGAAGAAGGGAAAGCAAGGGAGGGAGGATCATATAGGAGGAATCTTAAGGAGAATAATAATATGGAGTACTAGAGGCAGTAAATATAAAAGGGAAAGAGAAAGAATTAGGGAAACTAAAGGACGCATAGGTGTTTTCAACTAGTGAAAATAATGGAGTCCTTAGGAAACCATGTAAAGGATAAATGTCCAAGTATTGGCAAAAAAAAAAAAGTGAACATGTTTTAAAGAAAGTTGATTTCCTATTTTAATAAAGGTTTATTGCTACATTAACTCATCTCTAAGCTTTCTGAGACAACTTGTAGGAAAAAGGGTATTAAGCTCTAAGCCTAACTCTGTTTCTAAAGAGCTTTCCAACATTAAGCAGGTACTAATTCAGACTTTAGTTTTCTCATTTATGAAATGAAAGATTTAGATCAGATTATTTCTAATATCCTTTCCAACTCTAAAATTCTATAATTTTCTGAGGAACATATTTTAGAGTATTGGTTTAGAATTTGTACAGCCAAATAATGTCACAATGAAAGTGTTCTCTTTTCATGTCTTATACTACTTGTGACCATCCAGGAGACTTCCATGTGGATCGTTTCCTTCTAGGAGGAACTGTCCTGTCCTTCTCCTTTGTAGAGGAAAACAGTTCCAGGCAGAAATATGACACCCACCCTCTCACACCATTGATGGTTTTTAGTGTAAGAAAAGCTCAAGGATAATCAATCCATTAATGAGTCAATGGCTGTACCAAGTGGGTTGGCACAAACTAAAAATAGTAAGACTAACACCTTGCCCAAAAAGATATATGTTGAACCAATATCAAGTTGCTAAGGTGGAAAGAATGAGTAGAAGATGTCATAAAATAGGAGGGACCATGATGTTCCACAAGAAATTTCAAGTCCATGAGAAACCAGAATCTAGCAGGTAGAGGTCTATGGAATAGTGGATTAAGCAGCCAGTTGGTAGAGTTCCCTTTAGTGCTGCATTTATGTTCTAAGTATAACACATTCAAATTCTTTAAGAGTATCACCACTCAATCAATAGGTAAAAATTTTCTGGTGAATTACTTACTATTCATTGTAATTATAAAAGAAGTAAGAAAGTGCACGCATACATAAAGCTGAGACCAAGAAAATAATATTGTTTGAAAGCTAAAATGGAGATTCCTAAACAACTGCTACTGAGGTTCTTATAACTACCTTTAATCCAGAATAAGACTTTAGTTACAGTACTCATGAGGCATTTCTCTGAGGTTCTATTTCCTATAATGTCCCGTGTATCTCCATAATAAATCCCCATTTCTTGAACCTGTTTTGCAGATAACCCTAATTGTTATACTTTCCAAATCACTCCCATCTTTACTATGTTTCTCAATAACCTTTTGAAGTAGTTTAGATCTCATTTTGTGAGTATGGAAACTAAGAGAATGTAAGTGACCTCCCAGGGCCTTCTGACTCTAATCCGTTTTCAGGACCATAGGGAAGCAACTGCCCAATATGGTATTTCTCTGACTGGACCTTTTACCCTCTGTGAGAAAAATCCAGCCCCTAAATTTTTCCCAAAGATGTTACATGTTCCCAAGAAATAACTTACATATACACAAAAAAGTACCCTTGCCTATTTATGGAGTTTGTACTATTGTTCTTCTCCTTTTCTTTTTTGCTATGATAATGGCATCTTTACAGAGTGATGCCTGTCCCATGTCATTACTGATACTTATGATGCCCAGTGCTGAAAGCCCTAAATTTTATGCTAATGGTACCCACTCTTCTCACAAGTCACCAGCACTCCCTATCACTATCAAACCACCACCATTCTATCGGTGCTAAAGTAGCTGGCACCAATGCTTCTAATGTCTACTGAAGGACCTCACAAAATTTCACCCCAAAGTATGAATCCTTGGTATAAAGAATATTTTGAATTAAAGGCTCTTCTTAGAGATCAACAGGCCCTTGGAAGAAGCTTGCCCTCTATCGGCATAAACCAGACCCATCAAAAAGAACTATAGGCTGACTTCCCTTCTTCTCCCTGTTATCGTAATATATTGCAAGGAAAAATCAAGATCAAGAATGCAACCAGACCTGGCCCAAATCATTTTAAACATAATACCTGTCTCTCAGGTTAATAACAAGTCAATATGTTTCCCCCGTCCATTCATTCTCCCAAGTATCTATATCTATTCATCCTCCCTAGCAACAGTTTATTGCCCCTAAACAGAACTACCTGTACTCCTCATTTCCCCCTCCCCTCCAAAAGAACAGTTATAAAAAATATCTGAACTTCATTAGGATATTGAGTAATCACTCTGCAATTCTCCCCATGTGCATGATAAATAAACCTTTTAATCTGCCTTAATTGTGAGTTGATCTTTCAGCAATCTTTGTGGGGGGAGCAAGTTTCCCCTAACCTCTACACTACCAACAGACCCATTGTAGTTTTTCTTTATGCTCTCTTTGCATATTTCTTGCTATAAAATTCAGGAATGATAAAGTGAAAACCATCACAGCTGCTAGAATTCTCCCCCACACATACACCCACCTCCACATACACAGACCTCTGACCCTGAACCAAACTTGTAAACTTCTCTTTACCTTTAGGTCAGAATGTATGTTCTTATACTGCCATCTCCTGCCTCCTGACTCCCTCTCTTCCAAATAGATCCCTGGTGGACCCAACCTACCAGTTCTGTGCAGACATGCCCAGGCATGGCTAAATCCTAGCATGAACACAGATCTTGACATCTACTAAACTACTAATTAGTAATGAAGCACTTTCTGTCATTTACACACAGCCTCTTTTGTAAATTATTCCTGGTGAATTAAATAACTTTTATTTCTAAATAGAAAAAATATTATAATCTTAAGTGCATTGAGTATCTTGAGAGCCTTCAAAGATAAAAATATATCGCTTATGTGAATGGCCCTTTATCTCTGTGGTTGTTACCGAAAGTTCGGCACTTGTCCCCAAGGCTGCATCAGAAGAATGAGGACAAGTGGTTTGAGGAAAAAGAAAGAGAAGTTTATTCATTTGCCAGCAAATGAGGAGTATAGGGGTCTCATGTCTTCAAGTGCTATAGTCCTCCCTGTAAGCGGAAATACTGAGCTTTTAAAAGGAGTTTTCAGCTTGGGGCTATTGCTGTTTAACTACAGTTGATGGTCCTGATTGACCCCATCTCTAGTGAAGACAATCTGGAGACCTCTGCCCACACAATTCCACTGAGCCATCTCCTGTGGTACAAAACACAAAGGACATTCCCCTATCCCTCTGTTTACTGCCCTTGGGCAGGCCGTTCCCTCTGTTACGAGCTCTACCTCCCCAAAATGCATAACCACAATTTAACCATAAGGAAAACATCAGAAAATCCAACTCAAAGAACAATCTATAAAATTCCTGACTAGCACTACTCAAAACTGTCAAGGTCATGAAAAAACAGGAAATTCTGAGAAACTGCCACAGTCGAAGGAGACTTAATTACTAAATCTAATATGGTAACTAGATGGAATCTTGCAACAGAAAAAGAACATTAGGTAAAGACTAAGGGAATTCAAATAAAATATGGACTTTAGCAAATAATAATGTATGTCAATACCAGTTCATTAGTTGTGACAAATGTACCATGATAAGGTAAGGTATTAACAATAAGGGAAACTGGATTTGGGTTATATAGAAACCATGTACTAAGCTTGCAACTTTTCTGCAAATCAAAAACTATTATAAAATAAAACATTTATTAAAGATATGTATATGTTATATAGATGTGTGTATATATAAACATATTTATATCATATACTGTATATTGATATATTTATACATATAAGTGTATTATATCTATGCATAAATTTTGTGTATGTGTATGTGTTATTCTTACCTTTAGGAGGTATATATTTTTGCTTAGCTGGACAAAGATTATAAAAAGTCTTAATTGATAGAATAGAATGAGCAATCTCCTAAGAATAACATTCAAATTATTTATGAGTAACCCCCCACCCCCAACTAATAAACTCATTTGGTTGTTTAGTCGTAGGCAGTGATTTGCAAAGTCAAAAAAATTTTTAAGACAACCTTTACTAAAGGTGCTGAGAGTAACTGATACATCCAGAATTGCGATGACACATTCACATTCTCCAGAACTAATCCATAAAGTTTGAGCAACTTCTTATGGCTGAAGGGGTGATGCCTAGTTAATGATCAGAGAAAAATACCAAAAACTAAAGTAACATATACCTCTGGGGGAAACAGCTTTTTAAAAACATCTGTGTTAATTCTTAAAGAGGTCATAGAAGCATTTGAAAGGAATATCTCCATGCTGATACCTATCAAATTTCAAACTATTTATCATGAAGCCTTTGGTTAAGAATATGCTTGAACCCTCATTTATCTTCTCTTTTATTCTATTGATTTCCCATACTGATGGATGATTGAAGATTTTACAGTCTGGTTTCAGAACAGCAGGTCTATTTGAGGGGATTTAAGAAAGCTCCAGTGCAGGACTAATATATAACCTTCTTTTCATTATGTTAATGATTATTTCCTAAATATGTTGTCATAATGGATCTTCCGCTGTCACCTGAGGAAGTAAGAAACAATCTTGTCTCATATTTCTCTGTTTCCAAAAACCCCAAGCAAGGCAAGATCACTTTTGCATCACCTTTATACCTAATATTTTCTAGACCAGTGATGCTTCTAAAGTGTAACTGTAAACCATAGTTGCAAATTGGGTTACAAACAAATTTGCTTAAGGCATAAACCACAAATTAAAGTAATGATCACTTCAAGATGAAACTTTTTTGTGTGTATTTTAAAATCAGAATGAAAGTAGGTCAATGAAATTTAGGATATTTTAGAGTATGTACAGTATTGTATTGTTTGCCAGTACCTAATTTACAATTACAGAGCTCCATGAATATTGAAATGATTCAGCTTCCCATTATAAATGTATGTGGCAGTTTGGTTGTTGATCAGTTTATGAAGTTAATGCAAATGGAACTGTCTTCCTGTCAGCATTTGAAATCTATAATGCAGTCATGTTGTATATTCAGGGACAGGCCATTGACAGTCAATTAACAAGTTTGATTGGTATGTCAACTCATTCTTTTGAATTGTTAATAGTATGTTAATAGCATTCGTTTCTTTGTGCAGTCCCATTTGCAGCTTCACAGTTACAGCTATTTTTTATAATTCTGAGTAACCTAAAATAGTGCCTTAATAATAGATTATTAAACACCTGTCTAGTGTAGCTTAGGGAGGTTTTTCTAGACTGGGAGTTTGCAGTGGATCCCTTTGATATTCAAATCAACAAATGATAGCCTTTTTATTCAAAACGTAAATTCTTTTGATGGTTAGCTTGTTAAGAAATACTCAGCTCTAGTCTGACCTGATCTGGTTTCCCATGGAAAAGATCTGATGCCGTTTGAAGGTTCATAAATGGAATGCCAATGACAATTTGTTGTTGACGTTTTGCCGCCTCAGCCCTCAGATGCTGCTGGTTGATGTGCCGCTTTAGCTTCACCAAATAATCCTTGCAGGTAAATGATCTATGGATTGATCAGATAGTTTCAAAGTGAAGAGGGCTCTTCTGTGGTCTGGATTTTTAGGCTTGCAGGGGTACTTAAAAAGATGCGTCAAAATTGACAGATAAATCTTAAGGCATAGAATGATGGGAGAAAGCAGAAATGTGGGAATATTTTTAAGTGACTAGCATATTAGAGTTTTGAAAACCTTCAAATGTCGATCAAATCTGTTCCCCATAGCAGATTTATTTCTACCTTGGTTTTTGTTATGGTTGTTTTGTCTGTGTGCACAGGTTTACTCTCACTTTTCTGGGGAAGTTGATGAGACATTAAACGTATTATTCCCGAATGGTGCTTTGGAATAAGGTTGTGAGTTCATTTGCACAGCCATGTTTTATTCATATAGTTCCTGTGCACCAGAATATCAGAATCTGCCATTTCTCTAGCCTAAAAAAAATTGTCTATACCAAGGAAGCAGTAAAAATTTTATTCCTTTCCCCTGCCCCGTTCTTTATTTCTCTTGATGATGCTTTCCACGACCTGCGATTTATATTTAATTTCATTGGCAGAAGTTTCTTTACAATAATGTGGAAAAAAATCCCACCAATGTAGTTTAGATATTTAGTTAATATTTTTCCATTCTATGCTTCAATAAATTTGGAGGCACAATTTGCATGTTTTTAAATTTTAGAACTAGATGGTTCTTGAGAGATTGCTATTCAAATACTTTTAATATACCGATAAGAAAACTGAGGCAAATAGTGAGACCTCACAGCTAGTTGGTACAGACCCATCTCTTTATTACTAACCGTGTATACATCCTGCTTGCTGCCTTTGGAAATATACAGAAGCTCATTTGAAGGTCAGTACAATTCTAATCTACATTTCTCAACTAGATAGAGAAAGTTGCTAAAGTTTTCTAGCTATAACATAAAAACCTTTACACTATAGTTTAAGAACTATACTTACCACTAGTAAAAAAAAATTATAAAGAGCATATATTTTTAATGTGTAACTAAAATATCTATAAATCAGGAGGAAAGAAGGATAAAAGGAAATTACCCACTGTCTTAGATGGTTTATTTGTTCACCATCTGCCCGTAGGCAAGACCACAGAACTTATGACCTATCTCCGGATGGGGAGAGGAAAGGAAAAGCAGGAGGCACACAAGCATTAATTGATAACAGGTTTTGCTGTGTCACCTTAAATAACCCTTCAGCAGTGTTTCTCAAAGTGTGTTTCACAGATCACAAGTCCCATAAGATGCTTGGCCACCAAAAGGTTCTGTAGCTAGAGAATCAGGACAAATATGTCCTTAATAGAGATTCACATTGTCGTGATATTTGTTGGCAGAGTAATGACTCTAAAAAGTCCTGCAACAAAGAGACTTGTTTAGCTCTATTTAACCCAGGATTTCAAAACCTAATTTGAACACAAAACCTTTGTTTCTTTATTTGTTTATATGTTTGTGTCTTTTAAAAACGGTTAACATCTTTCATGGAAATTTAGGGGATACTAAAACATCATTAGCCAAATTATTTAATTTCATTATGCTTCAATTTCCACATCTATAAGTGAAGGTAATAAGAGTACCTATTGGCATGAGGATTAAATGAGCTAATATATGTCAAACACTTAGTATAGTGTCTCTCACATTGTATTTGCTATTAGAATTATTTCTTAATAGTAATATTGTTGTTGTTATTATTGAATGAGTGAGAATGGTGCCATGGTTTTATTCATTTGGGTTTACTGGGTATATATGTGTAATAAACTGTATATGGGCATTAGACTGGAGTCTGAGATTTTCTGAGTCAATAGGACAAGGCACAAATGAGGGGAAGCAGATATGTAAGATGAAAAATTACAAAGCAAAGTGGTAAGGGCAGTTATAAAGATAAAAACCAAAGGACTTTGGGAGTGCTGAAGACAAAGTTTCTATTGCTAATAGAAGATCTCAAAGGTTTTCCTTAGGAATTGACCATCTACTGAATGTCTGGGAAACTGCATGAGGAAGAAGCAGGGAAATTACAGAGAAAGAGAATAGCTTTACTTTCGTGAAAGGGACTGGTGTATCTGGGGAATGAGGATAAGTGTGGGATCTTGGATGTGGCAAGGGGATGTGGCACACTGGCATGGGAGATTGGGGCCCAAGTATAAAGGACCTTGTATCCAAGCTCAGAAGTTTGAGTTTTATCTTGTAGACAACAAAGCAAGAAGAAAACTTTTAGGCTTGAGATTGACATGACCAGCCTTGTGTTGTAGAAAGAAAACTTGACAGCTGGGACTAGAGGAACAAGAGAGAAGGGAGGCAGGAAAATATGGTGGGAGTATGGACTGAGGCACAGGCATTGGGAAGGGAGAGGCTACACGTGGATTAAAGAGAGTTTCTGACATAGAATGAGAATGCATGACCAACTGGTGGGGGAATAGAAAAATGAAGGAACCAAGGATAAGACCAGCATGTCAAATTTCGGAGATTGTATAATATAAATGGCAATTCAACTGAGTTTTATAAATAGAGATAATGAGTTTTTCTAAAAGAAATTGATCCACGTGCCTACAGCCTGCCAGCATTTTTGTAACAATGACCTTTTTTTCAAAAGGGACTAATTGAACATATGTGTGGATTGCATGAGACAACTCATGCAAACTACTGGTAACTCAAATCAAAAGTGACTGACTCAGTAACTTACTGGAAGTATAAAGGATATACATTTAAAAATTAAATATAAAATGCCATATGCAGTGTTAAAAATCATAGGAAAGGCCGGGCGTGGTGGCTCACGCCTGTAATCCTAGCACTCTGGGAGGCCGAGGCGGGTGAATCGCTCGAGGTCAGGAGTTCGAGACCAGCCTGAGCAAGAGTGAGACCCCGTCTCTACTAAAAATAGAAAGAAATTATATGGACAACTAAAATATGTATATACAAAAAATTAGCCGGGCATGGTGGCGCATGCCTGTAGTCCCAGCTACTCGGGAGGCTGAGGCAGTAGGATCGCTTAAGCCCAGGAGTTTGAGGTTGCTGTGAGCTAGGCTGACGCCACGGCACTCACTCTAGCCCGGGCAACAGAGTGAGACTCTGTCTCAAAAAAAAAAAAAAATCATAGGAAAAATCATTGCTTCCTTATCTGTATACTCACAAAACTTTATACATGGCTCAGCTAAAGCACTGCTAATATTTGTATTATGTTTATTATTTCATATGTCTACCTCTCCTCTCCTTTTCTCCTTTCCTTTTTGAGTTTTTTGGGTCCGGGATCTTGTTTGTCTTTATGTTTCCAGACCCATCCACAATTGATATATAGTATATATTTAACAAACAGTTTGAGTATATATTAATAATATTTGAAAAGCCATTACTCTGATTTCATTCCCAAAATAGAAATTCAAAAATATTCAGCAACACTAGTTATAAAATATTAGATAAGAACTTTCACAAAATATGTTTCTTGTACCTGCAAAACCTTGAGATTTTACTGGCTGGCAACATATATTTGAACTGCCATGTTACATGAACATTAATGAAAAAATAAACCCAAACTCTTAGTTTGATGTTTACTACATGACAAGTTTCTCTGATTTATACAGTACTTCACATTGTGGCGGGGACATTTAAATCATCTTTTAAATATCAGCCTCTCTTTCCTGTACTGACTCCTTATTGGCATGCCCTTCTCTTTGAAGACACAGGAAGCTCTATAGTCTGGGGATGTTAAGCCATTAGACTATATCTTGTACAATTTTATCAGAAGTTGGTTAACTGTTCTTCCTGTTACCTCATGCTGTGCTTATAAGTATTTTAATTTACTTTTATGTTCTGCCAGTTTTCCATTCCCTAACACATCACACAAACTTAAGTGATAACGGAAAAGACATTATCAGCTTCAAATTCAGAGCTAATATGCTATTTTTAAAATTCTTCTTTAACTCCCAAATTGGAGCAGCGTATTATTTTCTATCTACTCTATTTAAGCAATACCAAGATTATAAATCTCACTAGCAAAGAGACAAGAAGTAAAAAATAACCAATATAAAGACTGTGGAAGGTCTTAAAAGTTTTCATAATTATTCATTCCACCATAAAGAATTTTACAGGAAATAATTTATCCATGTCTGTGTTACCCCCAGAAATGTAGATTTATACTATGTATCTCCTTAAGTACATTGAAGATTTATTTTTATTTTTAGAAAAAGACTTTATGCTTTGAAAAGACCATTAAAAACTCTCCTTCCTCAACTTGTTTTTATTTAAATACATGACTTTTTCAATCGAGATCTCTAATCACAAGTCTTTCCTAATTCTCTGTAATATGACAGTATTTCTTCAGGTGGTAATTTCATCCGTAGGAAAAAATAAGGTTCATAAAAGGATACTTTCTCCAGGGCCAAATCAGGGGCTTTAGTCCCTGAAAGTATGTAGCCATCTTGTTGTTCAGTAAAAGAAGTGCCTTCCTGATGTGTTTAGCCACTATATTTACCTTTGACTTCATATGGACCACTTTTTTTTCCCAGGTAATTATAAAATATTCCAAAGGTCTGGAATTCTGTAATGTAATTCTACAGTTTCCTCTAGTTCTGCAATCTCTTCATCTTTATTCATCCATTGTTAATTCTAATACTTTAGACATATTTTTATTAGAGATATTACTAGAGCAAGAAAAGAAAATTATAATATATGAAACTTTAACTATTATTTGCCTTTTAATTATGTAACTATTACTGGGAATTATTTCCACAAAAATTATTTACCCAGGTTCTAGATTGGGTAAAATTCTAATGTCATTGGTATATACTATTTATTTTATAAAACTCTTGCCTTTTAAATAAGTCAGAGATGGTTTTTCAAGGTGGTATAGTGTAAAGGTGGAAAGGTGTTGATACCTCTTTTCAACATAAGAATCATTGCTGACACCCCTGTAATAAACACAAATTAACAAGAGAAAAGCATAACAGATTTATTTAATCAAACCTTGACATGACATGGGAAACTTCAGATTGAATGGCCCAAAGATACAGGGAAAGTTGTCTGATTTTATGCTTAGGTTTGATGAAGCAGGGACAGCATGTACAAATGTGATTGATCTAATAGTAATAGACTGAAGTTGCGGGTGGGCAGGATCCAACAAAGCCTGTTCAGATTATTTTTGGCCTTTCTGTGCAGCATTCCTTCCTTCCAGCTATGGGACAGGACCCTCTCAAGAATAGAGAAGGTCTTGTGACCTACAGTCACACAAGGTAGGTCAAATAATTTCTTTATGGCCAGTTCTTAAACAGAAAGGTGGGGGGAAGTTAGGGTAATAATTGTAGGTTTATGGCAGGCTTTGGAGAAAGGGTTTCTGATTTCTATGACCCATCTTGGGGGAAGAGGGATTCTAGTTTCTGTGGCTTGCCTCTTGGTGGGGAGGGGAATAAGGGGTGTGAGATAGGAAGGCAGGAGAAGGTCAGAGAGAAACTTTGCTTCTGAGGCTTCTTCTGAGAACTTCACTTTAGGGTATTGTTTTTCTGAGCATATATCTTTAGTTACACATATACTTCAATTTTTTTTTTTTTTTTTTGGTACATAAGGATTGCATCACCAACAAACTGACTTTATGTTATGCCCTTTGCACTGTTTACCATTGTCTTTATCCTGTCATTCACACGTTTCCCATTTAGAATCAGTAAAATTTATTTGTTAGACAGTTAATCAGGGTTTTAGGCTTGGCTGTACAGATGAATGACAGCAGAAGCAAAATGATATATTTAACAACCAAACCTTGCTGCTTTGACATTCTACCTGATTCTTATTTCTTGTTTTGATGCATAAGTTTTTACTTTTATTATCACTACTTTTTAAACTAGAACAGTGAAACCAGTTAAAAGAACCAAAAATAGTATTTCAAGAGGACGAAGAGATACAGTAAAGATTTATAAATTGCGGTCTTTGGGTATAGAGACAATTGCAAACTAGAGAAAGTCTTTTAAGGCCTTCCTTAAGGTGTTTCCCCTCCTCCTCCCAAATGAAAGCAGATCTTCCATAGACCTGAAATTCCTGTTAATTACTTGGGGCTAAAGAGATTCATTTTCTGTAAGTTAAGAAAGCCAGATTTATCTTGTAACTTGGTAGAAGCTACTTGGTGGCAAGAAAGTGAGTTCCAGTAATGAAAGCTGGCAGTCCAGGATTTGTGCTCCACTCTGTTGGCATATGAAATTACAGCACATCATTCAAACAGAATCAATAATCCAACTTTTATGTCCTTTGCTAGGTACAGTGAAAATTTTATTATTCTGTGATCATTTTATTCTTGCCGGATTAGGTCATGTGCTGTAGCAGTAAGAAGCAGCTCAAGTAGATAGAATATGCAAGATCAAAACTTGTGTTTTTACCAGCATACCATAACGATCATATAATATTCAAGGAAAGATGCTATAAAAGTCAGACTCTTTATTTCCTTGAATCATCCCTGTAATATTCTGAATGATATTTAGAGGTTCAATTTACCTAAAGAAAGGAATCTTGCCCCTCGGTGTGGAATGAGCTTTATAAGCTGTGGTATTCCTTAATTGAGGCAAATGGAATCAGCAAGAGATAGTTTGTTTCAACGTAAACATTGCTCTACATGAACAAGGAGAGAAAATCTGATCATGTTCTTGCTCCTTTGATTTAGCTTCTTCTGCATCGCTCTTTTTCTATGGAACAAGAGTATTTTTACAGAAAAGATGAATTGTTCTTAGGTAAAATCTACACAGCCATAAAAACCAGGTAATAAATTTACTTTAAAGCATCAGCTCCTAAAGTATGTTTGCATAGTAATGTATGGACCAGGCCAAAATCCAGGCTTGAACATTTTCTCCTTGTTATCACCTCGTTAAGCTCCCCATGTCTGAGCCATGCCTCCTACAGTCACAGGTATGGTGCCACTAATTAAGAAGAAGGGGCTCATTACCAATTCTCATTAACATCAATTGGAGTTTTAAAGCCAAATCCCTGGACTGAAAATTTACCCCCTTAATGTTCAACGCAGGTGAACGAATAAAATCATTTAAATGCCTGTATCATGGGGTAGTGCAAATGTGCTCTCCAAGGATGAACAAATTGCTTACTACAGTCTGGCACTAATCCCATTGCTCAGTAAAAGGCAGGCAGAGCTTTGAAGAAAAATACTATTTGAAAGGGAGATACTGATGGGGAAAGAGAGTGGGGGATGGGGACTAAATGAATATCCAAATTATCACTAGGATATGTGTCATCCCCAGAATATATGGAAGAACAAAATTAACAAAAGCATGTTTGAAATAGTGCCTGACAATTAAGTGCTCAACAAATAAGATTTTAATTAACAGATGAAGAAATAAATGGTCACCAGTATGTTTTAACCTGCTGACAAAACTTACCTCTCAGACTCTTCGCATGTGCTTCAGAACATCCTGGATCATATTCCTTAAGCCTTTTTCTGTAACTGTAATGTCTTATAGATAGCATTGCACATTATTTTATTGTGGGAGGTTCTTGACATAAGACATTTCAAAATGCTTAATTTCATGAAAAGTTAAAATGTGTTGATTTGGTTGATTTGAGTGAGCTGTTCTGCAGTTCATTGAAGTGATAAGTCATATGGAAATAAGTCTTCTTGGAAAATAAAAGCAACCTTCCCTTGTATCAAATAATGCTTTCTCTCCTTTGTAAACCTAGAGGCTAACCAATTTTTAAACTAAGTTTCTACTTTCCCTCACAGTTTCCCTTTCTTACAATAAACAATGACCCTGTAATATTCATAAGACTAACGTTTGTCCCTAAACTGTATGTGGATTAGAAAATTGTTTCCGGTTTATAGAACCATGATAGATTCCTTTATAAATTGTTCATATTTTTCTGAGTGGGCATGTAGTTCATATTTAAATCACATTAGCAATGTGTAGCAGGATTAGCTTCCCCCCAAAAGTATGATGACTTTGGTCTAAATTTTTCATGAGTGTCAGATTCCTTCATGATGTTACTACTTGTCAATGGTAGTTACAAGATCATAGCACATTGTTGCTGGAAGCAGCCTTCAAAGGCATCTCGTTAAATCCCCATACAGATAAGAAAATTGAATTCCAAAAAGTTGAATTGACTTCCCAAGTTCACAGGTTCATAGGACCCTACCTAGAATTTTGGTGTCCAATTCAGCCCTGGTATTAAGAGCTGAATATCTCTAGCTTCACTCCCCCATCCCAAACTACCTTCTTTTGCAATTTCAAAATTGTTTTAAATTTCTAATTAATCAGGGTAAAAGAAACCTTGAAGAAATATTCTTCTGAAGATCACTTCTTTTACTTAAGATAGGCTTGCCTTACCACCTTATAAGGATTAACTTTTCATCTTTTCATCTGCTTAAAAATTGAAAGACAGTGATAATGGATGCATAAGTGCATCATGGGATGAATAAATTGTGTGCTAGAGAAGAGAAAATGAATGTGTTCGTGAAAGAACGAGCACATCAATCAGTGGTTGCATGGTGTTTGCACCAGTGTGTCCAGGGGACACTTCACCAATCAATCATTCAGGAAACTCCCTCCAGCTTGCAGAAGGAGAAAAAGATTTTACACTAAAGTGCAATAGAGAAAGCCTAGCATTTACAGAGGTCATTCAAGGGACTCTTCCAGTTCTCAGAGAGGAGGAAAAAGTGGAAGGGGCCAAAATGCCATACAAACCCATAGTTTAGATTTTTTTTAGTGGTGATAACATGATAAACTATTTTAATTTTATATTGATTCAAATGCACTAATTAAATATTTTTGGTATATCCCCCTCTTACCTTCACATAAAAAAATGACATTTGTATATAGCTTCTGCCTTCAAGGAGCTTAAAAACGAAAAATGTTTATCCTTCAAAGCTTTCATTGCTACACTGAATTAAATCCAATACTACTGTTTTGCTTAAACATTAAACATACAAATATGTACAGGAAATATTTCAGTTTTATGAATCATCCATTCAATAATTATTGGCCATATGCAAGATACTATTAATATATTAGCTGTTGCCTTGAAGTAGCTTATACACTGGTAAGGCAAATAAAATTAGTTTGTAAATAATTATAATGCAAAATAGAAAGGAATTAAGTGACAGAATTATATAAGCAACATTGTTCCCAAATTTCCAAGGAGATAAAGAGAACCACAGAAACATGAAGAGGTTTTCCAAGAAAATCTTATTACTGAGTTGCAGATCTGGAAATTGGCTCCCCAAATGCCTCAGTTCTCAGGAGTATTTGCTCCTGAAGGTGGTGTACCATTTTCATAGCTAATTAAAAATGAAGCATATTGAAATGTCTCAATAAAATGTTGTCCAGTAGTGAGGAAAGGCAATACTGCCAAAAAAAGTGATTTTGTAAGCTGTAAGCAGAAAATAATTCTTACCATACAGTCCTGACAGCAAGACTTCATTTACTGCTTAATGGTCACTCTTTCTATGCTAGATCTTCAAATCAAGAAACTGGAAGAAATTTTATGTAAGGATTACCATCAAAATGATATTGTAGAGGAAAACCCAAACAGCCAAATAATACCTAAACGCATCCATTCCAGCCAAAGAAAAACAATATCAATCATTATGTACAATATGAAAATTATAGCAGCTAAGACAATGTGAGGTGTTTAGTATTGAAGTTGAAAGCATGAACTTGGGGATTAGACAGATAGAGTTTGAATTCCGCCTGTGCTATTTGTTAGCTACATGACCAAAGATTTCCTTTCTTTCTCATCTGTAAAAACATAACATCACACTAAAAGAATGGTTCCTCCTTTATCGCCTGAAACAGAGAACAAATATTTCTTTAATATTTGTTCTCTTATCATACTTTGTCTTATAGTTTGCTATAGGCTTATCTGTTGACCTGCTAGCTTATAAACTACTTGGGAGTCTGAATTTCTTTAAATCTCTTAGTGCTTAAAGAGTACCATACACATAAGAGGCACTTGAAAGGTGACTATTGATTTGAATTCTATGGATGATGACAAAGCCAACTGGACCTAAGGCCACGTGAACAATCTATAAATCCTTCCCAGCCATCCCAGTTTGATTAGTATCACTATGGGTCAAGAGTAATGTTCACTATGTACATTATTTTCTTATACCAGGTGTTTCCTACCAACAACAATGACGATAATAGCTATTGTTTATTGAGAGCCAATTATAAGTCTGGTGTTTCCCTTATATTAACTCATATAGTCCTCACAATCACCCTTTACAGAAGGTATTTTAATCCTATTTTATATGTATATCACTAAAATGATACTTAGAGGGATGTTAACTAGGTGGTCCAAGGTCACACAGCTTGTAGATAGAAAAGCCTAGATTGTAACTCATGTCTAACTCTAAAGGTACATGTTTTTTCTTATTATTCATATTATATTTGCAACGTTAGAGGTCTTACATTGAACATGTTCATAATTGTATTTTATTGGTAGTATGCTATCCACTAGTGAAATTCAGGGGTGAGTATAAACATTTATACTGCTTATAAGTTGCATTTTGTTTAAATCTCCCAAAGACTTTCTCAACCACTTAATTAATTACTTTCAGAATTTTCAGTTTCCAGTTCCCTCAACAAATCACCAGGTGATATAATTTGGATGAGCCACTTATCTAACTATCAATTTTATTCACTGTGAACTACAAAGAGTGTTTATTAACAGAATACATTAAGGGGGTCATGGAAAGCTCAAGCCCCAATCTTGAGGACACTGAGTAACTAAATGACTCCCAGATTACATTAATGAATTAAAGCAACTATTCCTACTGCTGATTACCTAAACTCATCAAATTTCACTGGTTCACAGGTCCACAGAAAGGATATCAAAATCATGAGTAGATTACCATTATAATACATATAAATAACAGATACCTGATTATCAGTTAAAGTTTTTCTAACATAGGATTACAATAAGACAAATTCCTTTAACAGGTTCTGTGTCCCATAATTATTACTTTTTTAACTACCCCAAATTATTCCTATTTGAAAAATTTCACCAAAATCCAATTTGAAGTTTCTTACTTTTTGACTACTTATATTGACCTAGATGTTAACTTTATAAAATGAAATAATTATTTTTCCAAGAATAGTGTAATGCTGACTTAATATGTCAGATACATGTTATTTCATATTCATGTATGTGAGGCCAAGAACATAAGATTTAAAGCCAGAATCCTACATGGTTCTATATAAATAGTAGATTAGAAAGCACTTTGTTCTTTAACTTCATTTTATCACATGTTAAACTAAGTATTTGTGGTGGTGGTGTTTCAATAGACTATTAGTCATATCGTTTTCTTTTTTTTACTTAGAAAATATTCATAACACAAATAAAACGTTGAAGGCAGAATCAGTAATTTCTAAGTTGAATATTCTGCAAAAGTAGCACATTTTCTTGCATACCAGACAGCAAATCACCGACAGTGTGTACAGCATACTGTGGAAAAGAGTAATGTAAGCAGAGACCTTGGCACACAGGAATTCCAGTATTTGAGAAATAATTCTCTATTTTCAAAAGCTAAAAGCTGGAAGACTATAAGTTTGTATGAATTTGAAATTTTTAAAAATTGTACATTCTGGGAAACACATACTCAAAACTGAATTTTTGGTAGGAAAAGTCTGAAATTGCAGTTCAATCAGGCTCTCCATGTTCTCTATGGAGCCAACACAAATTAGGCAAAGGAGAAAACTCTCTTCTCTTAGTTCTAATATTTTTATTGGATTTTTTCTGCCAACTGATTGACTCATGTGTACACATTGAGAAGGCTCTTAGAATCAGACTCTAAGATGAAGATTTGTATTCAAGTGTTTATGAAGGAAGCTCGGGCCAGGAAAGGAAAACAAGCCTGGCACAGTGTAGTCTCAGGCAAAAGTGGTCTTGCACGGGAACTCTGCAGTACACTTTATACCGCAAAGTTGGCCCAGCCAAGGCAAGGGAACTGGGCTTTTCCTACCTCTGGACTAGACAATCATTGGGAAACTCCCAGGCTCTCTTCCACCAAGAAAGCCAAGTAGCTCCAGTAACTCAGAGGAATATTGCTGTTACGTCAAAGGGAGTTGAGGTCACAGAATTGGTAAAAGGACTTTAGGACAGATTGCTGACATTGTCTCCTACAGATTGTCTCCCAGATACCAGAGATGGAAGCAGAGCCTGACTTACGCTTTCTTTGGTATCAATTAAGAATATTTTGATTTCAGGATACAGAAATTGAATAGCTCTCTCTTCAGATGTAGCTTGATCAGTGTACACACATCATCATCAGGTTTCATCTCTCACCTCTGCTTCCTCTGGATTTACCCCATCCTGACAGGACCTCCCACACACCAGTCTCTGTCCTCATTGCCATAGCAGTTCCAAGCTTCATATACCCATACTACCAAGTACCAATCAAGTAGAAAAGGGGGAATCCTTATCCCAATTTTCCCAACAAAAATACTGAATTACTTGCATTGATACAGTTTAGATCACATATTCAATCCTTTTCCAATTGAGAAACCCATAGAATGCAATGTGTTCATTGGCTTCAGCCTCTGTTACATGCCCATTCCTAAATCTGGTTTAAGTCCATGAATGGAGTCAATGTTATTAAAATGTCAGGGTTTGGGCATCCTGGATAATATTGGAAGAATAAAGTGCACACTAGGAAAGCAATTAAATAGCCACTGGTCTCTTTTTCTTACTGTAAATTTAGATTGGCTGTATTCTGAACCTAATTAATTTCAGGCTGTACACATGACAATGTTTGGGCCAAGTTGTGAACCCAATTGGGATTAGCAAGATTGGTTTGGGTGGAAAGAGGGACAAGGAATTCTCAGAAGTTAGGCTATGGTATATGAAGCATGAGATATACCACCACCACCACCATCACCTATCACCCCACTCCAGCAAGCAAATAAACAAAGCCTTACTACCATACTTAATCTGTTGGAACAGAGGTTTGCCATTAAATACAGCTTTTTAATTAGATGTCTCAGGAATTTCCTACAGACCCAATCTGGAGCAAGCCAAAAGAGTAAGGCTTAGTCACTTAGGCATACGACTATCTCCTAACCATTCCTTCATTCATTCCCTCAATATCTACTAAGCACCTTCTATATACCAGATACTCTTCCGAATACTAGAAGTATAGTGGTCAACAAAACATAGTGGGTTCCTGCTGTTAGTGGGGGGGATTATGCACAATAACAAATAAACAAGATATTTGTACAAAGTGATAAATATTATGAAGAAAATAAAAGAAAATGAACTTGAGGTCAGGGAAGTGGAGAATTTATTTGAAGGTGATGTTTGAGCTGAGATTGGACTGACAAGAAGCCAGCCATACCAAGATCTATAAGAGCATTAAAGACAGTGGAAATATTAAGCACAATGGCAAGAAATAGGAATAAACTCACCATATTAGAGAACAGAGGAAAAAGGCTAATGGCTGGAGTGTGGTGAGTGATGAGGGGAGAGATGGGTACAGAGAAGACATTGGGTAAGTCTCATGCATAAGACCTCTGTGTCTGTCTCTGAGGGAAGCTAGTGTTCAGCTGGAAGTGAACTTTAAATTCCAGCTGCCTTCCTTCTTCAACTGTTCCCAGGGCAGACACTAGGGTTCTTTAAGCCACTGAAGCATTTCACAAAGCCCTAAAAGAGTCTTGATGGTTTGTTGTACACAATACTAATTTTCTTT
This sequence comes from Eulemur rufifrons, assembly GCF_041146395.1. NCBI lineage: Eukaryota > Metazoa > Chordata > Mammalia > Primates > Lemuridae > Eulemur > Eulemur rufifrons. The sequence goes on from NC_090984.1 coordinate 55,200,786, forward strand.
TATTGATTTGGTATTATAACAGCCTTACTTATGTCTTATTTTAGAACCCAAAATCCAAAATTTATTTTTTGACAACAAAAAGAACTTTTACCATTTTATATCTTATCGCCCTGACTTAAAAAATACAGTGGACACTGTTCCATGTCTGTACACGTAGTACCTCTTCATTCTTTTTCATAGTTGCATGATTTTTCATTGATAAGTGTATGATTTATTTCACCAATTGTCTATTGATGGATATCTAAGTTATTTTCAGTTCTTTTCTATTATAAACATTTCTGCAGTTGAACATTTTTGTACAAATATCTTTACATTCTTGTGCAACTATTTTTATAGGATAAAGTCTCCATAATAAAATTGCTGAGTGAAAGTATAAAAAATAAGATATATATTGCTAGACTGCCTATGAAAATGTTATACCATATCCCTCCCATACTTGGCAAATACTAGAACCTATCAATCTTTTTTATGTTTGCAAATCTTAGGTGGAAAATGTTGCAGAAGTTCTTATTTTAGTCATCCATAGACTCTCAGATTGTTCCTCCTCGTTCCTTGACTATTTTAACTCCAGGTTCTCTGTCAATTCTTGTAATCCCAATATCCTTCCAAGGTAAAAAAGGTTGTCTTTCTAATACCTGACCTACTCTTTTTTAACCGTAGACACTAAATTTCATGGCCATATGTTAAGCCTTGTCATTACCCAGAACAGCAATCCCTCCATAATCTCTTTTGAGCATCTCACTCTCTGATTGCCACCTTCTGTCTTTTCAGTTCGCTCCTTGTAGTACTCTGATTACACTGAGACCTACAATCATTAGTCCTACCATCTCTTAATCTTTCTTAGTCCCCTCTTGTCCTGCCTTCCTATCCCCTTTTGTCCTTTCTTTCTTCTATTCCCTGGACAGATCTCATAGTGCATCATTATGATCACTCTATGCATTTACTCTCATCTTCTGTGCCCTCCTCCCTCGCTACACTTACCTGATGAAACCTCGGTCCCAGTTAAATCCAGTTCACTGTGCATACCTGCACCTGGACAGCCAAACTTGGCTAAAGAAAAACCACATGCTGACTAGTTTCACTTCAAATTTGTGAACTTTTCCCCTAACTGAATACTTTGTGCTTGCCCAGCAATTTTACTATATGCCCTAATTCATTCACTCTCTGACCTCCTTGACGACTAGTTCACAACTTTTCCTCTCCTCCCAGACCTCCAACACTTCCTCCTTCTTCTTCACACTCTGATGATGACCTTAATTCACTGAGATAATGAAAACAATCAGGGGAAAATTTCCACACCCTCCCCCTCCACGTTTAATATTTTCCCTACGTCTGCCATCCTCCTGTTATTGCAGATAAACTGCCTCTGCACATATCTGAGGCCAATTTTGAGACAAACGAACTTGAAGTTATAAATAGGGCTACTGACTATGGAGTAAGTTGACCTTTATATACGGGCTGGACAAGACACAGAGTGCCAGATTTACTGTTCAGTTCCTCCTGTATATTGATATCAAAAGGAACACAATCTAATGATTCATGTCGTCATGAAAATGGACAAGACCCCATAAATCATTTGACCTATGCCCTCATTTTAAAAGTTGAGACCTTAAGAAATAAAATGACTTTTGTAAGGATATATACCTTTTTTAAAAAACTGGGCAGTTAGAGGAAAGATGGCAGGCAACATGAGGGTAGGTTCACAAATTTTTTTCTGTAGAACTTACCAAAAGTAAATAAAAAGAATTAAAAACAGAAAATGTGTGAGCAATGCTATAAATAGGGAAGGATCAAAATGCAATATTTAAATGCAGAACAATTAAAACCAAATTGAAATAAAATGGTGAGAATTTACACAGAATTTCTCTTCTAGTAATGTGAAAACAAATTTTTTTATTAAGTGTTTTTTTAAAAACTCACTAATATTCTCCCAGTTGTACTCTCAATTTGAAGGCACAACAATTAGGGGTAAAAATAGGGCAAAGAAAAATACGTTGATTTTTCCCTTTAGGAGCATCTGTCCTTCATTGTTTCAATACAATAACCTGGAGCCCTGGCTTGAAGAGACACCAAGCTTGCTCATTTCTCTTCTGGAACCAGTAGGAAAAAAGGCAAGAAATAGAAAATAATCTTGATGGAGCAATTGGCTTGATCAGGAGCAGCAAGCCACAGTCAACAAAGTCAGGATGGCAAATGTGTATCAGGAGAACAAAGGAGGAGCTATCAAAAACTGAATTCCAGCCAGGCGCTGTGGTTCATGCCTATAATCCCAGCACTTTAGGAGGCCAAGGCTGGAGGATCACTTGAGCCCAGGAATTTGAGGTAACAGTGAGCTATGATCATGCCACTGTACTCTTGCCTGGGCAACAGAGCAAGACTATGCCTCTAAAAAATGTTACAAATTTTTTAAAAATCCAGAATTCCATCTGATATATGACACAAAACTAACAATATTGAACATTGGCACATGCCCACTGTGTATATTATAATAGAATTTACTGAGTTCAGGAAAGAAAAATCAAAGGGAATACATCCACACTATTTTGAACAAGGGAGGCTTGGATAAAATGGGCCCATTCAGAAATGAGACCTATCAAATACATTTTGTTCCTACCAAAAAGGAAAAAAAGCAGCAATGAAATAGAACACACAAAATTCAAATAGAGAGGACACTTTACAAGAAAATGCAATTCAAAAATGGTATAAACTTTTTGCAACTGCTTTTGCACACTTGAGAAAATTGAAGAGAACTTGGGCTTCATGAACTAATGAATCAAATACGTGATAAGATGAAAAGGAATCTTACAAAACTAAAGAAAGAAATTGAGAGGAAAACAACACTACAAGAAAAATTTTTTTTAATGTATTAAAAACAATAAAGAAGAAACTCAGCAATGTAGAAAACCCAGACAGTGATAGAGGACAGGATTGCAAAAAGTCACACAAAAATAAGAGATCATAAAGAGTCAAGCACTTAAAAATACCAAAGTAGATGTGAAGAGCAAGGGAAAGCTAACATATGGTTATTATATACTGGAAAAAAATAGAATAAATCAACAAACGTCAAAAAAAAAACCTCCAGGAGTGAAAATAAAAGACAGATCTGTATCTATAGATCAGAAAGTTTCTATTTATTTTAGAAAATGTTTATACAGAATGGCTAATATTGAGATATATTTTTAAATTCTTAAAGTACAAGGATAAATAAAGCATGTAGAAAGAAGAAGCAGACTACTGAGAATGAGGGGACTTAAGGGCTCAGATTTTTTTCACAGCATAATAGATGTGAAGACAATGGAACATTTCTATAGAATTTTCAGGTTAAACCATGTGTGTGAACCAAATTGGTATATTTGAGAAAAAAAATTCTCAAATATATAAATGCATCACCCATGTCTGATTTCTTAAAAATGTACTTAGACTATAACTCAGGCTTCTATTCCCAAATTATGATGGATTAGATTCTAGGGTTACTAGATAGAACAAATAAAAGTGCAGAATACTCAGTTAAATTTAAATTTCAGATAAATGATAAGTAATCTTCTAGTATAAGTATAGCCTATGCAATATTGTGACATACTTACACTAAAAGTATTCTTTGTTTATATGAAATCCACATTTAACTAGACAACCTGTATTTCTTTTTTTTTTTTTTATTTCATCTTATTATGGGGGATACAGAATTGCAGGTTACATACGTTGCTCTTGTACCGCCTTTCCCCCCAAGTCAGAGCTCCAGGCGTGTCTGTTCCCCAGGTAGTGCGCGTTGCACCCATCATGTAGGTATATGTCCCTCCCCCCCACCCCCCCTTCCCGAGTCAGCACCTTCAAGTGTTACCATTCCCCAAACGGTGCACAATGCACTCATTGTGTAGGCATACCCCTATCCCCTTGCCCACCTCCCACCTCAGTCTGATATCCAATTGGTGTCATTCCCAGATTTGTATTTAGGTGATGATCAGGGAAACCAATTTTCTGGTGAGTACATGTGATGCTTGTTTTTCCATTCTTGGGATACTTCACTTAATATAATGGGTTCCAACTCTCTCCAGGAGAACCATAGAGATGTCGTATCTTCATCATTCCTTATAGCTGAGTAATATTCCATGGTATACATATACCACAGCTTACTAATCCAATCATGTATTGATGGAAATTTGGGTTGTTTCCACATCTTTGCTATTGTGAATTGTGCTGCTATAAACATTCGGGTACATGTGTCTTTGTTACAGAATGACCTTTTTTCCTTTGGGTATATGCCCAGTAATGGGATTGCTGGGTCAAATGGCAGGTCTACTTGAATCTGTTTAAGATACCTCCATAATGCTTTCCACAGGGGTTGCACTAGTTTGCAGTCCCACCAGCAGTGTATTAGTGTTCCTGTCTCTCCACACCCACGCCAACATGTGTTGTTTTGGGGTTTTTTGATAAAGGCCATTCTCACTGGAGTTAAGTGATATCTCATTGTGGTTTTGATTTGCATTTCTCTGATGATTAGGGATGTTGAGCATTTTTTCATATGCTTGTTAGCCATTCTTATATCTTCTTTCGAGACAACCTGTATTTCTTGTAATCCTAGGTAGTCTGAAAAATATCCTCAAATATACAATTATAAATGCTAGATTTTTTTTAAAAAAAGACAAAATTATTGTTAAAAATGTATGACTGAGCTCATAAGAAAGTAAAAGAAAGCTCTAGGGGAACAAATGGAAAAGAAATTAGCAAACTAAAGGTGAAACTATGGAAATTATTTGTTGGTAACCAACATGTGTATGTCTGAATGGTCATTTAGGTTCAGAAAACAAAGCTTTGAAGCTGCATAAAGGGCGAGCAGGATCTGAGGCTACTAAGAAAATATGCTCACCAGCAAAAGGAGACAACAAGGAATTTGTCTCTCTTGGCTTAGGCACTGGGTAGAAAACAAAATAAAACACATTCCCCTGGGAATTCAAACACACAAGTTTTCCCTCCAACAAATTTGGAATTGAAATGGCCTTATCAGTGTGGTCCTGGAAACCCTAGCAGGTAAATTAATTTCAGAGGGTCCCAATTAGTAAATTGGTAGTGTGAAACACCTGGCAGAGTCAAATACAAATTCTCTTTAAAGAAATGCAGACGAGACCCAGGCCTTGTAGTACTTACACAGATAAAGTCATGCCAAAATTTAGTTCACCATCAAAAATAACAGAATACATCAACAGGCAAGCCACTACAGAGAAGAATTACTAGAGTCATAAGAACAATAAATGAACAAATAAATAAAAAAGAAAACAAAACAGCTTAATTAGAATCCCAGGAACTTCCTTTGTTAGAATTATTGGATATATAATATGAAGTACTTGAAGAAATGTCAGACTACTGAAAGTAGACAGATTTTTTTAAAGAAAAAAGATTAGAGGCAGCTGAAAGAGAGAATGAGCAAACTGGAATACAGAGCTGAAGTAATTATCCAGAAAGCAGCACAGCAACACAAAGTTATGAATAATACGAGACAGAGGTTAAAAACATGAAAGATAGAAACAGGAGTCTGACACAGGTCCAACTGTGCTCTGGAAAAAGAGATTAAGGAGACTGAGGTTAAAGCAATACTCAAAGAGATCATGAGTGAGAATATTCCAGAATTAAGAAAAGACTTTTCATGCAGAACAAATAAGAAATTCACACTTAAACATATGGTGTTTTAAATCCAGAAAAAAGGATGACAAGAAGATCTTAAAATAATATTCTGCTGATAAGAGTACATTGACCAACCTTTCCAAAGGATAGTGTAGCAATAGTTACCCATTATTAAAATGTCCATATTCTTTTAACCTGTGATTCTACTCCTAGGAGTTTATCCTAAGAAGAAAATATGACCTAAAGATATTGCTCCCTGTGTAATTTATAACAATAATACTTTGGATATGATTTAAATAGTGGTAGAAAAGTAATATATAAATCATAGTATCTTGGAATATTATGCAGCATTCAAAATGATTGCATATGTATATACCCACATTTACTGATAAGTACAGATCTCCATGGCCTATTCATCAATGAGTAAAGCAGATATTAGAACAGCATATATTGTATAGTACCAGTCACATAAAGATACTTACACATTTATGTTTATATTTAAATTGTCTTAGTATATTGCCCAATATGGTTGCTATAAATAAAAAGAAGTCTGAAAAGATATTGGAATGATCTAAAAGATTAAAAATGGTTATTTCTATTTGAGTTTTCTTTTTAAGAAGCGTGTTAAATATACACATACACACACAGTTAATATCCCAGATTTTTTGTGTCCAAGGACAGTTTTTTTTCCCACTAAACCTGAGACCATTTTTATGATATACCATTTTCACTCATACTGATAGGGCTTTCCACATAACTACAGTTGTGCTACACTTTTCTTTACCTTTTCTTTACCTTTCTACGTATGTTAAAACTTTATTACCACTCCAAAATATCATCTAACTAGTGAATTAATGTATTTTGTTTACCTTATGTATGTAGACTGAGTAAAGGTATTCATTAGTATAAGGGGAAAATCAGTTCAGAGAAATATACAAAGAGACCAAGTATTTTAGCTAAAAAATAAAAAATAAAACTACATCACACTATACTAATATGCCTGATCCAGACTGCCAAAAACTGAATAGAAACATGAGCATTTATAGTTATTCCTAATGTTTCAGTCATTTCCATAATAAATCATTTATTATTATTATTATTTTAAGAAAGAGTGTCTTGCTATGTTGCCGAGGCTAGAGTACAGTGACTATTCACAGGCACAATGCTGCTACTGATCAGCTTGGGGTTTTGACCTGCTCCATTTCTGACCTGGGCTGGTTCACCCCTCCTTAAGCAACCTGGTGGCCCACTCTCCTGAGAGGCCACGATATAGATGCCAAACTTAGTGCAAACACCCAATCAGCATAGTGCAGTACAGCTCAGAACTCCTGGGCTCAAGTGATCCTCCTGCCTCAGCCTCCTGAGTAGCTGGGACTATAGGCATATGCCATTGTGCCCAGCAATAAATCATTTTTTTATGAAGGTCCAAATAGGACTAGTTAAAATCACAAATAAAAATAGTATTGAGGACAGCATGATTTTCCTAAGACATTAGATAAAACAGAACAATTCAAGGTAATTTGCCGACCTAACTCTTCTCACACATTTAAAGTTAAGAAAAGTAGAATTTTCAAATTGGGCCTCTTCATTTTACAATCTTATTCATTAAAAATAAATCATCATGGTAACATACAAGTGACAATGAGCACACTCAGCACCCAGATCTTGGTTTCTAAATACTGTTCCCCAATAAAAAGAACCAGGACTTTTTGAAGAAATGGCTGATTCTACATATGGGGCAGAGAGGATACAAGATCTTACAGTGCGGTATCTTACAGTGTCAGAAAGTAAGGAAGTACTTGAAAAACAAAATGATAGGGACATACCAAGCAGACAGAGAACCATTCTGAGCAAGTCTCCAATGGCCAGAGCTGGAACAATTTTAGCAACAAAATCCTAAAGATAAATATACATGAGTTTATGCTGATATAAATAATTCACTACTCTTAGGAATAGATTGGATTTAGTAACTCCGTTCTAAATGATAGAGCATAAACAGGGAGGGATAGTATCTTTATAGTAAAGAAACCTGGTAAACACTACCTTAATCAAATGATCAAGGTTAACATCATCGGTGATAAATTGTTTTCATTGCAGGTACCCCATCATATGAAGGACATTTCACCTCTGTGGTATTCTTACTCAAAACCCATAATTCCAATCTAATCCTGAGTAAACATCAGATAAACACAAATTGAAGGGCACTGTACAAAATGTCTGATTAGTGTACCTCAAAACTGTCAAAGTCATGGAAAATGAGGAAAGATTGAGAAACTGTCACAGACCAGAGGAAACTAAGGAGACATGATGACTGAATACAATGTGTTATCCTGGATGAGATTCTGGAACAAAAGGGAGACATTAGTGGAAATACTGATGAGATATGAATAAAGTCTGGAGTTTAGTGACTAGCAATGTATCAATGTTGGTATCTTAGTTTTGACAAATGTATGACAGTAATTTAAGATGTTAACATTGGGAGAGACTGGTTGAGGGATATACATGAAATCTCTGTATTATCTTTGTAACTTTTCTATAAATCTAAAATTATTCCAAAATACAAATTTCTTTAAAAATAATTAACTCCACTATATACCTATTAGAATGGCTAAAATTGAAAACCTTGATGATACCATATGCTGGCAAGGATATGGAACAAGAGTAACTCTCACCCATTGCTGGTGAGAATGTAAAATGGTACAGCCACTTTGGAAGACAGTTTGACAGTTTCATACAAAACTGAGTATATTCTTAACATATGACCCAGCAATTACATTTCTTGGTATTTACCCAAGTGAGTTGAAAACTTATATTCACCAAAAAAAAAAAAAAATACATGGATGTTTATAGAAGTTTATTCATAATTGCTAAAAATTAGAAGCAACCAAGATATCCTTCATTAGATGAGTAGATAAATAAGCTTTAATATATTCATCCAATGGAATATTGTGCAACACTAAAATAAACTATGAAGCCATGAAAAGACTGGATGAACCTTAAATACATATTGCTAAGTGAAAAGAAGCCAATCTGAAACTACACATTGGATAATTCCAACTACATGACATTCTGAAGAAGGCAAAGCTATGGAGACAGTAAAAAGATAAGTGGTTGCCAGGAGTTCCAAATGAGAAAGGACAGGATAAATAGGTGGAACACAGAGGATTTTTAGGGCAGTGAAACAATTCTATAAGATACTGTAATGGTGAGATCATGTCATTATGCATTTGTCAAAACTCATAGAATGCACAACACAGAGAGTGAAAGTCTAGTATAAATTATAAACTTTAGTTAATAGTAATATGTTCAATATTGGCTCATTGCTATGGTTTGAATGTTTGCTCCCTCCAAAATCATGTTTAAGTTTAATTGTCATTGTAATGATAGCGGGAGGTGAGACATTTAAGAGATGATTAGGCTGTGAAAGCTCCGCCCTCATGAATGGATAAAGTGCTGTTTTTGTGAGAGTGGGTTCATTATCACAGGAGTGAGTTTGCCTTGTCTTATTCTTTTTTTCTCACTCTCTTTTTGCCTTTCTACCATGTGATGCCTTCCATCATAGGATGATGCAGCAAGAAGGCCCTTGCCAGATTCTGGCCCCTCAATCTTGGACTTCCCAGCCTCTAGAGCTGTGAGCCAATAAATTGCCACTCATTATAATTTACACAGTCTCAGGTATTCTATTATAGCAGCACAAAATGGACTAAGAAAATTGGTTACAGACAGTGGAATGTTGCTATAACAAACACCTGAAAATGTGGAAGTAGCTTTGGGACTGTGTAATGATAGGTAGAAGCTGGAACAGTTTTGAAGTGAATGCTGAAAAAAGCCTATATTGGTTAGAACAGAGCATGAAAGTTGATTCTGTAGAATTGATTTGGAAGGACTCAGCAAAAGAGAGCTGCAGTGAAAATCTGAAACTTGTTAGAGATTATTTTGGTATTCGAGATCAGAATGTTTGTAGAAATACGGATAATAAAAGCAATCTGATGAGGTTCCAGGCAGAAATGAGGAACTAGGTATTAGAAACTGGAGTAAAGGCCATCCTTGTTAAAAAGTGGCAAAGAACTTGGCTGAATTGTTTCCATGCCCAAGGGCTTTGTGGAAGGCAGAATTGAGAGCCATGAATTAGGATATCTGGAAGGAGAAATTTCTAAGCAAAATATTGAGGGTGCTGCATGGCTTCTTTTAACTATATATTGTAAAATATGAGAAGAGAGAAATAATTTAAAGCTAGAATTTATAATTAAAAGGTAAGCAGAATGTAAAGATTTAGAAAATTCACAGCCTGGTGACATAAAGCATGAAAAAGCTTGTTTGGGAAAAAATACCAAGGGTGTGGTCAAGTGACTCTTTGATAAAGGGGTTTGTATGGATAGAAGGAAGCCAGATGTTATTCACCAAGACACAGGGAGAAAAATCCCAAAGGCATTGAAGGTAAGGTTTCCAGAGGCACTGTCAGCATTCCCTGCCCTGCTCCACCTCAAGTGTCTGCTCCTCAGATTCCAGTACAGTGCTCCTTGGGCTCCCTTGTTGTGATTCAAGTGAGCCCAGGTACAGTTTTAGGCAAACCTTAGTGTCCACATGGTGCTAACTCTGCAGACACACAGAGTGAATGAGCTTGGGGCTATGGTGGCCTCCACGTAGATTTCAAATGATACCTCAGAGAGCCAAACAGGGGTGGAGCCACTGCAGAGTGTTCCCACCAGAGCAATGCCTATTAGAGCCATGGGGTTGGGGCTGCTGCAGAGAGTCTCCACTAGGCAATGCCTGGTAGAGCTAAGGGGTTGGGGCCACTGCTGAGGCTCCAGAAATGTAGAACCACCAGCATGCAGCCCTAGCCTGGGAGAGCTGTAGGCATGAAATTCAACCCATGAGAGCTGCTGCCTGGGCTAAGCCCAGCAAAACCAAAGGGGTGGGGCTTCATGAGGCCCTGGGGGCCCAACTCCCACCCCAGTGTGTTCAGGAAGTAGGACATGGAGTCAAGGAACATTATTTTGGAGACATGATTTGATGTTGTTCACCCTGTTGGGACCAGTTACCCCTTTTTTCTTGGCTATTTCTCCCTTTTGGAATGGGAATGTCCACCATTTGCCTGTCCCACCATGGTGGAAAGGAAGCATGTAACTTGTTTTAATTTCACAGGCTTACAGTTGGAGAGGAATTTGTCTCATGATGAATTCTGCCTGAATCTTACCCATAGATGATTTAGATGAGACTTTGGAGTTGAAGTTTTGAGTTGATGCTGGAATGAGTTAAGACTTTTGGGGCTATTGGGATGAAATGAATGTATTTTGTATGCAACAAGGACATGAGTTTTAGAGGGCCAGGGTTTAAATGTTTGTCCCTTCCAAAATCATGTGGAAATTTAATTGCCATTGTAACAATGTTGGGAAGTGGGATCTTTAAGAGGTGATAAGACCATAAGAACTCCACCCTCATGAACAGACTAACACTGTTATCTTGAAAGTGGGTTTGTCCACCTCTTGCTCTCTCCTCTCTCTTGCCCACTCTTTGCCCTTCCACCCTCTCTTTACCCTTCTGCCATGTTATGATGCAGCAAGAAGACTCTCACCAGATGCTGGCACCTTGATACTGAACTTTCCTACCTTCAGAACTGTGAGCCAATAAATTTCTGTTCATTATAGATTACCCAGTCTGTATTATTTTGTTATAGCAACACAAAACAGACTAAGACACTCCTCAATTGTTACAAATGTACCACACCAATCCAAAACATTAATAGAGGAAAGTAGTCAGGGGCTTGGAGGGAGAATGTGGTCATTCTCTGCATTTTCCACTCAATATTTCTGCAAACCTAAACCCTCCCCCACAAAATAAAGTTTATTTAAAAAAATAAATTCAGTCAAAATCTAAAAGAAAAAATGTGTAGATAGATATACGATATAGCAAGTATAATAAAATGTTAATGGTGGTGGTGTATATGGATGTTCACTATAAAACTCTTTCTACTTTGCTCTGTATTTGACATTTTTCATAATAAATGTGGGAAAAAGTCATTGTGAGTAACATTAGGAGAAAATATAACATAGTAAGGTCCAAATGAACCTGTAAGATTTAATTCTAATTCCATTATGGATTTCTCACATGATTCTGTAAAAAAAGAAAAGTAACTAGATTTAACTACTTGAATTACTTATCTAAATTATGAAATCCAATTGGTCCTGTCTTTAAAACCCAGAGTCTAGAAAAAAATTGCCTATTGTCTGAAATGCTAACCATGTGTTATCTCATTGGCAGAAGAATGTACAGTACTTTTTAGTTTTTTAAATAATACTGATGACATGGGAATAGAATCTAAACAACTACTTCCCTGGACTTTGTCAATGTTTTTGTAATGATTTAGCACTGTTTTATTTACCATCCCAAAACATATTTTTTAATTACTTGCTACAACATGACAATAATTCCAGTTTTGAATGGTGCATATTTCTCATTATGAATCTAAATATACAGAATGTTTGCTCTGTTTTCAGACACCACACTGTGTAAAAAATGGTGTATTAAAAATAGTAAGACATATTTGCATATTTATCTGTATTAAAAGCCTCATAAAACAGTTATTGCAGATACACAGCTGTTGCTTTTTAACTATGCTTTAAAGGAACCATATCTCCTCTCCTACATAAAATATATACATTTTCAAATGTATTATCTGAGCCAAAGGAGTTGCAAAGCTTTAAAGAGGAAAACTTATCTCAGAGAAGAATTATAAATTTTTAGTCACTGTGTCCAAATGATAAATTTTTAACCTAAAATGAAAAACTTGTTCCTTTGCCAAGTCAGATATTATACATTGTAAACAGAAAGTAATTCTGGAAGCTCCTACAAATTATGGCTGCATTTCAGCATAGAGACTGTTTACCTACTCCACAGAGCACATAAAAGGATGCTGCTTTATATCAACAGCATTACAGAAGACTACACCTTGTGACTTAAAATGACAATTTCTCTTGTAAAGAACTGCTTCTTTTAAGAGCATTTTTAATATCTTCAGGAAAACCAATAATAACATCTTTCTTTTTAATTAAACAGGAAACTTTATGTCCCTGGAATGCTATCTACTATCATCTTAGTAGTTGCCAGAAAAGAAACCCAAATTGTAAAATGATTCTATTGAATTTCATTTTTTAAGGATTTTAATATCCTAAAGAAAACATGACTGTTTCTTCAACTCGATGATCATATCATGTTCAGTTGATTAGCATATAATTAAAATGAACACCAGTAATTTTCATTTTAATATCTGAATTGCATTGTTTTTCTCTAAAAGGCTTTCAAACACAGTTGAATCAAAGATCTCACATTTTAGAGCTTAATTTCACCAGGTTAGCTAAATAAGAGGGTCCTAAGAAGGAAAGATTACCATATATTAAATTAAAAGTTTGCCACTTTGTAGCATTAATCCTGTTAGAAAAAGATGATTTCTGTCTAACTTAATCAGCAAGAGATCTTTATTGCCCTAAGTATTAATTGATTAGGTTCTCATTAAGGTCAAAAGTACACTTGACTGACCAGAGGCAGCCAATTAGCAAATTGTCAGCCTTGCTTATTTATATTGACAGAACATAATGGTACTTATTTGATTGTCAAGTCAGAAGGTCACTGAATCTTTTGTGCACTTTGCCTTCCAAAAGGGCAACAACAGTCATTCAGACACCAGAATGCATTCATAACAAAGATTTAGCTTATTACTTATTGACTGAAATCACTCTTAGAAACAGGTGTTTCATTCTCTTTGGACAAATACTATGTTATTTCTTTGTGAAATATTTGAGATTTGGTTGAAATCCTGTGGTTGACTGTGTCTGAGAACTTTTGTTCAGCAAGCAGCTTGCACTTTTTAAAGAGCAGATCAATCCGATCCGATGATTACAGTTGGTCCTTAGTATCTGTGCGTTCTGCATCTGTGGATTCAACCAATCGCTAATCGAAAATGTTCAGAAAAAAATTGCGTCTGTACTGAACATGGACAGACTTTTTTTCTTGTCGTTATTCCCTAAACAATAAAATGTAACAACTATTTAAATAGCATTTACTTTGTGGTAGGTATTATAAGTAATCTAGAGATGATTTAAAGTATCCAGGGAGGATGTGCATATGCTATTTTATGTTATATCTGACTTGGGCATTCTTGGATTTTGCTATTGGAGGGAGGTCCTGGAACCAATCTCCCATGGATACCAAGAGAAGACGACTGTATATCCCTTTGCAATATAGACTTTTCTCCTTCTGTGTGACTTTCTTGTAAAAGTTGAGCACACTGGTGCTGAAATGGCTCTGGGACACCACTCTCCAAGTTTACAGTTAGAACCATTTTTGAGTCTCACTTTAATGAAGACATTGGTATACCTTTTAAATACCTACTGCGGACATGAGAAATTGTATATTTGCTATAAAACAAGGGCGAAATGCAAATTCAAGGTCATTTATGAATCAGTAATTAAAATTTCTGCCTATAGTCCCAGCGACTTTATCATCTTATAAAGCTTTACACCTAATTTATTAATATATGGTGGTGATATAACTCATTGCATTTGTTAGCACTTTTTTATTTTTTCTGTTTATCCTCTTCTACTTAAACTTAACATCATTATCCCTTACATTTTCTATTGTTAATTCAAATATTACTGATGATAACGTGAATTAGATTTTAAGGAGGAAATAACTTTTGTTTAGCACATTGCTTTTACAGCTTGTGCCTCTAGCTCAAACTAGAGTCAGCCTAGATTCTCCCCTTTACATTCTGACCTCCCCAAATATGCATCCCATCTAGAATCATATTCCATCAGTGGAAATCATCAATAGATATAAGTGCCCTCCACTTCAACCCACTGCCACTGCCCCAGTTTAGCAACTTTTTTTTTGATTGAACTGTTTTAGCACCTTTTTACTGGTTTTGCAAACAGTTCAATGGCCCTCTGTCAGCATGAATGTGTTCCCACTAGATTGTAACTTAAATATCCAGCAAACAGTTCAGTGCTTGGCTCATACAGGCACTCAGTAAACATTTACTGAATAAATAAGTGAATGGCCATAATTAGCTTTTGCTACATGTAAATGTAAACTTTGATAGAATAGTAATTTGTTATGATTTAATAACTCAAGTCAATATTTTTGCTAGTATTAAATTATTAACTAGTACCTTCTCAGACTATTGTAAGAAGCAATAAGTTTTAATTCAGTCATGTGACTAAACCAAAGGCATTGAATTTGAAAACAGAGTAAGAATTAGAATTGAAGAAAAAAATTGCTATCATAATTCTTGAGTAATTAAGCTACCAAATATATAAAGAAAACAAATTTGTATACTACCAAAACATTTGTTTGTGGAATTATATGGCTTTGAGATGATTCAACATTAGAGATTAATAGTGACTATATATTGTCTACAAAGTACTGAGCATTCTATATACATTACCTTTAGTCTTCTGAAGCATCATATACTATAGATATCGTAACTGTCATTTTACAGATAAGAAAACTGGTTTCACGTAATAACTTGTCCAAAGGCGCATAACCCCGGCCTTGCTGGCTCTGAAGTTCAAGCTCTCTATCTACCACACTGATCTGACTCTAAGTTGGTAGTCTTCAGAATTTTGGAAAAGCTATTTAATGTTATTCTGCAATAACATTACAATTCTTTACTAAATCTATAAAAATGTTTTATATCTAACATTGGGATAGGGGCAAGCACTAGAGTCAAAGACAAGAAAAATGACAGTGGAAATTAAAGGTAATATGATTTAGTAGTTAAGACTGGGTGGGAATTGGCATCATACAGCCCTATTCTTGTGTCCGGGTCTGCTGTGTACTTACTACCTGTTTAACCTTGATTGGTTTACCTGACCTCTCCAAGGTCCAGTGCACTTATCTTTAAAACAGATATAGTAACAGTGCCTACCAGTGGACTTGTGAGCATCAAATGAGATTATGCAGGTAAAATGCCCAGCTCAGTCACTGGCACATCATAATGGCTTAGTAAACGTTAGTTGTTGCCATTGTTAATAAAGGTTTTCCACAGAAATGAATGGTTTGAGTTATATGTACTTCCTTATTCTTTGTTGAATCTGTGTGTTCTGGTATTGCAGTAGTACCTTCTCTAGAGTCATATATTACTCTGACACATAGACAAGCATAAGGCTGGGTTAAAGATAAGATATCTAAATATTTATGTTTGTTAGGGGCTCCTAACTGACAATCTCCACCACGTGGGCAAGTGGCACAGAGGTTACCCTGTGCAGAGGGTATTCAGTGTGCTATTCCTGATCCCCTGTGATGCTTCTCAAACATGCCATAAAAGACATTGATCTCTTTGGTGAATTGCCACAAAAACTGGTGTTAGAGTAATTCACAATAAAATTTCAGGGCTTGCCTGTCTGAGTACCAAACTCCAAGAGGCTTTCTTAGTTACATTGCCTCAGAATTATGAGGAGTTCAATTCAGAGTTAAAGAGATACTTTGAAACGAATTATTTGACATGCATCATCCTAGTGTCTCTTCTGCTTCATTACCGCCTTATAGATGATATGTCCTGAGGTTAAAGGGGAAGGGAGTTCCTCATCTTCTCCTGTCTGATCTTGGGCCCATTATCCTACTGATTGAAAGAAAATATGTTTATTTCATTTAATAATAACTTTTAAAAGAGTTGGCCAACTCATACTGTTTTCTTTCTTTTATTTATATACCAGACAGGCAGATAAAACAGATATTTTATTGATTTTCTCCTTTACTGAGGAGTTATTAAAAGCTCTATAGTCAAGCAGAGAAAGAAGGAACAACGTGGATTCACACATGGAAAGTATGTTGACTTGCGCATTGTCTAGTAATTAATAAGAATTTATTGAGCCCCTGCTATGAGCTAGTAGCTTAGACCCTATACTATCCTTGATTCCATAGAACTCACTTTCACTCAAACTTAAGTACAAATGTAACATTGATTTACACACTTACTCAAGACAAAATTTAAGAATTTTAGGCCGGGCGCGGTGGCTCACGCCTGTAATCCCAGCACTCTGGGAGGCCGAGGCGGGTGGATCGCTCAAGGTCAGGAGTTCGAGACCAGCCTGAGCAAGAGCGAGACCCCGTCTCTACTAAAAATAGAAAGAAATTATATGGACAACTAAATATATATATATATAGAAAAAAATTAGCCGGGCATAGTGGCGCATGCCTGTAGTCCCAGCTACTCGGGAGGCTGAGGCAGGAGGATCGCTTGAGCCCAGGAGTTTGAGGTTGCTGTGAGCTAGGCTGACGCCACAGCACTCACTCTAGCCTGGGCAACAAAGTGAGACTCTGTCTCAAAAAAAAAAAAAAAAGAATTTTAAATACACTTCAGCCATTAATGCCAGGTGAAACTCTTATTCAGTTATCCTTGCAATGACAACAGTTTGCACTTAATATTGGCTACTTAACTGTAAAGAAATGAAGTTTTCATATTTTACTGATTTAACGTGCCCAGAGCAATCCTTTACTGTATTCTACTGTTAGTTATTCTAACATTTTTTTTGCATCAAATAGTTTTCATTCTATGATAACAGCTAAAGTTGTCTTGTGCAGTTGTTACCTATTCTGACTAGCTCTGTGCTCACCTAAAATAAAGCATGACAGCATGGACTGCCCTTTTAAACATGTTTTGGTTTATTTTAAACAAAGGAACTGTATAAATTAATTGGAAGTAGAAAGGTATACCTTATTCTCTTTTCTGCTTTACATGTTTCCCATGAATTTTAGTATTTGTTCTGGGTGAAACCCATTTCTTGTCATTCAATATATTGCTTTTGAAATGCATCTTTTCAGCAAATATTTATGGAGTACCCACTATGTCCTGAGTTCTATGCTGCTGACTTCATGGAACTTACATGCTAGTAGGGGTAGACAAAAAAAATAAACAGGGTAAGGGAGATTGAGAATGGAGGTAGTAATGTAGGGCGTAAGAGGAAGTTGCAATTAAGCAGGATGGTCATGGAGAGGCTCATTGAGACCATGTCATTTGATTAAAGACCTGAGGATGTGAAGGATTTAGCTAAGAAGATTACAGGGGTGGGGCAACCAAGGCAGAGGCAACAGCCAGTGGAAATGTGCTAAAGTGGAAGAGTTTGAAGTTTGAGCCTTGTTTGAGAAATAGCAAGGTGACTAATGAGGCTGGAGCAAAATGAAGCTATGAGGGAGCCACAGGTGAGGTCAGAGAAGTAAGAGGAGAGTGCCAGGGATTGTGCTGGGCCTTATAGGCTGTGGGAAGGAATTTGGCTTTTACACTGAGTGCAATGAGGAGCCAAGAGGTTGAGCAGAGGCCTGACCTGATCTGACTTCTATGTTACAAGGGTCACTCAGGTCCTGACTCTCTAGCAAGGGTAGAAGCAGGTGGACCAATTAAGAAGTTGAATTAATATCAGTATTCCAAATGAAAAATGACAGTGTGGCTTGGATCAGGGTGGTAGCATTGAACTTGGTGAGAAATGGTTGGCTTCTGGTTATATTTTGAAGGTAGAACTAACAGAATTTTCTGGCAGATAGAAAGTGGGGAGGAAAAGAAAGAAAGGATTTCAGGAAGATTCAAAGGATTTGGGCCTGAGCAACATAAAAATAAAAGAGAGATGAAAATCCTTTCCTGTATATTTTATGCTTTTAATGATTCTGTATGTTAACTCTGTTTATACAACTATTTTAACTTCTATTTTACCCTCCTGAACTGGTGAAAACTCAACCAGTTCTAACAGCACTTTGAGTTCTCTTGGTACATTCAGTGCAGTCCTATGAAAATTGCTTTACTAGCTGTCACTTCTGAGAACAGCACCACCTCTAAAATTTAATGAACAATGTAACATCAACATGAGGATACTTGGGACACACAGAAGAATTAGAAGACATAGCCCTTGTCTTCTTTAAGCTTTATTGTAAGGTAAGCAGAGATCTAAGTCTCCACCTGGATTTGGATCTCAGACACAGGGCCTGGGAGTAGGGATGGGTGCTTTTAGTTGGCTTTGGATCTCTGTGTGATGCGAAGTGGGGTCCAGGTGAGATGGCTTTGGGGAGGCAAGGCCCAGAATGAAAAATTAAGTCTCAAGTCAAGGGATCAGGCTGGACATAACAACCAATCTGGAGGAAAAGACCTGCCCCAGGACACTGTGTATATTTTTCCAGTTAACTTAGAAGATATTCTCATACTTCTTTTTTCCAAATATTTGAGAAAAGCCTTGCTATAGCCTTTAAGTATTAACAAGAGGTCTAGTGGGGAGGTAGAGGAAAGATTAATACATATAAAGAGAAATATAAATAAGTGTCAACAAGCATAAAAGCCTATGGTATAACAAAAGTTCATATCCACAGTGAATTATCTTTATCATGCTTCTTCTTTATTTATGGACTCACTTTACTGTCATTTTGGACAACTACTGTTAACAGTATCTCATTTGATAATTTGATGTTGACATCTCTCTTTTTCCTGGATTTAGTTGAATGCAAAACAAAGCTTTGAAATGCAAATAATTGATCATTTTTCCTGTCCTCAAGGAAGATTGGAACATGGTAAACCTTGAATCAGTCTTGGAAAGAATCATCTAATTACAGGAAAGTGTAGGAGTCTCAGGTCTTACCCTTACATATATGAGGACAAACTGAACATGAAATACAGACTGTGGCAAACTTTAATTCTTTCCCAAATCAGATTTTCATGAAACGTTTTTATTTCTTTGAGTGAGGCAGATTAATTTCTCTAATACTTTATACATCCACTGTTAAAATTTAGTGCAAAAATAACTCTAGTGTCAAATATAAATTATGTTTAATTTTGAAGAAACCTTTTCTCTTTTCTTTGGTGCTGGGACAAACTGCAATTACTGAAATCCAAAGAATTATAAAGCACTATTTAAGCATTTATATTAGATATCAAAATTAGAGGAGAATACAAAGACTAGCATATTAAAGGAGTAAGGTTTCTGAGACAAGATGAAGCAAGTTTAAAAAGTTTTTAAGGAGAAAGTACAATGTTCAATTTTAGAAGGAAAGGAAGAGAGACAACAAAATTTGGCAGTGACTCTGACTATAAAGAATATTATTCGAATCGTCTTCATAATCAAATCTAATAATATGCTTTGCTCTTTAATAGAAAATTATATTTCTTATATCTTTATGAGTATAGAGACTTCTCTAAAACTAAGCAAACTATTAATATTTGTAAAAGGGGAGTTGAATTGAGAACAGATCATATTCTTTTAAATGACCTTTCTCCTGTCCCTTGCAGCAGAGAGCCTGAGTCAGCCTTGGGCCCTTAGCATTCGGTCAGCCCTAACCTGCTTGTCTTTCTTTTGCTTCAGAGCATAGAATCATAATCCTGTTGAAGTCTCACTCCTCCATCTATTCAAGTTGACCTCTAACAAAATTCTGACTCTCTTTCCCTCCATTTGTCTGTTAAGAGAGTTTTCATTTTAAATTCTTCCAATTTAACAGAGGAAAAAGGTTAACAAGAAAGTCAATCTCCCCTCCAAAAAAAAAATGGTCCACAGTTTCCCACTGAATTGGAGCCAAAAACTCTGCCAATTTTGCTCTCATATCTCTGAGCTGTAGCCTGACCCTTCATATGACCAGTGGGGCTTGTTGCACAAGATCTATCTGGGCGCTTTTCTCGAAGTGCTATCTTTGTCCATATTTCAAAACATTCACAGATATTTTATCATTAATTAGTATTCATATTATGTCTCAAACAATCTGTTCAAGAATAGGGGAAGTGAACTAGTTGAACAGCTCTTCTGTTTGGTAATTAACATGGATGATGTATGTAGAGCCGAAGGCCTTACAAGGGGAGGAGGTAGTCAAGTGTGGGGTAGGTAACTCCTGGAACATTTACATGCCTACCTATTTTGGATGCTGGGTTTCTCCAAAAAAATTGTACTTGGCAAAAAGGGTGGGGAGACACAGGCCTCTTTAAAAATAGACCCATGCCTCTTTGATTCACAGCATCCTGGATTTGCTTTTCATCATGTTAACATGCCACTTGGGAGCTGGCTGGACTCCCTTGTTCAGTGACATATATTTCATAGTGTTTTTTTTTTTTAAACCATTTGTTCTTTGAACCACAACATGCTTTGAATTTCTCTTTCAAATTTGAGGGTGTATATATAGATTGATCAAAACAATATTTTTAACATTCCAAACAATTTAGAAAGATAGTGGATGGGTGTCAGTTAATCTATTATGTTCCCATCTTCCTCCTCCCCCTCTTCAGCTGCTAATCTTAGAACTTGTGTGCCAAATTGTGTAAGATATTCTTCCAATAGCTACATGTGTGACTCTTTTGTGAGCTCTACAGACAGTTATGAGGACAGATTTGGAGTTGCATATGGGACTGTCACATGGTTTGATTGCCTTGTCTTCCAGGCACTGAAAATTTTTTCACTGAGCTTTAATACTGAGGAATTTTTCGTTGTGGTAAAAGTTCAGCAAAGTCTCTATTAAAGGTTTTACACACCCTGGGAATGGGGAACAAAAAGGAATTTTTATTCACCAAACTATGTATTTGGCATCTATATATATTGAACAGTTCCTATGTTTACTCTTTCCAATACTGAAAAAAATTCAGGCCTTCATCACAGAATTTTTTTGAAAATCAAAAGAGAGTTAGTTAGCCTTTATTATCCTCCTTGCTCTTTTGGAGCAAGATCTAGTAAATGTCTCAACAGAAAAAAAAGTAGCAGATGCTTTGTAAAAAGGTCTCATATAACTTATGTCCAATTATAGATGCTAATTTACAGAAAAAAATATGGTCTATCCATGTCTTTAGGAGCCAGAAATTCCATTTCTTTAGTCTGTGAGATGCATAAGGTACAAATCCATTTTCAACTTTAAAGACACATATCTGAAATCTTCTTGTGACCTAAACTCCACAGCCCTTCATGCCACTTAACCACAGGGCCACCATTAAGGAATACACAGCCTTGAAGCAAAGTCTTTTCCCTAATTATATTTTACATGTTCCTCAAGGATAAATAATAACCTAGTGATATCTGTGTCCAGTGAATAAGGACATGTTTTATGATATCATAAAAGTATTAATCACATATACTCAGAGCTAATTCTTTTAAGGTTCAGCCTTAAAATAGTACACAACTGTTTATACACTATTCAAAATAGTGTATGACTATTTATCCTTGTATTAATTTCTCCCTCTAAAACAAATGCAGTGGTTAATTATTCAGAGCTGTACCTTTATCCTCTCATGGATCAAAATCCATGAGAAAACTCAGTCAGCTTTGTTACATTGGGAACGAAGTCTTAACTCAGAAATAATAGTGATGGCTATCATTTATTGATTTCCTGCTCTGAGCCTGCACTTCATATAATAGATATTTTATATACATCTAATCCCCAGAATAACCCACCGAAGTAGATGTTACTATTATCACCATTTTTCCAATTAAGTAAGAACTCAGAGAAACAGCTTGAATGAAGAGAGAAGTGTTTTCTTACATCAGACTTGAATTTCCTTTTCCTGTTTCAGGCTGGAAAAGTACTGCACCCTGCTGAGAAAATTGCACTAGTACCTTATACAATGAAGCTTATGAGTGGTGGAATACAAGCAGAAGCCACTGTGTCCTTAAACCACACCTTGAAAATCTTGGAAGCTACACGCAGGGCATCAGACTTCACACTCTTATGGCCCACTGTTATGTAAGGAACAGCAAGTTCATTGCCACTGCTCTGGGTACGTGGCAGAAGAACTTAAAGACCCATAAAAAGGTACCTACAATATCTATTATATTTCCAGCCTACAAAAGAGCAATTAATGCAAAGATTTTCTTCAGACAGTATCAAGTGTTTCTCAGTGCACTTCATAAGGATTTGAACTAAAATCTGGGATAACAAAGTTTGTTACATTCTGCCTCGTAATTGGCTATGCAAACTAAGAAAGAAAATTGCTTAATAGAAAGTTATAATCATCACTAACTTTGTCCTAATTCCTCCAAGCAATGAGTTAAGAATTCTTTAAGAGCAGCTTAGTGTTCTTAGAAAATGTTGAAAAATACTTTGTTTGGAAATATTTCTGCCCATATGTCACACTATACTTTCTGGGAATGAGGGGTGGTGATTAATTTTTTTTCATATTTTATTCATTTGGGGAAAGTTTACTTTATTTCTCCAAGAACATTTAAAAAGAGCCATATCTTTCCATTCTTCTAAAATATTTAACAGAGATTCTTTTTTTAGCATGAGATCTGTGCCCTGGTTTAGGACTGAACTTTTATCCCACAGACATCAAAAGTAGTTTCTGAAATGTATTGAATTTAGATCATACCATTATTTATACCATTGTGTCATCAAAAAGTAAAAGACATTTTAAATAAATAATAGAGTAAGCTGATTATTAAAATATATTCTAGGAGGAACAAGAATCTGTCCTTTGTTGATGTTAAAAACTACATTGAAAATATATCATTAATTCCAGATATTATCTAACCGGTAAACCCATGAGATGTAAACAATCAGTACAACTAATAAGAGTTTAGTAAGCTTGCTAATAAAAAAGGAAATATGAAAAAAATCTTTAACCTTCTAGCTATCAGGAGTAACCAATTTAAAAAAATAATGGGAAAAAACCCGATGCACAATAGCATCAAAACTATCAGAAATTTTAGGATTGCTATAAATCTTTATGGCAGGATGATGCTTTTAAATAGTAGAAAGATATACCATGTTTCTGATTGGACATAATTTAAAGATACCGGTTTTCTATAGTTTTACTTTAAAGATGAATTCAATTTCATTAAAATCAAATCTCATAGGGAATGAACTTAATACAATGATTCTGAAGTAGATACAAAAGAAATAAAGTAGGCAAAAAGTAGCCTAGAAATTTTTACCGAAAAAGAAGTAATAAGAGGGGTGTGGGGGAAGAGAGGAGGAAGAATGAGAAAGTCTTATACTGCTATATATTAAAATATATTGTAAAGACGCAATTAAAATCATATGGCATTCACAAAGTAGTAGTTAAGAATCAGTGACTCAAACCCGAAATTTCGCTTTAAATCATAGGCTTTCACATTTATAGAGGTGTTAGTATTTCTTTTTGACCAAACTGGAACACCAGGTCATGCTGCCTGTTGCTGATTTGGCAAACCTCATTTGGAGATAGTACCTTGTTTTTCATGAATGAGACTTCTAAATGCCGTACCCGCTAACAAAGTGGAGTTTGCAAGGAGTCAGCACTAGCTGCTTCTTGCTTTTGGTTATGACACTTGTGATTTTTTTTAATCCAGTTGGGTTTCAGGCTTATATATCTGAGAGCCTTTTCCCTCCCCATGACTCCTGGGGTCTGTAGAATTCTTGTGAAAGTTGCTTTCTTCAACTGATAGGGAAAATATTTCCTGGATTTGTGCTTTATTTTAATTTATTTTTGCTGTGGCTGACACATTTGAAATTAAATTATTTCACAGATTCCCCTCCCCCCAGTAGCCTCATTTGGTATTCAATGTAAGCTAAAAATAAAAATGATATAAAATTTTAAATTATTTAAGCTTAAGTTTTAATATAGAATAAACATATTTATTCATAATGTATTTCTTCTCACTTATCCACAGATGTGTATCCTAAGTTAAAACAAGTTTCACCAAGGAAACAGTTTGTAGAATACTTTCAGTGAATAGTAGGCAAAATAAGGGCTGGTCATCTAAACAGAGCTTGAAAAATAAAGGTAATTTCTAGGCAGTCCAACCATACTCACCTTATAACTAAAGGTATTGCAGATTACCACATCAAACAGAAAATTTGAGAATTCCAGTTAGTGGTATTTAGTTTCCAGCTTAATGTCAATTTAGGTATATACTGCTTATAGTAATTTGCTACAGAATCATCATATGTCATTATTTTAAGAAAATACATTTATAGCTAAGAAGAAAATGAGTTTGGGAAAGATCATTTTGCTGAGTTGAAATTGATAGTCTGCATTACAAGGTATAAGGAATATATCTAATTTTGATTTAAAAAACAACTTGCTATCAGAAGTTAAATTATCATTTTACAATTTCCTATAAAGAGAAAGAAAGTATTATTAGTTTAATTACCTATGCCTAAATGAATACTTGAGTATATTCTTACTGGGATAATTAGTAATCAGAACATATCACAATAAGCTATTATACTCTTTCCAGAAATTTTTAGGTTCTTCGGTTTTCTTTGAAGGTGCTGAGAGAGTGCAGGACTGACACAATATTATTTAACATGCTGATACTTTTTAGGATCATAATGTTGGTTGTTAAAACTTTACTAAATTGACTTGACAGCTTCAAATTAAGTATCATCTTGTGTTTTTCCTTTCTCCATATCTTTTTAATGACAGTGTCATACAATATGATGGTTTTATGAGTAGTTTTGCTACCTCATTCATCTGAGTAATCAATGAGGAGATGAGCCTTATGGGTTGTAGTCCATTTGTATTGGATAGGGCAGATGACATTATTGATAAATGAAAATATTCCAATATTTATTGTATAATGATATCACAAGGACTCTGATTTCTGAATTTTAATACTTTAATTTCTATAGTAACTGGAAAATTAAGTAACTTATTCAGTTACCAGGTATCCATTTAATCGTATCAATGTGTGAATTGTAGCATTTATTACTTTTCAGTTAATACCTTATTTTATATGATGGGCATTTCTCTCTCAAAGGCTTTGTGTTTACTTATCTGATTTCTGATCAAGCTACTCACTTTGGTCTTGAGGATTTTAAAGCTAAACACAATATTTGGAGCAGACCGTAAGTTAAAGATAGGATCCCAGAAGTGACAGAAGCAAAGATGCCACCGCAGTTCTCTCCCATTATCACCTTTGTCTTGTGGGAGCCAGAGAGGGAAGGGGTAATCTTACAGACTCTCTTTATGTTTGCCTCTTGCATAAATTTCTACTCTCAATAGATTACCTAAAATTATGCTCTAATATAACTGTGGATGTAAGGACATAATGATATGATTCGTATTCCAATTATATTTCATTTTCTCAATTTGGAATTGAGTCATTTGAAGAAGGGTTAATGCTGGTGTAGTGTCCTTAATGCGCTGTCTTCTCAAATGTTTGGAATCATTCCAAAATCACATTCACACTAGTAGAAATAGATAAAATCCAGTGGGAAAGAGGACTTCCCTTCTTATTGTCTACAATTTTGCACTGTTTAAATGCTTACTGAAAGCATGTAGTCATGCCTTACTTTTGGAATGGCAAAGTTAAAAAAGATAGTGTTAGTCATCCTAAAACTTTTATTGCCATTGTTTTTATTTTCAAAAATACTGCCAATTATATTATTGAAGGTCCATGTATTTAAACACTACTAGGAGCCCTCTGATAGTACCTCCAGGTTGCTTGCCATTTTATTTAGAGAGCAGTATAAATTCTTTAATGGTAGTGACTATTTTTTTCAAGCTAAGAATCAAGACATATTGTCCAACAGTTTTTTTTTCAATTGTAAATTTGTTATTGTGAAAACATTACAAAGCCATAAAAACTAAAGTTTTTATATTTCGTTATAAATTTTCATTACCTTCATTAATGACTGACACCACTAAATTCCCAGTATTTATTTTAGCACACAGCCTTGAACATAGCAAGAGCTCAATGTTTGTTGATTCTTGTACTGATAAGCAAGGTAGGATGGAATACATCCACAAAAACAATTGGAAATACGAAGAATTTAGTTATATGCTTTCAAAGTAGTAGTATGATCTCACTAATCAAATAGAAACTAAATTCTGATGAGATCGGTCTTTTTAAAAGTTTTTTTAATAAAAATAAACTATGGAATTATACTCAAAGAATAAGTTGAGCAAGCTTTATTTAGTGAAAAGTATAGTTTTCAATGGACCAAGAGGACAAGATAACTCAGACCTATTCAGAGATAACCCATTCAAGATAGACTCTCTTCTGTATAATTTAGAGCAAACTAACAGTAGTTGTATTTTTACTGCCCTGGCAAGTACAATGGACCAAATACACCCTGATGATCCAGATACCTCCAACACTGCAAGACAATTTCAGAAGCATTGATTACAATGGCATAGATAATATTTTGGTAGAAATCTCAGGACCAGTAATAAACCATGAAAAAGACTAGCGCTCATTGAAATGGCATGGAATTTGAAATAGTCTACATGTATTTACTGTTTCTTTTAAAAAAAAAATCAAAGTCTAAGTAATATATTATAAAAGGCATGTGTATTTTGTTGTTACTAAAGCCTTTTATTTCCTTTATTTATGGAATCCCATATATGAGTGCTTTCCAATAAAATTTGGGAAGTATTTTTACTCCAAACTTTGTATCTACATTGACAGACCCTAAACTTCCCTGATCTTTTCTCAATTTCTCAGTATCTGTGTTTTTATCCCTTTCTCCTTCCTCCTTCAGTACTCAGTTACACATTGAGAGACAGAGACAAAGACAGACAAACATATCAACTATTATTTTGGATCAACAAATAGGAAAACTTCTCAGGCAACACTGCAATGTGGTTATGTGGTTATTGTTTTAGGAAGACTTTATTCCTCCCTTCTTATTTTAAATTTTGCATATTTGGAGAAACTCTGTTATGTCAATCAATTAATGGGAAGAAGGGAAAGTCTCTAGAAGTGAGGAATTTGATTACATTTATAGTGAAGCAATGACTCTTTTCACTGTATTTTGCTAGAGGTTTTTCTCATGAAAGTTCTTACTCAGAATTTTGGGTATGTCCCACCTCCTTCCCCCAAAAAGGATCACATGTTCCTAAAAATAAGACATGAAGATGAAGACTACATCTCAACATTTAATTTGTCTTCCAAGAATTTCATATGGTCCCAAATTTTTTAAAGATAAACTAAAAGTATTAAAATTGTATTTTAGATAACCAAGTCCTGTGTGAAAGCAAATTTTCTTTTATAATATTTTAAGAGAACTAGAATATTTATCCAATTAATCTTCTTTAAAGATGTCATGCTCTTACAGGGGAAATAACATAAAAGTGCTCAATAATAAATTTAGACCTAAGTCATTTGGACTTTGATTTAATCAAATTTATCAGAAAATTTTTTTCCATGCCTTAATTTTTAAAGACAGGATGATAGTAATTAATCATGCTGGTGAATAAGGAAATAAATTTTGGCATATTAAGGCAGTGTATAAGCTGACATTCTTAAACAAAAGCAGCCTGTCAACTGTGGTGCACTTAAGGACAAGAAAGATTGATGTTTGCCAAATGTAAAATCAGAGAGAAGAAAAATATGTTTTCAAGCTTAGAGGATTGCCAACAATGAAGGAGAAAATAAATAAAAATTTAGATGTACAATATTGTTATACCTTGTCAAGGAAATGTTAATTGAAATCAGGCCTCCTTTTTAAAAACATAAGATTTCCACCAAAAAACTACTTAGGAGTCTGACAATTAATGCAAAAGTAGAATTTTAAAAGTACAAAGTGATGGCTGACATTAACAAAAATTATGCTGTTATATTATCAAAAGGCTATGCCCTTATATTTCAGTCTCAATGATCTCCTACTGATTAATTAATATAATTGGCTATGTTACTAAGAAAAAACTGAGAGTTTTGAAAAATATCGACATGAACCATGTGGGACTCCATCATAAATTTAAAGCTAAAATATGCAGGTTTATGTTTATTTCTTCTGCATTATCAGGTTTATGACATTTATTTGGTAGCTATGTATTGTTTTGAATGTGCAATGATTTGAGTTATTAAAATACTGTTCTCTTATGATCAATGTTAAGATCATACAGTACATTGAAATGACTAGGTCTTTCAAATCAGAGTGGTATGTTTCATTTCCCTAGGGTTGGGATTAAATTGAAATTGTTTATTCATTTATAGTAATTGTAATGAGAATATTTAACATGGGTCAAATGGAGAATAGGAGCACCCTAAAAGTGCTTAGAAATAATTTGCTTTTTTTATATATTGTTTCAAAGTGGGATTGAAAAAGATTACCACGCCTTGTTTAAAAATAATATATTGTTCTATTTGTGAATCTAATGAAGTCTGTGGCAGAAAAGAACACAAATTGCACAAATGAATTTTAGAAAATAAGAAGATCTGAATCAAACAATTAGACATTTGAAATGCATGAGATACTATTAACAATCTTTACCTACAGAAATTCAAAGATTATGTATATTTTTTAAAAAACTCTTAATGTTTCTTTTTTAGTCCCATAACGGGAAGTAGGGAAAAAATTGTATTTATTTGCCCACAGACCTGGGAAAGAATTACCCAGTAGAGCTATATACCCACACAGCAGATTTTTCCAGACTCCTTTTTCCCCTGAAGCAGTCTTTTTATCTGAGCACGATAAGTGATTTTTCCATCTTTCTCACTGAAGTGCTCAGGCATATTAGCACCTCTCTCCCTCTTAGGACATTGATTTTGTTAAAGCCAAGAGAAAATAAATTATTTCTGTGTGCTGGTTGGGTGTATCTCTTCTCTTGTGTTTTAAAAATAATAATAATTGCTGAACAAGAGCAGCCTGTGTACAAAACTGTCCTGTCACTGAATGACTGGCTACTGAAAACCCATTTAAAAATTATATTTGATTGGATTGGTATCACCTGATCTTAGAGAAAGATTCGTTCAGTACAAAAGAATGCTAGTG
This sequence comes from Eulemur rufifrons, assembly GCF_041146395.1. Classification (NCBI taxonomy): domain Eukaryota; kingdom Metazoa; phylum Chordata; class Mammalia; order Primates; family Lemuridae; genus Eulemur; species Eulemur rufifrons. Next base: position 55,230,048 of record NC_090984.1, read on the forward strand.
TCAATAAAATTCATTGAGCTCTAAATGATATTCAGAAACAGTTTTAGAGCTAAAACATACCCAGTGATTGCTCAGGACTAGATTACACTGTCTCAGAAGAATATGATAAGTTGAGTCAATGTAACAGGCTAAAATAATACAACATTTTCTAATACAGTTGAAGGCTTCTGTCCTAAATGAAAATGTATTTATGTTGAGCATATTCTAACATGGAAGCTTGTTTTGAACATTCCAAGAAATCCAGCAATTTTATCAGGAAACACAGAATTGTTGCTTATCCTAAGAATTATTAAACAAGGGGAAATCTTCCATTTGATAATCTCTCTGTGATAACAGGGAAGTTCTGCTGTATAACCACCATCTGTGGTCTTCCCAATACCATTAGGAGTCTATTAATATAGTTGCTATTCCTTGCTTGTGCTCGATGATGTCCTTTCAGCTGTGCCCAGAAAATAGTCACTATACTGCAAACAGCAGAAACAGCCCATATCAGTATCTAAAATGAGAAAAGAGTGCCTAGAGATAGCACCAGAATTTAAGAATATTCTGGAAGTTCTGGACAAGTCAGTAAGTCAATGAACTGATAAAAGATGCATTAGGAAAAAGAAAAGCAAATTCTCATTTTCATGAAATATATAATCACATACAACATAATTGAGATCAAACATCCTAAAATTGCTCAAGGCTTACTCACCCTGTTTCAGAAGAATATGATAAGTTGAGATAATGGGAATGAGCTGACACAATAGACTTTTTCTAATACAGTTTTAGACTCTGACCTTAAAGAAATGTATATTTGTGTTGAACACATTTTAACATGGAAAAACCCAAGTGAATCAACTGAAAAACTACTTAAACTAAAAAGAGAATTAATTAGGATGGCAGAATACAAAGTATAAACTTTAAGTTTTTCCATCCATCAATATTTTGACTTGAGGGTGGGAAAAAGAGAAAATAAATCCATAATAAACCCGATTATAAAGTATCTGGTAATATCTTGAGTAAAAATTACACAAGACCCCCACCTGGAAGGAATTATAAAACTCTATGGAGCAACATACAAAAAGATAAATAAAAGTCAAGAATTATGCTTCTGAATGGGAATATTATAAAGATAGCAATTAATGTACAGGTATAACTTTAGCACATCAGCCAAAATTCTAGTGGGATTATTTTAGGAACATGAAGAAATTTTCTAAGATGGTTAGGATTTAGAATAGCAAATAATTTTTAAATTATTAAAAAGGGAAATATGATCTATTAAATATGAAATATTTTCTAACACTACAATATTTAGAATGGTATGGTACTGCAGCTAGAAATAGATCAATGGAATGGAACAAATAAACATAAGATTAACTCTAGCATTTTTGTGAACCAAATGTGACAAAAGAAGATTCCAATAACGTAGATAGGGTAGATTATTCAGTGAAGGATAGTATAAGATTTGGCTAGAGTTTGGGGAAGAAACAAAAGAGGGCTACAATGGAATTCAGACATTAAGTTTAATTTTTGAAGAATTTTAAATTACATAGAAATGTTCATAATACAGAAAAATATGAAACTATTACATTTATATAGTATGAGCCTAGTCAGGAAAAATATGTATGTGTACATACATGCATGGAAAATTAACTGACAGGTGTTATACCAAAATGATAGAAATGGTTAAAAAAAAAAAAAGGGAAATTATTGGCATGATTGCAGTTGATTTTAGTTTTCTTCTTTATATTTTTTTGTAATTTCCAGCTTTTTTCTTTAATTACAATATATTTCATAATCAGAAAAATAAATTTGTCTCTGGTTCTTAAAGCAACCATCACATTATCCAAGTACATTACAAATATTACATTTTTAAGCATAAAGCAATTGCAGAATTATATCAAGAATATATAATTTTATTATTTTTAATCTCTAAAATGGGAAGGCTTTTCTTCTCCTTTTGCAACATACAATTAGAACGAAATCTATAAGCAGGGAACATATGGCGATGCTCACCATTGTATTTTCAACACCTAGCACAATGCCTGACACATAGTAGGCAAGCTGTAAATATTTGACTAAAGAAATAACTAATTAATTAATGTAAAACTAGTCTATTTTTTAAAATATTAATTGGTTCTTTTAAATACTCTTTTTTATGTTAGTCATTTTTTTAGGATACAATCTAATTGAAGGAGTGCCAATCCTTTGATTACCTAATATCTAACATAGACCAATTCAAAATGTTCCCACTTTTATTTGTAGACCAACTCTAGATGTAGTATAGTACAAAAAAGCAAGAATTGAGAAGACCAAAAAAACATCTCACCACCTTCCATTTTGCCAAGGTAGCCCTAGAATTTCATAATCCTCCTGGGGAACTTTGGTTTGGAAACCTAATCCTCCTTAAAATGTAACACCACATATTGTTCCAAACCCTCTCCCTCCCATTTTCTTTCTTTCTCTGTTTTTCAGAGAATCTCTGGGCATTTGACTTAGGTTCTCCATTTTCTCGGGATCCAGCTTATTTCATTCGAAGTGACCACAATGGCTTCTCCCATGGGAAACAAAGAAAGCACTCTACTGTACCTCTTCCTTGAAAAGCTAAACTTCTAATTCTCAGAGAGCAGTTTTGCATTAAGCAACCCCCTGGAATCTACATTGTCATGACATCATGATGTTGGATGCTTCCCTTTCCCTAAGTCCTGGTGCCCTTATCTTAAGAGGTGTATTTTTTCTTATTTCCATTATAGGCTTACTCTCCTCTTGCCTTCCTCTGAGCATTGTCCCCTTCTGTTCAGTAAGGTATTTCTTTTTTCCAAAAGCCACTTTATTTCGTGTTCTAAGTGAATTACCCCCTTCTTTTTTTACTACACAAGCAATCTCCAGATAAGAGTCTGGTAACATGTCATTCTTGATTTAGATGAAAAAATAGTATAATGACATTAAAATAATTGACCTAGAAATCAAGAAATTTAGGGTCTAGTCCTTACTGTTTTTCTCTCAGCCAGAAGTTAAAATGCATAGCAGTTAAATCAGCTGCAGCCTCATTTTTTTCTTAAGAAATATCTGAATATTGTCTTCTGTCTCTAACAGTCTTTGATCATTTCATTATTTTTTTATTCAACCAATGCCAATTATTGAATTCTTAATAATTTTCTAGTATTGTTTAAGGTATTTATTTGGGGTATAAAAATGATTAAGAGGTTCTCACCTGCATGATACAAGATTGATTGCTTTCTTTATGAAACTGTGAGGGAGATAACTATTCTATAAGTGAGATGTTTAATCTTGATTTCTGACTGAACTTCCTAGACAGGGACTTTTAAAACTAGAGCATTAAATTTTGTTATATCATTTGTCAAGAAGACAACAAACTATTTTTTAAAGAATTTCTGTACTTAAAAGTATTTGAAATGTTAGTATTTATGGGAATGCATTTATATTTTTATAATCACTTACTTACAGTAGGACGCTACCTGTATTCAACTTTTAAGAATCACTTTTGATCAGTCAGCTTTCATCCATTATGATTTTTCAGAAAAAGACTTTTGGGCCTGTTATACTATTACTTTTAAAACATAGGAAGATGCACCTTTGGTATTCTTCAGGAAAAACTTAACACATTTCATATTTTTTCACCAGATGAAATTGCTTTTAAAGGAAAGAATAGCCAGATTGCTTTCCAAGATGAATAGTACTGTCTTACACTTGACTCAAAGAGTAGAATAAATGAATAATTTTGTATGCAAGTTTTTTGGTTTACTTACAACTTTCTGCTAAGACTCCAGAGACCTTTAAGCAAAGGATTCCACCAATTACATTTGTTGTATGTGTGTGTATATATTTTTTCCAGAAAGCATATGTTAGTAGGGCTATTAAGCAATTAGCTTCATGCATATAGATAGTTCATTTTGCACCAAACCATATGATGTGATTGGAATTTATAGAAAGCCATCTTTCTTGCCAGAAATTGAGGCAAGTTAATTCTCTAGTTTGGAGAAGTGTGGTCTTATGTCTGCAATCTGTACCCTTAAAAATTAGGATCCTAGTAGTCTATATTCGCTAGCTTAGAAGAGTGCATAAAATAAAAAAGTTTTATTTTTATTAAATGAAAAAATTGAAAAAAATACGATTAGGGCACGTGGTTCATACTACATGTTTACTAAATGTTTGTTAAATTGCAATACAATAAAGCCAGCAGGGATTGGCATTAGTTTTTTTTATATAAAATATGTGCCATGAGGTCTCATGTCCTTGTCACATTTGGCTCCGAGCTTTCTAGCCGTCTATGCAAAAAGGGAAATGCAATCAGTGACAGAATCTGTAATGTCCATGAGATAAAAACAAACTGGCTGCTCAGTAGAAGCCCAGCTATTTCTAGGGACTTAATAACTATTTCTGGAATGAATGAATGATGCTGAAATCTGAGAAAAATTGCTTCCATTTGCATTTTTAGGAAGCTGCTTGACTCTTCACCATATTTACTCTTCACTCAACAAACAGAGTGTCATGTGGCTATGTCTCAGACCAATGCCCAAAAGTAGTTCAGGAAAACTGTTTTTATGGGGGTGAAACACAACAATTGCTTCATGATGTGCCTTAATTCAAAAAATAGTTTGAAATATCTAGAAATCCTAAAGCAGTAGATAGAGAACATTTCAAGCATGTGTACATTTTCCATGTGTAAAATAAGATTCATTGCCACCTTTTGAAGCTTTAGTTGCACTTTACAAAAAGAGTGTATTACTGTCTTGTCTCATTTTTATAGCACTCACATCCCTGGCCACAGCCATTAATCAGGTTTTTTTTTCCTCTCTCTCTTTTGCGGAGGTGGGGGATTATACGAAAAAGCCGTGGAGCATCTAGTACAAGATGTAAAATTCTACATGATTGGCCTTTTGTAAATATTAAGCAAAATCAGTAAATCAAAATGATCAGATTAACATATTTTAGCAAAAGCATCCATATGAAAGGAAATGTTGACATTCTTTATGAAAGCTGCTTTTTCCCTTTACTGCTGCCATTTTTATTGTGGATTTCCCTGTTCAGCACTTAGTTCCAATTTTTTAAATGATCCATTTCAACACTAGACAGCAATATTCTTCCAGTCATATGAGTTTTTGGTTGCATTTTATTACATTAAAGATTGCAGAGCTCTACTGTGAATTACTGTGTTAACATACCTTATATTTTACAGGACTATGTTCACAAGAATTATTATGACCATGTCCAGGAATTCTTTGTTTGGGTCTTTGAAATGAAAAGTCCAATGCAATTTAACCTTCAGTAGTAACTAGGCTATGAGTTCATTGTATAAACTCAAAAAATTTAGAAGTATGAAAACATTGAATAATTTATTCAAGAATCTCAAAGAGATTGTTTGATTTAAAGAGGTACCCAGTTGAACATGGTAATACTTTCAAGTCATAACCAATTTACTTAAATATAGTTTGTCAGAAACTCTGCTTATAAATTGGTCGCTTGGTGTTATTAATATAAATTCAAGTCCATTCAATGCTATCCCCACCCTTAAGTAATTTCCTTGCTAGTGGTGCAAAAAAAAAAAAAAGGACACAAATAACTTGGCAAACCTCTTTTCAACACATTGTCAAGTGCCTTATAAAGCAAGCTCAAATGTGGCAGAAAGCCACCATCGAGTTTCAGAGTCAAAGAATTCATAAATTGTTACAAGTTTATTCTGTAGATCAGCTACCCAGAATCTGGGAGTTTGTGCTAATATCTTACTCTCAACCCCTTGTCATTTCCTCTCCTCCCAGCATACATACCACATTGCCCATCTCCTCTCATTAAACAGATGGGGCAGGTAGAAAGCAGAGTTCCAGCTAATGGGCAATCAGAACTGTACTAGATTTAAGAAACTGGCCATTATTTATTAAGCTTAATATCTCTATCAAGGATCCCCCTATCCCTTAAGCAATGATTAATATTTATCTAAAAAATGACAAATTGCCGAAACTTTAGGAACTTTTTAAATCTCTTCACTAGAAATGGCAGAGTTTCTGACATGATAATCTATTTTCATGTGTGATAATTTTATGTTATGATCTCTTTAGCATAGCACAATATTCTTGGTAATATTTGAGGACTGTTTTTATGGTTTTACCTTAAATTTCATGTTTACATTTGGAGATCAGTTTGTCTTTTTCTGCTGGAACCCATTATAAACATGACTGAGTATGCTATTTTACCAATTGAAGAATATCTCATGTTATCAAGACTTGCGTTTCTCATCTGGTCTTGCAATGAGAGGTGATATTTAAAATATATATCATCTACTACACGACCCCACCTGTGACCCACCAGCCAGTCCACACTTCCAGGTTCTTTTGTCTTCCTGTGGCTCCCTCAGAGCTAAATTCCCATGGTGGCTGAAGTTTCCATAGATAGCGACAGAAGAGACAAGCTCTGGTCAGCCTGTAGGATCTCTGTGGCAGCAGCCCAGGAGGCAGGGCTGACTGGTTCCAGCATCAACCAGTCAGAGGCGGAGCAGGGTTCTGGAAACCTGGGTATTTAACTCTTTAGTCACTATTTCAAGGAGGCCCTGGGTGCAAAGGCAGCTTGGCCAGGACACTTTTACCAAACTGTAGGATAGGAGGTTTTTTGGGTTTTGTTTGTTTTTAAATTTTTTAAGAGGCAGGGTCTTGCTATGTTGCCCAGGCTGGACTCCAACTCCTAGGCTGCAGCAATCTTCCCACCTCTGCCTCCCAAGTAGCTGGGACTACAGGCACCAGCCACCTTCTTCAGCTCCAGGATAGTATTTAAATACTTTAATAATCTGTAGAGCCTTACCTGTTAATGCTAGCTGTGTATCAGACCTGCTTACAACCCATCATAAGAAGTTAGATCTATAGACTTAAGAGAGTGTGTGGGAATAATTGGGCATTTTAGCTTGCTATCTCTAAGTTTCCTTGTCTCCCATGTTTGAATCTGACCTTCTTCTACTTTGAATGTGGGTTCAATGCCTGCAAGACTTTTGGTATCTGTCTACCCAAACTTTTGACTTTTTCCTTCTATGCCTCAGTTTCCTTTTCTGTTAAATTGTTATAGTAGTAGCACCTCAACATACTATTGCTGTGAGGTTTAACTGAGATAAACCCATAGTACAATGCCTATACTATAGTTAGTGCTAGCCATTATCTACTTTTCATGGGATCTGCAATTAATGGATTTCATAATCATACATGCACTTACATAGCTGATTTGGTACATTTAACTATAGGAGCACGTGCTGTGCATTGTGTTAGAACAAAAAGATGACCAGAAAAATAGGTTATTATTGAGTATTAAACATTTTCTTGCTTTCAGAAACTATAGAGCTATTGTGTGCCCTGATGACTCAAAGAAGCCTGGGGTTTCAGGGGCTTATGTCAGCTAGTAGCTTCTGGGCTTTTATTCCTAATGAGAAAGGGGTATTCTCTGTCTCTAGAAAGGAGATTCTCTGTCAAGCTTCAGGTCTCCCTGTACTCATATATTATATTATCTTTTCCTTTGACTTCTGCTCAAAACTGGGGAATAGAGCACATCTTAAAAGCACCAATGTCAGGAAACCCCAGGCTCTTTTGTTTCTGGGCAACATGAATAAGAAGACTGTCATAAAAGATATGGAACCTTAGGAGGAAATAAATAAAAATGAATCCTAGAGGGCAGCATTAAAAAGTGTATAGAAAAACTCTGTTAACTAGTCAATGAGTATTTTTAACAAGATTTTCTTGTCATCCTCTTTGACTGGCATCAGAGTCTTCATTTGAACTGTGTCATATTAGGTGCTCTGAGCAAAAGTCAATTATAATTTAGACTTCTGATGAAGACTAAACATCAAAATGAGAGTTTGAAGGAAGCAGTGCGGCATACCATTTTCTGAGAGCTTGTTCGAACCATGTCTGTTTGTTTCCTTTTCCCTGTTGGTGGTTCATCATATTCACAATATGTTTTCTTGTGTTCTGTCTTCCCTTCTTGAAAGTCCTGTTCACAGGTGGATGTCATTGTCTCCGTCACATATTGGTTTAGTATTGACTAATTACTTAACCTTTCCTGATACTTTCTTCATCATCCGTGACATGGAATACATTCTTCTGATGCATTTCAAAACCTCTCAGCTAATTCTGTAGTTATGATTTCCAAGCCAAAACTGTTTGTAGTGTTCCAACTCTAAAATTTCTTCATCTGAGAAACATATATGACCTCTTCTTTGAAGGGGTCTTATTGAAGACACTTTCCTCCTGTTCTTTTCATTTACCTACCTTTATTACTGCCAGTAAACAATTGTCATGACCATTTAAATCAATAAGTCAAAGCCAAAAATAAAAGAGAAAGAAAAATGTGAATTGAATTTACATATGAGAAATTATTAAATAATAACTCATCTTAGGTTTGCATGTCTGTTGATATGATTTTCTTTGTTAAATGAAAAATTACTGTCCTTTTTGTAAAGTTGAGATCATTTAGCAAAGCCAGATTTAGTGAATGTCTCAATCTTTCTGCATTGTTCTTAGAAAAGGGAGAGATCTGAAAAACTTTTTTAATTTTAATGATACTATTTCATGTAAAAATTTTACTATTCCCATATTAATTATAGAGATTATAAGTATATTTTACCAGCAAACACATTATATTTTCCCTTGTTATTAGTATTAATTTTGAGATGAAAGATGAAAATTTAGCATTATAAATGTATAAAGCATTCTGTTCGATCTATTAGAACTTTTAATACAATTCAATATGCACATATCATTCAGTGTTACAAACATTAGTTTTTCCCTCTGTTTCCTCTCACTTCTACATTCTCTCCTCTCTTCCCCTCCAAGATTGGCAGTTTCTAGACAACAACAACCTTGCCTGCCTTATGCTCATTTCTTATCATCACACGGGTTCTTGGCATGGTGCCTTGGCAAATAGTGGGTGCTCAATAAATGTTGTGTAAATAAATAAATAAATGATGTTGATGTGATCGGAGCATACAAATTGTGTAGGGCTGCTATACATTTTCAAATTCAGTAATCTTATTAAACAGTGTCAATTAGTTATCCATATCTTATAGACAGTAAGAAACAGCAATGAATCCTGTAAAGAATAATACTCAAGCTTAATCCCAAACAGGTTATGATTCCATTCTGTGTAGCAAGGAGGATGTGATCACTGAAGGCCTTTCCTAAAATTTGGAGTGTTGTTCACACATGGGGAAAATGTTGGTTAAACATGAAAATAACTTTCAATGGGGGAAAAATTGAGCTATTCTGCCTTCAAATGGGACTACCACCTAAAAAGAGGCAAGTCAGCATCAAATAATAGGGTAGAATGAGGAGGGAGCTAATATTTATAATCTCTACTTTGTATCAGCTACTATGCCAGGAGCTTTACATGTTGCTTCCTGTAGTTGTCATAACAGCACTAGGAGTTGGGTGGTATTATTCCCTTCTCTTAATGAGAAAACAGATTTCTCACAGCTGTCAAGTAAGAGTCATGGGATTTAAACTAAAACTATACAAACCAAAACCTATTCAAAAACCTATAACAAAAAACATGATTGTATTTCACCCCTGTCTTTAATCCTTTCTGGAATAAGGCAGGGCATACATCAGTTATACAAATTATTCCCATAAGCTTTGTCAGAAATCGCATCATCTCAGCAGTAGGGAGAGTGAGTGTCAGGGAAGGAAGGCTTCACAGGGGAAGGGTGCAGACTTTGACTGGAGATGAACTTTGGTTTATATCTCTCTTAGAGATCCTGTGCAAGTCACTTACCCATGCTAATCTTTGATTATAACATTACTGAAATGACGATGTTCATAGGTTCTCCAAATGACAAGTATAATGTCTGAAACAGAGAAGGCTTTCAAAACAGTGGTTGCTTGAATCATCATTTGAGTAGAATTGTGCTTCATTCTTCTTCCTGACGATGCTACTTAAAGGACATGGCCATTAGAGCAGAACAGAAAAAGAAGACTATTGTCTGCAGGGAGGCCTTAGATGTTATGACAAGGGGGTATACCTTGAGGTATGTGTCAGTTTGAGGTAAAATGCTATTGACACACAATTAAATATGGCATATTACATTGCATTTAATTTTTTGTTTGTTATTGCTTCATTAAACAGTGATTGATAGTATATCTTGAAATTGATCAAAATTTAGAACAAACTATTTTTGAGAGAAAGGTTATGTTAGGGCTTAGAAAATGACACCCCAAAAGTATAGCACTTTGGCATGCAGAGCACTTTGAACTGAATAAGAAGGCCGTTAGAGCTGCCTTGGAATCAAGGACTTTCTGGTTTCTCCTGTCCCCTCTCCACCCCAGCTTAGGGTAGAGTCTTACTCTTATATTCCCTGATCCGCTTTACACTGAAACCGACAAAGAGAACACAGTTGCCTTTCATCTCCTCCCTGAAACTGCATTATCTGTCACAGGAAACAAGACTGAGAAATGTAACCACGCCTCAGATGGACTTTGTTACAAGATATTGTCTGTCTCTTCTGCTCATTCAGATTCCAAAAAAAATCATTTACAAGATAGCGTCTGCCTCCTAGGTCTATTCATTTCCTCTAAAAATCATCTATTACCTCTCTAAAATTGCCTGTGGTCCCCCCATGTCCCACTCCCCTATGAAAAGAGTATTCCAGCCTCAACCATCTAGCTCTTCTTTTAGTTTTCATATTTTATATGGCTTCTGTGCTTATGCACTTTAATTAATTTGTTATGGCTTTTCTTTTGTTAATCTATTGTTAATTCATTCCAGCAGACTTAGACTTAAACCTTTAGAGAAAAAGTTTGAACTTCCCTTCAATTACAAAGGTACCTTCAAAGAATTTGCAAATATAATGTACCATAAATTATAGTCAGTGTCACCATAAATATACAAGGAAGAAGTGAAAACAGAGAGAGATAATTTCAGGTTTAGAACATAATTCCAGGTTTGGGGTCTGGGTCTTAAATCATAGAATGGACTTTTATAAGGCAAAAATAAAAGGTGAAGGTGGATTACATTTAAGGAAAACTCACTTTACAGAGTTTGGGTTGAAGAAAAGTAGCAGGAGGAGGGATGGAGAGGTTGAGGGAAAGCACGGAATGCATATATGAGAAGCCTGAGGACTTAAAAGCACATAATCTGACAAGTTACCAGTTTGGTTTAAATTAAATAATTTTATCTCCTACAAGCTAAAGGAATGTGAGAAAAATGGGAGAAAGGACACTGTTGGGACTCAGAAACTGATATCCCAAAATAGGGTGCTTTGACATGCTGAACAGAAGCCTCAAGGTCCCTCTGCCCTTCTCCCCCTCCTGTCTCTCAATCCTCTCTCTCTCAAAGCACAGGATGAAATGGTTTTCAGAAGTTCTATTATCTGCCTGAAGTCCAGACCCACCAAAGAAGAAAACAATTACCTCTGGTCCCTTCCCTGAGTTTTCATTAACTGAACTCATATCCCAGGAAGAAAGACTAAAGTCTGTTAATACACCTGGACAGACTTTTGTCACAAACCATTGTCTGCTCGGGAAACTCAACAGACTTTGTCCCAGGCCATTGTACGTTCTTCAAGCCCATTGAATTCCCCTAAAAATCATTTACTACACTCCCTAAAATCTTCACATTCCCCATCTCACTTTCCCAAAGAAGAAGGGTAAATAGCCATCTGTCCCCCATTGTGTGGTGTGTCATACTTTGTATGAGTGGGCTTCAGATTACAAAATGAAATAAATCAAAAATCATAATTAAAGAAGTAGACCCACAAAGCAACTGGAAAACCCAGGTAATTATTGCCCAAAAAAAGACAGCTGGGCATAAACACTAATGAAATTTAAACCTTTGCTTGGTAACTGTTCCCCAACATATAAATGAATACCACTAAGAAATTCTGTCCAGGTCATTCTCAGTAGTTATATCAATTCATTCAGCTATTGGTGGTGCACTTGCAACTCAACCTGGCTAAATCATTCAGAATGGAATCGTACTCAGAATTACACCATAATGAATTCTACAGTGCTCTGTAGTGGGAAGAGCTCAGGCTTCAGACAGACCTTGGTTTGTATTGGTTCCCTCAAATTATTAGCTGCATAATTATAAAATGAGGATAATAGTGCCCACTGGTCAGTTGTCATGGTGATTCAATGCAATGATATATTTGGGGAAACTGATATTTATTGAGCACCTACCATAGGTCAGGTAGACTACTATTAAAATCTTCTAGGAACTTGATAAAGTAGATATCAAAACCAGAGCCAGGCTTTGAACCCAGGTTTAGCCAACATTTCATGTTTCTTCTACACTACGTAATGAGATGCCTACTGTGGTACCTCATAAAACAGGCCCTAAAAAACACTTACTGAACTGAATGAATGGCTTGATTACAGTGGAAGTGACTAAATCATCACACCTATTCTTTACATTCTTAAGCAAAAATTATCTTTTACTTCTCTTTTTAATTTTTGAGGAACCTACACACTGTTTTCCATCCTGGTTGTACCATTTTGCATTCCCACCAAAAGTACAAAACGGTTCCAGTTTCTCCACATCCTTGCCAACATGGATGGAGTATTTTTAATACAACTCACTTTTGTAGAGCCTATCCAACTTAGGTTTTATAGAAACAACTGTATTTGGTTTCACATTCATATTCCATAGGCAACCAGCATATTCAAGTTTGGAATAAAGACAACTGATAATTTGTAAATGCATAAGTCAAATGGTAGGAGCAGCATGGTAGGAATTCTGGAGAAGAGCTAGTAGCCTAAATCATTTATCTTGCCAGGAGGATCAGGGAATATGCTTACAGAGGTAATGGAGAGGGCTATTTATGTGAAATGAGTTAAGAGTGCTCCTACACCTTCAAATGAAAGGGTTGGAGGAGATAACTTCTGAATTCCTTTCAAGTTCACAATAGGTCTTCATGGTGAACTAAAAGTCATAGAACTGGATTAAAATTCAAAGACATCATCAGGATCATGTATTTAATAATCCTTGGAAGGTTTTGAGCACATGGATTTCACACTTTGTGCACTGTCCCCTCCCTAGATTTTCTCTGAAGGCATAAAGGAGCTGCTACAGGCTTTCTTCTAGTTTAAGAAGTTGCACCTCTCTTTTAAAGATGATTCTTCTAGCCTGGTGCGGTGGTGCACACCTATAGTCCCAGCTACTTGGGAGGCTGAGGCAGGAGAATCACTTGAGCTGGAGTTCAAGGCCACAGTGTGCTGTGATCACACCTGTGAATAGTCACTACACTCCAGCCTGTGCAACATAGCAAGACATTGTCTGTTTAAAAAAAATTTTTTTAATTTAAATAAAAAGTGTTTCTAAAACACATTATAGTAGGGTTTATGCTAGACTAGGGATCCAATGACATGGATTCAAGTGTTAACTCCACTTCTCACTGGTGAGCAAAACATACATTTCTGGAACTGTTTTCCTTTTATAAAATTAGAGTATTGAACAGATGATGTTTATGGCTTTGTTCAGTCATAAATTTTTATAATTCCATGATTTTTAATACTCTATGCACTCAGAAATTTTCATATGAAAATTGTCATTTATTTGGTAGCAACTGCTACTGAATAGTCCTTCGCTATTTGCAACTCTACCTTCTAGGCAGTAATCAGCCTGAAATTTTCTACTGAAAACAACAATTCTGTTCCTTGTGCTACATACGAGGCTGCTCTGTCACCTAATGTCATAGTCATCTACAGTTAATTCCAGATTGCTCCAGGCTCTGCTTCAATAATAATATAAAGCATTTCCCTGCCCTCCCTTTTTGGAAATATCACACTTCAGAACACTATATTCCAGTTTGCTGAGTATCCTGCTGTTGTCTCTTCCTCACACCTGATCAGTCAGCAGAATTGTGTTTTGATGAGTATCCCTTCAATCCTGGTGGTCTGGCTGTTTTCAAGGACTTTGTAGTTATTATTCTTTTCTTGTCACTTGATATTCAGTTGGGATGGCAGGTAGCCCAGATAAAATTATTCCAAAAGGTAGATATAATGTCAGCAGTTGTCCATGTTTTATGTACCTATAAAATATTAGAGAGCACAAATTTTTAAGTCATTTGTTGTGGATTGGTTTTTTCTGCTGCATTGGAGCTGTATTTTCTGTCCATTTTTCTACATATATGTCTTCATTTTCAATTCAATTCTATTCCTATTAGTCAATTTCTAATTAAACCTAAAAACAGCAAGTTTCAGTTCCATATTTCCAATAGAAAACTTTAGGAAATCTTTAAAACCATAGAATCTCTCCTGGAGATTGCTAAGGAAGCTCAGTTGTCTTTTGAGCTATTGAAACTGCACAGTAAAATGCTGACACTACAAAGTCACCCTGTCTTATATATACTTCAAGAACACACAAGTCCTAGGTGACTATTACCATGATTTCCAATGTTACCTATAATCTATTGAGTTTGAAAAGTTAACCCAGGTTTCCAAAGGCATGATCTAATTGATATAAACTCTTGGGACATAGTTGCAACTGAAGATACACAAAAATGTTTGCTTTAGAAGAGACATGTCAGAAAACCCAATTTTTCTCTTTCTACAATGGAAAATGGGTCAAGCAATTCAAAGCAATCAATCAACCTTAGTATATAGGTAAGCCCTTTTATTAGGTCAACTTCCTCATACTGTAATGATCCCCTTGACCTTGTCATTTGAATTTTCATGAAGTGGGGGAGTTTTTATCTCCTACTTGGAGATTTAGCTCTGCTCCAGGCTTTGAGACCAATCCTATTACTTTTCGGTAGACGGATTATGAGTTTATTTTAGAAGCGCAGAATACTCAGAATATGCATTTCACTTTCCCAGTAATTACACTTCTAAGAAGTTTCTTTTTGTTTCTTTGAAGGATTTAGATAGTTTTCCTGGAACACTGTTAATGTCATTCTTCTAAAAGTATGTTGTCCATCAGACTTGGCTGAATGAATTCATTGCAAAAACAGAATCTACACAAACACAGCAAACAAACATATAGCATCAACTTTGAGAGTAATTTACAGAGTTGTAAGAATAAGCCAATAAATTTATTGATTGTTGCATTTACATCTGTTGCAGTTTGATTTGTTGGAAACCCTGTGACTTGGATTTTACAGTATAGGTTCATTTTTCTGAATAAATTATGTCCTAACAGTCTATGCTGGACATCTAGTCTAGCAGGTCTATCCAACAGTGTTTTAGAACATGTAAGTACTACTTTTAGCCCTAGGAAAGGATTTTAATGTCTAGGGAAGAATTTTTAAATAAAACCTCGCTAACAGTCACATCTATAAGCACCTTAATTTAGTTGAAATTATGTTTTCTCAAGGATGGTTCTATTTTTAATATTATCCACGAAGGAAAAAAATCCTGGTCTAATGATTTGAAATTATGTTTTTATAACATAATTCATTTGCTTTTACTTTATATCATAATCAGTGTATTGCTTTGATCATTACACGGTTATCTTTTATCTGTTGTGTAACAATCATTCTACTGAAGGTTAGATATTGCATGATACATCAAGTAAGTTTAACTTGAGCAATTACTGATTATTGAGACTCTGGGGTCTCTGTCAAGAAGTTAATATTTTTAAAGATAAAATGACTTTATAATCTATAATTATTTTCTTATCAATTACATTTTTATAGTCTCCTGATTAGCTGGCACTTGGTGCTTAACTTTACATTTTATCTCTGCAGGGTCCTTTTAGACACTATTATTGCAAAGAAAAATCAAAAATCAAAGTATATTCTTAGTATTATACTTGAAGCAATAGAGGCGCAATTGCTGAAACAGCAGCCAAGCATTATGCTATAGAACTAACTCACAGCTTGGTGCCCAGTCCCTGCTGAGAAGGAAATGTAGGGGAACTGGCAGAGTTTTACTACATCTGCTCCCCGCTGCTAATGAGCTTTAACCTGTTTCATTCTTATTATGCTTACTGTTTAGATATTTTGCTTGCAAAATTAATTTTTTAGCTGGGAGAATACATAAAAGAGGATATGATTTGTAAAATAGTGCTGTTTAAAAATTAAAAGGTATCAGCAAGGGAGATTAAAGGCTGTAATGAACGATATGGTTACTTAATATCAATTCAAGGGCAGAAGCTCAGGTGGTAAAACTGGGGTTGTTTCTCAGTCTCAGTTCTTTCTGTAGTGTGGGCTACAGCTTTAGGAGGCATAGTCTTTGTCTTGCATTTTGCATCTACTCCAATATAGTTTATATTTGTCAAAAAGAAGTGCTAGTATTTTCTGTTTTGAAGCCTTCATTGATCCTCTAAATGGTGCCAAGTTTTAGTAATATGTAGCCTCTAAAAACAGTCACATTTCAGCAACAATATTTTGTTATAGCCAAGAAATAATAACCTTTTTATACCTAACTTGCTATAACCTACAGCTGATCACCTAAACAAAAACAAAAAGAACTCAAAGAGTAAACAGGCCCTGACATTATTCATAATAAAATAACAATATCCTTTACATAATCTTTAATAATATCCTCACAGAATCTTGCTATTTATACAACTTTCATACATCCCTTTTGTTCCTCACCTCAACTTTCTAAACTAATCAGATAGGCATTGCCCATTTTATAGTTATTTTATAAATGAAAAATGAAAACTTGCAACGGCATGTCATTTGTCATAACTAGATGACAATTGTCAATGGGTCAGCATAAATCAGCGCACACCCTATGAATGGGGAGTAGAAACACCATCTTTAGATTTGCAGAATAATCCTCACCATTATCATTACCTTTGTCAACATAATTAAGCCCACAAACCTGTCCTAGTTCTTGAATAGAAACCAAATGTATTAAATTTTCAGCCAGAATTGCGTATTACTTTTAGTAATGATATAGTTTGATACATTCTGCAAGGAAAAGCAGGTTACTCTAGTATAGCATTTCCCAGACTTTTAACCCTTGAAAGTGAGAGAAAAATTCTTACAGATGTCTTGTTTTGGTCAGCATTTTTTTTTTTATAATTTTACTTGTACATGTAAAACTATAAAATTATCTATGAACTCCTTTATCTATAGCTTTTATACAACTATGCAACCAAAACAAATGTAAAGGTTAAATAAAAACAAATCTACAGAGCCAATACAACTGTAATTAAAAGCATTACTTTATTGTAATGACACATGCCATAATTTATGTTAGTTACAAATATATGCCTCTTTATTTAGGACAGACATTTTAATAATATTCTTTATAACATTGACTAGTAAAGAAATATCATTAAACAAAGATACGTTATGAGGCATTTACTTTTATAGACTGCTAGTAAGCTACTGCAAATTAACACTTACAAAAATAGGTTTCATATGATACGTCTCCTCACCAAATAAGTGCTGACTCCTATAGTCTGACTTCTTTTCTGGTTTTTATAGATATACTGCAATATATCATGTAATGATTCATTTCTCCCACTATTTCTTTCTATGTGAACCATTGCAAAACCTTCTTTTGTGTAGCGTGTCATGGTACCATTTGGCTTGTACTTGGCACAAGGGCATCATTTATATATTAAGGACACCTAAATTCTATTTCTGTTAGTTAAGACAGTTAAAATGGTATACTACTCCACTGTAATATAATTTCCTGCTTTCAAATTGTAATCTCAATTTATTAAATAAGTCAGGGAACTAAACTCTTATTCTATTAAACTATCTTTTAATGGTGAATTTTTACAACAATGCAGTTTTGTTTTTATAGCTAACAAAAGAATCTGAGAACAATAATAGTGGACACAGGAAGAATGACTGCAATATTTAGTGACTATGTTTGCAAATGTTTGTGCCAAATGAACACCTTAACTAAAAAAAAAAAAAAGGAAAATTTTGCTGAAGTTTTCAGACGGAAGCAAAGGAGAAAGGATGTTTAGGTGCTCACAGGCACTAATACAAATGTAAACATGAGCATAAATACACGTGGCAGTACCCAAATATAAGGTGATCATCTAGCCAGATCTATAAGTGCTTATGTCCTTATCATAACAACCCTGAGATGGAATTAGTGTTATCCCCATTTTATAAATGAGGAAATTGAAACGTTAAATGATTGCCCTAAGACCGGGGTGGGGAACCTTTTCATGTTGAAAGGCTGCATTAACTTAGCTGTAATCAAATAAGGCTGCGTTCAAGAAACTACAATTAGATACACTTAAACATGTACATTATTTTGTAAAAAATCTAACTACTATGTACTTAATAATTTCAAAAAATGAAAACTATTTGTCAATTTTAAGGTTAACTATCCTTTTAATTACTTTATGGTGTCTGCTTTTTGTTGGAAAGCATTTGAACATTTGGTTGCAACATGGAGCTCCACAGTTTAAGTTGATCTTCTAGATGGATATCAGTCATTTGTGACCTTAAGAGCATCTTGATTTGGGTTAGGTAGAAGAATGTAGATTTGCAGCAATAAGTGGTTGAAAAGCAAGAAAGCATTTTGGGGGCATGTTGCTGAAGGTGTGGGTATTCTACTGCATTTTTCCATTATTTTAATTGGATCTTTCTTAGCGTCAACAATGACTATAAAGTGTCATCTATGGAGAGATCAATGAATTCCATCTGTAGTTCTTTAGGCGCCTAGGTGGTATCAACTAGGTGAGGTTGAAATGCTAATTTGAATGGGATGTCATGATTCTCAAAGTCAGTGAAGCTTTCACTGTATTTTATCTAATTAATAGATCTATAACAGCTATGTATTCCTCGAATGATTCACCTATATCATCCTACTCATCAATGACCTTTGCTCACTGGGGAAAATGTTCATCTGAAATTTCCTTTTGAATAAGAAATATTTTGAAAAAAGATAGCTTTTTTTGAAATGCTTGGATTTTTTGTCATATATAGTTTTACCTTGCAAAGAAATATTTAAGTCATTTTGATTTGACATGGTATCACACAGAAATGCTGCATTCCTATAGAAGTCTTCTTTCAATAATTCACATTACTGATTATGTTCTTCATAAAATTTAATTATCTGTTCTCGCAGAGATAAAATTTGGCTAACACTTGTCCCTGTGTTAGCCAATGCACTCTGGAATGATATGGCAAACCCACACTGAATACCTCATCATTCAACTTTAGCACATTATGAAACTGATGATGCTATGTTGCATTTGTGTGAATATAGTTAACAATACTCATAACTTATTGTAAAGTGTCACTTAAAATACTAGCTTTAGCACAGAGATTTTTCTGATGCAAGATATAATGAAAAGAAATGAGAGCATCTGGATCTGTTAATATTGTTTTTTATCTGTGCAATAAACCCTTCATATTTTCCTATCATGGAAGGTGCACCATCTATACGTACACTCACTAAATTTACCAAATTCAGTCCAGCTTCATGGCACTTATCTTGAAAGTTGCTGACGATATCTACTCCCTGTGCTTTGTTTGCAAGAGTGCCCAAAGTGAGTAACTCTTCGTAGCAAAGAAAATCTTCTGTTATGACCCAAATCAAGTATAAAACCTGCATCAAGTCAGTAGTGTCAGTTGATTCATCCAAAGCAATTGAATTATATATATTTTCTTTTCGAAGTATTGCATGAAGTTATTCTGTTAAGTTGAAGGCAATTCATGCTGCCAATCAGTTAAGGTTCTCCTTGAAAGATGCGATTGTTTGTAGTTTGAAACATTATTGTGGTCTAAGCATACTACAAATTCAACAATGCATTCTTTCACAATTTCTACATCACCAAATGGTTTTCCTTTTTTCCCTGAGTATATAAGCTACTTTATAAGTTGCTTTAGTGGCATTATTTCCAGGTCTTATTGCTGCTTGAAAGAATTGTCTTTGCTTTTGCCTTTCATCTTTTACTTTCTACGATACAAACTTTTGCACCTCTCCCTCTAATTTAAAATATTTGTAGTCCTTATGAATGTTATAATGCCAATGAGCATTGAATTTCTTTAATGTTGATGTTGCAGTATCACAAAGCAAGCAAGATAATATCGCAATTCCCAATCTGCATTAAAAATCTATTTGCTTCCTTCAGCATTCTCTTGGTCTTCTTTGACACGATGGGCTGTTAAGCAGACAGAATTAAAAAATACTGTTGTGCTGTGCAACTATTCACAAATTCCATTTCAAACAGAAACACAGTACACTTCTGTCAAAAGCTGTTAACAGACTGGTGTACCCGACCCCCATAAACTCTCACCAACCAGCCTTGTGCCGTAGTGGTGCAAGTCAGGTGGGGGAAGTTAGAACTAAATGATGAGCGACCATAGCAACTGTCAGTTTAGCTCTTACAGCTTACAGATGTTTTAATTGTGCCAGTCAATCTGGGAGGATTATTTCTTTGAAACTTATTTTATTCTTTAGTATTTTAAATACATTCATTTTAAAAATAAAATAAAAATATAAAAGACAAACAAAAATATATTAATAAAAGTAAAAGGATTTGTTCTGTAAAATTTCAAAAGGCCACATTTAAGGACTGACAAGGCCACATGTGGCCTTAAGGCTGCAGATTCCCCACCCCTGCCCTAAGATCACACGGCTAATAAGTGGTAGAGTGAGGTTTTAAACCTTAGTTGTCTGGATAGAATCGGTACCCTTAATGGGAGTGACAGTTGGGAGAACATCAATGTCAACACAGCTACCTTCATTAGTCACTTAAAGCACATTCTTATTTTGTTATATTGCCTTTTTTGAAGAAAAATATATAAGAATGGAATTGTAAAAATTGCTTTTACTGTAGTTATAGGTAATATATATTAAATTTTTTAACTAAATATTGATTTAAAAGGATAAGATATATTACTTTTTGTTCAAGGAAGTGAAGTAGGCAAATTTATTTTTTGATTAATCAAGCATTGTAGAACTTGTGCAAGTGTGTGTGTGTGTGTGTGTGTGTTTTCTAAAACTAGTGTCTTATTTCAAAGGACAACTAAAAACTGAAAGGAGGTTGACTTTTCTTATATTCAGTGTAAATTAGAGCAATTATTTGAGAATATACTTTATCTTTCTCCAAACTACCATTTTAAATTCATTAATTCATTGATTTATTCATTTATTCATTCAACATCAATTTTTTTCAGATTATAGTAGTAATGCATATTCATTATAGAAATTTGGAAAATCTGTTATAGTACAAAGAGGGTAATGAGGATCCTCTTCTCCTCTCTCTACCGAAGCTAATGAATGTTTAATATTTTGGTGCATTTTCTTTTATAAAAATGTCCCAGATGTGATTGGGCCCCACAAAGAGTCTTCCTTCTGCCTCTGAGCAGGAGTCAGCACTTGGTCACCTCTTCTCAAAGCAAATCTACCTTTGCAAAGTATAAGAGAAAAATGAAAATTTTACAGTTTTCAGGGGGCTGCAAAAGAAAATGATGCAATACATACTGCACAGCAAAACAACAAAAAATCTCCATCAGACATCTGTTCTTTGCCATGCCCCTAATTCCTATCAAATACCAACTGCCTCAAACTCCTTGCCTACCATTAGTCCTGCAGCATAGAGCTGGTCCTGTCTCCCAGCTTCTCTTCTCTCCTCATTCTCATACATCATCGTATCTCTCCATTCAGTAAACAAAGGACCCATCTTAGTACCCCCTCTCTTTACAAGCCAGTAGAGGCTTGCAAGAAACTGTGTGTTTTATTCTTGTAACAGATAATATTTTTCTGTCCCATTCAGATATGTATGCATGTATGTGTATATATATGCATACACATATTATATATGCATTTTATTATAATGAAATTTTATTGTACCTTTGAGTCTTTGAACTTTTTCTCCTACATAATATAGTTTATTTTTTCTTACAATTAAATGTTCTTTAAATGAAAACATAGTTGTTCATAGTTGAACAGTATTTTATAATATACTGTAATGTATTTGCGCAATCCTTGGTTAATTTTTGCTATTATCTGTGATAAACATCCTATATATTTCCAATTATTTTCTTTGTGAACATTTCCAATTATTTTCTTAGAATAAAATCCTAAACTTGAATTTCCAGGGACAAATTAAATAAACATTAGAAATTTGATAAAAATTGCCTTCCAGAAAAACATTAGCATGAAATGTTTTTTGAGCATTTTTTGGGTACCGTAGACACTATACTAGGTGCTTAGGATCCAAAAAAATGTAATTGTATTCTCTGTCATTGAAGAGCTCATAGTAGAATACTTGCTATAATTAAATAGTAGGTCACTAATATCTCCCTTAGAAAGTCTGTTTGAATTTGCACTTAGTGTTGAGAAGCTGGTAGCTCTCAACAATTTAATTTAATTTTTAATTATATACATCACAAAAAAGCTTTCTAATTCTTGAAACCAGCTAAAAATTTTTGTATACAATATTTGTCAGCACATTAAACTGTGAGTATATAAAATAGTTCTCATTTTGCCCCCAAAAATCATTTTTTAAAGAATTATTTATGGATTGAAAGTTATTTTAATTTGTTCTTAAAAAGGAAATGACTCTTGTTCATACAGATGTTAGATAACAAAATTATCATTTTAAAACTTGGTTACACCACAAAGAAAAGATAAATGCAGGAGGCAATTGTCACACTAAATACCCTGATTTGATCTTTGTACAACATATATATGTATCAAAACATCAAATTTTACTCCATAAAATATGTGCAATTACAGAGCATCAATTAAAAAATTAATTAATTTTTTAAAAACTTGGTTCCAACGAACATCTGCTAAATCTATGACTTCGAAGTCTCATAGAGATGTCCTTAACACTTCTTTTCTCCATGAGTCTAGCCACAGTAAGAGTTTACAGGCCATTTTCAGCATTACCAGAATGCAAAGGATATGAGGAGGGGTGGATGGAAATGGATTAACCTTGTGGGAAAGGCTGAATGATAGTTATTTCCCAGTTTAGTAGCATAGTAGCATTAATTGGCAAACACATATACATTCAATTCTGTGACTATAACTTTAAGTCAAGCAGTTTTCTCACCAACATCTTTAAACAAAATCATATACTATACATAGTTGGTTCTAATTATAGGTCTTAGAAATGCTAAGGGACATTAGTCACTTTGATATTTTATGTGTCACCTGAAAAACATTATGATCTGAATGTTATTATAGTAGTTAAAATGGACAATTTTGTGCAATTAAGGCTGTTAAATAATCCAAATAACAATGGAGTCTTTAAAATGGAGTCTTACAATTGAGAGATAGTATGATAAAGAACTCTGACAGGCTAGAAATAAAGATGAAAAATGGCAAAGTTAGGGCCAGCAATAGCCAAGCTTTTAGATGTCCCTCCCATCCTTTTTTTCCATTTTAGATTAAATAGTCCTCATAGCTCTAAATGTGACAACACATTTCATAGCTTTAAATTGGATAGTTATTTTAAGAGTATCTAAAAGACATAGTGATAAGAGTAAGGATAAACACAGATTTAATTTTAACAGCTCCATCATGACATTATACACAATACCTTATATTTTAAAAGGGCTTACCATACTAAAAAAAAAAAAAAATTAAAATATGTTGGTGTTGTGTGTACAGCGAGTCACACAAAACGATTATCATTTGTTCTCCGGAAATGAACTCCATCTTAGCCTTAAACTCTTATTATTTCTTCACAGTTGAAATGCCAGTTGAAGGCACACAGAAATTTAAAGTAACTGATTTAACAACCTCAAATAAAGAGAACATGTCTGAAAGTTTGTCTCAATGTTTGGCTTGACCCAAGAGAGTTTCTCTTAGACTTATTTTCTAAACAGTACTCTAGTACCTTAGGCCAACAAAATGGCCTTTAAGCTTGAATGAACAAGGTATTTCTTTTCCTCTACTGCAAAGCTTCACTATTTCATCTTTTCAAACTCTTTTACTGCACTCAATGTGGAATTATATTGACAAGGGTAGAATTTATCTCCTAGAGGAGAATGCTATGCTTCTGTTAAGTGCTAATATAACATTTATGTGTTGGTACCTTAATAACAGCCCCAGCTTACCTAATGAAAGTTGAAAGCAAACAGTACTCTCTGAGATTTTATTATGACTGAAGTGACTGCAATTTGAGGCAAATTATCCCTATTTTTGTTCCCATATCAAAAACAGAGATGCTAAAGCAATTGCTACATGTTTGGTATGGAATTAGGTTCCACTCTCATTAATCTACAAGGAAGAGCATTTTTCATGTAAACAGCTCACGAGGGTCAGAGAGAAGAGCTGTTTCTGTGAAAAATGCTTGTCAATAACTTTGTGAGTGAATTTTGAAATAAAGTGCCTGTAACCTGTCATTATTCCTTCCTCTCAAAGTCGAGAGTGAGTGGATGAAAATTGAGCATGTGAATTGAAAACAGGGTGAGTGTTATGGCCTTATCGACTTCAGGTAAAATGACTGTTTTAACTTGTTATTATTTTTCCATTCAGAGGTCAGGCAATGTACAGTATTACCAGCATAGACTGCAGTGTAAGCAAATTGGTATACAAAAAGGCTATTACCTACACTCACAAAGCAGAGGAAAGTATAAGTGGACTCCTGATCTCTACAAAAACAAAACAACCAATAGTGTTTTGAAAAAGAATAGTGTATGTATGTAAGTATAAAGAACCTAGGAGGACAAAAATATAAACCCGTTTAAATAAAGATGTGTATGTTTAGAAGCCAGGTAGGAAGTATACATTTTAGTGATCATTTTTAAAAATTATATATTAATCATACTTGTTTTATGAAGGAATTGTGGGATCATACTGAATATTAGATATCCCAACTCTACATGTCACCTTAAAATTTTTTCCTAAGATCATCTTAAAAGTAATTAGCTCTTGAATTTTCAAATCTATCTGATGTATTCTTTTCAAAACCAAAATATTACCATGGTCTTCCTTTTCCCTGGAGAGAAAGAAAATCAGTGGGTTTTCAAAACATTAAAAACCCTTTCTTTGTCTTCTAGATTTTTATTTCTAATTCTGAAGAATAGCTTAGGACTTCAGTGTGGCTATGTTAGGTTTGCAAGGAAAACATCGGCTTCTCCATGTAATCTCAGGCCCATAGAAAATGTATATTTAATCCTAGTGTTTGAACACACTTTTATTTCTGTTTCAGAGGACCATCTAGTGTTTCTGTCACTGGTAATGATTTTTCCATTATAGACCCTGGTGGACAGAAAATGGGCAGATTGGACTAGTAATTAAAAGAAGTTACAGAAAAACTGAAAGCAAGTTTAGGGGGAAAAGGGTCACATGTCATTTTGAAGACACGTTCATATGTCTATATATCAAATTCCCAGCTAATATAAAAGGTTTGGATTCTTTCACTTCTAAACAAGTTTTCCTTGGCTTCAAAATAATTACAGTGACCTAAGATTAAAAAAAAAAAATTGGCATTTCTCTTCTTCCTATTTGATCAGATTATTCATTCTCTAAAGGAATATTTACTGGTTGGGCATTGTGCCAGTCATGACAACACAATAATCTGAAGAGTGTTCGTGCCTTCATCTAATGAGGAAGAGAATAAGGAAAATAGTGAGATACATTGTCATGATAACACTAGAAGAATGCATGGTCCATGGAGGCAAGGATTTTTATGTTTGCATTCAGCTACATATTATAACCACCTAAACCAGTACTTGGCATACAGTGGACACCTAACAGATATTTGTCAAATGCTGAATGGATGTGTTAGCGGCATACACAGTGCATTTAGGCGACTATGGGAGAACCAGGAAAGACTTCTCCAGTGAAAGACATGTCTGACTTCCAGGGATGTTGACATGGTTGAGCCAAGCAGAGTTGGAGCAAGACCTTCTGTATCGAGAGAACAGAAAATTCCAAAATTGAGGTTAAAGAGAAGAGAAATTTGACAGAATTGCTGTTAGTTTTTCATTGCTCTAGCAGTGAGTGAGGGGTGAAGCATGGAGAGCTAGTTGAAGTAAATAGAGGCCACATCTTGAAAGGTTTTATAAGCCATGCTAAGGAGTTTGGACATTAGAACAAAAGCCATTGAATACTTTTAAGCATTCAGGAGTTTTTTTAAAAGGCAGGTATGTTTAGAAAAAGACCACTTTGACTGAGTATGGCATATGGATTGAAGAAGAAGACTGGAGTTGAAGAGACCAGTTAGGAGGCTTTACAGAAATCCAAGCAACATACAAATGATGGTGTCCTACATTAAGGTGAGAGTAAAGGAGCAGAGAGAAATAGGCATATTTAACTGATTTTAAGGAGTTAGAAATGAAAAGATTTGGTGGCTGCCGGCAATGAGGTGGGGAGAGGGCCCTAAGGAGGACAAAGAGACAAGGACAAGGCTCAGTTCTATATCTCTGGGCACCTGAGTAGGTAGATGACATTTCCCAAGACGAGAAAGATATGTTTGGTAGGGAAAGTGACACATTCACTTTTAGACATGCTAAGTTGTTCAAAATATCATGTTGAAATAGCTTTAGTTTCTGTACTGATCCCTTCCTTCCTATAGTCCCAGACTAAATCCTTTACAACTGGATGAAGCAAATCTAAATACCTATCATAGGAGCTACGAGTATAGATTTCTTATACATAAGACAAATTGCATTTTACCATATAAAAGTACTATTCTTTCCTTAGAAAAGTCTTTATGAAATGCAAAGGTAGCTGGGCATGGTGACATGCACCTGTAGTCCCAACTACTCAGGAGGCTGAGGCAAGAAGATCGTTTGATTTCAGGAGTTTGAGACTTCAGTGAGCTAACATCATGCCTGTGAATAGCCATTGCACTCCAGCCTGGGCAACATAGCAAGACACCATCTCAAAGAAAAAAAAAAAAAAGAAATGCAAATGTATAAAAAGAGTAAATTGTTTCTGAGAATTAAGTTATTACAATTATTCTGAATTGTGACTTGTCAATGAAAAGCATGACACCACAAAGTTACTACAAATGATGCTCTGTACCCTTTAGGAATTAATTAAGAGTATATCTGTACAGGTAAAGACACAAATATTTTTGCACTTATAGTTGTATGGCTTGCAGGCACTAAAGTAACATGTTGAATTGAATGTGCAGGTTAAGCATTCCTAATTCAAAATCTGAAATGTGCCACAATTTGAAACTTTTTGAGTGCCAACATGATGCCACAAGTTACCCTAAAAACATTATTTTTTCCTTGTATTAATGGTATGTCATAATTTTTACTGTTAAGTACTTATATGTGAATAAGTGTAAGAAAATAAGTACATATTGTTAGCATATAAATTAATAGTCAGGAATGATGGTGATGCCAAACGACCACAAATTATCCACATGGGTGATGGAGATATTTGCTTTCTGATGGTTCAATGTACACAAACTTTGTTATATAAAATTATCTTCAGGCTATGTGTATAAGGTGTATAAGGTGCATAAGAAACAAATTAATTTCATGTTTATACTTGGGTCCCGTCTCCAAGATATCTCATTATGTATTTGCAGATATTCCAAAATCCAAAAAAATCCAAAATATGAAGCACATGTGCTCCCAGGCATTTCTGGGAAAGGATATTCAACCTGTACATGCTCACATAGGTTTTTAAGCATAATATGTTTTTATCTTTTATCTTGCTTGGTTATGCAAAAGATATTAAAATAAAGATACAGAAAGTATTCATAATGCCAACATACATAACAGGAATCCTAGTTGATATTGGTAATTATAAGCAACAATTATTAATTAAATAAGAGCTAATGAGCTGAAATACTTTATATGTGTTTCAACCTATTTTCATTTATTACATAATTATCAAATTACTAAATATGTACTTAGTGTGTATATGTAAACCTAATAAGGTTTCTGTAGTACTGGCAGATCCATTCTAACGTCAACATCCTGATTGTTATCTTTTATTTCCAGGAAGAACAAGTGTTACGGCAATACCAATGACACAAGAAGTATCCTGGTGGTGGTGGTAGCTCCCCATCTCCCCAGAGATGCTGTAATTTAGTGACACATCATTACTGCAGCAGATGAACCATTTTAAAAGAAGCATTTTGCTTAGAAGAAGATATCTAAGGGTTTTCAAATGGAAAGTGAGGCTGTGGCATCCAGTTCTGCTTTCAGTGCATCTATCTCCATCTCTTTAAGATAGATGTCACCTTCTATTTCCTTACCTGATTTAAACAGCACTATAGAAGACCTGACAACTGTGTGTGTACAAGCAAGGGGAAGACTCTCTGAAGTCCACCAAGCCACAGTATTGTGTTTTAGATGATATTCTATTAAAAAAAACAGCATTCATGCTGAAGTTCTGCAAGCAGGTAAGAGGACTATTAGGCAAAAAAAAGTACAGATTGTGGTGCTTGTCAGAGAGATAGGGAGAGGGAAAGAAGAGAGAGAGAGAGAGAATAACATAAGCAGCATGGGAAACTTTTGTTCCCTAACCAGTCAGTGAGAATGAGTATAAGATGGGAGATACGAATCCTCTGTTCCATCTGTTGATCTCAGTTCTCTTGTGCCTTTTGTGTGAACCTCTCACTACCCTATGAGTGATTCCAGAGTTTAAAGAAATGTATTTTTCCTACTATATAACCCTCTATTATATTACAGATGATGTTGTACACATTATACATGTATACATGCATGTTGGAGAATCGGTTTTTGAAACTAGTACCATGAATTCTACGCTTTCGAGATGACTTATAAGACCAACTCCAATGTAAATCAGGCTCCCTGGTCCACACACATAAATGAGAGCCAAAATCTTATGCCAAAACCAGCTCTGACTCAGGGAGAAGCTCCACCATTCATGTTCCAAGAACATTTTACCAAAAGGGCTTTGATTCATTCTTCTAAGAGACAGAAACACACATGTGCACTTGGTCGTGTTTCACTGAATAGCTGGCTACCCAGGCAGGAGGTCTGAACCAAAAGGCACACTTCATTCTCATCATACAAGTCAAGCTCAAGAATCAGAACATTTTGTCAACCAACTAGTTAATTTCCAATTTAAACAGCAATGGGAAGTTCTCACTCTTCCCAGGCCCACGAAAGTTTTGGTTTTCATTAGACCAGCCTCATGTAAATGGCAGAGTGACTGAATTGATTCAGAACAATCAGTTCTAATTTGATGTACTATTCTTTTATCATATTAGACTAAATTGCATGCAAACCTCTCAGTAGGTTTTAAAATGCAGTTGTACTTCAGGCCTTGCTATAGGTGCATTTGAATTCAATATTTGCAAATTGAATTGTACTTTGAACATTTTATGGACGTTAGCTTTTAAAATGCATTATTTCCTATATCAGATATTTCTAAAGTAAAGTGAATAACTATGTACTCATTTATCTTTGTTTAAATGCAAATTTTAATACATTGAATTTGTTTAAAGCAAGAACCTTTCTATAGCTAACTTTTAATCTTTAGGTCTTTTGGTGATTGTTTCTTTGCAGACTAAACAACATAACAATTATGTCTCACGAACATTGTGGCATTCTTACCTTTATGTTATGGGAAAGAGAGCAAGTCAGAGGTACTCTGGTCGCCATCACATGATCAGTCACCTGGCTCTTCCATGGATAGTGAGGCACAGAATCCTCATTATCTGAGTTCTGGCTCAGTGTCCTTTTCACTGCTCCACTGTCTGATCCAAGAAGAAGGGGAAAATAAGTGTATGGAAAATAGAGAAATGACTGAGTACCATATATTAATGCCATCAGAAAGCCGATCAATGACTTGGAAATCATCCCATAAAGGGAAAAACACAGACTATACTAATAAAGTCAGTGCATAATGATCATAAATCTTTTTGCACTGAGATTTTCCATAGTTTAATCCTTTGTGAAATAAAATACACCATAATGGTCCATAACATACCCTCCTGTAACAACTTCAATTTTGGGGAAATATTACAAATGTGTTCATAAAAATAATTCTGGGCATATCTCTTCATACCTGTATGGTAGTTTTTAAGGGCAGGGTCTACACATTCACATTTTTATTAATATGAATATGAAATATTGATTAAGTCATATTAATTTAACTAATGTAAAAGATGGTGCTCTAATACTGAGCTCTAATGGTGCTCAGTATCTATTTTTTTTTCTGCTTACCTGAAGCAATATTAGAAGGAAATTCAACTGGATATTCCCTAATAGATTTAAAATATGGAATAGAGAAAGCAATGAAAATGTGACAAAAATAAGCTCCTCTCATTCAGGAAGGAAGGAATGAACATAGAACCTGACAGAATCTGATTATTGTTCTATTAGGACTAGCTTTAGAGAAAAAAATCAGCCTAGTAAAAATATATTTCCTTTTTGCATCTTACCTACTTGAATTGCTGACATTCCACAATCTTATAATATTCTCTGAATAAATTATACTCATTTTGTTTAAGAAAGAAACGTAACATACATTTAAATAGTGCAGTTTTGTAGGGGAGAAGAACTGTGCTGAGTTGTGCATTATACTAATGGCATTTGGTGCAGAATGAGTCATCATGGTTTTTATTTATTCATTCATCCTTGGATCCTTTTAAAAGTCTCCAAGGCCCTAATGACCATCATCATTATCATCAGTAAAAACTGCTTTCTGGTGAAAAGGCAATAGGCATTAAATTTAGAGGCAGCATTAAATTATCGGTAAAGAGGACTTGAAATAGTACTACATACATATTCCTGGACACAATATACTGGAAGTTCATATAGCAGTAGTCAGGCAATCTTCTTTATAAAGTTTGAGATTAAGATGTTCTCTTGTCTTTACAAGGCAATATCATTTAGCTCAGGAGAATAAAGTATAGGCCAGTTCCTATGCTCCAGTGGTAAACACTGGAAGTCAAATGTTTCAGCCATATGAAGGTTCTTTGTTATAAATAAAACTTTTAAAAAAATTACCGGTATTAAAATTTTATTTCAAGAATTTCCCCTACCTCCTAAAATTCCTTGCATGTAATAAATAAACACTGTCCATTGAGTGGGTGAAAAAATCAGTGAGAAGAGTTTTGAACTAAACCTTGCTAAGTCATTTCTGTCTCAGAAATACATTAAATATTACAGTGTCATTCAACAAGCATAATAGTGGCCTTACTTCCCCGTGAGAGCTCCAGCAACAGAATGAGAACTCAATCCACAGGGCCAAAATCCACTCATTTCGGGATGAATTTAGTGCAATATCTGAAAAGTATGGGAAAGTTAGTACCCCATGATGAATCAAGAGTCATTATGCATGGCAGTCCCCTTCTCCTTCACTTATCCACCATTCCATCACAATTTGGGCAGTTGATGCAGTTCGGAAAGTTAACAGGAAGAGAGAAGACCAGGGAAGCTGACTTCTTTCCTTTGTGGAAACATTGTAGGTTAGTTCAAAGTGTTGTGAATTTGGAGCAAGGCTGAGTTAGAGATCATTCTCTGCTACAAATGGTCCATTCCATTAAGCTATCTGTCTAATCTTAGGGGCAGCCAGATATCTGATTTTGAAGCAGATGGGCAGGTATTTGACTTTCTGCCTTTCTAAAACCAACAGCAACAACAAAAATAACAACAACAGAAACTCCATGAAATCCCAGTATGGAACAAAAGGAGTACCAGGTAATATAAAATGTAACTCTTACTATAGCTATTGCTGACAAATTTTCCATCTCTATGAGTGTGGTTCTTTTACAATTTGGTCACTTTTTTAAAAAATTGATAGTGACAGATTTCTTTTTGAAAACAACTAGCAAACTTCAAAGCCTCAATGTCCTTTTCTGTAAAATGAAAATGCTACCTAGCCTTGACCACATTTAGGGTAGTAACAGTAATCAATTGAGACAATGCATGTAAAAGCATTTTTGTTCATTGTTAAGTATTGTACTAATGCAAGTTGTTGCTTCTAGTGGTTTTAAAAAAGGTATAATTGTGTTTTCACTCTTTATTACATTCTTTAATAAACAAACTTTTTGTTTTCCCCAAAATTGTAAAGCATCATTTAAAGGCATACCTAGTTTTATTGATGATTGTTATAGATTTCCCTAATCTGAGCAAATACTGAAGTAGAGGTTGTTGAAGGGAATTCACTTCTGTTGACACTCATAACTCTTCTGGTTCTTTAATAACTCTAAAAAGTAGAAAATATTTCCTTCCTTAATCAGAACCTTTTCGTTACCCTTTGCAAAGTGATGGTTTGTCTTCTTTAAGCTCCTCTTCCCTGCTACTTGGGAATGATAGAATTTCCTACCTCCAGCATGCTCACCTCCCGTACTAGAACAGACTGACCAGTGCCTCATCTCAGTGGCAGGCTTATGATGGAGTCCCATTTGGGAAAACAGTTGTGCGATTTGATGTTTTCCAACATTCTTTTCATTGTAATTCTTAGCATCACTATTACTCACTTTTTTTAATTTTTTTTTAATTTCAGCATATTAGGGGGTGCAGATGTTTAGGTTATATAAATTGCCTTTGCCCAACCCGAGTCAGAGCTTCAAGCATGTCCATCCCCAAGACGGTGTGCCCCACACCCATTAGGTATGTATATACCCCTCCTCTCTGACCCCCTCCCATCTGCCCGAAAGCTGATGAATATTATTACTATATGTGCATTAAGTGCTGATCAGTTAATACCAATTTGATAGGGAGTATTACTCACTTTTTAAAACAACTTTGAATAAAATGTATGTAGAGTTTCTTTTTGCATTCTTCCTTATCAGACTAACGGCATCACTATTTAAATGTTAATGGAGGCCAAAGCAGGATCTTGTACTTCTGTGGTTAATGTTTTAGAGCTGGAAAAAATCATTCTTAACTCTTGGATTTGTAGGAGAGGAAAAATATTTTTTTCTTCTACCCTTCTAAGTTTTTGACTAGAATATTTGTAACAAAAGACAGATGAACAAGAGAAAAGCATATAAATTTATTTAATGTAAGTTTTATGTAACATGGGAGCTTTCATAAGGAAATGAAGACCTGAAGAAATGGTTAAACCTGAGCATTTTTATGCTAGGTCTGATGAAAAGTGGAAAGTCATGGGAAAATGTGATAGAACAACGAGTATGAGATACATGTAGTAAACTGAGGGGAAACCTAACAAGGATTGTTTGCTCAGATTCCTCTCTGCATCTACCCATGCTCAGAGATAAGGACGCTCCTTTCCTCAGGGTCTAGGGAAGGCATCTCTCTCATGAGAGTCTTATGACTTGCTTCAGAGAGAGGGGCAGGAAAAGTCAGAGAGACTTTCTGGTGGTTTCTCAAATTCCTTCACCTTCAAATATTTAAGGTGCCAAAGTGCCATATTTTGGCATAATATGTCCTAAACCCCATCAGTTTCATAAATGACATAATGCTCACATTGTCATCAATTTCAGCATATATGTTAGGAAATCCAGTATATATTTCTCTTAATGATATTTTGGATGGTGATTTGTTTTTGCTACTATAAGAAACTTGCCCCCAAATTATTTGAGATGAGATGTCAGATACTTAAAACTTTTTAGGCCTATTAAATTTTATTGATAGCTGGGAGTTTCTGGACAATTCTTGTGTATACTCTATAGACTTCTGAAGTAAATTTGCCATCCTGAAATTTAGGTTGTTCAGAATTATACACCAAGATTAGTCAGCTAAGTAGACTTGGGTCTTCTAATTACTGATCACAATGACTTAAGAAAACATGTTTAAGCTAATTAAACATTTAAGCAGCATTTGCAGTCAAAATAACTTCTGGGGGCTCAGCATTTGCCCAATTTACCATACTAGGAGCAAAATATTCTAATCCTTCAAATAGATTAAATTGAGTGCTGGAAAATTCAATTTCATACAGCATCTGCATGTCTATTTATATAGAACTGAAATTAATTATGTAGAACTATTTGAGTTTTAATACCTGTAGTTCTAGAATTTGGAAATGTAAAAACAGCCTTTATTGTTATTGATATACTTGAAGTCTTCACCACCAAACCTCCTCCTTGGTAAATTTTAATACAGTTTTTAGAAATTCTTCCCTTTAAAATTAATTTCAGCTTTCTACATGTAAATCAAACGCATTGCACCAGAACAAGACATATAATAAGATGAGACATTGTTTCAACTGTACAAAACTGAGAATTCAGTCTGACAAATGTTTATTGGGCCACAGAGATTAACAAGATAAAATAATCCCTACCTGCTTGCAACTTAAGTCTTAGAATAAAGAGGGCATATGTCATGAAGGTATCAGACTGTGAGAGCTCAACTCTTTGTGTGGCGGCTACTGTATTTTGTTGACACTAATAGTACTAAGTATTAATCTGGAAGAAGGCTGATAGAGCATTTCTTTATCATCCAATCTTTTATCCATGGTTGGAATGGACTCCACGTTGGAGAAAGTGTTATATATATAAATTTACCAAACAGGTAAGCTTAAGGGGAGGGTTGGACTTACTATATTCCATTACAAAATAGAAGGAATGGTCTCTTTTCTAAAAGGTTCATTGTTAAGGTCATTTAACAAGCAAACACCTGTAGTAACATTAACATAGGATGAATTTTGTAAAAAGTCAATTTACATTCAAAAGGTGAGAGCCGATAAAACCAAAGCCTAGGATAGTGATAATTATGGAGTGATCATTTTATAATAAAGGGACATCTTTCAAAAGTTGACATATTTAGATAGCCAAAGCCAAAGGCACAGGGGGGAAATATGGCAAGTGATCCTTCTAAAATTTGGCTTTTTTTTTCCCTCCATAGAAATGCTACATTACAATTTAAAACAGAATATGGGCAATAAAATATTTTTATACCAAACTGTTAATTTAGGATGAATACACTTAAAACCAAAACAGTTGCTGACTGCATAAGGGAAGAAATTTCACGGCTGGTACTTCCAGTTTTTGTTAAGAAAGCAATTATTTTTCTAAGTTTCATAGTTCAGGCATTAGAATTCTGCTACTGTTTCAAAAAATAAAAATAAATAATAACTAGTTAAATTAGTGTTTGGAGAAATGGATTAGATTGTAATGTATGTAAGCAATTAAGCAACACTGACTTGATTCACTGTGATGTCTGAAATGGCATTTTAAAAAATGAAAGTAGCTAAATTTGGCCCTGATAAAATATATAGCAGCAATGGGTTAGGAATTTTGCAGTTTTGCCCAAAGAGTCCAATCAAACAACCCATATATTAGGTGGCCGTTAACATGCTGGCAGCTGAATTTTTTACATCAGTTTCCAAGGTTGCACAGTAATTACATCTACTGTGAGTCATTTTTGCAGCATATTTTATAAAACTTTTACAGGTTTTCTGGGAAGAGATTATTCAAAGTCACCTTTTATAGATTCTGCCATGAATATCAGACAATTCTTTGAAAATGTTAGTGTTTACCACTCACATTGCTTCTGGTTTAAGTGTAGTTGGCATTTGAGGGTTTAGTATAGTATATGAGTAGAACTTCCTTTTCTTTGTAGACCTTCTGTTCCCTAGCATTGCTAGTTTATGTTCCCACTGAGCTGCTGCCAGAATAAAATAAATCCAGTTGCCTTTTGCTGCTCAAGGCCAACCCAGCAACCATGGAAAGAATCAGTTGTTTTGAGCAT
Organism: Eulemur rufifrons; assembly: GCF_041146395.1. Classification (NCBI taxonomy): domain Eukaryota; kingdom Metazoa; phylum Chordata; class Mammalia; order Primates; family Lemuridae; genus Eulemur; species Eulemur rufifrons. The sequence continues at coordinate 55,265,440 of NC_090984.1, forward strand.
TTGTCCTAGCATGTCATCAGAGGGTAGTGATGTGCAATATCATCACCAATACAAAGGGGTTGCTCATTCAAATGGCTGACTAATTTAGATGTAATATTTTGGTGCTTGTCCTTTATTTTTATTCCCAATTATATACAGTCAGTGCCCAGAGATGTATTTTAGAATATGATTGGATAAACTACTTAGCATAACTTTTAGATCTACTGCTTAATTAAATCAAATGTGCATTAGCTTATTCTATTTGCATTAGTATATTTTCACAGCTGAATGAAAAGTCCTGGTGGTTTCTTCAAATTAATGTTTTAAATATAGCTTACTGTTTTGTTTCAGGGATGGTGTGATATTCATTCTAGAATATAAAGGCCAGGTAAGAAATATGATAAGAGGTTGCATTTTGGGGAATGTTGCATGTTGTATTGGAATTCAGGAAGAGGGAGGATAAATGACAGTAAAACATGACTCTATAGAAAGTTAAAAGGTAAAAGGGAAGGGAGCAAACTGATCTTGTTTGCTGGGGTCAATAGCAGCCTCAGCATGGTCTTCAGTCAAGCCCCAGTAAGATGAGATAACTCTAGCTCAAAAGATTTGGGGAGGTGAGATTATGGTTGGCATCATAGAACCAACCTCTTTCACTCTGCTTCTCACCAAGGATCCAAAGAGCAAATTTAATTTTGTTTTCTCCATTCCCTTCATTTTCTCACCATGGCTGTAAACATGGTGTAAGCTTTGCTGATACCTCTGCCTTTGCCACTTTGAAATCATCTCGGTTCACAAGAAACTAGCCCTGTATGTTGTGACCACTTGTTTATAGGTTTTTCTGTTTGTTTTCTTTCTCATTCAAAGGAGAACACATTTTTGAAAACAGATTCCAGACCTTAATATTTGTAAATAACAATTTCTACATTTTTAGGAAAACATTTGAAAACTGCTCATTTATTCATTCATTCAACATATATGTCTATTGAGGATCCGCTCTTTAGTGAGGGCTCTTCTAGGCATTGGAGATTCAGTGGTAAATACAAAGACCTTGTCCTTATGAACTTTACATGCTGGTGAAAAAGAATTGATTTAAAAAATTAATTATTTTAAGTGCTGTGGAGAGAAAAAAGTAGGGTAAGGGAGACAGAAAGACAGAGTAGTGGCTATTTTAGGTAAAATGCTCAATAAAGGCCTTTGTGAGGAGGTGACATTTGAACAGAGACCCTAGATGAAGTGAGGCAGTGAGCCCTGCAAAGCTTTGAGAGTAGAGCATTTCAGAAGGACTACATAGCTCCTGCAATGGCTTTAAGGCAAGAATAAGATTAGCTTAGTTAGAAACAGCAAATGTAGCCAGAGCAAGGCAAATAAAAAATTGAAAGGATGGAGACAGATTATGGAGGACATTTGAGATCACACTTAAGAAGTTGGATTTTATTCTGAATGTTCAGGAAAGTTTCAGAGAAAGTAACATTTTCTAACTCACCTTTCTAAAAGGTAGCTCTGGCTGCTGTGCAGAGAATATTATGTTGGGGTTAGGGTTGGGCATGTGGAAGAGTGGAAGCAGGGAGACCCATCAGAAGACTCTACAATAGTTTATGCTAAAGATGTTAAGTATATTGGGCTACATTTATAGCAGTCGAGGTGACAAGAAATGGTTAAGATATTTTGAAGACTTGATAGGATTTGTCGGTGAATTTGGATGAGGAAAGTGGGAAAGAAAGTCAAGACTGGCTCCTGGCCCTCTGGCCTGAGCAAGAGGATAATGCTGGTGTCACTTGTCAAAATGGGATATCCTAGGGAGGAGCAGTTTGAAAGGCTTGGATTGCTAACAGATACCATAGACTGGGTGGTTTAAACAGCAGGAATTTAATTCTCACAGTTTTAGAGGTGGGAAGTCCAAGATCAAGGTGTTAGTTGATTCAGTTCCTGGAGAGTGCTTTCTTGCTGGCATCTTTCTGTATCTCTACATGGCAGAGAAAGAAGAGAGAGAGAGAAAAAGAGAGACAGACAGTGCACAGGTCCTAGTTCTCAGTGTGTCTTCTAAAAAGACACTGATCCCATCAGACCAGGGCCTCACCCTCAGAACCTCAAGACCTCAGGACCTCATCTAATCCTAATTACCTCTCAAAAGCCCCATCTCCAAATACTATCACATTGAGGATTACGATTTCAACATCTGAAATTGAGGGGAGGGAACATTCAGGCCATAACAGGGAGGTCTGGTTTGGGCCATTTTTCTGTTTTTCTTAACTGCAGATGCAGACATGTCTATCCATCACTCAAGTGAAGATGAGTAGACAGTTAAATCCAGGAGTGTGGAGCTCAGGGAGAGTTTAAGCCTAGAGATATAAATTTGAAAAGCATCAGCGTAAAGATCTGAAACCACAAAAGGGATGTAAACACCTAGGAAATTGAAGGAGAAGGAAAAACGTCAAGAACTGGGGCTCTTTTTAAATGTGAAAGGGTTGGTAGATTCAGCAAAGGAAACTAAGTTCCTGAGGTAATAGGAATACTAACAGAACACTGTGTCTCAGAAATCCAAGAAAGAATGGTATGTTTCAAGAAAGAGAGACAGCTTAGCTGTGTCAAATACTGTTGATGGGTCAAACAAGATGAAAACTGAGAACTGGCCATTGGATGTGGCTAGAAGGAGAACACTGGGGATTCTGACAAGAATAGCTTCTGAGGAGCAATGGAGAAGAAAGCCTGAATGGAGTAGGTTGGGAGAGAAGTAATTGTAGAGATGAATATGGACAGCCTACACACAGAGCCTTTTGAATACTTTACTGCAAAGTAGAGCAAAGAAATTGGATAATAGTTAGGATATGGGGTCTAGAGAAGAGTATTTTTTTGATGGGAGATATTGTGTTCTGTATTTATGCTGATGAGAATGATTCAGTAGAAAAGTAGAAACTGAAGATACAAGAAAAGGCCAGGATAACTGTAGAGGCGAAGTACAGGAATGGTCCAGAGGGAATAGGATCCATTCCACAAGTGGAGTCAGTCTTACATAGGAACATGGCTCTCACTGTGAAGGAAGAAGAGGCAGAGTACATGGGCATAGACTTGACAGTGGGCAGATGAAGTAGTTCTCTTCTGATTTCTCAACCTCATATTGAAAGAAGAGGCAAGATCATTAGCAGAGAGTGAGAAGGAGAGAGAAGTGTTGGAAGTTGAAGGAAATGGAAAGGGTGTGGGTGTAAAACTGGTAGCTTAGAAAAATAGAAGAATAAATTGACTACATAAATGTAGTAGCAGTGCTGAAGGCCCATTTAAGATCAGTGAATATAAATTTAAGATGACACCAATGAGCATTTCTCCATTTCAAATGAGGTCAGCCTGTGTTTTTTTTTTCCTAGCCATCTTTTCTATTTGGCTCAGGCAGAGAGTGGGTGAAGAGTTGGGTTTTAAGAGGATTAGAATTTTTCTAGGTAAGATAGAGGTAAAGAGAAAGGAGAGTTTTTTGTTTTTTTAGATCATTTCCAGTTGTCTTTTGCTAAAACCAATTTCCCTAACTAAAACCCATTGTGTATGCTGGTATGTAGGCGTTCAATTTTTTTCTTAGTCATGCCATAACTAAAAGATTCAAAAGCTGAAAAATAGCTTTCCCAACATAAGTACTATAATTTGTTCTATCTCTTACTTATTTAATTCAAGTTGAGAACTCTTTTTTCAAACCTTTTTTTACCATTTTTTCTTATATAATACATAAAAGCATAAGTTTTAGAGAAATAATTATGGATGTTATTAACATTGGCACTTTTGAGTTTCAAAACAACTTGTTATAAGAATGTTCAGAAAAAATATGTTATTCATACAAGGAGGTTTATTTAAAATGAATCAGATTATATGTAGTGAATGTATATAACTCACAAATTCCATGAAAACCACTAGTGAATTTAGGTTTTATTGAGAAAATAGTGCTTTTATAGACAATCGAGATATAAAAAGCAGAGATCTTGCTTGTTAGTCCATTTGAAATGTAGTCTTTTGGTCTCATACTGTTTTTTCTCATTTCTTCCCTTCCACTCCTTTTAGAGATGGGCCATGATGCAAACTAGGAGCATACAGTAAAGAATTGGACACTAAAGAAATACAGAAGACAGGAAGGCATCACAATTGGAGCCTAGGTAATTCTTCTTCCCTTCTCTTGCCTGGTTGGAATATGGTAGCATTTAAGTATGACCTAGGGATCCTAAGACTGAAAATGGAAGTGTTTTTAATAGGAAAAACAAAGAGATTATAAATCTCAAAGACCTAATTTGGCTTTTCTTTGCTGGGTGGATTTGGAGGTCCTGCTTAGTAGGTGCCTTTGGCTTTTGATTGCTATAGCCCCATATCCAGGCCTACAATTCAAGAACAACCCAGGCTTGCTCTAGGCTCTTAGATTAAGGAGAGCGAAGAAGAACAATTTTTAATTCTTTTCTTTATTGTCCAGCTAGTTCAAAAGAACAAGAATAGCCACTAAGATTCAGGGTGGATACCTTATTCAGAATTAAAAGAATAGACATGCAATAGAAGCATCCATTCTGTATGTCTCTCATTATTAACTTGGTTGTGCATGCATAGGAACGTAAGACCAAGAAGGAACCTCAACGCTAGGCATAGTAAACCAGATTGAAAAAAGCAGCAGGAAATGAGGAAAAGGAAAACGAAAACATGTTCTCAAAGACCTTCTGTTTTAGTAGTCTCATATAAACTTGTCTGCTTATTTATTATCAGGGGTTCTTAAATTCTGGGAAATTGAGGTGGTTGTGGATGCTTTTGAGAATCTAATAAAGGCTATGATGCACTTCCCCTAAGATTTTATCCATACAAATAAGATTTTGAGAACAATGTTAAACATTTTTGAAGCCACGATTAGGAATCCCTGCATTATATCATCTTAAAAATGCAATAAGTTATTTATGATATGAAGTTCTGAATTGGATGTGGGGGTGTAGTGATGCCTTGGGTACATTTTTTGAGAAACAACTTGATTCTCTTCATTAATTTGCAAGGTTTATACACTGAAACAGAAAAATCAGAGCAACTGCTAACTAAAATGTTTATAGTATTGTAAAGGAATACCATCAGAAACATTTCCAGGTATTTTTAAGGCCTGATGATCTGTATTGACCCTTTTCAGCTTCAGTCCCACCCCATGCAATAGAAACTGCTTTTCTGAAACAGATTGTGCAATGATTCTGGGTAATCAAGATCTGATAAACAAACCCAAAATTATAGTGGTGTCTGTCAGATACTTCAGAAAATTATGTTTTAAAATGTCCAAAATATAGTTAAAAGAAGCCTTTTCTCCAGTGAAATATATGTAGTCAGGGCCTATAAACTGGATATAATGTCTCAGCTGTGATGCTCAGGAAGATCTAACCCAGTGACAGACATCTCCCTTAGAAATATTTAGGTCAACACCTAGTTTCCACAAAAACAGAGCACCTATAACTGTATTTCTCTATTCATGTCCCACTGGGACTCTCCTGTGCATTAGACTTCAAATAGCAATTGTTGGGACAAAGAACAAGAAGAATAATCAGAATGAGACAATCTATGTCTCCAAATCGAAACAAAGGCAAAACAGAGCCTTTCTCAAACAGCTTGAATGAATTTACATCCCTAAGTTTGTATGTCCACCTTTAGATTCCCTTCAACTAAGTGTGCCCTGTTCCATCCCCTGTCCCCCCCAGCCACATGTGCACACATGCACACACACACGCACACACACAAACACAGAGCTTGAAAGATTTGGAGCAAATTTTACTTAAAATGGTTTTTTTAAATTTTTTTTTTAGGCAATAGTATTTTTTTATTTCAGAATGTTATAGGGGTACAAACATTTTATTTACATGAATTACTTTTGTACAGTTTGAGTTAAAGTTATAAGTGTGTTCATCACCCATATAGTGTACGTTGTACCCATTAAGTGTGAATTTACCCAGCCCCTCCTCCCCACTCCCACCTGCCCAATCCCTGATGAAAGTTACTTCCATATGTGCACATAAGTGTTGATCAATTAGTACCAATTTAATGGTGAGTACATGCAGTGTTTGTTTTTCCATTCTTGTGATACTTCACTTAGAATAATGGGCTTCAGTTCCATCCAGATTAATACAAGAGGTATTAGTTCACTATTTTTTCTTATGTCTGAGTAGTACTCCATGCTATACATATACCACATTTTATTAATCCACCAATGTATTGATGGGCACTAGGTTTGTTTCTACATCTTTGCAATTGTGAATTGTGCTGCTATAAACATTCAAGTGCAGATATCTTTTTTATAGAATGTCTTTTTTTCCTTTGGGTAAATACCCCATAGTAGGATTGCTGGATCAAATGGTAGATCTACTTTTAGTTCTTTGAAGTATCTCCATACTACTTTCCATAGAGGTTGCATTACTTTGCAGTTCCACCAACAGTGTATAATTGTTCCTTTCTCTCTACATCCACAACAGCATCTGTTGTTTTGGGACTTTTTGATAAAAAGCCATTCTCACTGGAGTTAGGTGTTATCTCATTGTGGTTTTGATTTGCATTCCCTGATGATTAGAGACATTGAACATTTTTTCATATCTTTATTGGCCATTAGTCTATCTTCTTTTGAAAAGCTTCTGTTCATGTCTTTTACCCACTTTTTAATGGGGTAGTATGATGTTTTCTTGCTGAATTCCTTGAGTTATTTGTAGATTCTGGTTATTAGCCCTTTATTGGATGTATAGCATGCAAATATTTTCTCCTTTTCTGTAGGTTGTCTATTCAATCTAACGGTTGTTTCCTTGTCTGTGCAAAAACTTTTTAATTTAATCAGGTCCCTTTTATTCATTTTTGTTGTTGCTGTGATTGCCCTTGGGATCTTCCTCATAAATTCTTCACCTAGGCTGATATTTATAAGAGTTTTTCCAACCTCTTCTTCTAGAATTCTTATAGTTTCCTTTGGTTTAAGTCTGTTATCCATCGTGAATTAATTTTTGTGAGTGGTGAGAGGTAGGGATCCTGTTTCAGTCTTCTATATGTGGCTATCCAGTTTTCCCAGCACCATTTATTGAATAGGGATTCTTTTCCCCATTGTGTTTTTTTGTCTGCTTTGTCAAAGATCAGATGGCAATATGAGGATGGTTTTATAAATGGGTTCTCGGTTCTGATCCATTGGTCTATGTATCTGTTCCTGTGCCAGTACCATTCTGTTTGGGTTACTATATCCTGGTAGTATAACTTGGAGTCTGGTAGAGTGATGCCTCCCATTTGTTATTTTTGCTTAAGGTTGCTTTGGCTATTCAGGGTCTTTTCCAGTTCCATACAAAGTATAGAATTATTTTTTCTAGATTTGCAAAAAAAATGATGTTGGTATTTTAATGGAGAATGCATTGAATCTGTAAACCACTTTGGGTAGTGTAGACATTTTAACAATGATTCTGCCAATTCATGAGTGTGATACCGTTTCCCATGTATTTACATCCTCTGCAATTTCTATCCTCAGTGTTTCATAGTTCTCCTGTAGAGTTCTTTCACTTCCTTGGTTAAATATATTTCCAGGTATTTTATTTTCTTTGTTGCTATTGTGAAAGGTACTGAGACTTTGATTTTATTCTCAGCTTGACTGTTGTTGGTGTACAAGAATGCTCCTGACTTGTGTACATTAATTTTGTAACCTGAGACTTTGCTGAATTTATTTATCAATTACAGGAGTCTCTTGGCATAATCTTCAGGGTTTTCTAGATATAAGATCACATCGTCAGCAAAGAGTGATAGTTTGACCTCTTCTTTCCCCATTTGGATACCCTTGATTTCCTTCTCTTGCCTGATTTCTGTGGCTAGAACTTCCAACACTATGGTGAACAGAAATGGTGACATTGGGCAACTTTGTCTGGTTCCAGTTTTGGCTTATAAGGTCTCAAGTGAGAAGTCTGCTTAGTCTGATGAGTTTTCCTTTGTAAGCTACCTGCTGCTTTCACCATATAGCTCGTGGGAGTACTTCTTTCATGTTTACTTTGGCCAGTCTGATGACTATGTGTCGTGGTGATTGCCTCTTCACAATGAAGCTCCAAGGGATCCCTTTAGCTTCTTGATATCTAGATTTCAATCAAGGCCAAAGAAATTTTCTTCAATTATTCCCTGAAATAAGTTTTCAAACCCTTGTGTATTTTCTTCTTCACCTCAGGGATACTTATGATTCTTATGTTAGGCCTCTTTACATAATCCTATATCTCTTGACATTTTGTTTGTTCTTCTTTTTTCTCAGATCTTTCTCTTTCACTGACTTGTTTAACTCAAAGGTGTTGTCTTCAAGCACTGAGCTTCTTTCTTCTACCTGATCTAGCCTATTCTTAAGGCTTTCCACTGTGTTTTGTATTTCCTGGAATTAATTTTTCATTTCCAGAAGTTCTGTTTGATGTTTTTTAAGAATTCAACTTCCTTAGTAAATTTTTCATTCATTTTCTGCATTGTTTCTGTGGTTTCTTTGTGTTGGGTTTTTATTTCCTCCTGTATTTCATTGAGCTTCCTTACAATCCATATTTGGAGTTCTTCATCTGTCATTTCAATCTCTTCATTTGGGTTGGTATCCATTGGTAAGGAGTTATTATTTTCTTTTGGGGTGTCCTTTTGCTGTGATTTTTCATGTTCCTATAGTTCTTTCACTGACTTCTTCTCATCTGGCTTCTTAGTCAAGACCTGGGGGTGCTAGGCCTGGCGTACAGACCTGTCTCCATGTCCCCAAAGATCAATCCCAGAGCATGCCAGGGAGAAGAGTGTTGGGCCTAAGTTTCCTATGGGGTGTTCCAGCAGGTTTGGTTTACCTCTTGGGTTACCCCTGAACTGCTGTCTTCACCTCTTCCCAACAGTGTGTAGTGAGTTATATCCTTCAGCTTACTTTTGATGATGGTGGGTGGTAGTTGTGAGTTTGAATCAGCCACACCATATTTGTTTGAATTGGAAGACATTATGATGAGCTATATCACCGTTCTCCCTGGCAATGGTTGATGTTTGTATGATAGACCCAGCTCCTGAGATGTTCTTTTGTGTCTATGGTAGACTCTGGTCCCCCAGGTGGAGTACTTGACTGTCCCAAGCTTTAGGACGGACCCTGTAGCTCCATGGGGCTTCTTGATCTCCACCACCTCTGAGGTGGGGGGAAGACGTAGGCAGTTCGTAGCTAGGTTGTGTGAGCCTGAAAGGCTTTGCAAAGCCTTGACAGAGCTCAAAAGTTGCTTTTCCAGCCACTAGGGAGAGCTGCTGATAGGAGGATCAGGACAAGCCCTCCAAACCTAGAGAGCTGCTCATGGGGGAGGGGCCAAATGCTTGTATGCTAAGGCCCTGGGCTGGGTTCTTTCTGCCCTTATCCAGTAGCACAGTTTTTCTGTGGGGAGGGGTAGGTGCTTCCCAAAATGGCCACTCCTTGGACCCCCCCACATCCCCTGAGAAATTGAGTCAATAAATGCTGTAAAGGGCATGCAAATGACATCCCTTTTAGTAGGAGGTGATTGCTGGAAAAAACAAGCTGCAGTGTTGTTTTTGGGTCCTGTGACGAGCTCTAGTCCCTCAAGAGGGACTCAAATGACCCTGGTGGTGGGTGGGGCCCTGGAACCTCCAGGTGGGTTCTTATTCTCTGCCACAGCAGAAGTGGGTGGGGGAGTGCAGCTGGGTGAGGGAGTGCAGCTGGGTGAGGGAGTGCAGCTGGGCAGGGCTGAGTTGAGTGAGCTTGCCCTCAGGCTCCACCAAAGCTGGCAAGGTAGCTATTTTGGCAGGGTTAAAAGGTCTGCTTCTTTTTTGGCAGACCCTCTAGGGAGAGGCTGATGTGGCCCCACCCAACCAGAAAATCTGCTTGTGGAGACAGATTCACAAACTGGCAGTCTGTGGTGGACCTCACTCCTCTTCCCACTCCTCTGCTCCACAGTCTCCCCAGCTGAGCTCCCCAACAGCTACACTGTAGGCTGGGAAGCTCCCTGCCCAGGATCCCAGCCTGAGCTGAGAGTGAGGCCCTCCCATGGGGGAAGGGGTACCCTGTGAGCACACCACAACTAGGACCCATACTTAACTCCCCCCAGATCTGCCCTCATGGGCTCCCTTGCCTCCTGAGAGCAAGAAGATCAATCCCTGACCATGCCAGGGAGAAGTGCACTGGCAAGTTGCCCACGAGCTCCCTAAACAGGATAGATGTCCCTCTTCCTTGGGGCGTGCCCTGCTCTGATGGAGTTCCTAGGCAAGCAGCACCAGGGAGGACCAGTCAGCAGGGAGCTCACAGTCTGAGCACCCCTCAGTCTGCTGCAGCACCCCAAGAAGAAAAGCCTGAGCCCCACTCTCTGTGGAAGCCTCAGTGTGGTGGCTCAATTGTCTCTCTAAGCAACCACAGGTGGGGGAGGTGGAAGGGAGAACAAGAGTCTACATGAAGGAGTGCTAGCACTCTGGTCATCTCTGACCCTCTCCCTGGGAGGCAGTCCACCCAGAATGTGCAGGATGTGGAGTCACACAGATCACCCGGGACCCACTGGATACCTGTGGCTCCTGCAGTCTGGGCTGGAGTTAGGAAATGTCTCTGTAGGAATGAGCAGGATGAAACCTGAGGAGTTAAATCCCCCTGGGGAGGACAAAGGTGCACGGTTGCTGGAGAAGCAATATGGCACCTGCCATCCTGGCTCTGGTCTGTGGGGGCGGGAAATGCCCCAAGGGGCTGGGAGCCTGGTGCCCTGTCCACAAAAAGTTCCCAGCTCACTGGTGGCAACAGCCTCTGGGCTCATGCAGGCAGAAAGTCTCTCCAGCAGCTGGGGAACCCACCAACTATCAGAGATGTGAGGGAGGGAGAAATAAACCACCCCACCTACACTTCTCGCTGGACTCAGGCCTCTTGGTGATTGATCTTTGCTGATACCTTGCTCCTTCTTGTTCTGCACTGCATCTTCTTCCCATGGGATCTCCCAAGGCTCTGGCACCCTTCCTTCAGACCTACATCCACTCTGTTTGTCTGTCTGTTCATTTTTCTTTTTTATCTAAAACTTCTCCTTCTTACTGAGATGCTCTGGCAGCTGATATCTCTGGTCCTTAAGTGTTGAAAGTGCTGATGGTTCAATAGTGATGTTTTAACCTTAAACTGCTAAAGAAGATAGTATTGAACTATTTGTTTTTCATATCATACTATTCCAAATAAGAGTATTTAAATGCTAACATTCCAGATGTTCAAATAAGGAAAAATTTAGTTCATGCTTTCAAATGTTTATTATCCTCTTAAAAATAGCTTCTAAAATGTTATTTAATTTGGCCATTCATATGTTCTGCTTTCTTCTGTACAACATATGCCAAAAACAAATATAAAACTTCAGCCTCACAAACCAATTTTTGTGCTTTTTAATTGTAATAAAAAGAAATATGATATATACCATATATTTCATATTTAATATGAGAAAAATATATTATGGTTTTTCTTAAGCCTGGGCTGAGTTTTTACAGAGAGGAAGCCAAGATTCATTAAGCATTTAGGATTCCCTTAATTTCTCAAATGGGAATATCATCAGAGGTGAAAGAAGATAAAATTGTTTCAGTGTTATCTGTGGAGGGGACCTTGGCCAGACATCTGGCTTGCTGTATGTCACTAAAAAGGTAAGTCTGTAACAAAATAACTTTCAATATAAATTTTATTTCATATATCTCAAAGTATGCCTAGAAAATGAAAACATTTAAAAAATAGTATAGGTCTAATTTATTTTCAGTGAAACAAATAAAATGTGATTCAAAGTAATAGTATTAATAGTAATGTCTCATCAAACAGTGCTTTTCTCATGGAAGAACACATGATTCAAACAAGATTGAATTTTATCTCTGGTTACCTTTTCATGAATGTGATCCAGTCTCCCTCAAGCTGAGTGTCACTTTTACATGCACATTCAAACATGATAAATGTCAGCTTGGCATGTGTTTCACATAAAGATGGCCAAGCCTGTAGCTAGCACAATGCAAAGCCTGGAGATACATAATCTCCCTCTGCCCTTCACCCGGGTATTCATGGACCAGGACAGCCTGATGTGGTAGAAAGAGCAGTGAACAAAGAGCTGAAAGACCTACTCCCATCTTTGGCACTTTTGAACCATGTGAAATTGGATGAAATCCTTAATCGCTCAGTGTTTCAACGTGCCTCCCTATAAAATGGAGGGCAATTGTGCCTGCTGCCTCACAGAGCTGTTATGAGAATCAAATGAGATGATGTGAGTGAACAGGCTTCAAAAACTGCACTACACACACACAGGATAAAAGAAAATCTGGATTCAAATTTTATAGTTCTCTGGCTCTTGTCTGAATTATGAGGAGTTTCATAAATCCAGTCTTTTTTTATGGTTAGCTCTAATCCTTTATAATGATGCAAAAAAGATTGGAAAATGTGCACTATAATTGTGCAGGAGAAGATCTGGTACTTTTTCTTTTCCATCTCAATTAACCTCTGCTGAAGGTCATATACAGGCCAGAGCTAAAGGTCCATTTTCTTTTTTGAACTTGTCACACCTTCAAATGTAAAAGGAGCGGCAGCCAGTTGTAGAACATTCAGTTTTCTGAAATGCTCTGAGGGAAAAAGAACATTTTCCTCATGAGACTCCCTTATTCACATTTTTTCTAAAATGAACAGATTTTTTTTTCTTCTATCTTCTTTGCCTCTTTGTCTCAATCAAACTTGTGAGTGTCTGATTATAATCATCAATGGGCTGTGATATTTCTGTGTGATATCTTACAACAGTGAGGGCCAATGTGTCTCTGGGGCCTCATAGATTTGATAATGTTAAGGCTACTGTGAGTAAAAGGAACTTAGCACAATAATGATCCCAATTTCTTAACAGTTCAGGCAATTTGTCTTATTGGTATTCCTTTCATAATCAAAATGTAAAAGCTCAGCACTTTAAAAAAAGGTATACATTGTTTCATACCAGGTTAGCATTTGTCATGCAGAGAAAATATTTCTATTTTATATGTAACAAATACCATTTGAACACCTACTATGTGCTTGATACTATGCTTAGAATTATGGTATAGAGTAACAAAAACAATAATTTAACCATTGGTTGGGGCCCTACTACATGCCAGATATGGGAACACATGCTTAATGAATTTAATCCTCACAACAGTGCTGAGAAGTATGTTTTTTTGTCCCCATTTGCTGCTACAAGAGGAAACAAGACTTAACAAAAGTTAAGTAATTTGTGCAAGCTCACCATTCAACAAAGATTTTTTTTTAATTGACACATTGTAATTGTACATATTTATGGGATACAATTTGATGTTTTGATACATGTATATGTTGGATAATGATCAAATCAGGGTAGTTTGTATATCCATCACTTTATGGTGATTTCCTTATGGTGAGAATGTTCATAATTCTTCTAGCTGTTTTGTAATATACAGTGCCTTACTGCTAACCATAGTCACTCTACTGTGCAATAGAACACTAGAACTCATTCCTCCTCTCTTATTGTAACTTTCAACAAATATTTATTGATTATATAAGTCAGATATCAGCTGCCTCCTTCCTCTCTCTGTAAATCTAGTTAAGATGGTCTTGAACCACTCAATTATGCAGCTTTTGAAATTCCACTGCCTTGCCTAATTTTTCTGCTAATTTCCACAGCTTTCTCTGTCTCATGGGTTTCACCTGTGACTCACTCAGAATGTGAAACTCCACCCTTTCTGGGTTTCCATGAAAAAATCCCCTGCATTAAATATTAATGTCATTTGCAGACTTTTGGAACCTTTTGAGAGGGCCCCTTGACGGGGCTGACATTATGCTACTTAGTCTTCAATTCATTCATTCTCAGCACCTTCCTCTAGGACTGCACAGATTTTTGTTCCCTTCTTTTACATAGCCCTTCTGCTCTCCTAGAGTTGAACTTCATTATGATGCTCTGCAGAACCAGAGATCTTCCATTTCACAGGCTCCATGCTTCTTAGAAGGATAGTGTAATTATACAAACAATGTAAAGTCCTAAGTTCCTAAAGACCTGTTTGGTGTTAAGCTTTGGAGAAGTACTTAGCTACAAGTACCAGCTATGCATCTAATTTTCAGTCCAATAGCCTCACAAAACAATAAATAGGGCCTCATTCTGATTCTTGGGCAATAAACTGTGTCTAATTTTAAAAATTAAGAGGAGAGGAAAATAATACATAAAATACTATATGCTTCACTCTTTTAAAACGTATATTCTTTGGGTCCATTATGGCAGAAGTTGGCAGATTTTTTTCCTGAGGGCCAAATAGAAATATTTTTTACTTTGTGGGACATACAGTGTCTTAGTTGCAATTGCTCAGTTTTCTTTTGTATAATGACAGCAGCACAAATGACTGAGTGGGGTTGTGTTTCCATAAAACTTTACTTATAAACACTAAAATTTGAATTTCACATAATATTCACATGTCATGAAATTAGATTCTTCATTTGATTTTTTCAACCATTTAACAATATAAAACACATTCTTAGCTCCATACAAGAACTGGCCACAAGGGCTATAGTTTGCCGACCTCTATATCATGATATCTTTTTTTTCTTTTTTTAACCATAAATTTCCCCGAAAGGGTAATTTTATTGATGGCTCTAGTTTATTCCCTCCCAAAAGGCCAATGGTAACCAAACGAAGTAATTAACATAACCTCAGGATTTTGTTGTCTTCATAATAAAACAAAAGACGCTTAGAACTGGATCACTTGGCCCTTTCTCTTCTTATCTCCTCCCAGTTCGAAATACTTGCATCCCTTAGTAGCCAGCATTCTCTTAGATCTGCAGTTGGGCTTGACACACTCAAGCCTCAGCACAATCTTCTTTGTAGTTTTAGCCTTTTTCCAGAAAATCGGCTTAGTCTGCCCACCATAGCCACTCTGCTTCCTATCTTAACGGCGCTTTCCCTGGGCAAACAGAGAATCCTTGCCCTTCTTGTACTGTGTCACTTTGTGGGGTTGGTGCTTGCCACATTTCTTACAGAAAGTCCGGCGGGTTTTAGGAACGTTCACCGTGTTTGCGTGCGTGCTATGGGCAACGAAAGGATGATATCTTTATAGTTGTGAAAGAAACATACTGTTGTTACATTTTTCTTCCCTGCCCTAGCTAAATCTCAGAAGAGTTAATATAGGTCCTAGAGGAAAATGAATATTCTTCCCACTAAGTACAACAAAGTCTATTATTTCTTACTTTTCCTCACATCTCAAAAGTGCAATATAGTTATTTTTCTTAGAAAATAGATTTTGTAGTAATGGGCTAATTAGGATGTATTCTTCTTTGGGCCAGTGTATCTCAAAGTGTGTATCATAGAACTCAAACTCCCCTAAATTTTAGTGTTATTAAAAAAAAGTGGAGGGGAAATTCTATGGAATTTACCATTTAAATTAGGTAGATGTGCACCAGATCAAAGCTAAACATGTTTTCTTTTTACAGAACCTTATATTTTTCAGAGCTTTTTAAATATGCTGATGTCAATCATAACTCTCCAAGAGGAAGATACTGTATGCATTGATTCCTAACTTACTGGCCACAGAACTCTTCTTTCTTGAAGCATCTTAAGGAACTGATACAGTAAGTCCTTACTTAACATCATCAGTAGGTTCTTGGAAACTGTGACTTTAAATGAAATGGTATATAAGGAAACCAATTTTACCATAGGCTCATAGAGATAAATAAGAGCTAAGTTATTCCAGCATATTTCTGGTCACAAAAACATCACCAAACTTCAAAATAAAGAGCCAAAACATGTTAAACATTGAAATAACAGTGAGCTATACATATATTTAAGAAAGATAGTTATTTACCTCCGATTTTTGGTGAATCAGTATGGGGCAATGGTCATAGTGGTGGTGGGTTAAATCAAGGAATAAATGTTTGCAAAGCAAAGCTTTTAAGGAGCACCTCCTCCCACCATGCAGTTCAAAAACAAACAATAACAAATGTGGTGTGTTCAGTGAGCATTGCTGTACTACGTCATTTATTGTCATGAATCTGTATGATTATCATATACTTTAAGAATTTTTATTTTACAATAATTTATATTCATTCATTCATTTTCCAATCCACTTATTCCAGTCCAGGGTGGAGGGTGGCTGGAGCCTATCCCAGGAGCTCAGGGTGCAAGGTGTGAACCAACCCTGTACAGGACACCATTCCATCACTGGGTACACTCACACCCATACTCACTCAGACTAGGACCATTTAAACATGCCAGTTAACCTGTCAGGCATATCTTTGGGATGTGGGAGGAAAAAAACGTACACAGAGGAAACCCACTCAGACATGGGGAGAATGTGAAAATTCTACACTGACAGTGCCCCTAGCCAGGAATAGACTTTTTTTTTCTTATCAATGTTATAGTGAAACGACATTGAACAAAAACATTATTTCCGGATCTACTGTATTCTCAAATCCAGATGGCTGCTACTCAAAGTGTAGTCCATGGATCAGAGGCAGCAACATCACCTGAGAACTTACTAAAGCCAGGCATGGTGGCTTGCCTCTGTAGTCCCAGCTACATGGGAGGATTGCTTGAATCCAGGAGTTCAAGACCAGCCTGGGCAACATAGCGAGGTCCCATCTCTAAATAAAAAAAAAGACTCTCAGGCCACAGCCCAGACCTACTGAATCAAAATCTTCATTTCAATATGATCCCCACATATTAAATTTTAAAGGCAGTACTATAGACCATAGTTTTACAAACAATGCTTTAATTTAAGCTAAAAGGAAAACATAGATCCAGAAGCTAAAATAAATCATGACATGAATTACTAGGGATTTTGGTTATTATGAAAGTAAAACCTACTTCCATAATTACAGTTGAGTAACTCAATCAAGTTACCTACATTTTTTTACTTCTTCCTTTGTCATCACATTCAAATGTTTGCTTTTATTTCTTTTTTGTTTTTGTGGCCTGGGAGAGTAGGAAAGAGACAAGACAGTTGAAAAATAAATGTATGAAAGATACAGTAATTAACTTCACCTTCTAAATGTCTACAAAACCTTAAAAAAATCATTTTGGAGCCAGAAATGTAAACCAGGAAAAAGCCCTTGTTTTTATTTCTGATTCTTAATAGAAATGCTAATCATTATCATCATTTTTTAATATATGTTATTCTCTCAAAGATCATCTGAAGCTGTGTTATTATTTTTATTACTTTGCATGAATATGATGATTTCCCAAGTAAAAGCCCAAGCACATGTTCTTCAACACAAGTTTGTGAAGTTAGGTAGGAGTAATGGCTAAATTTGAATGCTGTTTACTGTAAGTATATTTCTGAGGGCCTTGCATAAAATTTACAACACAAGCTCTGCCTTCCAGACATATATTTGTTTAAAGCTCTCATGATCCATGGCCAAATAGTTTTCTTACATTTGTAACAAATTTCTAACATTTGTTATGAATAACAGCCATGGAGTTGTTCTGTACGTCACTGTTGGCAGACACTGTTTGGAAACCAAATGAGATTCTTAAATGGGTTCATATAAATTTTTATTGTGTACCACCGGGTCACATGACTAAGAAACTTCTCTATTGTTATTCTCAAGGCCCCCTGTTGTTGTTACTGTTATTAAATTTCACTGTATGATAAGAAATATGTTACTGATTTTATTCTCCGTCTATAACTCTGATCTGTCATCCTCTCCCTCTGACATCTCAGAAATAGTAATCAGATTTTAAAAGGTGGGCATGAGGCACAACTGAAAATAACATTCACATTGTCACTATTTGCCAAAATCTTTCCAATTCCCAATTTGCTGGTCCCTTTTGTAAAATGGTTGTGGATATAAGATTAAAAAGTCATAAGACTCCCAGCGGACCGGATCCTCATTCTCCTCAGAGAAAGCCAGTGCGAGTATTCTGCATTAAAGAGATGTGTGGGCTGTGGAGCAGAACAAGCATCTGGGCCACATACATAGTTAACATGGATGGATATATATAATACAAATATTTCTGCACTCACCGTGCAGTATTGGCACTGAGAAGACCCTAGCTCCAGCGATAATTCTTTTATGCAACTCCAGCGCAATGATAGCCTGTGAGCAGTTGACCCTAGTTGCGGACTATCGCACAATACTAAAGTGATGCTTGTTCTTGTGTACGTTCCCCTGATGTTCAAGGCTTTCCGTTGTTATAAAACTCACCTGCTCGAATATTTCAGCCTAAGTTTCTTATAAAACTGAGACTTTTGGATGATAATTGACCATTCCAAAATAGTCAATAACTAGTTATTTTATTCACACATCTAAAGTATAAGGTAATAAACGTGAATTAGACCTCAAGTTCTTAACAGGCTAACATGTAATCCATGTTCATTGAATTAGGATTTATACAATATTTTTGCCCTATTACTGCTCAACTTTCATCTTTCTGGACCCACCTCAGATTCTGCTCCTTACGTTAAGCCATTTTTGATTTCCCCAATCTGATAGCTGTTCCTCTCTTAAATCTCTAAACTATATTCTATCTCTCTCATGCCACATGTACTACTACTCTGCCTTGTGCTATGTTTATGTTAACATGGAGGTAATTATAGTATCCATTTCATATAATTGTTATGAGGATTAAATATGCAAAATTATGTGAGGCTCTTAGGTCAGTGTCTGGCACATAATACATGAGCATACTGTGAAAGTGTCAGCTACTAACATCATCATTATTTGTGCTATTAGAAGGCCTTTTCCACTTTATATAGGAATTTGCCTGGTTTTTCTTCTAGAACTTTCATGGTTCATTTTTTACTTTTTATTCTTTTTACTTTTTAAATTTAAAAATATTTAATGGACAAATAAAAAAATTGCATCATTTCAAGGTGTAAAATGTGATGATTTGATATACATATGTATTGTGTACTCATTACCACAGTCAAATGAATTAACACATCCATCACCCGCCCTGGTTTCTATTTATGTGTGTGTGGCAGGGGAAGACACTTGAAACCTGCTCTCTTATCACATTCCAAGTAAACAATATAGTATTATTAACTATAGTCACCATGCATACATTAGATCCCCAGAACTTTTAACTGCAAGTTTGTACTCTTTGACATCTCCCAATTTCCCTCATCTTCTAGCCTATAGAAACCACTGTTTGACTCCCTGCTTCTATGAGTTTGACTTTTTTAGATTCCACATACAAGTCAAATCAAGCAGTATTTGTTTTTCTGTGTCTGGCTTATTTCACTTAGCATGATGTCTTCTGGGTTCATTCATGTTGTAACAAATGTCAGGATTTCCTTCTTTTTGTGGCTGAATAATATTCCATTGTTTGTAGATATATACCACATTTTCTTTATCTATCCATGTTTTGGTGGACACAGGTTGTTTCCATCTTAGCTATTGTGAATACTGCCGTAATGAACATAGGGGGCACATGTCTCTTTGAGATAATTATTTCATTTCTTTCAGATATGTACCCAAGAGAAGAATTTCCAGATCATATTATAGATGTATTTTTAATTTTTTGAGGAACCTCCATATTTTTTTCCATAATGGATGTACCAATTTATATTCTCACCAAGAGTGTACAGGGTTCTCTTTTCTCCACACCCTCACCAACACTTATTATCTCTTGTCTTTTTGACAATAACCATCCTGACAGGTGTGAGGTGTTACCTCTTTGTAGGTTTAATTTGCATTTCCCTGATGATTAATGATGTTGAACATCTTTTCATATACCTATTGACCATTTGTATGTCTTCTTCTGAAAAATGTCTATTCAGATCTTCTGCCCATTGATTAACTGGATTATTTGCTTTTCTACTATTTAGTTGTAGGATATCCTTATATGTTTTGGATATTAACCCATTATCAGTTATATGGTTTGCAAATATTTTCTCCCTTTCTTTTCATTTTGTTGATTGTTTCCTTTGCTGGAGAGAAGCTTTTCAGTTTCATGTAGTCCCCTTTGTTTATTTTTGCTTTTGTTGCCTGTGCTTTTGGTGCCATACCAAAAAATCATTGCCAAGACATTGATAAAAAAAAATTGAAGACACAAGTAAATGGAAAGATATCTCATGTTCATGGATTGGAAGAATTAATATTATTGAGATGTTCATACTACCCAAAGCAAAGTACAAATTCAGTGCAATCCCTATCAAAATTCTAATGGCACTTTTCACAGAAATAAAAAAAATCATAAAATTAATACATAACCACAAACGACCCCAAATAGCCAAAGCAGTCTTAAGCAAAAAGAACAAAGCTGAAGGCATCACACTCCTTGATTTTAAACTATATTATAAAACTATAGTAATAAAATAAACAAACAAACGACACATGGACCGATGGAACAGAATAGAGGGCACAGTAATAAACCCACACATAGTCAACTAACCTTTGACAAGGGCGCCAACAACACCCAATGGGGAAAGGATAGTCTTTTCAATAAATGATGCTAGGAAAACCAGATATCCGCATGCAAAAGAATGAAATTAGACTCTTGTCTTATACTGTATACAAAAATTAACTCAAAATGCCTTAAAGAGTTAAACAGAATATCTGAAACTGTAAAAATCCTAGAATAAAACATAAATGAAAAAAGCTTCTTGACAATGGTCTTAGCAATGATGTTACACCATTTTTTACATTTAAACATTTGATCCATTTAGTGTTTTATTCTGATAAATGGGGTAAAGTACACAACTTTATATTTTTCCACATGGCTACTATGTAATCTCACTACCATTTATTAAGTCTTCCATTTCTTCTCACTGATTTTAGATACCCCTTTAATCATATGATAAAATTCCTGCAGGTATTTTGAGTCTCTTTCATATGCTAGAAGGACACAACTCTTAAAGCTTTAGAATTTGTTTCAATATCTGATAGGTATAGTCTCCCCCTCATTGGTCTTTTTCTGGTGACCGTTGCTTGTTTGTTTTCCCAGTATCAACTTTAGAATTAGCTTGCATAGGTTGAGGATGAATGAAAGAAAAACAAAACCTGGTAGTATTTTTGTGGAGAGGTGGATATGTTGTTAAATTTATAAACTAACATCTTTGTGTTGTTGAGCTTTCATACCTAGGTGCATGCTTTGTCTTTACATTTGTTCCAAGTCTATTTTTGTGTATATCAAGAGTGTTCCTCATGTGGATCTCTCACATTTTTTTGTAGAATTTATTCCTAAATAGTTTACCTTTTTTGTTACTATTTTAATGTCTTTTCTTCAATTGTATCTTCTAACAGGGTATCTGTAGGCATGAAGGCTTTTTTTTTCAGTACATTAATTTAATATCAATTATCTTCCTAAACTATCTTATTGTATACAGTGGGTTTTCAACTGATTTTCAGCTTATATCATCCTCAAACGGTATAGCTCTGCATTTTCCTGTCCAATTTTTATACCTCTAATCACTTTCTCTTATATAATTGGGTTGCATAATATTCCAGATCAATGTTCAATGCTAGTATGATGGTGAGCCTCTTCGTCTTGATTGCAACTTTAGAGAATGTCTCCTGTGCTTCCCTATGAAGTTAAATATTGGCTTTTGGGCTGATATATATTTATTTTATTAATGAAGTATCTATTGATTCTATTTGTACTGAGTGTTTTTTAAAGAATAGCTGTTCAGTTTTGTCAAGTGCCTTTTCAGAGTCTATGAAAATGATCCTTTGATTTTTCTCCTTAGATTTATAATATGATAAATTATATTAACCTACGTCCTAATTAATCTATGTCCTATTAATTAACAATTCTTGCATTTCTGGAATAAATCTCATATGGACTTCTATGATTCTTTAATAAATAGTCAGGTTCTGTTTGCTAATATTTTATGATTTTTTTGCAGTAGTATTTATAAGTGAGCTTGTTCTATAGTGATTTTTTGGCACAATCTTTGCCTTGATCCATTATTTCATAGAGTCAGCAATATAATGATATTATAATTCTATATGTTGATTTATCCATCATTAATTTTATTCACTATTAGATAAAATATTTCTGTATGGAGAATCTTTACTTCATTACCTATTTGGTTACACTGAGGTCCAGCTTGTACTGAAAGGGAAAGTTAAATGCTTCATTTACCATTTTTGAGAATAATGAGTTGGTTTCCCAGTATTCTTCGATGACAACCTATGAGGTTTTGCGGATTTCTTTCAGTATTTCTATGAGTGCATGGATTTTCTTAATGTACTCCATGTGTCTTAATCATTGCTATGTATTATTATTAATACTCAAATTGTCCCATTTTTGGCCAGGGGTAATTTGGCTCCAGAGTCTTTAATGATGTCCCTGCTTTGTTATGTGAGGAGGTTTCCAGATTCATCGTGCACAACTTACCCTTTAGGCAAAAAAGCCGATCTTCACACCCTGCCTCCCCTTGCTCAGTAATTAGATCTGGCCCTACAAAACAGGCTTGACCTTGGGCGAGGCAGCTCAGCTGAGGCTTATCAGGCAGAACTCAAAGCTGGAAGCTCTGTGTTCCCTGCATTCAACACAGCTGGGTCAGTCCTTCTTATATGGAGAATCTGGGTGAAGAACCCCTTATTCACTACACATGTAGATGTTTAGTCATGTGCGTGAGGCCACCAGGAAGAGTGCATAGTGTTGAGTCAACATTTATTACGTGTTACGACAACATTGAAAGGGCAAGCAGAAGAGGAGCCCACAAAGAGAATGGTGAAGAAAGACCAAAGAGGTAGAAAGAAAACCAGTAAAGCGCCGTGTTACTGAAACCAATTTCTTTGCGTTTTTTTCCACCATTGTGTCTGCTCTACACTTAGCACAGTGCTGGCTCATAGAAAGAACTGAGTAACTTCTCATTAAATAAATGAGTGGTCAGTTGTGTTCAATTCTATAAAAGGCTCAGCGAAATCATAGAAAAATGTTCATTGGCTTTGTCAGAACAAAAGTGGTGGTAGTCATGGTGACAGCCATGGCAGACGCTACTGTGGATTGAGAAGTGCACCGTGCACTGCTGAAGAGAGATTCAGCAGTAGTTGGGGGTGGGGAGAGAAGGACATTTTTCTTAGTTGAGTCTTTGTTGTTGTTTTGTGTGTTTTTGTTTTTCTCTGTTTCTTAAGTTGGAAGAAACCTAAGGATATTCGTAAGCTGAAGTCAAGGAACAAGGGAAGGGAAGAGGGTGATGTTAAATGCAAGAGAAGGTAGGATTGCCAGAGCAGGACTCATGAAGAGGCAAAAGCAGTTAAGAGCCATAGCACAGGTAGAGAGATTGACCTGGTGGACATTCAGTAAAAAGTTCTTCAGTTAAGTGTAAGAATGATAAATTAAGGGTAAGTGTCATAGGTAATATTAATAGTTTTTTATGTACATTAATACTAGTTGGTATTTCTGTGCTTTTTTTCTAATGTTTGCAAGGAATTTATTTATTATTTTTATTATATAGTTACTTATTGATAAAGAATTAAGAGAAAGGTCCAACTCTGAGAATATCATAGATCAGAAAGAGGCTGAACCTGGAATCAAAAGACCTGGGTTCTAGTCTCAGCAGGAACATATGTGCCTTTGGGTCCATAGAAATAGCTTTTATGAATTGTACACATTTATAAGATATTTAAGAGGTATAATCAAGAATACATATTGATTAGCTATGAGGTGGGAAAAGAAAGGAAAGAATCAAAAATGACTCCTAGGTTTCTAATTTTGAATAACTAGGTGGATGGTAGAAATACTAGAGAGAAAATAATAATACCAGATTATTAGAATCCATTGATACAATTTATATATTCAATCTATATGTAAATTAAAAACATTTGGTAAAAGACAATGCTCAGAAACTGATATATGTTTTCTTTAAATATGGAATTTATGGCATAAACTATAATTAGCTAAAATGAGGAGCCCAACTATAGTACAGTCTTAAAGCATGTGAGGTAAGTGGAAGAAAATAATTAAATAATTTCACTGTTAAAAGGGATGGCAGAAATAGATACACAGAATTTTTAACAATTTAAATTTTCCTGTATTCTTATTTATGGTGAGGTGCCATTGGTCTTGTTATTTAACTTTCCCATTATTTCTTCTGAAACAATTGCATTACAGTAATAGTAGATAAATATAACCCTGGAGTACTATAGATCACTGAAATGTTGGTTGCTTCAAGCAAAAAGAAGTATCAAATCAAGTCAGTTTCGAGATTGCTGTTCTCCTGGGCACTGGTTCATCGTTCAGAGCTGTCAAAGGGTCTTGTCACTCCCAAGCTTCTGTGACATGCAGGACTAATTGTTTGCAGCCCAAGGCATTGCATGTCCCACTTTTAAAGCCATCAAGCCAAGCATTTTCTGAATTATCTGATCACTCTAATTCCTCTATATTAATGGCACAATAATGGTGTTTTAAATTGCATTATTTTACATTAGTAATTCTCACTCACCTGCTGGGGTTTAATCAAGTCCTCACTCTACCTACAGATGATTCAAATTATTTCAGACCGTCTGTCTTAGTGAGTTTGAGATGCATCTTCAAGCTTTCCGTATTTCAGATGACTTTTTGAAAAAGCATAAAAAGCATTGTGATCTTTGGGCCAAACCTTTCAAAAGTCCAGACATATGAAGTCTTTCCAGATTTCCCCTGCTATTAGTGACCTGGCCGCCTTAAAAACCCCAGAGAACTCATCTGAACGATTTGTTTATCACAGCTTCTGCTGCCTAGTATTGTTTCCAATTTTTTATTATTTACCCTGTCTTTCTAACTAGATTGCAGAACCCTGAGGGTAGAAACTGTCTCATACTTTTTTTCACATTCCTTGTGCATAGGATAATGCTCTGTATATTAAAAAAATAGTCAAATATATACTGATAATATAATAAAGTAGGACAGAATTGTGGTTGAGAGAAGGGCCTCCAGAAGTAAACTGTGTGGTTTTAAATCTCAGCTCCGCCACTTAGGAGGTACATGACTCTGGACAAGTTCTATAACAACCATGCTCCTCAATTTCCTCATCTGTAATGCAGGAATAATATTGTGCCTATTCATAGGATTTTGAGAGAAATAAATGGGTTAATAAATATCAAGCATTTAGATAAAATGCTTGCCATATAGAAAGCACCATATAAGTGTTTGCTTAATGGTGATAGTAATCTCTATTTAACACTTTAGAGCTTAATTTATTCAATAAATGTGACACCACTATATGTAATGTATATTAGCTCGTGTTTCCTCTAGAAAAAAAAATCAAGAGTGTCATCTTTACTTTGATTTTTCTAAAGTTGTCCTAAGACTTCTACAAACAGACTAACATTAATAGTGGAATATCAGGACAGTCTGATTAGCTGCTTGGTAACATGTTGAGTAATAAGGTAACAGTAGACATTCACCATATGAATACAATTTTAAACAAAGAAGCCTAAAAGCTTTAGAGGCTCCATATACCACTAATGTGCAGGCCAAGTCAATGCCAAGACACTATGGTAACAAATATTTTTAAGTTTTTCAGTTTCACCATTAGTAGCACCATTAGTGATACTTCCACAATATGGCAGATCAACATGATTATTCTAGGAAAGAAAAGAAAAGAAAGAGAGAAGGAAAGGAACAGAAAATATATAGGGCAAAGAATGTTAAAAAGAACTATAAGAGATTATGCTGAAATAATGCAAAAGTAGAAACAAATATCAATTTTCTTCTCTCACTCACTGTAACATCCAAAAGAAAAGATACTATTTAGAGGTATGAATTTGAGAGTCTTTACAAGAAGGGGAAAAAAGAGGAAATAAGAAGAAATTATAAATAAGAAAATAAAATATTAAACATGAGGCACTCATAATGTTTAAGCAAATAGTCTTTACAGTCAGGTTTAGATATAACATTTTTCGAAACATTTTGTGGTCAAATATATTTCTAAGAACCAAAAATGGAAGATTATTGCAATGAGAACTTTAAAAATTCTTCTTCATGAACTTCCTTTGTTTTAGCTACCATAAAAGTAATATATACTTAACAAGTAAAACTCTGAATGGAGTGCTCCTGTATATGTGTACACACATTTATACACATGCACACACACAAAACCATAAGCTCGTTATATTCATCTAAACTTTATATGCAATTTGTAGTTGCCTTTCAGTGTGTTGAGTTTTTGTTTATTTTGGTATGCATCTATGAAATATTACACAAATGCTATTGCAGAGGGGATTTAAATGTTTCATTTTGCTATTTGTTTTTAACCACTCTTTATTTTTAAAAATGAAGCTAGTTGGAAGTATTTTTGTGCCTTAGAAAAAGGGGATAGATAGATATAGAGAGAGATGGCTAGACATATAGATAGAAATTTCTCTAGCCATACTTTTCACAATGCATAAATAAAATTGTACTTTGATTACTGGCTAAGGTCACTACTTTAGAACTTGAAGCTATTTTCAACTCTCTGAGTTTCAATGAAGTCAATAACTAAATTGTTCATTAAGTGTCAAGGATTAGATTGCAGCAAAGGGAGAAAAGGCAGAGGAAGTTTGACAAACTGAAGGGATCTGACTCACGTAGACAGGAACAGGAACACTTGACTGAGCAAGTGCATCCTGAGCCTTCCAGAGGAGGCCGCCTGCTTAAAGAACACAGCTGGAGCTGGCTCCCCAGAACGTCCACACTGTCTGTATTATCTAACCAGCTTAAGCAGTATTTCCACATTCAAACTTCTCCAATGGAGAGTAATTTTCAGTCATTGGTCTTCGAATTCCAGGCCAGTGTGTTTTACATGTAGAGGAAGTTCAGTTAAAGGATACTAGGAAAGTAAAAAACAAAACTCACTGTGAGTGCCAAACATAAAAGATAGCACTTCTATGTTATTAAATCTATCAATAAAATGAGTCACCTGGAAATGCATGTATGCATATAAAGGACTAAAAGGAAATTCACCAAAATGTTAAAAGAGGTTATCTCTAGATGATGGCATTACAGATGATTTTGGTTTTCTTCTTTATACATTCCTTTAAACTTCACCAGAACTCAAAGAGATGAAATAGCTTCAAGTTCTAAAGCAGTGACCTTAGCCAGCAATCAAAGTACAATTTTATTTATGCATGTGAAAAGTACGGCTAGAGAAATTTCTATCTATATATCTATCCATCTCTCTCTCCACCCATCTATCCCCTTTTTTTGAGGCACAAAAATACTTTTGAATAGCTTAGAAGAACATATTGCAAAAAAACAGAATAATAATTATTTTAATGACTAACCTAGAGGAGAAAGGAGATTAAGATAAAATTATTTCTAAGGTTAGTGTCATCTGCCTATACTTAGATAGCAACTAAAATCTCAGCCTCAGAATCCTTAAAACTCAAAGCGCATACCAAGAAAAACAAAAGGAAAAAAACAAATGAAAATTTACTAAAAAAAATATATCATGATTATAGAAAAGGCTTTTTTCAGTGCTTTTTAAAAATGTAAACCGTTTTAGACAGGTTCTAACTAGGCCAATAACTCAATTCTTAAAGCTCTTGATTTATTAGCATGGTCCACCTAGGTCAGATTAACAATTGTGGAAAATTTCATTTATTGCCACTAGTTTGAAATAAATCAATTTAGATTTTTGAGAGAAAAGAGACAGAGAGGAAACACCTTCCAAGCAGTGAAAAAGATATCTAACAAAAGATAACTTTCCCATAAAATACTATGCATTTATTGGAGGTGATAGTAAATAATGCTTTTTGGAGAATGGCCCCCCAAATAAGAAAAAATAATTCAATAAAATTTTAAATGAAAATAAATTAAATTCAAGAACCCTAAGGTAATTTCTAACCAGAAGAAAATCATTAGGAATTTAACAGTTTGATAAAGTTTTCACTACTAAAGTGGGTTCCCGTTTTTCTGAATAGTTTACACTATTTTTAATAGAATCTTATAGGCTGTATACTGTAAGTAATTTACAACTACATTAAATATCTTAGAGTTATCAGTGTTTGGCAGCTTTTCTTTTTTATGTTGCTTTGTTGTATGGTTGTTATCTTTAGTTTTTTGGTCCAGTCTATATCAAATTTAAGTTAAATTCTTCAATGTTTCTCAAAACGAGCCTCCCTCAGGGAAGAATGAAGGTAAAACCTAATCATGTTATTCTTGTATTGCTGTGATAAGATTTATATTTAGAACAAGTATATTTTAAATCTAATTTTATTTAAAGCCGAATGTAGATGGATTAGCAAGCGTGAATCAATCCTGGGTGCCTTCATTTTGAATTTTCACTTACATCCTTCATTTTGCCTGTGAAATGTCTTAGTAAGAAAAAAGCCCAAGGCTCATACCAACAAAGGGAGGACAACTAGGTTAGAAGGTCCAATCTGGGGGTCTTAGCTGAGAGAGTAGGTGAGGTTTCTGAAAGCCATAAAGGAGAGGGTAAGAATGGTCTAGCAGTGTGAGAGAAGAGTTTGTCCAGTATCTGTTCCCCTTACTCTCAGAAATCAGAATTTCTGGCCAGGCGTGGTGGCTCACACCTGTAATCCTAGCACTCTGGGAGGCCAAGGTGGAAGGACCGCTTGAGTTCAGGAGTTCAAGACCAGCCTGAGCAAGAGCAAGAGCAAGTCCTGTCTCTACAAAAATAGAAAAAATTAGCTGGGCATGGTGGTGTGCACCTGTAGTCCCAGCTACTCAGGAGGCTGAGGCAGGAGGATTGCTTGAGCCCAAGAGTTTGAGGTTGCTGTGAGCTAGGATGACACCGCTGTACTCTATCTAGCTCAGGAGACAGAGAGAGACGGTCTCAAAAAAGAAAAAGGAAAACAAAAAGGAAAGAAAAAAAAGTTTGAGAAATCAGAACTGCCTGTACTCTTTTGAGGGATTTTTATAATATAAATTATAATAAGGATTTAAGATGGTGTCTACAAGTTGCTGTTGTACTAATTCTCACAAGGATCACATTTTCTTTGAGAAAGCAAGGAAAATTGAACAATTATAAAGTTGTTATAAAATGCTGACTAGAGTATGTCCTGAGGGCTCTGCAACGTTTGCTTCCAAGCACCCAGTGGTGCTTTCGTGCGTGTTTAGTCCTCTGCATTTATGCCTGGAGTACAGTTCCCACATCCGTAAGAGATTACCAGCCCTAAAGATCTGAAGGCATCATAGAGGCAAGCTGTATAGACATCTGCCTCACACCCTAAGCCAGGACACGTCAGTCCCAACCTCTCCTGTGGAGGGATGGCCAGCTGGAAAGTGGACACATCCACCAAGCACCACACTGTCATCTGACCTGGTTTCCCTCCTTGTCTCAAACAGATTTCAGACATCCCTGTCTGGGTCCCAGTCTTTTTAAACCAACACTAGCACTTCAGCAAAACTGTTGTATCTTTATAACACTTTTAAAATGCAGAGTTTTCAAGGATTTTTTTTTCTTTGAGTACTGCCTGTATTGAAATAGCTGTTTAGTTTTGCCCAGTAATAAATAACTCTGGAAAAAAGAAATGCTTTAAGATGGATATTCTGCAAAACTCCAGAATTATTGTGAAATCACATTTTTATCTACCATTTTTAGAGCCCATTTGATTTATCCCAGCTTGGCATATTAGAATAGACATGGGGGATACAAACAGCCTGATAGTTAAAATTTTGTCTGCATATGAATCTCCTCTGGCTTCCTTCTCTGCCAGGAAAATTTTTCCTGTTGTCAGTCAACTGATCCTAATATCTTCTTGGAACAGAGCAAACATTTTAAAGTGCAAAGTAAAAGTCCTCCCCCAGCCCTAGGGAGAAAACTTTTTTTTCCTTGAGCTGTTGATGTCTTTAAGAGAAATGACTTTAGCTGGTTCAGTCAGATGATAGAGGACACGGTTAACTCCATATAAAGGAAAATGTTTGAGTACCAGTACCATTGATTTCAAGTAAGGTTTATCTGGGTAACATTATTTAAGAAAACAATCTAAGTCATAAATTGCATAAAGGTAAATCCCCCTTAAGCAATAGCAGAATAATTTCATAGTTTTGAATTTTGCAACTCTGCTTCAAAAAAATCCCACATTAGTACGCATTTTAAAGCATATTTGTAAACTTAGAAAGGAACTTACACCCCCTGACCATGGACTGCATTGTTTTTAATTACTGGCTATTTCCAATTCCTTTTAGAGTTTTTGTCAGAATTGGTTACTCTGAGCCTAAAGAAGGAAATGAGGACACAGCTTTATCTTAAACCCTAATAAAGGGTCTTCTTTTAAGGTTGGCAATCAAGTTTTCTTAAGACAGCCTTTGATAATTGATCCAGAGTCCTTAAACTTATTTCAATAATTATTCCAGCACACATTTTTAAGCTATTGGCTAAAGATAAACTGTTAACATGATAGAAAATAGTCATCAGGGGGAACATTTATAAACCAGAACACAGTAGTGATGGTCACTGAAAGAAATTTTTTAAAAAAAGTTAAGTTAATGGGGGTATAACTACATGATGAGTGCGATGTGCACTGTCTGGGGAATGGGCACGCTTGGAGCTCTGACTCAGGGGGATGGGCGGTACATGGGCAATGTATGTAACCTGAACTTTTGTACCCCCATCATAAGCTGAAATAAAAACAAAATAAAAGCTAAGTTAGAATGTCTATAAAGCTCTTCACTGATCTTGTATTTTTAAAAAATGAAGTCTGTGTTAGAGATGACTCTTGGGCTGGATAGGAAAGTGGTGGCGGATGGATGGAAGTAGAAAAAGAAACCCAGGGAAGAGGAATATTGGGTAGAAAGAATAAATCCTTTTGAGTTTTAAAAGTTTTCAACTATTAATTTGGGTTAAAAGAAATAAAGTATGTTGGATCAGTTTAAGTAAAGGAATTGCAAGGTCCCCAAAATAAGAATAAGAGGTTACCTTATTTCAGAAGTAATCAAGGTTAATGTCTTATTTAAAAGGTGGTTGGACAATAATAGCTGTACTAGTCAGGGGTCTCCTGAAAAACAGAACCAATAGGATATACAGATGTATCTATACACACATACAGAGAGAGACAGAGGCAGACAGACAGAAAGATTTATTATAAGGTATTGGTTCAGATGATCGTGGAGGATAGGAAGTCTAAAATCTGTAGGGCAGGCCAAGTGCTGGAAATTCAGGTAAGAGTTGATGTTGCAGGCTGGAGGCTGGAATCTGCAGTCAGACCAGTAGGTGGGAAACTCCAGCACCGTTTCTCTGTTGCAGTTTTGAGAAAGCTCGTTCTTTGTTCTACTCAAAGTCCGATTGTGAATGTTAATTTTATCTAAAAACTTTCTTCTCGACAATATCTAGACTTGTGTTTGACCAAACAATTGGACACCATAGCCTAGCCAAGTTACACATAATTCACTACCACACATAAAATTCACCATCATAATAGCTTTAGAGACTACCCTTACTTTTGTACATTTTAGTTTCTCATAGTATCTGGGAAGAATTAGATGAGTTTCTGAAAATAATTGTATTAAGTAGAACGTCAAATTTTATATGTATCTCTGAGATTTTGTCACTTAACGTATGTCTCTGTGTTAAAGTTTGTGCCATATGCTCAGTATCATTGGTGTGTGTTTCTAACTTACACTTTTAAAGCAAGTATATGCGGCCACAGCATTTCTCTTGCAACTTTCCAAGGAATATAATCTGTACATTTCAAACACTGTAGTTTAATCTCCCTCCAATGATAACATTTAATAAAATTTCACACCAGATTCTGAATCATGTGGCTGATATCTTGGGGGTGGGGGGAAGGCTTTGAACATAAAAGAAATAAATGGTCCATTAGTATATATGACCTCAGTAATCTACACGCTGATCTTTTGTCCTTTGTTTTAACACTATCAGGATAAAAATAGTATATGAAAATTTTTATTCAAGCCAGTTTCACCGATTTTCAAGTTTTATACATTTTAATTATTTTGTTTTTGTTTCACTTTCTTTTTTTGCTCATGTGTATGTTTGCAGAGTGGGTTATTGCATTGGTTGAGTGATTGGTTGGTAAGTTTTTGGACTGAAATACTTTATCAAGACTAGAAAAAAAAGAACCTATGAATATAAATGGAAATTGAGAGAATGATTTTGAAAAAATGTAGATTTTAATTTGTTTTATTGAAAGTACTTAATAAGTATCTTAATAAGTATAAACAATTTCACTAGATTTTATAAAATAATTTGTTTTTCTCTCACCAATATTGGCCTTTTTGCTGAAATTGGATGATAAATAACATATAAAGGAAAGCCATCAAGAGCAATCACAATATATAAGTGAGCCAGACTATCTAATTTTCAATTTAAGAAATGGAAATAAATAATTTAACAAGAATGATGCCAAAAGATCAGAGTAATGGGTTTAAATCATTTAAATGATTAATAAAACTAATCATAGTAGCAATTTAAATAACTAACATTTGGTAGCATATATTCAAATCTATTTTATAGGTATTCAGACTTACATCTCTATTGTAGTTAAAGTCCTACAAATGAAAGCATTCTCTTTCTTTGCTAAGTTTGTATACGTTTTACTTGAAAACAAATACAAAGAAATTTCTATCCATATCCTTAAGTATTATTTCATTTTATTCATATTTTGACATTTTTTTAGCAATTCATTTTCTATAGCTGCTCTAAAAAATTACCACAGAGTAGATTAAAACAACAAAAATTTATTATCTTACAGTTCTGTAGGTCAAATGTCTGAAAGGGGTCTCATTAAGCTGAAATCTGGTTGTTGGCAGGCTTGCATTCCTTCAAGGGGCTCACCTGTATCCCTGCCTTTTCCAGCTTCTATAAGCCACCCACATTCCTTGCCTTAGGGTCCCATACTTCCATCTTCAGCCAGCAACATCAGGCTGAATTCTTCTCATGTTGCTGTCTTTCTGATTGTCTCTCTTCTGCCTCCTTCTTGCATTTATAAGAATTTATGTGATTTGATTGGTTTGACCTGGAGAATCAGGATAATCTCCCCATTTCAAGGTCAATTGATTAACAACCTGAATTCCACCTGCAACCTTAATTGCTATTTACTACGTAACCTAATATAGTCACAAGTTCCAGGATTTAGGACATGTATATCTTTGTGGAGACAATAATTCTGCCCTGTAAATTAATGATTCTTGAAACTAGGTGATGGGTACATAGGGGTTCATTGTACTAATCTATCTATTTTTATACATATTAACTCTTCTAATAAATAGATAAAATATAAATAAATTTGGGGTCTTATATCAACCAAAGAATTGTGTCTAGAAGACAAAAGTTAGCATTCCAAATTCAGTTATGACCTTATCAGTACTGGGCCTCTTAGGAAATTTCCATGTTTATTTCTAGGAAGCTCTCTGAAAGAAAGATAAAATAATGCAACAATTTTAAAACTTAAATGTATAAAAACATTAGCATACATCTTGCCTCCAACAAAAAATCCCTTCCTCAGATTTTATGCCAAAAGGAAGGTTTAAACAATTTTTTAAAATACTCATTACAGATTCTTAGAACTTCTAGGTTTGGAGAGCTCCATATCACGTAATCTAAGGACTCTCTGACACAGGACTTTCCTGCCAAATGCTCATCCACACTCTTACTGAACATCTGTTGGAGTGGGATTGGGGTTCATGCCCTCTGAAATGTCTCTTTTATCTTTAGATAGCTATGACTGTTAAGATTTTGTTCCACCTGTGTGGCTTTGGTGAATAAGTGTAGTACCACTTCTACATAGCAGTCTACAAAATATTTGAAAGTAGCTCAGATGTCACCCTGAGGCTGCATAGTTCCTCTAAACATCAGTGGCAACCTGAAGTTGGTGAAGAATGAAGACTGTGTCTCCCACAGAATGACTATGGAACATTTTATTGGAGATAAATTGTTCTATTTAAGTGAAATTTCTCCAACAGATTCATTTATCTGATAAATTGAATCATAGTACATTAGAAAAATCTAGAGAAGATTTTACCCATGGCTCTACTCCAGAAGCCAACCCCACAGACTCTCTGGGATTCTTACCACCCATAGAAGGATTTTTACCACTCATATTTGGCAAGTGTGAAATGAAGTTTATTGAGGAAGGACAAGATAGATTTACAGAGCAAGAGCAAGATACATTCGCCACAGAATGGCAAACGGACCCCTCTGTCCTAACAAAAGGAGCACAAAGGATATTTTAACTAGGTGGGAAGTGACCACTTTTGTCCTGGGTTAGTCATAGACATAATAGTCCTGCACACATGTGAGCAATAAGTATAGATGAGTGGATTGAGGATGTGAGGGGGGCTCAAAGTTGTGTGACTGACTGGCTGGCTTTCAACCTCCACTGAAGACCAGCATCTCTTTCAGTTCAGGAAGGACCAGATAAGTCTCTCAGCCTCTGTAACTTGAGGCTGAATTTGATTCCTTTCCACAGATTAGCAGAATTTAAAACCAATTTTACTTGAAAAAATTATTTGAATTTAAAACAAATCTCACAGCAAATGCAGGTCCCACTTTTCACTTTCCTAGTACCTAGTACCTTGATGAGATTAGCTGAGTAGCTTTAAAAAAAACTAACTAAACAAGAGGCTATGGCCTTATAAATTTAAAGCTTTTACAGTTTATTTAACATATTTTATTATCTCATAAAAGCCTTGGTTCTAATAAGACCTGTAGGAGAACCAGAACCATACCATTAGATTTCATGAGACAATAAGGATAGATTCCAGACAGAGTTAACATGGGTATGAAATGAGTTGGGGGGGGAAAGTTGTGGGGACTCAACTGATCGGTAGGAGACTCAGTTCTCGTCACCTTACAGCATAGTTGTAACAACTGCCTCCACTGCCGTCAATCAGGGCCTCATCCTGCACAGCTGACTGAAAATATAAACCAATAAAGTCCCTGGTTAAAACATTTTGCCCTCAGATCTGTACCGTGACTTTTCTGAACTGAGCTCCCTCCTCTTTAATGGCTTGTTGTAAACTTTTACTGACTTTGGGCACAGAACCTCCTGGTAGGGGAATATCGTTTATTTCCTTTTCAGAAAGGCTCACCTTCTGTTCCCCCAAATCATAGACTTACTAGACCTCTTGATAGTTTACCTGAATCATATACAGCCCACATGCCTAACTAATCATTAGCCTTTGTTACTCAGGACAATTTTCTCATAAAGAACCAGTAGCCTTTAGACCCAGGTATTGTGCTACAGACTCTCACCACACTGTCATGCTTTTTACCACTTCATGGAAGTATCTACTGGGAGCATTTTCAGATTATGTGCAGCTTTTATTAACTGTTGCCCCTGCAGACAGGAATTGGTTATTGGCCAAGAAACACAAATTCAGCATAGACTACTCCTGTCACCCTATCCTTATTAATGTGTATACAAAAATAGAGTCAGATTACTGACACAAGAATGAGTATTGGTTGAGACAATCTTTTAACAGAGCAATTAACTTTTTCATAGTTTGTGCTTTGGCTCTCTTCTTTTGAGCTAGATTCTAAATAATCTTATAAGCACGTCTGGATATGCTTAATTAAAACTCCCTTATAATAGAGACTATTTGGCTGATGCAATTCAAGTCTTGCAAACCTAAGAGTAGCCTGAACAGACAACTCCACCCTGCTAGCTCATCATTGTCAGAAAGAAGGGCTATGTGTCAAACATTCTTAAAACTGAAGTTAGTATATTTGTTAGGTGGCTGAATATTTTAATTGGTTTTAAAATAACAAGTCAGCCAGCAAGTTACCTTATTTAGTTGGACTGGTATAAATGTCATAAGTTATCCTGGCAAATATTCAGGTAGTAGAACTATCAAAGATAGATATTTCATGAGTACTTAATTATTAAGATTGTGTTTTGTCTTAAGGTGGGTAGCTGGTTATGTCTCCTTTAAAATTGTTTTCAAGCTAAAATCGTATTAACTGTGCTGTAAGAAATAAGATGTCAGGACCTTTATTACCCATCTGTTCATCTGATTAAATGACTTCAGAAATCATTATTTTGTTAAATCCTGGCCTTTCCAGTAGGTACAATTTCAGCTCACGCAGGGGGGTGGGTTGGCCTTCTCTCCTCATTTGGTTCTTTCACTTCCACGCAAAGATGTAAAACAGCTCCAGTGTCTGCCAAGATTCACGATGTATACTCAGCTGGCCTTATTCCTAACTCCATCACATTCTCTCATCTTTTCTCTTCTTTTGCCCTTAATTTTACTCATTCTATGTATGATTTTTGTGTGCTGTTTAAAATCTTTTATGTAACAGATATTCAATAAACTAGTAGATGGGCAAACAGAGAGTCAAATTTGTCCTGCTTAAGAATGGACCTGAACCCTACTGTGTAATACTCTTTCGTGTTTCTTAAACTCCTGGTGGTCTTTCCAGCTACACCTGTATATATTTTCCACACACTCATCACACACCAGCATACCGAAGCAGTCACAACTCCCTAAGAAACTCCCTCAAGTTCTTCTTCGAGACAAATTCCTTAACCATTTGGGACTCAGTTTTTTATCAGTCCTTTAGAGTGTTCATAATGATTAAATGTATTCATTGATGAAAAGTTCCTAACATGGCGCCTGGCAGATAGTAAATACACAGTAAATATCAGTTGTTATTGTGGTGGTTGTGGTAATGGTGGTCATATTTTTGCACAAATCCATGGCTTTGCACATATATTTTCTTCTTCCTAAAATAGTGCCTTGTCCACCTAGAAAATTTGTATTTATTTTTCTCACTGAGGCCCTTCCTGACCCCTATAGGGAAAATGAGTCTTTCTTCTCAGTACTTTAAAACATTTTATAGACCTTTATTATTGTACTTAATACATTGTATTCTAATGATGTCTGATGTCTTCATGTGTTTATTTTCCCTACTAGATTGTGAAAGTTGGGGGACATGTTCTTCTTAAGGATATCTCTGACACAGCACAGAAGAGATCATCAATATATGTTAAGAAGGAAGGGAAGGAAGAAGGGAAGGGAAGGAAGAAGGGAAGGGAAGGAAAGAAGGAAAAAAAGGAAGGAAGGAGCAAGCAAACGAATGAATCCAATCTTCTGGCAGCTTTCCTGTCCTCCATCATTGCTGGAAGATGCCCAACAGTGATGCATTGATCTCATTTACAAATTCTGTCAGTGCGCTGAGTAACAGTTCCCAAGTTTATCACTCAGGGCATAAATTACTGTGGTTCTGCAAGATATTAATTCATTCACAGTGACTAATTTGCCTCCTATTTGATGATAATGCCAACTATTGACTAAGGCAAAATTACTCAGCTTGCCAACCAAAAAAACAAAATCACTTATTCAGAAAATGGCTCATCTAGGAAAGAAGCAGCTGCTTTTGAAATTGACACAGATGAGCTAAAATTTGATTCTCTAGAAAAAAATTAATTTCGATGATTCATTTGGCTTCAGTGGTCAGGTTTTGGTGAAGACGAGGAAAGTGGAAATGAAGGATAAGGGAACACAGAATAGGTAAGCACATTGATTTTCTTTATCCCTCGCTTTCTCTTTGATGATTTTCCCTGTCTAGATTTTCTAAGTTATAGATAGAGGTTTCTTATTGATCTAGCCTGTTATATTGGAGAAAGAAATTCAGTCAGAAAAATAAAATTAATTGTAAACTGGAAACGTTTTCTCATAAAGAGCAACAATTTTTCTCCCTTGTCACAACAAAGATCCTCTTTACAAACATCCTGTTTTTGAGATATTGTACACTGGCAATAGAAGTCACAAGGGTGAGTAAAATTTTCCCACTTTTGTGAACCAGTATTTCAAGCTCTGAAAATGCTACAATGTATGATATTTATCACATATCTTCTTAGACAATCTTAATAGTAACAGGGGTTGCCAAATTTTTTTCTGTAATGAAAAGATATGTGATAACTAAAATGTAGATGAGGTTGCTATTCACCCATCCTCCTCCCCAATTCTCTTGCCACCAGAGGAGGGAATGATCAGATGTAGATCAAAAAGTGTGTTCTCTTTCAACCCAGGTTCTTTGTTTGTTTGTGAGATCCAACCATAGGTGATTAATTCCTACTTTTGCAACCAAAAAGACTTATCTATGATTCATCCTACTCCACTGTTATTCTCTTTATAACTTCAAATAAACACTTATGTTTTCTATTTGTATTTTGTGTGACATCTTTTTCTAGCTCTTTTGGACTCCTTTATCACTACTCTTGTGCCTTTTGATTCACTTTTTCTCATATGCAATGCCCTCCTCATTCTCACTGCCACAATCCTACCACACACATGCAATTCCTTACCTCCTTCCAGCTCATCATACACACCAATGCCATAGTATGAAAAGAATTCAAATTTTTTATTTCTTTTTTCTTTTCTTTCTTTCTTTTTTTTTTTTAAGACAGAGTCTCTCTCTCTCTGTTGCCCCAGGTAGAGTACAGTGGTATCATCATAGCTCACTGCAACCTTAAACTCCTAGGCTCCAAGTGCCCATTAATCCATGAGTGGATTAATAAAATGTGGTATATGTATAGCATGGAGTTCTACTCAGCCACAAAAAACAATGGTGATCTAGGACCTCTTGTATTATCCTGGATAGAGCTGGAGCCCATTCTACTAAGTGAAGTATCACAAGAATGGAAAAACAAGGACCACATGTACTCACCATCAAATTGATATTACTTGATCAACACTTATGTGCACAAATAGTAGTAACATTCATTGAGTGTCAGGCAGGTGGGAAGGGGAGGAGGGGATGGGTATATTCATACCTAATGGGTGCAGTGCGCACCATCCGGGGGATGGACACACTTGAAGCTCTAACTTGAGTGGGGCAAAGGCAATATATGTAACCTAAACATTTGTACCCCCGTAATATTCTAAAATAAAAAACAAATACCTCCTAGGCTCAAGCTATCCTCCTGCCTCAGCCTCCTGAGTAGCTGGGACTATAGGCATATGCCATGATGCCCAGCTAATTTTTCTATTTTTAGTAGAGAAAGGGTCTCGCTCTTGCTCAGGCTGGTCTCAAACTCCTGAGCTCAAGTGATCCTCCTACCTCGGCCTCCCAGAGTGCTAGGATTACAGGTGTGAGCCACTGTGCCCAGCCCAAATTTCTTAATTTCACTGTAAGCCTTTTACAGTCTGGCCACAGTGACCATCCACATCACCTACCATTTGGACTTTTAATTACCTCCCCCTCACCCAAATCTGCTCCTTCCCCAGTCTTCCCTAGATCAGTAGAGGATATGACTGGCCAGTTACTTAAATAAAAAATTTAGGAATTACCTCTGAGTCCTCTCTTTCACCCTGCACATCCATTCCATCACCAAGCCCCCTGACACTTCTATAATATCTGCCTAGTCTGTCCATTTCTGTCCACTTGTACTACTACCCATCCAAGCCACCATTACCATTCAGCTGGGCTACTACAATAGCTCCCATTTGATCTTTTCTTGTCTCTCTACAGTATAGTTTCCACATAGAAGCCAAAGAAAGCTTTGTTAAAAACATAAATCAGATCACATCATTCCCCTGTTTAAAACCCTCCAGTGGCATTTTGTTCTTAGAATAAAGTCCGTACACCTGCCCTTGTGTCATCTGACCAACGTGGACTTCTTTGATTCTAGCCTTTACTGCTCCAACACCTCTCACTGTGCACCAGCTACACTGGCTTTCTTTGTATTCCTCTTACACACATTTTCACCTGAAAGCCTTGGCACTAGTTGTTCCTTCTGCCTATAATGTTCTTCCCCCTGAACTTTGAATGACCACTATCATCGTTATTCAGCTCCCAGCCTAAACGTCACTGTGTTCCCCACGAATATAAAGTAGGTGAAAGGTCACTGTCACCACACCCTGCATAGCATGTATCTGATATTTCTGCTTGTTTTTTTTTTATGATTGTTTTCTGTCTTATTCACTACTGAATTCACCTATATCTAAAACAGTGTTTAGCTCTCAATAAATATGAGTGAGTGAAACTTGCTTTCCAACCTCTATGTCCTGTCCACAACAACAGACAGTATTTCTGATGGAGAATATTAAGAACAAAGACCAGAGGTATATGGACTTGGCATGGAATCATAAAGGCTAAGGAACACTAAGAGAAAATGACCTGACTAGAGGGAAGCATCCTTGTTAAATGGTATTATAGTATGAGACACAAAAATAAGATCTTCAACATGAGACTGAGGAAGTTTGGATTAAATTTGATAAGTTATAGGAACCTCTTTTTAAACGTGGGGAAACATAGACTAGGAAGTCTACAAGGTCAGGAATGTTTGTTTTGGTCATTGCCTTGAACCCCATACCTAGAGCAGTACTGAAACACAGTGTGTGGGTGCTCAATTAAAAGAGGAGGGTATGAATGAATGTATGAATGACTGTGATATTATCTCTAGGATGCATTGTTTGGAAGTAGTTTACAAGACCCAGTAGAGATAAGAAGACTGCAGAATAGACTTTTTCAAAACATAGACCATGGATTATACAATACTTAAGTGATTTACTAAAATTCAGTTTCCTATGCCTTTCCTAAGACCTACCTACTGAATCATCTAAAACTGGAACCAAGAATCTGAATGTAATGAGTTTCCTATGTCCTTCTGTGCATGCTACAGTTTGAGAATGGCTGCCCTGAAAGAGGTAAGATGATGATAGTCCTAAAGTGGGATCTATACCTCAGGGGCTTAGAGAACTTGCCAGAATTTAATGAAATAGAGAAAAGAGTCAAGATGACCAATTTCCAACCTGGCAGGCAGAGACAATGATGGTGGTAGAACTTAGGAAACTTGTGCATTAGTGTGAAAAGGACTTCTCATTTAAAAAACTTATAGGGTAACAGATTTTCACCTTTTGGAAGACAATGCAAAGCCGTACGTAAAGGTGAAATGTGAGACTAAGCTTAGAAAATCATGTGCTTCCAAAACCATGTAAGATCCTGTGCTGTAATAAATACGAAAGGTATTGCCACTGCATTCCATAGCATGAAGGTGCTAAAGACAAATTAGTCTCATTTCTTATTGTCAAAATCTATATTAAAGACATGTTACTCCTGTTTATTTTGTAGTGATAGCATTGCATATGTCTCAGTAAATAGTTCTTTGTGCAATAAATCCTTTAAATTGGCTTCCTCCTAGCCATGAAACAGATAAAAATGCTAGAAAGCAAGAAAGGAGTGCCAGAGATCTAATTTGAGGAAAAAGCTGAATGCAAATGTCTCTGGTAAACATTTTAGAAAGTTATTCAGTTTTCCATAGTTCAGATTTTATTTATAATTCTTAGGCTTTAGAATATAGAATCTATACTTAGAATCAGATTTTTTTTTTAATGTTAAGATGGGCTGAGGCCAGTAAATGCTACTCATGAGAAGAAATCTTTAAACATGGCACTACTTTTGGCACATATTAGCGTCTGTGCTTTTGTGTTATGGAAAGCCTCACATTTAGAATACCTAGAGAGTTGAATACCCAAAAGTGAATGATCCCTTCCCACCATGATGAATAGATATTTGATATATACTTGTAAAATGGTCATCAGAAAAACCCCAAATTCTTCTTGTTAGTTTTCAATTAATCCCTGTCATATGAGAAAAGAAATGAAAGAAGAGACACCAGCTGGTAGAAGCAAGTATTAGAACATGCCTACAGCTACACTCATGAGACTGCTTGCTTCACTACAACCATTGTGGAGGCTCTGATTTTTTGAGTCTGATGCAAAGTTAAAGGCAATTTATTAAGCGATTTTATGTGAATTGTTCTGCAGACAGGGTCTTTCTGTTTTCTCTCCAAGTTGAACAAGAAGTAATGTTGACCCCCATTTTTAAAAAGAGCAAAAATAAATAAAACTACTGCTTGGAAATCTATGCCACAAAATTTGGGTCACACATTAGTTAGGTATGGCAGACAACAACCAATTAGTTCACTGTTCCTATCAAAGAAGAATTTGAGGAAAGATCTGAATGCAAATATCTCTGGTAAACATTTTGGAAAGTTGCTCAGTTTTCTATAGTTCAGATATTATTTGTATTAAATAATTCTTAGGCTTTAGAATATAGAATCCTATGTCTTGCCAAAAAAAAAGCCAAAAGCTAAGTAAAGCAGCATGATTCACAGTAACAATTTCTTCACCATTACCACTGCTCCCCCTCCAAAAAAAATGTCTGGTGAAATCAGCACATCAATGACAACAACATATTTTAACATAAAAGAGGACCAGAATTTGCCTCATCGATGATCATTCCTAGGGCATTTTCCTTGCGGGAATTCTAGGTCAAGAAACTGACACCTGATGAGGGAAACAGTTTGAAATCTCTAAAGCATGCTAATAATTACTACTGAACATATCCCAATTCAAATATTAGAAGAAGAATCTTGAGGTTGTTTATGCATTCAGTCGATAAGTCACCAGTGCACAACTTTGTATCTGTGTGATACAATCATGTTCAGTGCCAGCTATTGGAACCATGCTAAACTTGATCCAGCAAAGATCCTCAGATTCTCCCAGGCCTCAGAGCACTAATTAGCACAAAACCAGTGGCTTCTTTTTCTTGGTCCCTTCAGTGCCCAAGCTGCTTAGGGGATGTCCAGTGCAGAGGCAGAGGAAGGGGAAATAAGTGGTCCCTACCAGAAAGCCCAGAGTGTTGGACGTAAACGTCAAGTCAAATACTCCAAAAGAGAAAGAGCTTTTCTGTGTCCTTGGCTTATGTGAAATGGCTAACTTTAAAATTATGAAGCCCCTCTTCCTTCATCTTCATACTGTAATACTTCTATCATTTTTATCGCTTTCTTCCACATGGATAAAGATCTAGTCATACACTACAAGGAAAAAGCATTTTCTTTCTAAAAAGAGATACAGTTTTGTGGTTTTCTACATGTCAAGGACAACTGAACTCAGAAGCATAAATTAGATTTATTTAGAGTCTGAATTTATACAAGACTAAATTGTGATATTTTATTTCAATCAAGTTTGGTCTTAAAATCATGCCACTTTGTCCTAAAGGAATATTTTTATTTTTATAAATACAAGATTTACAGACCTTTTGTAAATGGTAGATTATATTAATTTTCAGGCATATTTTAATCATTTAGCAAAGTGCTAATAACCAATTACATCTAATGAATGTTTTTAAAAGAAAACTTCAAAACTCAACTCTCTTTGAATCTACTGTGTTATTATTTACCTTTATTCATCAGGGTGATTGTGCTATGATTACCTGGAAATAAATAGCCCCTAACTAACTTTGCTACATGTCTAGTCCTCCTTTCAACAATAGCTAACCAAATATGTTTAAAAAGCAAAAATCAAATTCATTCTTTATAGTCAACCATCACAAAATGCTTTTTTGGCAGAAGGTTATTTATAAGGCATTAAAAAGTATAGTACCAGAGACATAAATATGAGAGAAACAAGCCACTTTCAGTAATTTAGTTTAAAAACAATTAACCCTGGGTCATTTCTTACAGTTAATCTTCTATGTCAGGAAAACTGAGAGTAATTTAGAGAAGTGTAATACATTTTACTAAATATTTCAAGTCCAGGACCTTCATCTATAGTATAAGTAGATAAAGAAAGAATCGTTTAATAACAGTTCAGGCACTCCCAAGCTATGAACACCCATCTTGCAAACATCAAAAATTTGTGAGTAAAAGGATACACATTCTCGTCACCCAGCTGCAAAAACCTAAATTGGTGTCAGTTATGGAAACTTCCTGTCATCTCTTCTCTATCACTGTCATTCTATATCTTCAAGAAGATCATGCATAAGCCAGTCACTGAAAGTTAACAGACATCTCTAATGGAGATCCCTTCTCCATTATTGGATCTCTTCCCAGTGTATTTATTAAAAATTAAAGAAATGTTAAAACAAGATTACAAAATTTCTAGCATTTTTTAAAAGTTCAGTCTTAGTAGTGAACCTCAATGACA
Source organism: Eulemur rufifrons (assembly GCF_041146395.1). Classification (NCBI taxonomy): domain Eukaryota; kingdom Metazoa; phylum Chordata; class Mammalia; order Primates; family Lemuridae; genus Eulemur; species Eulemur rufifrons. The sequence continues at coordinate 55,309,089 of NC_090984.1, forward strand.
GTGAGGATAGCCTCTTTAGGAGACAGCATCAAGAATCTAAATTTGAGGCTCTTCTTGAAGATGAGTACAGACCAAATGGCACTCCTGGCTCTCTCTATAATTAGCCCTGCTATTTACTCCCAGCTTTCACTCCCTTGCAGTGTTCTAACAGGTTTCTCTGCTACCAGTATTTCACACCTACACTCCATCCTCCATAATGCTGCTAGAGTTATCTTTCTAAAATTCCCATTTGGTTATGTTATTCCTCTGATTAACACCCCCCCCCCAGGTTTCCAGGGGTCTGTAGGCTAATCCATGATAGCTTTTTTTTTCTGTGGAGAAACGTATTTTAAATTGCAATCTGCCTTAAAATCCTTTTGGAACTTTGGGAACAGATTGTAGGTTGTAGATTCTCCACTGAGATTACGAAACCTATTATGTACTAATTTAAGTTATTCATTCAGTCTTCATGTGGAGACCACAGAGCCTTTCTTGTTCCAGCCCTGGCTGGCCCCTCCGTCCTCATTCCAGTGCATTCCTCCTCCCACTCAGCCTCTGCACTGTGTACACCTTCCTCCGCTCACCCTGTTCCCTGAGCCTGGTTTGCTCTTGCTCTCATCTGCCTGCAGAGTACCTGCTCCTCCTCTTGCAAGTTCACCATGAGCCTTCATTAACTCTCTCAGGATGCTCTGGCCACCTTCTTTTTGGCCCCACTGTACCAAGTTACCCCTTTCATAGTCTTTATAACACTGTTGTGCTTGGTTGTTTATGAATGTAACTCCCCTTACTATGCTTGAAGTTTCTTAAGAGCAGGGACTGTGTTTTTATCCACTTTTGTATCGAGCCTCAGTGTCTGGAGCACAGAGAGTACTAGATTAACATGTTTTACAATGTTATCATCTTTGTCGTGGTTCCGTTTACTTGATTTTTCTTCACTTGTTTTCTTTCTCCTCACCATTCCACTTCTGAATTTTAAAAATCACTTTAATCTTGACTGATGAAAATAGTGTTTTCAAAGACTTTTATCATGAATAAGTAGAATTGTGTTTTGAAGGGAAATTCTACATAATTTTTAAAAAGCCATCAGCTTCTAAAATTCTTTGAGAATATAAACCTTTCCATGACAATCTCTTCATCTTCTTATACTTAAATCTACTTCTCTTCAAGCACAGAAAGACAAGAAAATTTAGACTTATTATTTAATTTTATGATTTCTCTCTTTTGGTTTTATTACTGCAGTATTTTTTTTCCTGCTACTTGTTCATTTCAAATATGTAATGTTTCTGCTACGTTGTAGCTTAAATGACTTTCATGGGCTGGCCTGCCAACCTCAGCACCATCCATAATAGCTGTTTCTGTGGAGAAATGTATTTTAAGTTACAATCTGCCTTAAAATCCTTGTGGAACTTTTTGGAACATTTGTAGGTTGTAGATTCTCCACTGAGATTAGGAAACCTGTTATGTACTAATTTAAGTTATTCATTCAGCTAGCATTTATTGAGTAACAACATTTCTCAGGATCAACTTCAGGCTCTGAGGGTGGGGAGTGAGATAAATTAGGTCCCTACCTTCAAGAGGTTCATATTGTAATCTACAAGTAAATTTTGCTAAAAATTGGCAGGTTTCTCTTTCTGTCTCTCCAGGGTTGCCCTTTGTGAAAACGGATAAATTCTATTTATGATCTTAATTGCACAGAAAATAGTTATGATGAGAATAACAAATTAACTTTGATCCTTCTGAGAAACACTTGTTCGTTTTCTTAAATACTCATTTGAGATCTATTCTTCCAATAATTTCCTTTTTAATGAGCTTCCCTCCATCTCAAAGAGATTTATAATACTTTGTTATTTCATAACATCTACACTTATCCTTGAATACCCCCCGGAAGGATTTCTCAAACCATATGCTTATTTTTTTAGCCCTTTTCCCCTCTAATCTAGACGAGAGAAGATCATCCACTATTTGAGCTCTCATTTATTGTCTTCCACCAAGAAAAAAAAAAGATAATGGATCTGGAGATATAAGGTCTTTAACAATGTACAGTCCTAAGCATTTAATATGTGAATTAGTGGTCTTAAATGGTTATCCTTTAGTCAGATGAGAATTATTCTTGGCAACTAACAGATGTATCTGTAAAATGGAATTTGTCCATTAATGATAAAAAGGTTTCTAAAGATCTTTTAACATGAGATAAATAAAGCAGTAGATCAACAGAAGATAGGTATATTTTATAATAATCACTCTGAGAGAGCTATGTCAAGTAATAATTATCCACTCAGGGATGATGGGGGAATTTCTAATGGCTATAGCTATCAGAATCACTTACCATGTCCCAAGACAAACCTGATATTTCCCCAAGCTTAAAATGGAAACATTCTTTAATTGGAAAATAATGCCTTAATTCATTCTCTTAAAATTTTTAAATTAAATTAATAAAATGCAATGTTTTCATCTCTACAGTTTTACTCATTGTTTTCCTAAGGTTAATTTTTAAAAATCTATTTTTCATGCAGAAAAATCTGGCAAAACAGTAGATTCCTTTTTTGTTTCCATGGAAGGCTTCCGTCTACAAGACATATCTTACCTTTTATGATAAAGTTATTTCTTTAATGCCATCATTTCAACTTTTGGTATTTTCTACCCTAAATCTCCAGTTTAAATCAGTTTATATTTTGTGGCTTGTCTGATTGTGGAACCTCCTCCTATGAAACTGGTCATAGCACCCAGAAAGAAACCAAAATACAGTTTTTTGGTGCCAGTCCAAGAGGAACAAATAGGTCCTCTCCTACTATTTGGAGTTGAATAAAGGGGAGATAAATGGCATCTTGCTTGTCAGTTTTTTCATTTCTTCATTTGTTCATTCAACTAGTATTTACTGAGAATCTACTTTAGATAGACACTAGCTCAGGGAGATGAAGGAAAGCTGGGCGATGTGGACACACAAGGAAAATTACTGTGCAAGGCAGAATGAAACACTAGACCTTTATATGTGGTGCTCTAGGAACACAGGAATATCACTGAGCCCTTACAACACTGTTGTAATTTCAATTAGATAGTGTTGGCCCACTGAGTAGATTCTGCTCTTCCTAAGTTTTCATGGCTTCTCTTAAGAGGGAATTTCTTAATTATACAAGTCTGTGAAAAGATAAAGTTGACTTCAGAAACTGCCATGGAAAGCGTCTAAAAAGAACCCCTCATATCATTTTTATAAACCTCTACCTGCTTTCCTACTGTTATCCTATCAGTATTTTTATTGAAAAAAATAGATTCTCAGAAATCATAGCTAAAATATTAACGATTTTTACTATTGTCAGGTCACTTCTGTCTTAAGAAACCCACAAAATTTCAAGCATGCATATAATGCTTAAGATATCCATTAAATGAACCCAGTCTTATTGGAATCTTAGGCAGCTCAACTAAACTTCTTTGGAACCAGGTTTCTCAGTATGGGTACCATAGAACCTGAAAATATTAATCATAAGAAGAATTAACAATCCACCTCATGGGTCAATCAGAAATCTGAACTCAAAATCTTGCCGTGTTCACTGTACTTCCTCCTTTCACCTTTTAGTTTCTGGTCAGGAAGACCTCCTAACTTGCATCTTAGTGATGTAGCTCTTCCTTGCATGTCCAGCAATAGACTCAGCTTCAGTATTTCTCAGTTCTGATGATCTTTGTGTGTGGATTCTGACATGCCAAAGGCTCATAATATGTATTTTTAATTTAAACATATAATATTTACTATGTGTCAGACACTATTCTTAGAATTTTGTAAATATGAATCCATATAAGTAGTGATTTGTGCTTTTTCTGAAGCAAGTGTTAGAATGCCAGATACTTTCAAGAGGCATCATTTAACCAATGAATGAACCTAGCTGACTGCCCAGCATTCATCTCACCCTCTAGCACTTTCATCTTTGTTTTTTACTTGTTTTCAATAGTAACTGTCATGAAGATTTAAGAAAAAAAAAAAAAAAAGACTCAGAAAAGAAAGCCAACCGCTACAGCTGTTGATAGAAGTAAAGAGAAAGCAAAGTAATTTGGGGAAGTAATATTTCCTAGCCAGAAAATATAAGTTTTCAATAGATTAAATAGTGGCGCATTGAAATTGACAGTGGATCAGATGTGTACCATGAAAGAATTCACAGAACTTTCTATGCAAAGCAAGAGAAAACCATTTTAGGGAGAAATTTCATGTCCCAACCCATGCCCTAACTGCACTTCATGGGGAAGAAAAGTCAGTGAACATTGAATGTGTTTTTTTGGCATTAGGAGGATATGTACAAAAAAGAACCATCAATGGAAAAGTAACTGGGGAGAAAGCCAGAAGTCAGAGTAAAGTCAGAATAAACATTCTCATACATATAAAATTAGAAATTTACAAAGATCTCCAAATCTATCTTTGTAAATATCAGAGCTCTGCCACACTGTTGAAGATGCTTGAATATTACATACTTTTTGTTGTTCAATGTGGACTTTTAAATTATTTTTATTGTGGTAAAATATAATAAAATTTACTATTTTAGCCATTTTTAAATGTACAGTTCAGTGACATTAAGTGCACTCATGTTGTTGGGCAGCCATGGCTTCTATCCATCTCCAGAACTTTTGTATCATCCCAAACTGCAACTCTGTATCCATTAAACAATAACTCCACATCGCCTCCTTCCCCCAGACTCTGATAACCACTATTCTACTTTCTGTCTTTATGAATTTGACAATTCTATATACCTCATGTAAATATTATAGGATCATACAATATTTGTCATTTTGTGTGTGGCTTATTTAATTTAGCATAATGTCTTCAAAATTATTATAGCATGTGTCAGAACATCATTCCTTTTTCAGGCTGAATAATATTCCATTGTATATATATACCACATTGTGATTATGCATTCATCTGCCAGTGGACGTTTGGGTTATTTCCATCTTTTGGCTATTGTGAATAATCTTGCTGGGAACATTAATGTACAAATATCTGTTCAAGTCCCTTCTTTCAGTTCTTTTGGTTATACGCCCAGAAGTAGAATTGCTGGATCATGTGGTAACTCTATGTTTAATTTTTTGAGGAGTCACTATTCTTCAACATAAATGTTTTTATAGGATTAATGAAGTTAGTATAATAGTAACAAAGCTTAAATGAAAATACTCGTTATCCTCACTACTGGGTAGTAAAATAATTAAAACAAAATTCATACCCACCCTTTACCAGCTCTTATTTTCCAATGCAAACGTCTTGCACAAGTTCCATTGTTTCCGGTCCAGGATGTCTCTAGCTGTATGTGCTCTTCTCTCTCTGAAAGTTATCCATTGATTTTTCTTGGTGATTTATGGCCTCTGATTCTTAATTATTAACTCTATTTTAATGGCAAAAACCCAAAATCAGAAGAATTGAAATTTATTCAATTCTGTGAAATTCAAACTGTGAAATTTATTCATCATAATTTAGGTTCACATTTTTCTTTGCCTGTAGTTTTTACATATTTCCTCATACAAGTGGGAAATAAATGACAGTTATGACCATGGTCTGTTAACTTTTTTTTTTTTTTTCAGTTAAACATATAGTTTATTTTAAATTTATATTTTATTTTTTTTATTTTTTTTATTTTATCTCTTTTTTTACCAATTTGCTTATATTATAATACACCAATATGTACATATATGTTTATATTTTTTCATAAAATTATGAAAGCTTGACTATAGATTTGATTTTTTTTTTATTTCATCTTATTATGGGGGATACAGAATTGCAGGTTACATACGTTGCTCCTGTACCGCCTTTCCCCCCAAGTCAGAGCTCCAGGCGTGTCTGTTCCCCAGGTAGTGCGCGTTGCACCCATCATGTAGGTATATATCCCTCCCTTCCCCACCCCCCCCCTTCCCGAGTCAGCACCTTCAAGCGTTACCGATCCCCAAACGGTGCGCAATGCACTCATTGTGTAGGCATACCCCCATCCCCTCCCCCACCCCCACCTCAGTCTGATATCCGATTGGTGTCGTTCCCAGATTTGTATTTAGGTGATGATCAGGGAAACCAATTGTAGTGTTTTTCTATCCACATTTGTAAGGAAACAACTTACTTAAATGGTTAGGGAGTCTTTTTTCCTTCTTTGATTATAATATTGTCAATTATATTTTCAGTGGTTTTCTGTGTATTTTAATGTAAAAATACAAACGTTGTCTATTGTAAAGATTTTTCAAAATCCTTCCAGATCAAAAGCCTAGCTCAATTATTCGATATCCATTAAAGTTGTATATTTGTGAGAAATAACTTTTGACCTCAAATTTTTTATAGGAATCAAATGCCAGACAAGCTGCTCTGCATGTCTCATTAACATTAAAACTGTGGTTTCTTTTACAATAATGTCAGTGATGGAAAAATGGGGGTGGGAGAACAAGAAATTAAAATAAAATTCAGTGAAACTATTTCCCTAATTTATTTTATTTATGCATAAAACTGAAGCCCAGTAATGACCCATATTTCTATAATAATATTTACCTAATTCTGAAAATAGAACATTACACATTGTGATAATATAATCAAATTAGGAATAATATTCTTTTTTTTTTATTATTTCTTGTACAATGATATGAAATAATATGGGAAATATTCATGATAAATTATTAAGTGAACAATGCAAGTTAAAAACAACAGTTTCATATTTTTTTCCCCACCCCCCCCTTTCCCGAGTCAGCACCTTCAAGTGTTACCACTCCCCAAACGGTGCGCAATGCACTCATTGTGTAGGCATACCCCCATCCCCTCCCCCACCCCCCACCTCAGTCTGATGTCCAATTGGTGTCGTTCCCAGATTTGTATTTAGGTGATGTTCAGGGAAACCAATTTTCTGGTGAGTACATGTGATGCTTGTTTTTCCATTCTTGGGATACTTCACTTAATATAATGGGTTCCAACTCTCTCCAGGAGAACCATAGAGATGTCGTATCTTCATCATTCCTTATAGCTGAGTAATATTCCATGGTATACATATACCACAGTTTACTAATCCAATCATATATTGATGGGCATTTGGGTTGTTTCCACATCTTTGCTATTGTGAATTGTGCTGCTATAAACATTCGGGTACATGTGTCTTTGTTACAGAATGACCTTTTTTCCTTTGGGTATATGCCCAGTAATGGGATTGCTGGGTCAAATGGCAGGTCTACTTGAATCTGTTTAAGATACCTCCATAATGCTTTCCACAGGGGTTGCACTAGTTTGCAGTCCCACCAGCAGTGTATTAGTGTTCCTGTCTCTCCACACCCACGCCAACATGTGTTGTTTTGGGTTTTTTTGATAAAGACCATTCTCACTGGGGTTAAGTGATATCTCATTGTGGTTTTGATTTGCATTTCCCTGATGATTAGAGATGTTGAACACTTTTTCATATGTTTGTTAGCCATTTTTATATCTTCTTTTGAAAAATTTCTATTCATGTCCTTTGCCCACTTTTTGATAGGGTTGCTTGATTTTTTCTTGCTGATTTTCCTGAGTTCTAAATAGAGGAATAATATTCTTATTCTGGGGCCATGACAGTATATTGCTCCAAATTTGAAATCTGCTTAAGTTTTGAGCTGAAGAACTTTAAATCAATTCAGATCTTTAATTGTATAAGTTCATTTATTCTGAACCAAATTTAATTTCTCTTTTAGGGAAGGAATGCCTCTAAAAGACTCACTGATAAAATCCTAATGAGATATCTTGGACTTTGGGGAATACTCATATCATTTTTATGAGTTTAATACAAAAAGATACAAAATATACAGATCAGATTTCCTAGCAAAAACACAAAGACAAAATGTTCCTGACAAAGTCAGAATGTCTTAAAATAGTTGAAAACATTTCTAATGCCTTTGAAAAACACAAAAGCAATTACTGTTGATACCTTATGAACCAAAGGTCTTATTTTCTCATCACGGCCACACACTTTCAGAAAGAGAAATTGGCACTCTTTGTTGAATTAGGTGCCTAGATGCCCTTGCTCCTTTAATGTTGAGGATATAAATGGTCTATTTCTGCAACCTGACAAATATGCAAATAAAATGAATGCCAATTTATAAAATGAAAGGACTAGTTCAATAAATGTAAATATAAGAATAACAGGGATCCAAGATCTGTAATAAATTAAGGCTGAGACTACAAAAGAAATCAGACTGTGGATAAATAATCAGTGTAATGAAAGGAGAACTTGAGCCCAACAACAATAAAATTTTACCTAAGGCTAATAACTGGCATCAAATGGAGGATCAGTGATAACAGGATGCGTAAGAAGGGTATACAATTTTGGAGGCTCTTAAAACTGTCAAAGGTCAAAACACTTTTTTAAATTTAGTGACAAATCCGTTCTCCAGCTTGGCTCACATATGGCATTGTCCCCATTGCACAATATTAAATTGGCCATTTACTGTGGTCTGGCATCTGAAACACTGATAGATAAAAATCAGAATAATTGATCTACAAAGAACCTCAGGAAATTGTCTGTTCCATCCCCTAACAGGAGGACATCTAAATCAGGTAAGACAAAATATCAATTCTTTAATTTTAGAAATCTTCAGAAAAATTGTTGCTCAGTTCTTCTTTCTGTTCAAAGGTGATTTAGTGTGTTTATCTGTTTTGCTTTGTGACCTGAGTTCACAGCATAAACTATAATTTTGTTAATATTAAACCAGCTTAGAAATTGTTTCTTTCTGTTTTCTTTATTTGGTCCTCAAAACTGCTGAGTTAATTTTAATATTTTAAACAAAACAAAACAAAACCTTACAACTAGGTTGTAACCCTGTGTGATGAATTCCAACCTAGGCAGCATTTTATGATCCAGTGCCAAATTCTTAAAAAATGAGAGAAAAGTCCAAAATATATCCATGTTATTTTGTACTGGATGCTAACCACTTGAATAAGGAGTGTGTGTGTGTGTGTGTGTGTTTAAGCATAAAAAACCAACTGTATTTTCCTTATCTGAGCATGCAAAACCTTTTATTTTCATAATTAGGACCAAATATATTTCATACTCTGGATGTAAACCAAGACTCAAACAGGGGTGGAAAGAGCATTACCCATCCAAGAAATAGATTTGAAGCAAGTTTTAATTGAAAAGAAAAATCCCACCATCTAGTCATTTTTAGAGCATGAGTTGCATTCAACACACAAATCCATCATTATGCATACATGGCAATATGTATTTAATGATTAAGTCTCTAAGGATTTATTTGATAGAATAATCTAAATTTCTTTTTTAAAATGGGCAAATGAAATGTGGTTTTTAATTCTTTAAAGGACAAGTTACAAAGCATGTAAAAATATAACACAGGCTCTTAGTTTTCAAAACTATATCTACAATTTGCCTATCCATTGGTTTGTTCATCTGGATATCAGTAACATACAGACTTGATCTAATAATGGCTAATTATGCAGTTGTTTATCAGCTCATTTGAAACATTTTGAGATTCAGTCTAGCTCAGCAAATTACTGTGCTTAAGGCAGTTCTACATTCTAGAAAATTATAATATCCCCAGAAGGCAAAGAATTAATAATAAAAATCCTCTTTTGTAAAAGATTATCATTGCAGAGCAAATGGAGCAGATCTTCCCTATCCTACTGCATTTAATATTCTCATTTTTCCCCTGAAACTTTGATGGAGAGGCAATGAGAATATCTCTGTTTTATTAACTTATTAAGAGGCACATTTATAGAATTCATGCACTATATTGATTCCTAAAGCTGCACTGCTGCTAAGAGCCAATAATCACGGAAGAGCAGGATGATTCAATTTGTTATCCTAGAATGTTTCTGAAACTCAGTAGAGCCCAAATTTTCACCCAATTCAGAAAGTCCAGTTATTTAACTTCTCTAAGCCTCAATTTATTTCTCTGTAAAATAGGGGTAATAACAAAAGGCAACCTCTGGATGTTGTGAGGATTAAATGAGATAATGCATGTAATACACCTAATACAATACCCCTATTTATTAAATAATGTTAGTGCAGGTTACTATTGTGGCTGTTACCATCATCATTACCTCTTGTGGTTCAGGAATCAAATAAATACACATGCATTTAATTAGCCATTTTCCTAAGTAGTATACAACTTCTCAATATAAATATTTTCATATCAGCTGAAAGTTTAAAATGAACTTACTGTCTCAATAATTTTTAGCCGAAAGTAACATCAAACCAGCTCTCCAAGCGAACATCAAACCAGCGAAAATAGGCGGGCTACTAGTATGCAAGATAAATCGCCTAGACCCTAGATTGGAATTATTGCAACTTCGTAGTGGCAGGGCTTGACAACATAGTATTTTAAGAAGCACTTGGTGCTTCTTCTATTGAACTGTACTGAAGAGTTTTGAACTTTTCGTCATGATTCAGATTTTGTTGTAGATTTTACCACCTTCATTACCACCACATTGGATCATTGCATCATATTTTAAGAAGAAAAAAATCTTTAAAAACTACCCAGATGTCTTAGCTGGAGCATATGAAGCTATTTGCTTTATGGCATTATTTGCACAGAATATATGTATCACTTTATTTATTTTGTCAACCAGGACTATTTTTTGACTTCCCAATAAGATTCAGTATGCTACCTTTAGTTTATAAATATGGCTGAAGAAGCCCTACATTTATTAAAAAAAAAAAAAAAAAAAAAAAAAAACATGCTACAGCTTCCTCTGTATATTCAAGGAGTTCGGTTAATAAGTGCTCCTCAAAAGCCAACTCTAAAGCTAAATTTTGAGGCTAATGGTGGTTCAGTTTCTCCTTGTAATTCATGGCTTCTAGATACCTCTGTCTCTTTTGATTCAGGAAAACAACTCATGTTGCAAGGCATTTCAACTTGGTGGACAACAGACAGACTATGAGGACACTTTGGGGTTTTTTTGTTCCCAAAATGTGAAAGGCAACCTCTCTAAACCAGTTGGCTGCTCTTCATTGCACTTCAAACCCAGTGCCTGATTTTCCTATTCTAAAATGTGTAATCAATTTTTCTTGAATTTAAAGACATCCAGGAATAGGCTCTTCTCCTTTATTGTTCCTCAAATTTTCGTAGGAAAAATGAAATCCATTGCAGGGATTACATATGTAAAAGTAAAGTAGGATTACAAATCAAAATTTCATGTAGGGTTCAGAAGCTAACAGTTGCAAAAGTTGAGACCTGCTAGAAAACAGTGACTCTGGAATGAATTCTTACTCTGTAGACTAATAGGGCTTCCGCATGCTGGAAGATATTTTGAGCTCCTTCTATTACTAGAAACTATTAAAATGGGTTATTTTCACTCTACTTATTATAGAAGTGGTTTAGAAAAAGCTAACCTGGAAGGGGCAAAGCGTCTTTCACCAAAGGTTTCCAGAATCCCAATCAAACCCATTACCACAAGCAGTGAAAGCAGCACTTTTTCAACACTACCATCACGGCTGTGGTTGTGCTGTTGTTATTGTGGAATCTCTTTGTGTTCAGCCTGCTATTATTACCGTAATTCACCCTAATGTTATGTGATTAGCACCCTCTGTTGTGGTGAGAATTAAACACCACTCACATTTCGTCTGCGACCTTTCGCCCCTTGTGGAAGCGGCCAGGGCTGCATTGGCTGAGAGACAAAATGCAGAAACCCACATGGTGCCACCTGCATTCTCTCAGGCTGAAGGACAAATGGAAAATTTCACTTCCCAACTGTATGTGTTGATCTCTTAGCAGCTGTATTATGAAAGTTCAGTTCCTCCACCTCCCTCAAAACACTAATTTATTCTCATCCTGGGAAGATTTTAAAAGGATTGCGTAAAGTGTTGTTGTAGTGCATTAATGCAGCAGGTGAAGTAACACTGCTAATATAAAGATAACAGGTCTTAAATTTTATCTGCAACATCATCAGTAGATTAACTGCATATTGGACATATAAAGAAGAGGTTTGGGGAATCTGATGCTTCTTTGACTTAGAATGAAGTCAGTACAGATGTGACAAGACCACTGAATGACATTTGGCAAGAATGTACAAATAACTAATCATCCTCTTTATCTAAAGGAATAAAATTGCTTCCATGCTAGTGTCCTAAGTTTTGTAGAACATTGTTAATCATAAACACTACAGAAATCTGTTATTTAATTTCACAGAGCTTTCAGATCATAGCAGCAACTAGTCAGAATTAGAAAATTATTTCCTTACAACTAATATGGCAGGATGAAAAGTAGTAAATAGTGGATTTTCAAACATATGAAAAAAATAGGCATTTACAGAATGTTGCTATTTACCACTTCTGTACTGACGAGATGGATGATATGTAGCATAATGAGTTAAACTTTCTTTAGCACAGTACAAAATCTCTGCATCTTTTCTAATTACCACTTCCTACAAGTCAGCACAAAGAGGGATAGACTCACTTGGTTCAGCTCAATTTCCACAGCTTGACAGGCATTGACATCAAAATTAATTCTAAGATGAAACTTCATAAAAGAAAATCCTATTTGACAAAAGAACTATTGGGCTGAATCACAGTTGCATTTGCATTGTGAAGTCCCATTTTTATTGTATATCAAATAATACCTAAGGAGAGATTGAATACCCAGAGAGAGTTCATTTGAGGCATCCTGATAGTATCTGCCATATGCAAGTAAAGCAGAAGACGTTTTTATGACATCCTCAGAACTTGAAGATTGAATTACAGTTTTAGTAATCATCCGTTCCCCTTCTCCAGTGTCACTTTTTGGTAATATATTGCATAGAAAAGACTTATGGTACCAGTTTTATAAGCTTGCAATAAAAATATAACAACTGTTGTATTAAATTATTTAAGTTGTAAACCATTGTGAAAAAGGAGAAAAAGTTTTATCGACAAGGAGGCGGAAAACTGATTATGATGGAAAGCAAAATGTATTGTGCTGATTACTCCCAAGTTTTTTCCTGGTTTAGCATATTGTAAATCTTCAGGCCATCTTTCAAATCAAGGTCTAGGTATGTGAGGTTCTTTTATTTATTGATTATTTAGAACTGGCCAATGGCAAGAGAAAAATAGAACCTATGTATTTCTAGATTACCAATTTATTTTTAGCAGAGTTAGGAGTGCAAATAAAGTAAGAAAAAAAGCAATATAGACTTAAGTAAAAGTTTCTTTTTAACTTAAAGAAACCTAGTAAATATGAAGTGACTACATTTCTCCAGAGAAATTTAGACTCTAGAGATTCTAATCTTTCTAGAAAATTTTCCCTTACCTTATATTGATTTTATGGGCACTCATTACCTATACTTTAGCAGACTGCTATTTCCTGCTGTTTGCAAAAGATTTTAGGCTTTCCTCTGGGATTATTCCATTATGATTCCATTAGGAGGTCCACCCTTCCGGTGCCAGGCTTCATCCAGAACTTTTTGTTCATCGGTGCCTACTTCCCCTTGCACTTACAGTCCCCACCTAAAAATCTAGGTCCATCCTCTGGCTTGGTCAGAATGCCAGCATTTCATATTCATGCACTCCCGTACTCCCTCTGTGCCTCCGAGATAGCTGAATACCGAAACATGGCTCAAAGCAGCTACACACACACACACCCTTAGCCACCTAGAAGAAAAAAGAAATGCTCTTGGTTAAATAATTAGATTTTATTTCTCCAAAGGAAATTAGAATAGGGAAGGCACATGTTTCTACCTGGTAAATCAAATCACCACGGGATGCACAATAGCTGGTGTTAGTCAATTTTTTGGTGTTGTCCAAAACAATAATTCTGGCACTCTTACTTGCTGCTAGAGATGTTTTCTCCCTCTCACCTAGACTCAACAGCATCAAGATGGCCATATTCTCATTTAGACGGCAATGATGCTATATAGTGGAACTTATATGTGCCAGGAACCATATTTAAGTTATTTAATCCTCACAACATCCAAATGAAATAAGTATTATTCTGATTTTACAGAAGAAGACATTTAAGTCTTATTCAAAATCACAGAACTAAAAATTATTAGAATCAGAATTCAAATTAAGCACATGGCATTTGAGTGTTTACCAGCTATACTATACTTTACTAATATGTAATGATTCAATCTCTAAGTTGACATCACCAAAGTGAAAGAATAGATTAAGAAAGAAGTGTGTGACACTTCCTATTCCTCTCTGGTTTCTCCTATTCACCCATCTGTCATACATTTGTTAAATGCAGGTAATATGCCAGATTATATCCTTGTTCTGAAGATCTAACAATGAATAGCACACAGTTACTGCCTTTATTATTTATTGAGAAGGAAAACTGATCAATGATTGAAGGTCACCATAATGTTGTAATTGAAATGTATACAAGGTGGTATGGGAACACTGGGAAGAAATTAAAGTCCAAAGAATTTAGTGTTTTTACGTTTAGTGATAGCCTTCTCCAGGAGAACAGAAAATCCTTAGGGGAGAATCCAGCAGAGCTTCATCCTCAATTAAGATATTCTGTGAATATAACTGTCTTTCTCCCTTCCCTAGACTGAGAAGGAAACCACTTAGCTTGGTAAACTCCACTCATTACCTAAAACCAAAGGATCTTCCTCCTTCCTCCCATACCTCTAGCTTTATGGCCAGGAGCATGCAGATCAGTTTGGAGCAATTTTGGTCAACAATTTGGAAGTGGAAGATAATTCTCTTGGGCTACTTCCCTGACATCTGGAATCCAGGAAAGCAAATTCCTTGGTTTAATTAGAACTTCCTACACCCTCCCTTCTAATCCCACACTAATGGGACTTGAAATTAAGTGGTCACAAATATATGGATAACTATTAACAAAGATACCAATTCCCTGGGCCACCCCTAACATATGACTTCTATCATCAAGACGTTCTACCAAGCTGGCTTCATTCTCTACATGGCCCAGTGAGAGAGAACTATACTGTCTCCTATATAACATTCAAAGATCACCATAGTCTCCTTCTGAGAACAGGTCAGAAAGCACTAGAGACTTCCAGTTTTCTATATGAGTAAGAATAATGAACTTGCATTCACAGTGCAACAGCCACTATAGGTAGCTGACACTATGTTGAGCTTTCTGGATATATAGTTTCATAGAAAAACCAGAAATTGAAAACACCTTAGTAAAGAAAAGGTAGCAAAACTTAATAAACAATCCAGGATGGCTAGAATCTCTTTTCTTTAATTCAGGGTAACCAGAGTTTTTTTCTTCCTTAACTAAGAATCGCTAGTATCTCTGTAGAAAAGCCTATTAATTTTTCTACCAAGACAGGAAAGAAATGGGTTGTTTGGTCTCTGACAACAAAATCAATGGGACTAGAACTAAAAAGATCTTGAAAACAAGGTTGTCTGACACATCTTGAATAAATAAGGTAATTAGGACCTTCAACAGGTTGAGGACTGAAGCGAAGGGGATCTTCTGAGGGTTCCTTTGACCTAGAGTGATGAGATCATATAGCCATAGAGCAGGGCATATGTGCTACCCAAAAAATCACTAGAGATGCTTGCATTGGGTTAAAAGCCTCCTAAAGAGCAAGTTAAGGATAATCATCTAACTCAGGAACTGCCAGGCACAATATTTCTTTATAGAAGCCATATATCTGATAACAACCTGGACCTGGAGTTTTTATGTAATGAGAAAAGATTAAATCTTACACTTTAGAAAAGATTTGAAGGCAAACAAAGACAGGAGATGCACACACACACATTATCCAGAAAAGAAATGTTTCCACAGGTAATTCTACAAAGGAAAGAATAAACAATAGCCTGGGGCAACCAATCAGAGATCAACCAGATTTTGATCTCTGTAAAATGGCATACAGAGATAAATATTCTATAACTTGCTACAGCAGGACTTGAAGATAGCAACTTGATGATGGTAACTGCTTATGATAGGAGATTATAAATATGGCTTATCTATGAATAATAACTAGGACTGCTGACAATGCAATAAATTTTCACCTTACATATACCCTCAGACAGTAGGTGCTAATGTCTTTGAATATAAGGGACAATGAATCTATGGAAGGGACTTAGTTCAAAGTACTGGTTTGTTTTAAACCAGCTGTCAAATAGGCCTCTCCAAACTCCTTTAAGTATTGGAAACAGTGACCTGGGGGTGAAAGGCTCCTAGCCCTGGAACTGATCCCTTGAGCCATCCAGATCTCAATGCCTGACGAATTTGATTAATCCATGCTGACAAACCAGATTTGGATCAATAGAAATTATCTGTAACAAGAAACTAATTGTGTACTTAGTAAGTTCAGTGAAAATTTTGGTGGCTTTAAATTTATATGGAAAAGACGCTATTGACTTTTGAAATCAGAATTCATGCTACTTTAGGGTAATGTTGCCTTGGGTTATAATAAATTATAGTGGTCTGCTTTCTCTCTTGAGTAATATATAATCTGAAGGCATCTAATCTGTTTACTCTTAAGCTATGAATATTCTTTAATTATTATTTACAGAGACTTTAGATCTATTTACATAATGCAAAAAAGCACAGAACATGTACCTCTTATACTATTTTCATACACCATCCCTGTTTAAATGAAGCAGCAAATACAGCCAATTTCAAGCCATGTTACAATCTCAGCTCAAATTATGCAGTGGTAGAATAGTAAAAAGATGTCCCTTAAGTTGCATCATCTTCAGGATACGGGAGACCTCAGGTGTTAGAGAGCTGCTGAGAGGCAAAGTGGATGAACCAATGAACCAGTGTTGAATTTATATTGTACTTTTCACACAGGAAGATTATCTAGGCCTTCAGTACACCTACACGTGAATCCATGTGTGGCATCTAACTCTTTTCACTTAATTTCCTTATGGACCATTTTTCTGGAAAGGAAGATGGAAAATTTCAGCCAGCCACAAATGAACTGAGACCCGCCAATCTCATTTCACATTGAGCAGGTGTCCCAGACAGGGTTTGAAACCATGCTACAAAGATTAAAAAAAAAAAAAAAGAAAAGAAAAGAAAATACTATTAGAGCTAAACAGATGGCCCTACATAGGAGCTTATGTAGTCAGCTTAAACTTGGTTTGTCTTAGTACCTGGGAGTAAGCCTTGCCTTATAATTCTTTGCAATTTAATATTATTAAAATCCTCTCTTTAGCAGAAACTGCTAACATATCTAATAGAAGGACCTCACTAATCATTTCGTTCTCAAGGAGGGAAAAAGTCTAAAGGCCAGGGCTTGAGGTCACAGGTCTATGAGGGAATGCTACAAGGTCTGTATTTTATCAAATGCAGGAACTGTAAGAAGGCTTCACCTCTGAACCAGGTTGCTCTTTTTGAGGCCAAAAACAGAACTGTTCAAACCATTCTCTGCCTTTAATGGATAAAAATCCCTTTGAATATTCACTAGAATCCTCTAGCATGCCTGCATTACTTATATTAAAGATTTAAAGCAGACTATTAGTGTTTGTTCTGAATAGTTGCACCACTGTGCCAAGCACATGTAGGGCATTAGGGGAAAGGGCAAAAAGCCCTTGTTTAATAGAATTTACACGCTGTGTGAGTCTAAATTGTTTAGCTGCCTGATAGAATTTTTATAAAGCCTAAAATAAATATCCATAAACTTAACAGATATGCAGGAAAACTAAAAACCTGCTTGTTTTATTTCTTCAAAGGTCACACTTTTTTCCCCATGACATAACAGTAAATAGTATGATAAAATGCCTTCAATATATCATAAATTATGGAAAATAACCATTGACTTCTCAGGGTAGTTTAGGATATAAATACTTTGAGATTAATGTTGTGGATGCTCTTCAACTATGAACAAGAAATATTTCCAAACTCATAATTTTTCAAATAAATCATGAATGTGATATAAATTAAAAATTAGAATAGTATTAGCCACACTGTTAAAAAAAATGATTCTAGAATAGTTCAGTTTACTCATAAAATACATTGGGTTGAAATTGTACAGATCTGAAAACCATTGACAGTGGACCCAGGACTACTATTAATATATCTGAAAATATGTTTGATTGTGTTCTCTGACTGTCTCTGTATTATAAGTTCCCTGGTTCAATGGAGCCACCTTAAAGATCAAGTAATCCCTCAGCCCACTAATGTGTTTACCAATTATCCAAAATTGGATAATTATTTCATTTAAAATAAATAACAAAGCAGAAGTAACCTTAAAAAGATACAACACCAGTGTCCTAGTCCCCCTTCCAGAATATTTATCTATGCTTTAATCTATATCTTCAGCCCTGACATGTCACAAATCTCCATTCCTGTGTGCCATCTAGATATAGCATATCTGCTGTTGAGTTTTCCTCAGTACCTCAAACACTATAAACCAAGGGTCATCAATTTATGCCCCACAGCCAATTCTAGTCAGATGGCTGTTTTTGTAAATAAAGTTTTATTGAATCTCAGCTACACATATTCATTTACCTATTGACTATAGATTCTTTTGCCTTATGACAGAGTGAAATAGTAACAGCAGAGACCCTATGGCCCACAAAGCCAAAAGTATTTACTATGAGCGCCTTTACAGAAAAAAAATTGTCAACCCATTATAAATACAAAGATAAGCTCAGGATCTCTTCCTAAAAATATGTGCCTCTTCTCCATTCCTACTATTATAACTCTAATTTGGGGACTTATCATGGTATGTTCATATTATTGCATAGCCTCCATTCTAGTTATATGTTGCTGCATAAGAGACTACCCCAAAACTTAGAGAGTTAAAATAACAATGATTGTATTATATCTTATGATTTGGTCAATCAGAAATTTGGGCAAGGCTCAGCCAAGTGATTCTTCTGCTCCATGTGACATCAACAAAAATCACTCATTGGAATTCATCTTGCAGCTGGGTTTGTCTTGAGGGTTTAAGACAGCTTTATTCACATGTCTGGTGCCTTGGTGAGGGACAACTGGACAACTGGATTCAGCTGGGCTCTTTTGCCTGCCCTATAGTCTCAGGGCCTCTCCACTTGATCTCTTCAGCAGGATGGTTGGACTTCTTATATGGTAATTCAGGGCTCCAAGATACCAAGTTGGAATCTGCCAGTCCTCTCTTGGGGCTGGTTTCGTCACTTCTTCCATATGCCAACCTATACTCAAGGGAAAAGGAAATATACCCCACATTTCAAGGGGAGGAATGTCAAAGAGTTTATGGCAATCTTAAATCTATTTACTACCTCCTAACCAGCCACCCTGCCTCAAATCTTTTACTATATTCTGGCCATGTATTTCTAAAATAACAACTTCATTCTGTCTGTCTCCTCCCCAAAAACCTGAAATGGCTTCCTCTTGCCTATTTGGTTTAAACTCCCATCCTTGGTATTAAAAAGTCATTATATATAATGGGGTTGTGCTGTAACAATCTTACCTTATTTTATATTAGAATATTTTTTCTCTCTGCTTCATGCAGATCTCTGGTAATGATTGCATTTTTATTCCTCCGTTATTCCAGCTCCAACTAGTTAGGCCTTCTCTAGTTCCATCTTCTACTGAGTGGTGCTAGTCTTTGAGCTCCAGAAGCCACCTTCTCCCTTGTCACTCCAACCCAAGGGTTGCTGGCAGCTTCCTGAAGTAGCTAATCTCTAAGTTGCTACAGTGTCTTCTATTTGTCACCCAAGCCCGTCATCACCTGTAAAGTCAATTCCCTGTGTTAAATTCTTTTTGTTTAAAATAAGCTGAAATGGTTTCTGTTCTTCTGATTAGACCTCAACTGACACAGTCCTCAACACAAAGCATCCACTCAAGGCAGGACAATTTTGTGCCTAGCTTGCTATGATATTTTTGGCCTGGACATCTGGCCTGATTCGTCAAAGCCTGTTTCAAGTGTCATCTTCCTCAGAAAGCTTCTCAACATCATTCAGGTTTTTGTTCATCTAACTCTGTCATTCCTTGGTGACTTCCAATGTATATATCTTCCCAGTTTGTAAGTTCATTGAAGAAGCTTGTGCTGATTTCCTGTTCCCCAGAGCTTCCACCACAGTGTCAGTGAGCTCTAAGCACTCAATAATAATGCCCTGATTAATTAGGCTTTAACTTAGGACTTATTTGCTTCAATTTAATATCTTCTAGGTCTGACTCTATTTGACATCAGGACTAAAATAATCTGCACTTCTGAATAGCATCCTAAGTGAATTTAGAGATGCTTTTTTGGTTTAGTACTATTAACTTTTCACCAACTTGGATGAGCATGTTATAATGGACAGAGAGAGACAGTCTTTGTTTTGAAGCAGACGAGTATTAGGCACAAAGTATAACTCAGTGTCCTATGAAGTATAACTCAATATCCTATGAAGTAGGTATCAAATGAATATTAAATGAAGAGGAAAAGCTTATACCGTGACTGATGGATTTGTGTGGAGAAGCCAATGAATGAAATATTTAAACATGACACAGTCCTTTGGATACTTTTAAAAAGTACAATTAATTCTAATATTAAAGAACAAATGTAATTTAATTTATATCTCTTAAATAAAAAATCATAATAAAAGGGAGAAAATGCCATAGAAAAGTACTAGGTATAATTATTTAAGATTCAATCTCTTAACTATGTCCCACATTTCTTATGCCCTGAATCCATATTTTGTTTATTTTGTTTGCCTAGCACCTTACAAGTGTTGAAACATCAAGGTATTCAATAAATATTTTAATTGTTTGAAACTATCCCCTTGCCATGCTATTATTCTATATGCTATAAAATCAAATTAATTAGATGATGTACCTGCCACCTAGTTGCAAAATTGTCTTAAGGAACAATTTTAGGCAGAATAGTTCAATTTGGGAGTTATATTTTGCAAAACAAATCACTAATAAGAAAGCTTACTCTATTATTTACTGTTTTGGAACCCAAAAAGTATGTCTATTTTGGACCAGAACATAGTCCAGTTTGAGTTCTTAAGATCTGGTTATTACCTAATTCAGCTTCTGGTATTTCAAGATAACATCAGAGGAAGCTTTGTCTTTTTTTTTTTTTCTTTTATGAATTTCTTCCCTGCTGCTGTTATTAACCACAGAGACAATCAGTTGAATGCTTTACAAAAAAAAGGCCTGGAGCCTCCTCAGGTTTCACCTTTTCATTGCACTGCCGATCATTTAGAGGCAGACTTGTTCCAGACAGCTTTAATTAAACTGTACTGAGGATGCAGATAGATGTCAATGGAAATGATCCATAACATGAGACTAAGCATGTATTTAACAGTGTTCCATCCAGTTCAATCACCTTCTAGCATTTCAGTGGCTTTACATTCATGTAGCAAAGACTGAATGTGTATGTGTATTTTAAAAAATCCATCCCATTAGTGGCCATATGCTTGAGCTTCGATGGATACAAAAACTGTCTGCAATCTGCCAGGGATTTAGGGACATCAATAATTTGTGAATAGTCATGTTGGTACTGGTCGAAGGGTTAAGTGCTCTGCATACCAGGGGCACCTCTTTTGGGATTTGAACTCTTAGTTGACTGTTAGGAACCTTATCCCCTGTGAGATTTCCTAGTACATGCTGCTTGTCAGATGCATCCAGCTGTAGCTGGGAAGCATTATTAGCTCTGGGATTTAAAGATCTGTGTTACATACTGATAGAATGGTGTCTTTGAGTTAAAAAGCAGGGAAAGTATATTGTGGCAACCTCAAGGAAGTTTTCATGTTCCATGTTAAGCATATGTTCTTTCCTTTTACCTATTCTTTCATACATTCCTTGTGAGTAGATGATACAGCATCCTTTTGAGAAACAATTTATATTTAACATTTGCTTCTTGAACTTTATGGCAAATTAGATTACATCAGCCAAAGTTGAAAGGCAAATGTCTCCTTAGAATAAGAGAAGTTTTGACATGAAAAGCTTTGCTTTCCATTCTCCTACCCAGAGGGTGAGGAACAGGTAACATGAATTATTTTTGAAGTTTAACTCATGGTACTAGCCTTGAATTAAGATTTCTCAAATATAGTTGTTTTAATACTGGCAGCAACAAAGATTGTATCGAAGCTTTTGCTTCATGTGCTAGCCCATAACCTCATATACACCTAAGCCCTGCCTGTGTTGCTCACTCTCATAGCCCCTGCACTTGGCACAGTGCCTGGCAGATAGCTAATGTCTATCTGGATGGATAAGATGGATGGATGGGAGAAAGAGGGGGATGGAGGAAAAGAGAAAGAATGAGGAAGAAAGGAAACACTTGGAAAAAAGAGTTTGTAATAAGTCTGATCTGCATGCAGTAGTTGCTCTCAGTAATATTTTCTAAAAGCTGGTCTAGAAGATTCTGGGGTGGATGTTTAGCAAGGCAACATGTTTCAACAGTTTTAATGGATATGGATTTCAGAGCTAACTTACATTATTATGACCTGTTAGTAATAGTAGCCCTTACTTACCTTTTTGGGTAAATGACAGGAACAAGAATATTGTGATGACAGGTTTCTATGAAATTATTTTTTTCTACCGTGTATCTAGACATGATTTGTTTTTAATATGACTGAGTACTCCCACAGTAAAGTGTACTGTGATTTCCTCACAGTGGGTAATGATTATTAAGCAGAGGGATCTTTAGTCTTTTTCTCCTGGACTATCTAACTGATCTTAAAGGTAAAGATAGTTTATCTAGTTTGCAGTTGATTTTCTATGTGTGTTTGTTTCCAGTAATTCTAGCCTTCTTACCCTGGAGTAGTTTTACCCATCCCTTAATTGTCCCTAGCTGATGTCTAGAAAGTCTTTTTAAACTTCTTAACTGTACAATGAGGCCTCAGCGGACACCTAGATTGTGTCTGCTTGGGAAAATGCCAAGCACTAATGAGTATTTTGTTTAATGTAATGGAAACTGAAAATGCATGGCTTCTTCCCTGACTGATCAATGCCCACTTCTGTTGTTTGAATGTATCTATACATTCTAAAGTCAAGAAGAAAGGTCACAAGAGGACAAAGCACTTAGTGTCTGCCCAAGGAAGGACTTGAAGACTCAGAAGTTTTATTTATTTGGGTCCAGTATAGGTAGAAATACCAAGTTAATATTTTAGGGCCACCTCTTCTGTGCTCAAGTGTACCATCCTTTCCGTAAACCCAAAGTCTATAATCTTAAACTTTTTCTTGTTAATTTTTCAAAAAATAATAAGGAAATGAAATATATTGTTGATTTCTAAACCAGGCATCATATACTTCTATGTAATTACCTATTATTATTTCATTATTATTTTATTATAAGATATGTGGTATATATTACATTTACTTTATTGTTTAGGCTTTTTTTTTTTTTTTTTTGAAGCTCAAATCACAATGTGTCCAACATAAATTTTAAAGTAAATAATTAAAACACTATTTCTTAGTTAAATAAACAGTAAGATTTGCTGAAAAAAACCAACTTTAAACAATTCAGTTGGGCAACATGATCGAGTATGTTCAAGTGAAGAACATGATTTCCATGTGGTACTAACACTCCGCATAGGACTAAGTGGAAGTATAGAGGGTGTTTCATTGAACCATATCTGGTTGAATTATACAGACTCCTTTCGGTAGTATTTATAATTTATAGCCTATGTGAATGTGCTAGATAATATTCAAAAGAAAAGATTTCAAGCTATTTAAAAGTTTAAATGAGATTTACCTCTCATCTAAATCTTCCTGGGTTTAGAGATTTCGTAAAAGGTCTGTGGAGATGGTAAGAAGAGATAGGTTTTGAATTTGGAGAATAAAAATAATTTAATTTCTCACATCTGAGTTTAATGACCCACATTCTCTTTATTTATTTCCAAGCTATCATCTTGCTTGCTCATACTATCTCATGCCTTTGGAGACTCCAGAACTATACAAGCCTCCGCAAATCAGAGTTTATAATAGAAACCTTGCCTGACCCTTAATAATTGTTACTTTACCGAAACACTGTAATACCTAAACTAAGTTGCTTATTGCGCCAAACATGAAGTCCTTTGACCCTTAGGGTTCAATATTGATCAGCCCTACCTCTGTCAATATTTGCCTCTAGTGTCAATATTTCAATGTGGAATAAATTTAGAGATGGATAGTCTTCTTAATCCACACATATTCAAAATATTTAATTCCTATGCATTATAATTTTTACCCAGTTAAAGAATTGTTTCTTCCATACTCTTAATTAATGATTGGACATTGAGCATCATTGTGAGTATATCACTAGATGTCGTTACAATAGGACATTAGCTATACATTAACCCTTTGTTGGGGCAGGATTCATGTAAAAAGAACTCTGGTAAAATTACTCTAAAAGATATTTAAAGCAAATGTATTATAAATTCAACAAAAGTGGCTGAACTGTTTGTTTATCTGGAAATCATGGGGTGGGGAATTCTTTGAAAGAGAATATTCAAATGCTTGCTTTGCCTTTGGACAATGCAATAGAAATGTTTTCTTCCTTTTTTTTTAAAGCTGTGGTATTTTTCAGATTGTCAAATGTGTATCAAACAGTTATTGTCTTGGCAAATTTTATGAATATCAGTTCCATTTCTTGACAATTTAAAATTAAATTATCCAATGATAAATAAAGTTCGTTAGTCTAATGTGGCAACTTTGTGACAGCTTTAGTTTAAGAGAATTTTTCAGTTTAGAGAGGAAATCCTTCCATATGAGAAATGTTTATTGAAGTTGAATTATATTGTGAAAAGAATTTTGTTTTCTTCTTGTGCTTTTATTATCTATTAATAAAATTGTATCCTTAATATTTTCCCCAGCCCCATGTTTATAATGTATAGTATCTCGTGCTTCACCTCTCTGATTAACGTCATCAAATTAAGGCAAGTACCTTCTGATATTGTTGCTTTTTATCATCATTAGATTTTGTCTTAAATGTTTCTTTAGAGTTGTGTTCCTTTGTTTTATTTTAAATAACCTTAACCTGAATATCATTCCCAGATCTAGGGAAAGACATTTTTATCTCAATCATGTTACGAGTAGAATTTATGCTAAGATGAAAAACTAGAAACATTGGGGACCTCACAAATATTTTAAAATTAGTTCCACTTGATGTGATCATGAAAAACTCCTCAGGCAAAACATAGCACAGGACCAGACACAATGGGTGCCAGTTGTCAGACCCCTACAAAATACAAGAGTCTTCATCCCCATCTCAGCCCCAAAGAAATCAACTTTGCAGTGGTACATAATTTATTCAACACCTATTGATTGTGCACCTGCTCTATGCAAGGTCAGCGGTGAAAACGCATCATTTTTCTGTTTTTCCATCTTAGAGTTCCAGACATTGCTGGAAGCACAGATGAAGAAGGTGGCACCGGCGCTGGTTCCAGTACCCGTGGCCCATTTACTCAGGGGAGAAATCATCCGTGTGGCATGCTGGCTTGGCACCTAGATCAACAAGAAGGTACTCTACCACTCTGCTTGAGGAGTGAGCTCTTCTTCCTAACTGTTCTCGGCACCATTCCGAAATGTCTTTGTCTCACTGATGCAAAGCTGCACTAAGGATGTTAATACTGTATTTTGCAGGCCCTTTGTTAAACAATAATACCCAAAATAAACCTTTCTACCTAGGGACAAACATCTGTTTTACTTGAAAGGTTCAAAAACATTCTCTGTCAACACAAACTCCCTGACCTATTAGCTCCCTGCTAAAGCTGTATAAAGTCAGCGTCTTCTGAGCCACTTGTTGAAACTTGCAAATGGACTGATTTTTCTGGTATTGTGGTTGATCAATTAATTACATGAGCATTATCATTTCTTGCCCACTGACCAGAGGAGCTGTAGTTGTATTACAGATGGAAGTCACATCCAGCATTCTGTATGGCTTCCCTGTCAACTCGTGTCATCCATGCGGAAAGAGCCAGATGTATACTAAAGCTTTCAAAATCTATTTGAGGCCCAGAATTTAGTAGAGAATGTTTTTTTCTATATAGTACATTGTTATTTTCACCCACTATTGTGCCATGCATGCATTTTGCCTGTATTATCTCATTTAATCTTCATGGTGATTCTCTAAAGCACAAGGAGATTAAAATGATTTAAGCAAGCTCATTATAAACCATAGAACCAGGGCTTGAACCTGGGTAATCTGACACCAGAGCTCTTATTCCTAACCACTTAATTTACACTGCTTCTCCAAGAGTTGCCCTCTGTAACTAAAATTATAAAATGGTTTTTTTTAGATTTGTTAGAAGAATGAATTCTGAGAACATAGAAACTAACTCTTAGCCAAAATGGAAGCTTTTTGTCGGTGTACTGAAAATAGAGCTAGAGATCAGAGGCATTTACATTTACTTCTAATTTACAAGTTGGTACACAGGAGCAGAAAATGTGGCAATGAGACTATTTCTGCCTTTTTAGACATTTAGCCCATTACTTCACCATATAATTGTTCAGATGCATATTCCTCAGTGTCCTTCCACTTCCCCACCATAGTCACAAGGCCCTGCAGAGCTATTTGAGTAGATGTGATGAGGGTTTATTTTGCATAAAAGATGAAGGTGACTTTGATTATTTACTGTGATAAATAAACATGAATCAATAAAGATTCCTCATTGGATAAATGGTATGTAGTATATATACACAATGGAATACTATCCAGCCATAAAAAAGAATGAAATCATGTTTTTTGCAACAACATGGATGGAACTAGAGGCCATTATCTTAAGTGAAACAACTCAGAAACTGAAAGTCAAATACCGCATGTTCCCATTCATAAGCGGGAGCTAAATAATGTGACACATGTACGAAGAGAGCAGAATGATAGACACAGACACTCGGAAGGGTGAGGGTTTGGGAGGAGATGGGTGATGAGAAATCAGTTAATGTATACAATATGTTATTTGGGTGATAGATACTCTAAAATCCCTGACTTCACCACTATGCCAGCAGCCCCCAACATTTTTGGCACCAGGGACCAGTTTCATGGAAGACAATTTTTCCATGGACCATGGTTGGGGGGATGGTTTTAGGATGATTCAAGCACATTACATTTATTGTGCAGACAAACCTCTCTGCTAATGATAATCTGTATTTTTAGCTGCTCCCCAGCACTAGCATCACCACCTCAGTTATACCTCAGATCATCAGGCATTAGATTCTCATAAGGAGCACACAACCTAGATCCCTCACATGCGCAGTTTATAGTAGGGTTTGTGCTCCTGTGAGAATCTAATGCTGCAGCTGATCTGACAGGAGGCAGAATTTATGTGATGATGCAAGTGATGGGGAGCGGCTGTAAGTACAGGTGGAGCTCACGAGCCTGCCACTCACCTCCTGCTGTGAGGCCCGGTACCTAAGTGGCCATGGACTGGAACAGTACTCATCTGTAGCCTGGGGGTTGGGGACCTCAGACTAAACAATCTAAGCATGTAACAAAATTGCACTTGTACCCCCATACATTTATATAATTTATACAAATACAATTTGTATAAGTAAATTATTTTATTTATATAAATTTGAATTATTTTATTTATATAAATTTATACAAATAAAAAATAAACATAAATAAAATTTCCTCTTGAAACTTCTCCAAGGAATGGCATACATTTCCAATTAATCTCACAACTTGTATTTAACTGTTGGCTGTGTTCCATAATTGATGGATGTTATTTTAATTCAGATGCTGAGAGAGAGAGAGAGAGAGAGAGAATGCCCAGACCAGAGAACAAGGTATACGTCAACTTTTAGACACATTTGACTCACCCAATCAACACACTTTCACTGACAAGACTTCTATGAGTGACCATTATTGTCAGTCTTAACAAATTGCAAAAATGACTTTCCCTAAAAGATCCATCAAATTGGTGACAAATCTTGTTCAGAGTCCAGGACATACAGGCTACTGATTACCTTTGGCGGGGTTGGGGGACAATGGAAAATCAGTTAAACCTTCAGAAAAGATGACCTTTATGGGGCTGTTTGGCTGATGGAACTTGGTAGGCTGGGAGAGAGAAGGCATCTGAAGCCTGGGTAAAGGTGTGGAGATGAAAGTGAGAAAAATAGATAAAAAGCAGAAAATAAAGACCTAATGAGAGAATACAAAATAATATATTTTCTTCTTTACTGTCTGTCTGGTCAAGCCCAAGTCCCTCCACACAGCACTCCAGGCTTGCACAGAACAGCACCAGCCCCTCCTCCTAGGAGCTCCCACGGGCTCCACATCCCACCATCGCAGCGTGTGCTTTTTCCCAGCTGCATGGCCCACTTTTGTGTATCGGTGCCCCTGAACTTGTTTCCTCCTCTGTCCTCACCTCATCTACTTGGCAAAGTCTCCTTTTTTGAAACCTCACTTTCTTTTTATGAAAACTTCGCACACTCCTCTCTCTCCCACCTCCACTCACCACACCGAACAAGGAGTAATTGCCCTTCTTCCCCTCGAGCTTCTCTATTTCTCTCAGCATCTTCCTTATCATGTGGACTAACCGTAACCCTAACCCTAACCCCGTCAGGGTTAGATCCAATTCATTTTTACCGAACTCTGTTGTTTCTGAATGTCCAGGCTGGTTTCTGCTGCCCACCTCCTTCATGGTACCTCTTCTCCTTCACTCTTCTTTTTAGAATAACAATATTATTCTAAGATAACATAGTAATATCATAATCATGGTGATAGCTAGCATTTGTATACTACTTCATAAATTACCAAAACTTTCAAATCTGTATTAGTTTCTAGGGCTGCTGTAACAAAATGCCACAATCTGGGTGCCTTAAACAATAGAAATTTGTTTTCCCACTATTCTGGAGACTAGAAGTCCAAGATCAAGTTGTGGGCAGGTTTGGATTCTTCTGAGGCCTCTTTCCTTGGCATGTAGATGGCTGTCTTCTCATTGTGTCTTCACATGGTCACCCCTCAGTCTGTGTGTGTCTGTGTCCTAATCTCCTCGTCTTATAAGGACATCAACCATATTGAATTGGGATCCACTCAAATGACCTCACTTTATCTTAATCACTTCTTTCAAGGCCCTGTCTCCAAATACAGTCACATTCTGAGGCCCTGGGGGTTAGGACTTTAACATATGAATTGGGGGGCGGGAGACACAATTGAGCCCATATTAATATCCTTTATCACATTCATCCTCGCAAGCAAACAGCTGCAGCCACTCTTGCCCCTGCGCTATTTCTTGGTGAGCTTCTTCAGAGGACACCTCTTCTGCACCTAGCTTTACTTCTTCAGGCCTTCGCGGTCTAGACCTCAAGTCTATTCATTTTGGAAATGGTAGCTTTGTTCCTCAGTGAGTGAATAAAATAGTGCTTTCAAAATTCTGGGGTGTCTTACAGAGTTGAAATTGTCAACAGCCGAGTCCCACTGTCAGTACAAGGGGAGGAAAGTGGAAAAGCTGCCCCTGTCCCAGTACTGAGAGAAAAGGAAAACAATATAAATTTGTAAACAAATTTTTTTGGTTTTTGTAATCATTAAAAGCCTGAGCCAGGGATTTAAAGGTGCATATATCAGGCATTCCACTGGACAAGTGTTAGCCTCCTTACAAATGGAAACAGGAACTTGCTGCCTAGTGTATCAGCCTACTTTCTGGCCCCAGGGCCCACCCAACACCCACTGAAGTGAGTGGCTCCTTTCATATGAAGAAAACAGTGATTTGGCAACCTTTTAAAAGGACCCTAATCTATGGCCAAAGCAGGGAGCATTGTGTGTGCTACAGCATGACTGAGAGCCTTTTCAGAGTGCTGCAGATTCCCCTTGTTTCTGTTGTAGTCAGGGGCAGACAGTGTGAAGACACTGTGTATTGCAGCACTCACCCATTTCTGCTCCTCTCTCATAAATCGCTCATACTATGGCCAGAAAAAGCCATCACATGTAGTGGGATGCATTTCAGCATGGCTTCGGAGCTCCAGGTGGAAGATGCAGTGGAGGCAACATTGACTGTGACCTGGATGTGGAGCCGCCCAACCTCAGGCCCGCCTTGCTACTTCCCAAGGTGGGTAACCAACCCTTGTCCTTTTTTCACTCATGTGCTGAATGTAAGGTTTTTTAGATTGGCGGCACCAGAGAAAGAAAGACGAGCAGAGTTGAAAGAGATAAGTAAAGAGGCTTTATTGGGGCGCTCCTGGGTGAGGGTAACAAGTCCCAAGAGAGGGACGGGGTGGGGGGGGGGAAGAGACCCGAAAAGTCGCATCGCCCAGAAGTCTGAGTGGGTTTATATATGTTTTTAGGGCTGGGGGTAGGGGTTTCTTTGGCAGGAAGATTTATGGTGGGGAGAGCAAGGAATTGTCCCTTGAAGTTTTAGGGCGGGTGTTGAGAAATAGGAGGGGCCGGTGGTATGTGTGGACTCTAGGAACAGAGACTCTTATCAGGGTAACCATCCAGGTGTGGTCGTCCTTTAACTTAGCTGGGCCTTGCAGGCATTGTCCTTGGCAGGTCGTGGGCTTCTTCTTTTTCCAGTAGGGAGGGGAGGGGTGCCCACCACCAGCCTTACACTGAAAAGTGGGGAAATAATGAAAAGACATGATCGTAAAGTAAGTCCTCTCCAAACAAGAATTATTTCCCCTCCTTTTATGACATGGGAAAATTTGAAATCCTCCTGATAGAAAAGATAGTTTTTGAAATGTTTTGGGGTGTGAGGGGCCACCGACTTTGCCCTTCTTGTTTCTTTCTCCCTGGTTCCTTTCTCTCCTCCTTCCCCCTTTCAGTTCCTCAGGCTTTTAACAGAAATAGTTTATGTCAATATAGTGATGCCATTTATGTGTGTAAATAAATGCAAATAACTAGTAAATGCTCTAGAACTAGCATAACCATCTTTTTACACAACTTGTGCTAGTGTATGTTTTTTCATCATCATTTCCCAAATTGGCTGCCAAAGAGCATTTCCCAGAGATCTTTGTGGCAGTGTATGCATCCAGCACGTGACTGCAAGGAATCCACAGTGATCCAAGGAGACATTTTTAAGATTTGAAATTTAAGGAATTTTTGTCATTAGGTGACAAATCCACACAGCAATAGTTAACTAGTAAGGTTTTGCTCTTGGGGTACACAAATGTATATTTGCTTTTTGGTTCTAAACTTCTCTCTCTCTCTCTCTCTCTCTCTCTCTTTGTGTATATATATATATATATACATACACACACACACACACACACACACACGAATCAACTTTATTCTATTTTCTTTGATTTTGTTAGCCATGCCCTCTTGCCAGAAGAATTTAGGATTTAGTGATCATAAGTATCAAAATTAGCCTATGTTGATGACTATTCCAGCCTCCAAAACAGAAAGGAATGTAAGAAGACTCTATCAGTGCACAAAGGAAGTTATAGGCAGTTATGGGAAAGTAAGCATTTTTTTTTTAATGAGTCTTGATTTCCCTCTTGCTTAAATGTATCAGGCTGTGAAAATACCTATTAGCATATTTTTTTCTGGCTGTGCAGCGTTTGTGCATTTCTGCCTAGTAGGTCTCAAGCTCTTTCTCCTCTCTCTCCTAAGAGCTCTTCCTGCTCTTTCCCTAATTTGGGGGCCCTAAGAGAGATGCACAGATCAAGCTAAGCAAGTAGAGCTTGCAGAGAGCTGAAACAGATTTACTAACTATGATGATGGCTTCTAGTGAGTCCTTCCGATACACGTGGCTGGGTCGCCATAAAGCCAGCTGAGCCGATCACCCTAAATAGGTTAAAAGATGACATCGAGAGATTTTAAGTAGAAATGATTTCATTTTTCCCTCTCGCCAGTTACATGGTTAGCTGGTTCATG
Organism: Eulemur rufifrons; assembly: GCF_041146395.1. Lineage (NCBI taxonomy): Eukaryota > Metazoa > Chordata > Mammalia > Primates > Lemuridae > Eulemur > Eulemur rufifrons. The sequence continues at coordinate 55,340,599 of NC_090984.1, forward strand.
CGCTGATTTGTTATACCACATAGGGCTGGCTCATAGTCCTTGCCAGCCTTCTGAAGTCTTGATGGCGTCGGAAACGGACTGTCTCCTGGGAATGTGTAAGAAAGAAGGTCTGAGCTCCTCTGCTTCAAGGACAGTCTTCAATCCATTATCTCCTACCCATGTGCAATATTCTAGTCTATCAGAATACAGTGATTGAATAAAACCTTTATTTCAGATAATGTATGCCTTGATTTAATAAAGGATTTGTACTACATGGTATTATAGCTCCCTAAATGAACACTGAAATCCTAAAATGGGAAAACTTATCATTGGTCCAAGTTAAATCATAGCCACTTCTTTAAACTACAAACCCTAATAAGATACCAACCCATTTGATACTTAAAATAAAAAAATCTGTTATATGCGTACTTAACATTTTCCAGCTATTTTAAAGCCACCTGTTTTTTCTATCATAAGTACATCTGGCATCAGGCAAACGGATTACAGCCATGGACATCTGACTAATTTATGATGTTTTTATATTTTCATATTTTTGGCAGACTAATCCAGGTTGATATATTAGCCTAGCTTTCAGAGATGAATCTTAAAGTCTTGCACTCTTGAACCTTTTTACCTTTTTCTCTTCCAAACCCTAGACTATTTTTGGTCTGTACTAAAATTTAATTAGAAAACAGAGACAGGGAGAAAGAATTGATCCCTTATGTTCTGTCCATCTAGTGCCCCTTCTAGAGCTGACTTCCTAGACGGAATTATGAATCTGTTGCACCCAATGTTGATTTTGAAAGAGCTTTGTACTGTCAGTCATTCTTTCTTCCTTAAGTACGTTAGGCACACTGGCACTTGTATTTGTATCCTATTTTGAGAATTGCATTTTGTCCATATGTAATGGGAGCTTGATAAGTCAAACCAGGCAGGAGAAGAATCAATTGCTTGCCTTTGCCGAAGAAGTTTGAAATTTTGAGGCACAAGGAATGGAGACGAGACTATCTTCTGTGGTGGTTCTACTTCTGCACCTGGAGTTAGAGAGGCCAGGTCCACTCATCTTCTCCCAGCATTTTTTATTTATTTTTGATCTGACATCAAAAGGTGGGCCATCTCTTAGCTATTTATGGGGAATCTTAACTTCTGGGATGAAAATGCCATATTCTTCCTTTAAACGCCCACCAAAGGCCCCAAAGTAATGAATGTGTTTTTAATAAATCTAATACATAAGTCATTATCAGACATACTTTAAAACAGAACAGCTATCAGAACACCCTGAAAGATTCATTAGAACATATTATTTTTTGCAGACATGTAACCAAGGTAAATAAACGTATGTCAACTCAAAACTAAAATGAGAAATGGCAGAGTGCTTTATGATTGAGAGTCAGGAAGACAGGAATTCTACTCTTGTCTCTATTGTTGACTGGCTTAATGACTGTAATAATGTTTATGACTTATTTTTAACTTCTCTTCCTTCTGCCCCCAAACCAGAACAATGTCTATAAAGGATTTTTAACTTCTAAGAAAATAGCCTTAAGGTAAGTTCAGTTGGCAGCAGTAAAACCTTGTATTTATGAACATGGAGTTAGCTTGCGTGGATTCATCCTACCCCCACTAGAGTTTGCAACTTAACCTTGGGTTAATCCCCTACTGAAGAGCATTAGGTAGTCTTTTGCTATTATATATAACACTGCAATGAACATCTTTTAATATATAGGTATGTTTGTGCATTTAAATGAGTATATCTGTTGGGAGAATTTCTAAAAGTACACTTTTTCTATCTAAGATTAGGCAAATTTAAAATTTTTACGTATATTGCTAAATAGCCCTCAGGTTAAATTTATACTCCACCACCATTGTATATAGCTTCCCATTCCCCACTCTTTTCTCCACACTGTTCACTGGCAATTTTCATTCTTTTAAAATCTTAGTCTCAGAAGTAAAAGATGGAGTCTCATTTTAGTTTGCTCATCTTTTATTTCTGTAAAGATGGACATCTTTTCATATTTTAGTAGCTATTCATTAACTTATAATATCCCATTTCCAATTTTCTATTTGGTATATGGTCTTTTGCTTATTGGTTTATAAAGCTCTCAGTAGATTAAGATCTTTGTAAAAACAGAAAATCTGGGAAGCCATTCTGATTAATTTCAGTCATGAGGGATATTTACAAATTTGAAAAATTTATGACACTTGGCATTACTAACTGGAAAAGGGCAAAACCTCCCCAGGCATGAACAGTGAAAATCCCTAGCTATGTATTAACCTGAATTATTACCATAATAATCATTGAAATAACCCATATTATATGTGAAGCAAAATGCAAAGAAGTCCAAGATGTGATCTCTGCCCTTAAAGAGTTTATAGTAAAGAACATAAAATACACTCACATGAAATGCTGAGAAAACACAAGGAACTAGTGACGTAGGCCATAAATGCTCTAGGAATTGAGGAAAGACAGCATATCTTCAGCTGGCATGATTAAAGAATGTTACATAAAAGAAAACATACATTTGAATAGGCAGAAGACTCAGAAGTACAAAGGTGACAAGCGAGACAGTAAATAGACAAAGGTGAATAGCTTCAGGCTTGTATGGGGGAACAGGGGAAAGGTTCACATATGAAAGGGTGGATTGGGGTCAAATTATTGATGGCCTTGGCTGCCTGATTTAGCTTGGATTTTATGCTGTAGGAGCAACTGAATGTTTTTAAGAGCATTGACAACATAAAAATAAATTTTTAGGATGATAATTTTAACATGTGATGAATGAATGAATGAATGGAAAGTATTATGTTGAAAGAGGGATATGTATTCACAATTTCTGTGGAAGAGATTCTTCAATTTATGATACATAGGGCTTCTATAGAACTAATGCTACATAATGTTACCTGAGAAAGTAAGACTGATCCAAACCCAGAATTCTTTGTGTGTATATTGAACATTCCAGTGCAGTTGTTTTTTATAAATCTCTGATTGGAACTTTCATATTCCTCCATTCACTCATTCTGTTGATGGGAAGCCTTTCCTTGTCGGATCTGGAATTCATACCACTTTTTTTGCAGACCTGGAAATTCCAAACATGCTATTGTTGTTACACCTCATCTGTCATCCTGGGGAATGGCTTTATTTATTCTTGTAATTTGGAGAAATGAGGTGATGGTAGAAAGAGCTCAGAATAATGGAAAGAAGGTGTTGGCTTCATAGAACCAGCCATTCCTTGATTATTTTGTTTGCTTTACATGTTGGTAAGGGTTAGTTAATTGATTGGAGCCCCGTGCACTGTAACATGTAGCATTCATTCACCAAGTATTTATTGAGCATGTACATTGTGTCAGGCACTGAGCCAAGCACTGGAAACAGTGTTTAAAAAATAGAGCCAGTCCTTGCTCTTATGAAGCATACAGCCTGATGAGATACATATAAACAAGTCTACCTCGTACTGTTGCTAAGGGACTAGACCATTCTCTTGAAAGTTTCCTACATGAACATGAACCCCAGTCTGCCCCAATGTCAGTTTCCTTCATGTACTCCTATGCTTACATGTCTGTGTATACTGCAACGTTCCCCAAACTTTTTGGCACCAGAGACCAGTTTCACCAAAACCGTTTTTCCACAGACAGGGAGTTGGGGGGGGAGGCAGAGTTCAAGCAGTAATGCGAGCAATGGGGAGCGGCTGTAGAGATGAAGCTTCACGGTTTGTCCATTGCTCTCCTCCTGCTGTTTCCCCTAGGGGTCCCCCTACTCCACAGTTTTCTAAGTTTCCTGGAAGACGATTTTTCCACGGACGGGGTAGGGGTGGGGGGTGGCAAAACCTTGTGGCCCAGTCCCTTACAGGCCACTGAGTGGTACCGGTCTGCAGCCCAGGGGTCAGGGACCATAGTACTGAGGTATATAAATCACTTCTGATGGACATAAGAGGATAGAAGGAATTCAAATAATAAATACTGGTAAGGCTGCTGCAAAATACCAGATGTACAAGAAGTTATGGAGCTCCCCAGAGAGTAAAACATGGAGTCAACCAGAGCACTGAAGATATCCGTAACTGCATTGGCAAAGGTATACTTTCTAATGTGAGTAATAAGTTCTAAGTAGCTGGCACAGATGGTAGGTGCTATGGGAACTTAGAAAAGTAAGCATCAGTTCCAGAAGGGGTGAGCTTTGCACTGTGCCTTGAGGGATGGGTCATATTTAAACGGGAAGAGGAGACAGGTTGTGTCATGTGGGAGCCCGAGTCAGGGACGGCTCTTTCAACTGCCAAGGAGAAAAGCCCAGCGCAAACTGACTTATGGAGAAGGAGTGGTCCTGCGGCTTCAGGCATGGCTGGAACCATGGGCTCCTACCGTTTCAATTGGTTTCCCTTCCTCTCTCCATCACTTGTCTCTGCTTTCCTCTCCACTGGCTTCAGTCTCTGACTCCAAATGGTAGCCCCTGGCAGCTCCAGGCTCATATCCTACTCCTTTAACCATCCCAGTACAAAGGACAACCTCTGTTTCCCAAGAAATGAGCGAAGTATATCTGGAGAATAGTGGAAAGCCAGAAATTCAGAAAGATGGTAATTTTAGTCTATTCTCAATGGAAACCATACCCAGAAAACTGGTAGACAGGTAGTGCTTATCTTCAGCAGAAGGTCAAGTTCTGATCAGAGCCAGGCAACCACCCGCTGAACTTCCAAGGAGTACAAAATGGTCACCATGGAAAACTGAACCATTCCCCAAAGGCTACTCCAGCCTTATCCTCATAACAGCTTAAATTGCACTTTTGTACAATTTACCAAGGACTGATTCCATAGCTATGTCTGATCCTTATTTCTCTCATTCCTGCTCTGAAACATCATTCATGGAACATATATAGATCTTAGTTAAAACTAGCAATGCATTTACACACACACACACACACACACACACTCAAACAATTGCCAGTTTGGCATTGAGAAGCAGCAGACCCAGGCTTGAGTCTGTTTACTGTGCATTTCCTGATACACAGAAAAGCTGACACAGTTGAGAAAACACCACAAAGCATTAGGTAGCAACAGCTCATGTGCTTCAGAAGAGAAATGGATACATTAGGAAAAGTTTTTTTCCCTTTGATGTAGAAAATGCTATCTTTTTTGTATTAAAATGGGAGTTAACTTTAAATAAATAAAATCTAGCCTGTAGGCTTCAGAAAACTAATGTTGTGTTTTGACAGTGTCATTTCTCTGATCCCTGAAAGCATTATGGGAGTTAACTTAGGCCTTCATCATGATTTTCCTTCATGGCATGAAGCACACATTATTTTTTCATCTCTGTTTTATTGATTTCCCCTTACTTTCTCCCACATTTTCTCTTTGCCTGCTGTTATCTCTGCCCCTGCACACGCTGTGGGGCAGGGAACAAGCATTTCTCCTGTGTCTTTGGCTGCAGGTGATCCAGGCACTGCTGCCCGCTTGCTCTATCCTTGGTTGAAACCTCTTCTGTGCACAGTCTTCAAAAAGAACATAAGACAAAGGCCCTAGACCTACCTTCAGGAAGAGATCAGAAAGAGCCTCACATTCCTACTATGAACCAGATGCAGAATGTGCAATTTGCAGTTAGCATAGTTTTAATTGAACTTGTAGATGTGCCCTCCATTCAAGACACAGCGTGTGTGAGCCTGGTAGATGGACAGAACTGTATTGTTTTCTTCTGTGAGTTTTATTTTCCCGAAAGAGCCCTGAATAGTCAAACATCAAGTGATTTGAGAACCCCTTGAATTTGGTAATAAAATGAAGCCTTTTTTCTTTGAAACAAAATTACTTCTAGGCAAGTGAATATGTAGAAACCTCAAACAAGGTGGGCTTTGCAACATGAGAAGGAACATTGATAATGAGTGTTTCTACCCTAATCATCCATTTTGACCATTCTTAGTGTTCTAGGAATTGCTTCTAAAACTGATTGTATTTGAAACATACAAGATTACAATGACTCTTTAATATAAAAGTTGCCATTATTAAAGACTTTTCCAGAATTTTTTGGTTAGTACTAAGGTTTGGAAGGTTATAGCTTCTGGAGTTTAAGTTTTTAGGAAAAGAGGTATGCTCGTGTATAAGTGAGGTGGGGATTCATGAAGTAATATGCAGAATTGTGTGTGCATATGCAAGTTTGTGGTCTGGTTTGGTAAGTTTAATCAGTTCTCAAGAGGGTTCCTCATAGAAAGAATTCCCAATTTGCCTGTCTTGCTTTCCTTCCCACCACGACACTCCCTTGCTTCTCTATAGCCATTAGCTTGCTCTCTCTTGCCAGCTTCCTATTTATCTCTTCCCAGATGAAATGTTATTTTTGTTTTCTGACCAAGCAAAGCCGAGCAAAGAGAACTCAGGAGCTGGTGCCCTGGTGGTGACGGCAGGTGGATGGCAAGACTGCGGAGAGCACTGCTCTAAGTGACCTCTGGGCGAGCTGTTTAGAAGAGGGTTGGTGCCTGCTGACCAACCCTAACCAAGCTTGACCAGGAAATGTGGGCAGTCCGAGATGCCACCCTTGTGGTCAAAGTTTTATACATTGAAGGTAAGTTGAAAGAGTTTCTCCTGTCAAGAGGAAAAACTGAAATGAGTAGTTGTAGCTTTCCATTCTTATCTATTTTTTCCAGGTTCCTTTCTTATTTGATATTTGGGGGGATTTTATATTTTTGCCACTTTCTTTAGTTTCTGTGTCCATTACAACACCCTAACACTCTAACTGGGTTTGTATGGGACAAACAGGAGTTATTGCTTCCAGCAGGATAGGAATTTCTGTCCTGTTGATTGATGGATTAATTTTTCTTGAGCACAGTGTGCTACCAGCAGAACCAAAATTCCAACAGACAATTCCAGCTCTAGGAGTGTATGTTCTAATGAAAAGTAAAACACAACATATTCAAACCTCCTGGTTGCTTTTTCTTAGCAATATTCTATTCTATTTCTCTCCTTTAAGACATGTCCACAAGGCCGGGTGTGGTGGCTCACACCTGTAATCCTAGCATTCTGGGAGGCCGAGGCAAGTGGATTGCTCAAGGTCAGGAGTTTGAGACCAGCCTGAGCAAGAGCAAGACCCCGTCTCTACTAAAAATAGAAAGAAATGATTTGGACAGCTAAAAATATATATAGAAAAAAAAATTAGCAGGGCATGGTGGCACATGCCTGTAGTCCCAGCTACTCGGGAGGCTGAGGCAGGATTGCTTGAGCCCAGGAGTTTGAGGTTGCAGTGAGCTAGGCTGATGCCACGGCACTCTAGCCCAGGCAACAGAGCGAGACTCTGTCTCAAAAAAAAAAAAAGACATGTCCACATAAGCAAAAAGCGGATATTGAGACAACTGGACAATTAATTTAGGACTCAGAACATGCTACTAAGAAGAGCTGAATGGACCAGGCAGGTGGGTAGGGGCGGGGGTTTCATCTGAAGAGTTTCAGTCATCCTATTGGCTGAATGGCTATTCAATGCTAGACATTAAAAAGAGTTGAACATTTTTCCAGATTCTTTTGGTTCTATCCTTATGTTAAGTTAGATTAAACAAAGTTATCTTCTTGGGCCCCACAGAAATCCCTTCACTGAAATACAAATTAATACTATGTAGCTTCACTTCATGAAGGGCTAATGATATTTAAGTAGTCATATGAAGATTGTCTCATTGTCCCTCCTTGTCCATGGTATAAGGATCCACATGATCATTTTTCAATAAGTTAGTGGCCCCCCAAAAAGTTACCCTTCCCTAACGAATCTCTTTCCTTTTATCAAGCACTGGAAGCTAAGTAGTCTTGGTAATAGGTGTTTTCCTATTTGCTCAGAGCAAATTTTAGTGCTTAAATGAAACAATTGTTTCATCCCTGGATCAATGACGATATTTCTTCGCCACCATTTCATCACCTTCAAAATGGAGACGATGATCTTTAAGATTCCTTCCAGCCTTGAACCGCCCCCAACACACACACCTTCTCGTGTGATCTCATTCACATTCTTATTTAATGACACTAGAAGCTGCGTGGCAGCAGGCTACATATCTGTCTTGTTCGGAGGTTCCCCTAGTTCCTAGCACATAAAAGGAGGACAGTAAATATATTTGGGTGAATAAATTACCTATGTTCCAAGCTATGTGTGTTTCTGTTTTATGATGCCTGGAATCCTTCTAAGGAAGGAAGCAGTGTCCATATTATAAATCTTGACCCTTTTTTGTACTTAATTCTTACATCATATTTGAAATTCTTACATTTACTCTGCCTGTGTGGCTGTAGCTAAAATTCTGCCACCTCTTTCTCCTTTTTTCTCTTGGTGAGCCCATTCTCCTGCATGCTTTTTCATAAATGTCCCAATTAAGAAATAAAAAGAAAGAGAACACAAAGCTTGAACGCAGGAGTCCGGGGCTTGGGCTGCCAGAAGGAAGCGAGCAAGGTCCTGGCATCCACCGCGGCCAGGTGGGGCAGAGGGGTCCCCTGCTGCCACCAGACCTACCCGCTGACAGTCAGTCTCACAACACCTGGAAGGAACAAAGCTCCTGGCTCTCTAGGCTAAAAACGTTAACCTGTTCCCCGCAATGATGGGTCTGGTGCTGAAGAACTAGGCAGAACGAACCAACCACTGCCCAAAAAGTCCAGGTCTGGGGCCATTAAAATAGTCCGCGGTTAGGGGACCGGTCAGAATACCTGCAACAAGGGTAAATGTGCTGATTTTATTTTTCCCTAAAGCATCAGCGATTTCCCTCTAAACGTAGAGCTCACCCAGAACACTGAGATTGTGCTCGTGGATAGGTAAACAGTAGGGAGTTAAGGGTGGAATTATGGGGAGGAGAAGGGAGGGACGCGAAGCGGGGGCGGGAGATGATTTACCCGCGGGACCGACGGCCTCGCTCACATTTGACGGACAACACTGCCCTCTAGTGGCCACGCGGCGTGAGCGCACGCTTCTATCAAACCCCCTTAAATCTTAGGGCCATTTTGCGTTATTTTGGATATCTTACCCAGTTTTAAGATTACCCTCTTTTAAATCTTAAGATGAAAAAAAAAATCTTAAGATGAAAAAAATATCTTAAGGTGAAAAGCATAACTTCTTATTAAAAGAATGCTTGTGACTCTTCCCCTCTTCCCTTCCTCGCTGATTTTTCCGTGATGTCCCCTTAGACTTAGGCATGCTGTTTGGGGCCTGCCCGGTAAGCCACCGGCCTTAGCCCTGGGCCTGGGGAAGCTGAGCGCACCTCCTGCACCTCAGGCCCTGGCCGCTTGAGGACCCGCTGGGAAAGGCTCGGTGGAGATTGGCCCTCACTGCTCCCCCCACTGGGAGGCTCTTCCTTCTTCTCGTGGCTGGTCGTTCCTGTCATTTAGCTCAGCTCATCGTTTCTCGGCCTTTTGGCTGAGATCAAGTGCATTTAGCTCAGCTCAAAGGCCGCCTGGCTAGAGCGGTGCCACTGCATTTCCAGGCTCCCAGGGCACCAAACCACAGCACGTTGTCATTCTGGCTTCAAACGGCTCATCACTCTTCAAAATTATCTTGTTTATTCACTTATTCTCTCTCTCTCTCTCTCTCTCTCTCTCACCTCCCCACCCCCATCCCCAATCACAACTAAGCTTTGTAACAGCAGGGACTTTTTCTATTTTTTTTCACTGACATATCTCAAAACACTAGAAATGTTGCAGGTGCTTGGCACACAATGGGCTCTAAATAAATATTTTTGAATGAATGAACAATAAATAATATTTAATTCCTAAGCCTTCTCTTCCAACAGCAATCTTTCTAACATTTTACCGTCTCCAATGTCAGGAAAGTGGAAAACACAGGGCTATGGGCAGAATTTCACTAGACTACTGTAAGGTACAATATCTCTGCCCACACATTAGTAGAGGTAACAGATTAGGGTTATAAATTCCCAGTGCCAGATTTAATTTAATTTTCTTAAGTTTGATTATATGTTTCTCCTCATCTACTCAGCAAAAAGTCCTACTGTATGCAAATACAGTCTTCTAAAACAATAGACATATTCAGAAAAGAAGTACAAAACAAAAGATTAAAAAATTGTCACAGTTTTTTAGTAATCACATGTCAATTAGTAGTTTCATTTAGCATAATTGACTTAATAAAACACACAAACTTATGGATACATATCATAGTACCAAGACAGTTTTTTTAAGAGTACCGTACTTTTCTGGAGTAATACCAGTATAGACTATGTTGTAGTGACCACAAGATCTGCCTCCAATTTGTAGTGTTCTTGGCCATTTTAGACCTATTTTGATAGCCTACTTAGAGCAGGACTTTTTTTTTTTTCTTTTGTTTCTTTTTTTCTTCCTTTTTTCCCCCATATAAAATATAATATGGCACCCCAGTGCATAAGACCAAAAAAAATTGAGCTGTTCTGGTTAAAGGCATGTTAGGGACCCAGAATCCTGCCCAATGAGCATCCTCTATCGTCTGCCCTCCCCGCCTACCCTCTTCTCCTCGTGAAAGCCACTGAGTTGCCTCTGCAGGGCTACAGGGCTCCTGAGTACAGAAACCAACTGGCCTACGTCATACCCATAGCAATCCTAATATTTTAAATAGTCTATTGTCCTATTATTAATTCTGGCTAAAGAGTAGAAATTATCTCATTAAACAAGATACTTCTATACATGTTCTCAATCCGTAAACATTTGTGGATTATGTTCTCACCATGTGTCGGGCTCTGCTAAGTACAGGGAATGCCCACGAAAGGGACAGGACCCCCACCTTCACAGAGGGCAGTGCCATGGGAGATACTGAATGTGTTGACAGGGCAACCACAGAAGGGATCATATAGGAAACACACCTAGCAGGAGCTCGGTGAATCAGGGAAGGCTTTTTAGAGGTGGTCGATATAAAGATGGGTGAAGAGTTTGGAGAGCAGTCTCACAGGCCCAGGGTGGGAGGCAGCATGGCTGATCCCAGGGACTGGAAGACTCCCCATGTCCATAGAGCGTGGCGTGTATGGGGACACAACAGGGACAGGAGGGAGAGAGAAGGCTGAAGAGGTGAGCAGAGTCCACCTCACAAACGGTCTTATCAGTCATTGCAAAGAGTCTGAACTCAGGCTGGGGCAATGTAAAGCTGTTGCAAGAGTGTAATCAGGGAAATGATGTGATCAATGCATCTGTAGTGTGAAGAATGGCAGCGGGTCTGATCATTGGGATCCATGAGGAGAATGCTGTAGTCATCGAGATGAGAGACAACGGTGGTCAGAAAATGGCCATTGAGATGGAGAAGATGGATGGATTCAAGAGACACTCAAGAGGTAGATTTGGTAAGTCTTGCTTGATTGAATATGGGGAATGAGGGTAGAGGAAAGGTAGGAATGATGCCCAGGTTTCTGGCATGAGCTGCTGAGTAGATGGTGGTTCCTTCACCAATATAGGGGTGTTAATATGGGCAGAAAGATAATGAGTTTTGTTTTAGACACGTATGGGGCATGTTTGTGGGACAATTAAGTGGAAATAATCAAAATGCAGTTAGGTATGTAGATTTGAAGCAGACAAAAAGTATGGACTAAAGACAAAGATTCCGGAGTCATAGGCATACAGGGTAGTTGGTACTTCATACCCAGAAGATTTTGTAGAGGAAGAAAGAGAGATCTAGAATAGATCAGCACAACAACACATGTACGAGGCAAACGGAGGAAGACAGGCCCGAAGGAAACCAGAGAAGAAATAGATAAAGAGACAGAAGGTAAACCTTGGAACCCAAAGGAAGAGAATGTTTCAAGGAGACAGTAGTTGACTATGTTGAATTTTGCTGAGAGTAGAAAAATGTTCTTTGGATTTAGCAAGAAGGCAGTCATCAGTGACCTCAATGAAAATAATATCAGTGGACGTAGTGAGAGATGTCACGTTGCTATAGAGACAAAGGAAGAAGAGCAAAGAGAGAGATAGTGCAGACAACAGGAGCTTACTGTGAAAGGAAAGCAAGAGAGATGGCAATAACGGAATAGAAATGTGAGGTTGAAGCAGGGTATTGTTTATTTCTAATGAAGGAGACTTAAGCGTGTAGGAATATTTATGGAAAGGGAAGTATTATCATTCCCATTTTATAAAAACTCAAAGAGGTTAAGCAACGTGCCCAAAGTCAACCAGCAGAGCTAGGATTCAAACCCAGGTCTGTCTGGCTCCAAAGTAAGTACAAAGAGTACACAACTCAGTTCTACATACTTGCTTCCCCACAGAATTCACTAGATCAGAATCATAGTCTAACTGGTACTAAGGAAGCAAAACCCGTGTATCATGTACTCAGCCCTGTCGAACAGACCAGGGAACTAAGCCTAAGAGTACATGTCTGGCTGAGGGTCACCCAGCTCACTAGGCAAATCTCAGGTCTAGAGGAGCTCAGTGCTTTGGATTCTCATGTGCCACATTCCACAGCATTTCCACTCGTAGAAGCAGATCTGGAGTTGGAGAATAAAGTGTAAAGTGTCTTGACATGACAACTGTTTGGGTTACGCTATTTAGATTTGCCATATAAATATCTGTGTCACTCTTTGAGAGGCCCAAGTGGTCTGAAAATTCTGTTCAGCGTGCTTGTATGTAAACAACCAGAATTCCAAAGGTATAGACCAAACCTCCCACGTATTATACTTCTAGTAAACATTATCAAAACGGCCATTTTCTCAGCTCAGTCTCAGCTGGTGTTATATACCTCGTTAAAAAAATGAACAATTATTGCCAAAGTTTTCCTCAGGGAAATGAATATATCTTTTTTGCATTTCTTGTATGGTTTGCCTGAAAATTAAGTCAGTACAGATTGGACAATCAAGGGAAGTTTTGAAAATAGGAGCTGTAAAACCGTACTAAAATAGCAAATGATTGTATACGAAATTGTGCAGTAGGGGTGGTCGGTCAGCCTTTGGGTAACACAGAGCTCTTCAGTCTGTGCCTCTGTCAGATTCAGTTCAGCCATGTAATGGTTTGGAACATGGAAATTTGTAAGCAGGCAAGGGGGGTGTGATCCGGACAGTTTAAGCCCTTAGTGCCTACCCAAGTGCCTCCTAAACAACCTGCCTACACCTATTCTTGTCTCGGATTCAGCTTTCCCGTGATCCAAACTAAAACACTAAGCATGAGAGCACCCTTACCAGACAGAATCAGATTGCTTAGTTCAAATTCTAATTGCGCATTTACTGATTTTGTGCCCTTAGATAAGTTACTTAACCTCCCTGAGTGTCAGTTTACTTACTGTAAAAGGGGGACAGTCACAGTATATAGTTGGGGAGATAGTTTTCCAGGAGTCTCTCATGTTTCTACATCTCCTATAAAACACTGACAGGGCCCGGGCGCGGTGGCTCATGCCTATAATCCTAGCACTCCGTGAGGCCGAGGCGGGAGGATTGCTCGACGTCAGGAGTTCGAGACCAGCCTGAGCAAGAGCGAGACTCTGTCTCTACTAAAAATAGAAAGAAATGATTTGGACAGCTAAAAATATATATATATAAAAAAAATAGCAGGGCATGGTGGCACATGCCTGTAGTCCCAGCTACTCGGGAGGCTGAGGCAGGAGGATCGCTTAAGCCCACGAGTTTGAGGTTGCTGTGAGCTAGGCTGACGCCACGGCACTCTAGCCCAGGCAACAGAGCGAGACTCTGTCTAAAAAAAATAAATAAATAAATAAAAACACACTGACTGGCCCTTGTTCCAGACTATTTTCTCAAGGATTTTATATAGCAAATAGCCTTGTAAAGTGTCTCCCTCCAGAACAAAGGGCAGGCAGGCTTACTGCCTGTTATAAAAGAGTCAGGTTTACTAAGCTTAGGGTTCTTCTCCCATAATGCAATCCACCATGTGTGCTTGTATCTCCCTGGAAATTCAGGCCAGAGAAACTATGCAAATGTGCTGATGTTCATGCTGCTGGATGGGTCACGAGTGACAATGTCCTTTGCTTCTGACCCAGGATCCGGTAGCTTGGAAGTAGAGCAAAACGTCAGATCCTTCACAGTTCTTGATACCATATAGGATTTAAAGGTTAAATGAGTTTGTTTATTTACAATACTTAGTGCAATTCTTGGTACATGGTAAACAATCAATAAGTGCTCGTTCTAATAATATTAAAATGATCAAAAGATGAGTATGTCCATGGGAATGCCACATAAATAAAAGTGTATATGTGCTTGAAATCCCACAAGCAGAAATTCAATCCTGTGGGCTAAGGCTTTATATTTCCAGGTGTGTATACTTTTATATATTCCAGGTACAAGTGCCCACAGGGAGGTAACTTATATTCTTTGGCATTGACACCTCAGTGTCTATCAATATTCATTGATAATCAATATTCATTTCTCATAACAGAGCCTAGCAAGGGCAGTCTTAGGAGGTGTACATTTTATGAGATTGAAAGAAAGATTTTAAATACAAGGTGTTGTCCAGGTAAACAGACTTGAATAGGAGCTAAAGGTCCCATCACGAGGACAGGATCTGTATCTGTCTTGCTCAGAACTTTATTCCCAACATCTAGGACAAAGTCTAGCACATAATAGGGGCTCAGAAAATATTTGTCCAGTGAATGAATTTCTATCCTAGAGAGAAATTCAAGGGAACCTTTCTTTTTCTTGTCCATCCAGAAGAAGATGTCTGAGTTACTGAGGTGTCCTTGTCCTCAAATTATCCCTACCAAACTTGGCAACCATTTTACCTACTGAAAAGAAACTCGTCAAAAGTCTAAGATTAAAAGAAATGATAAAATAACAAAACAAACTTTTGACCCACTTTGTTATGCTTTGAAAGGCACACTTTGGCAGACAAAAAGGCTCAGTGCTATGTAATTGTCATCAGTGTTTCACTTAATATTTTAATGAGCTGAGCGACTGACATCTTGACTGAACACATGCCTTCGATAGCTCTTGTTGCTAAGCAAAAGAAGTGTATAAAAAGCTTGTTGTCCTTTTTAAAAAAAAAATAATAATTCCTTAAAACGTAAATACATCCCACTGCCACTTGGATTTACACAGAGACAATCCTGTCATCCTTCCTTCTTCCTTCCCAAGCCAGCTCTTCTCCTGTTTTCCTTCTCCTCCCTCAGAGCTGCTGAGTCGGGTCCCACACTCCTCGGCTGGTTCCTGGATCCAGAGCAGGTCCTTCTGAGCCAGGACATGTCTGCCAGGACAGGCAGTGCCATTTTTAGCTACTTCTCTCTCCTCTTCTCCCCAACCTTCCTCAGAATAGCATTTGTACATTTATTTTGATATTCTCTCTTCTTTCTCTTCAGCTGGCTACGTTTTCTCTGCATCTCATACTTTTCTTCATTTTCTCCATGATTTTTTGCTCTTCTCTCTTTTCCCCCCTTTCATTTTCCTCTCTCTGGGGAGGGGTGGTTGCTTGGAAACCCCAGGATGATCAAAAAAAGGCAATTTTTGAGAGACGGGGAGATTGGTAATGTTCTAAATCAGGAGGAAGCTGCAGCAACTGACACTCTGTAAGCAATCTGATGTTTACGGTCCTTCTTTGCCAGCCCTTGAAGATAAGCCTTATGATTGTCCCATCATACAGATGGGCTAACTGAGGACTGAGAGGTGAAGCAACCACTCAAGGTCTGACAGAGGGAAAATGGCAGCACCAAGAGTTGGACCCAACCATGTGACCCCAGAGCCAGCTCCTACCACTATCTTCTACTATTAATATATTCCGTGAGCTCAGATGTGAGGGATGAATATGAGTTACCTAAACGAACAAGTAAGGGAGAGGGCAAGTTTGAGGAATCACAATATCCACAGGGAAGTAACCAGGAAACAAAAAATCTAGCAAACTTAAGAGACTCATTTGTGACATAGGATAGGAGTGGAAAAACATGTAATGTTCATTTTGAGGAGAACTGGGTTGGAATGACAATTTCACTCCTTGTTAATGTGTTATTTAACCTCTCTACGCCTCTATTTCCTCATCTCTAAACTGAGATAATACACATTTCACAGTTTAATGGCAAGGATTTAAAAAAGATTACATGTGAATAAGCCTTGTAAACTGTGGAATTCTATGCAAATATCTTTCTCCCACTTGGCTTCTCCTCCTCTGTAACAGAAAGTAGGTTTTAGAATAAGGACTTAGGAAGTAAATGTGGATTAGAGGGTGTTCCAGAAACCTGGAAGATCCTTGCAGGCAGTCTTTAGTCTGGGAGTTATTCTTTTCTAGCCTGAAGTCTGGGAGGTTTATGAGACCCATCCCATTCCAGCAGCACAGAGAAAACACTTTTGCCAAAGGCATTGGTCAAACATCTTTCTACTAGAGGAAAGTTGCACCTTTAACCTTCAGCATTTTATGGATTTTACAAAATACTATTAGAACAGAAATGACTAAAACAAAGGAATCATATCTTAAAAACTGAACTTTGAGAAAATGCTGAAAATCTCTGGCGTTTGTACATAAGCTCCAACCAAATGAGCCGGGGCGGGATGCAGGGTGGACACGGGACATGACCTGGCGCAGGAGCAGAGGCTGATCAGCAGATGAGCAAGTGGTATGCGACAGGAGAAGCTCTCAAGCCCAACACAAGAGCCATCTCCCCAGCCACCAGTGGGTTTCAGTACAAAGAACAATTTAGAGTCATGTGCAAGTCAGGCAATGTGAGCTGGCAGAAATTCAATCTGTCACATTTTGAGGACCCTTCCCCATCCCTTAAGCTCTGTCCTAAGTGCTAAAGATATGGCCATAAGGGCAGGTGAGCTTGTAACCAACTCTGTAAACAAATTTCAATGACTCCTACATGTTTTTTATAATCCTCCTCAGTAGGTCTTGATGACCACAACCCTATAACTTTTAACCAACTACTTGACCTTTTGAGTTGTTTCCCAGAAGTGGTGGAATTTCTGCAAGACAAAGGAGCTGAGATTCTGAAGGCTCCTAGGCAGACTTCCTGATGGCAAGACTCACCACCCCGGGGGTGGGGGGAGGGGATGGGTGTATGCCCACATAATGAGTGCATTGCGCACCGTTTGGGGAATGGTCACGCTTGAAGGTGCTGACTCGGGAAGGGGGGGGTGGGGAGGGGAGGGATATATACCTACATGATGGGTGCAACGCGCACTGTCTGGGGAACAGACACACCTGGAGCTTTGAATTGGGGGGACAGGCAGTACATGGGCAACGTATGTAACCTGAAATTCTGTATGCCCTATAATAATAAGATGGAAAAAAAAAAAAAGACTCACCACCCCTCACTAATATGCCCAATACACAGAGCCCCTCATTAAAAGCCCCTCCTCTCCTTTAGTTGGGGAGATGGATTTGAGGCTGCTTTCCCTGTTCACCTGGCTGGTGTCATTCACATTAAAAATTCCTTTCGTCCTTGACAACCCTGGTTGTCTCAGTAACTGGCTTTCTGTGCGGTGAGTGGACTCGGCTGGAACCCCCTTGCAGTTTCGGTTACAAGCTCAAGGCTTTCAGGAGTTTGCATTCTAGAGCCCCGCTCTAGGGGTAGGGAACATAAATGAACCAGATAATGTCATGTAGTGTGCTAAGTGACACCTAGGTTCTCAGTAGTATTTGTTAACTGGATGGATGGAAAAGTGAGGCTTAGCATCCTCTCAAAAGACCACCTTTGTGCAGTGAGGCAGTCAAGCCACCTGTCTTCATGAGCAATGCCATTTTATGCATTCATTCGCATTCATTCAGTCATTCAGACAACAGCCCTCAAGTATTTATTACATGCCAGGTACTATGTTAGGCACCAGGGATATAAAGGCAAAATGTATCCCAGATGCCCAATAACACTTTTATTGAAGAATCAGCTTCTGCTGACTCTACTTGTTCTATCTTCTTCCAATTCTGCCCACTTTCAGATTCACCCTGAATGTATCTCCTGCCAAGAGAACCATAAAGGCTCTGTGCCAAAAGGCTTGCAGAGTTTGCGTGGTCCAGGCTTCCCATCTAGAAGAAGTAAGAAGTAACATTTTCACAAGGTGGATGGTTGCCCACTGGAGTTTCCCACCACCCTGAGAGTCTCATGTGGAACTATTCAAGTAATGACAGTGAAAGTTAATCATCAGGCAGTATAGTAGCCAATGCTCTTCCAGGTGTGAGGACACATACTGTTTCATCTGTGGCTGGGTGTCCCCGAAACAACATTCTAGAAGTCTAGAAGACTGACCTCTGCAAAGAGGAGTAGGAAATCATGACAGAGGAAGAGCCTTACTGGCTGCTATTTCCACAGAACAGGAAAGAATCCTGTGACTGCAGTTACAGGTCCCTGCACCAATGACTTTCTCTGGGTCACAGCTATGATTAAACACACACAAATAATTAGCACAACAGTGGGCATCTTATTATCAATATTTAAGACATGTGAGGCAAAAATATTGGCCAGTTTTGTAGTGTCTTTTCCTTTCTGGATCCTAGGATACCTTTGAGAAAAGACTGATTTTTCTTGCCAACATAGAGAGCTCTCTTCCAGGTGCCTGTTATTCTCCTCTTTTATTTTGCTTTATTGTTTTAAGTGAAGAGACCTTATTGAGCTGGCAAAAGAATTTAATTTGTGATTTCAAAATTGGGATCAGAGAAGTCTGCATTTGGGAGTTGTTTAAAGGTTTGGAGACTGGGAAGCAGCCCAGATGAAGCTGGAAAGACTGAAGAAACACAGGTGATGAGAAAGGAAAATCACCTACCCCCAGAGGCTGAGTAGGGAGCAAATAGAAAAAGACAACACAGAATCAGAAAGACAACGTCAAGTCTAACTGAAAATTGTTGTCAATCTCTTCTCTCCAAAAAAGACATTTTAATATGCAAGAATAAATACGTGTTTCGAATGGGATTGGTCGAAAACACTCAATTATTACTGCCCACCAGAACAGCACAGCTCTCACACCCCCTCTCTCTTTTGAGCTAGGTGACAATGACAGGAAGAAGAGATCTAAACCGTGTTTAAATTTTAGCAGAGAGGCCTTCTGGAAGAAAGTTGATTCATAAATCTAAGACATAAACAAGCCACCATCTTAGACAATGTTCTTGGGAAAATGACAGGGCAAATCTGCTTTAAGTTGATAGGCTAAGGCTGGAAAAATGGACCTGGATTCTGTGTAGTTTGATAAAGAGCTGTAGTTGCTGTTCTCCCTAACTTGCAGCCCCTCCTCTCCGCTGCCCGCAGGCATTCACCCTTCCTAGGGATCGACGTGAGTATCACATTGGCCTCTTGGGGTCAGTGTTAGTTGCAGAGCCTGAGTTAGCAAATCAACTTTTCTAGATATGCCTTAGTTCGCTTTCTTACTATTCCTTTTCTTTAAGTCGTAGAATCTGCTTTTCTTTTGAAATTTACATATATCATCATAGGCCACAAGTGAGAAGAGTAATGTGACTAATGTAAAGTTTATATTCTATAATTATTAGTATGAGCTTTGATAACTCTATGGGGTGTTTTTTATTTTGTTTTGACTACTGAGAACTGATAATGATTTAAGCTCTTATTCAAGATAAAAAAAAAAAATTCTATCATGAGCCCTAGATTCAGTACTCCAGATGGGAACCTCAGCTCTAGTTTGGATACTTGGTGGAGCTATGTATTCCTGGCTAGACGGAGGGATGCGATTAGGGAGGGGGACCTTCAACACACCCATTCCTCCAGATCAGTGTCTCTGCATCGGGCCTTAAGTGATAGAACAAACTCAGTTGTAAATGCTTGTTCTGAAAAATGCAACTGAATATTCCCCTAAGGAATGAAGCCTGGGAAAGATAAAGCAGACCACAAGGGTTAAGGGAGATTTAATCTTCAGAGGTTAGCACAGTGTCTGGCATGAAGAAAATGTTCTACAAATAATATTTTTAATGAGTGGATGTGCTAATATTCTCTATTAATATATTTATCAAGCATCTAACAAAACATCAAAAATTGAAATCACCGCTTTATTCAAAGTTTTCAACTTTCCCTTACTAATGAATATTTTACCAGCATTCCAAATGGATGGCAAAATGAACTGACAGGACTCTTCTATGGTCCAACCTCTCTCTCATCTTTAAAAGCTGAAAGATCCTTCACCTGTAAGAGCAGTGGGACCAGGGGAAGGCTGTCTTGTACTAGTGTAGTGACCCTTTTCTGTTCCACAGCTTGTCACTGCATCTTCACTTTCTGCACAAGAGTAGGGACATGTCTAAGGGCAAGAGAAACGAAGGTCTGGAAAATTTACAAACCACGTATTCATCCCTTGAATCATAAAATGTCTAAGACAAAATATGAGTCAAGAAGAAAAGGTGATTTTCTGTTGGTTTTGGGTTTGCTATTTTCATTTTATTTATTTTTTTAAATTTTAACTTATCTTTAGAATGCCTTGTTTGGAATGTGGGCGCTATACTTGTATCCTACCAAGAAAAAAAACCCTCTGTACCTCAAACGATTTTCTACTTGACAGTAAAAGGGGCAAAACCACTAATATGTTCACTTGTGGCCTTCTTAACCCTCTCCTCTGTTTCTTTGCAGATGTTAAATGTGTTTTGTCCCAATGCTACCAAGACCACGAACACATTCTCTGCCCTCTACACCCGATTTAAAGCCAGACGCGACAATTCACGGCATTTAAAAAAAAAAAAAAATCAAATTTCCAAATTGTTAATGATGAGTCCACATTTTCTGAGGAATGTTACAGGAAGACAGATGTTACATGGCATAGCAAAATGTCCCCAAAACCCACCACCCACCAGGTCTTCCCCTCTGTTTACCAGTGGTTGACAAAAATACCCAGCTGGAGCCCACTCAGGCTAATTGAATCTGAATGGCTGGAAATGAGGCTCAGGTGTCCTGGTTTTAAAAATTCCTCAGGTGATTCTCATGTGAATTCAAGGTGAAAAGCTCAGTCTCTTCTCTCCCCCACGTCTTTTTTCTTATGCAAAACAACTGAGCTCCCTTCTTGCTCCAGAATATCCTCTTCCTGTTTACCCTGCTCAGCAAAGCAAGATTCCTCATTAAGATTCATCCTCCTCAGAAGGTTTATAGGTAAGGGGAAAAAGTAGTTTCCCATCGCAAATAATTTTCTTCTGGTTATGTATGGAATTAGTATCTTTTAGAATAAGCAAGGCATGTCCCCTTTTATTGGATCCAGGAGGCAGAACACGCACACACAGCAGGGAACTTGGTGTGGCATTTGACAAATAACATCCTTGGAGGAGGACTTGAAAAACACACTCATTGATTTTTAGGCAGAAGGATTGGCACTTGAATCATTCTGGTAGGCGGCTATATGTCCTCTGCAAATATCCAGGAAATGAAATTCTGCATTTCTTCGGCAAACTCTGATAGTGTTGAATGAAAATAACCACAAAGTGTCCATTAGCTGGTCTGCAAGGAGGAGAAGCCATCAGATCAGATGACTTCTTTGCATTTTCCTCCTCTTTATGTTCCTTTTTCCTGAATTAATTGCCATATTTCTATGCTTGGAAAAGGCAATGAGCTGTGGTAGAAAGTAGAAAGCTGTTGTGAGGATTAAATGCAAATTTATATATCGTAACTACCACAGTGCCTGGCACCGACCACATTAAATTCCATAGCCTTTCAAACAAAGTGGCGAGGCTAAGAACCCAGTTTGTGTTTCTCTCCCACATTGACATGAGTCGTCCCCACCCATGAAGGGTCTTTCCACAGACATCCATCATGTGGCCAATTGAATCTTGTTGCTTCTCCCTTTCCTCATTTTCCCTTTTTTTTCTTTTTCTTTTCTTTTCTTTTTTTTTCCTGAGATAGGGTCTCACTCTGTTGCCCTGGCTAGAGTGCCGTGGCGTCAACCTAGCTCACAGCAACCTCAAACTCCCGGGCTCAAGCGATCCTCCTGCCTCAGCCTCCCAGGTAGCTGGGACTACAGGCATGTGCCACCATGCCCAGCTAATTTTTTCTATATATTTTTAGTTGTCTGGCTAATTTCTTTCTATTTTTTTTTTTTTTTTTTAGTAGAGACAGGGTCTCGCTCTCGCTCAGGCTGGTCTCGAACTCCTGACCTCGAGCAATCCTCCAGCCTTTGCCTCCCAGAGTGCTCCTCATTTTCGCCAATAGCCATTTTCATAACATACAGAGACAGGAGAGAGCTGCTGAGACTCAAAGGGATCAAGCTTACTTTTGTTCTTCTCTGGCTGAGAAGAGAATAAGACTAAAGACCAAAAAAATTTTGTTGCGGGTGTCTGTGGGTTTAATTCATCTGTGCTGTCACTCCTATGGCCCTGAAAAATAGCGACTTCGCTAAGGAGGCATGCAGTAAGCACCTACAGATCTGTTTTTTTTAGTGTTCTGTATTTTCTTTTCTTTTTTTTTTTTTTTTTTTGAGACAGAGTCTCACTCTGTTGCCCGGGCTAGAGTGAGAGCCGTGGCGTCAGCCTAGCTCACAGCAACCTCAAACTCCTGGGCTTAAGCGATCCTACTGCCTCAGCCTCCCGAGTAGCTGGGACTACAGGCATGCGCCACCATGCCCAGCTAATTTTTTGTATATATATATTTTAGTTGTCCATATAATTTCTTTCTATTTTTAGTAGAGACGGGGTCTCACTCTTGCTCAGGCTGGTCTTGAACTCCTGACCTCGAGCGATCCACCCGCCTCGGCCTCCCAGAGTGCTAGGATTACAGGCGTGAGCCACCGCGCCCGGCCAGTGTTCTGTATTTTCATTTTTAATTGTTTTAAATTTTGTGAGTCTTCTGAAAGTAGACAAAGATTAAACATATGTAGTAGGTCTTAAATTATTTTTTCTTCCTCTGCTCCCCCTGCTTCTCTCCTGACATGTTTCTTGTTTCTCTGTTGGGTAGAACTAGCACCTTCCCTGCGTCTTTAATAGCACTTTAAACTCTCAGTCCCACCCCCCTATTTTGAGTTACTTTGTCTTGCTGCTTTTTTGCTCTTGGTCAATTATGGGACCATACACCTTGTCAGGACGTGCCTCTGTAGGATGGGAACTTAGGAGAAGATTCTGACAAGTGGCGTTTTTGATTGGGTAAGCTTTCTTGTGTGAAGCCAAGTCCTCTCTTTGCCTCACAGGACAAGTGGTGAAGAAGCTTTTTAGATCTCTTTTCGTCTAGGAAATCTTGCGCATCTAGAGCAAAGTGCTCCTTCCTTTCTTATCTTTTGCTATGTTTTCCAAAGTTTTTAAGAAAAAAATAACAAAAACAAAAACCTCAAAGAGAAAAAATGGTTTTCATCCAGATGGCTATTTTGAGAAGACCGGGACTGCAGAGAGAGATTTAGGGGGCAGGTGGTCACTTTCTTTTGAGGTCAGACAGCTGATTCTTTATCATACTGACAATTTCTGGCTGTGAGAAAACATAAAAGTTGAGCTCTCTACCCTGCCACTTCCCACTCGGGTCTCTACAGGAGTTCCTCCAAACAAACCTGCTGTTACCAGAGTGGCAGTTCGACCTCTTCCATCTCGTTCTCCTTTGCAGCCTTTTGAAGGCCCACTCTCATCCTCCCGTCTCTCACAACCCCCCTTCTGCAGGTGTTTTGAACCTCACACATTAGAGATAAGAAAAAAAATCTGGTATCTCAGTGATAGCATTCAAACAGCATTCTGTCCCCTGCAGAAATGAATAAATGATCAGTCCCTTTAAATTTGGGAGCTGAGGGGGATTGTAGACCCTGTGAACTTTGGGAACCTCACTTGGAACCCTCAGTGAGATCCTGACGGATGCTTTAGAAAGGCATTTTGGGTAGACATGCCCCTGCCCCTGCATGTCACCTTGAAGTGACATAAGGGCTCCATTTCCAGTTAGAAGGCCCAGAGTAATCTATGGAATCAATAATATTTAAGTCATAATAAGAACCAATTTTATTGAACATTTACACTGTATCAGGTACTATATTAAGTGCTTTTATTAAGCATTATCTCATTTAATCCTCCCACCAATCCTATGATTTCTCTTTTTTTTTTTTTTTTTTCCGCTATGATTTCTTCATTTACAGATAAGGAAACAGAAATAAATGCAGTAACTCAGAAGTACATATGTATATGCACTGTTCGTAGTGGCCATAAACTGGAAACAACCGGACTGTCCATTAATAGAGGAATACTTACATACATTTTTTAGTAAAAATGCAATTTATGGCATAATATTTATTTTATTTAAAAAAAAAAAACCTTTTCTAGCTAGAAGGAAAGAAGAGAAGGATCAAAAGAAAGTTCAATATTATTAAAATTGAACACAAGTGGGAACGAGGAAACCCACTGCTTCTCAAAGAAAATTCTTGCCCAATTCTGGATGTGTTTCTTGGTCCTGAAGCAGCTTTACACATATGGTTTGCTGGACTGTCAAATATAGCATCCTCTTGGGATATTAATGGAATGCCTATGAGGTAGGAAGGTGGGGTGACAATATAATTTATCAACCAAACCAGGACCCCTTTAAGAATGAATGGGGGTGCTATTGCTAATTGCCCTGGGCAATGGGCATAAAGCAGCAGTATCCTGAGCCGACCAGGACATGTGGTGGACTATTAACAGGGGACCCTGGCCGGGCGCGGTGGGTCACGCCTGTAATCCTAGCACTCTGGGAGACCGAGGCGGGTGGATCACTTGAGCTCAGGAGTTCGAGACCAGCCTGAGCAAGAGCGAGACCCCGTCTCTACTAAAAATAGAAAGAAATTATATGGACATCTAAAAATATATATAGAAAAAACTAGCCGGGAATGGTGTCACATGCCTGTAGTCCCAGCTACTCGGGAGGCTGAGGCAGGAGGATCGCTTGAGCCCACGAGTTTGAGGTTGCTGTGAGCTAGGCTGACGCCACGGCACTCTAGCCCAGGCAACAAAGTGAGACTCTGTCTCAAAAAAAATAAATAAATAAAATAAAATAACAGGAGACCCTACAGAGAGCCAGCCCCAGACCATCCCAACTACGGCTGTGCCAGGGTCTGCCCTCCTTTGGCTTCCGGGCTCCTTCCTAATTTCACATCCTATTATTTCATCTATGTTTTCAAGTGTCATGTCTTTTTCCTCCTTATCCCCTGACTGACTTCAGGTACCTCTGCCCCAGCAAACTCCCTGAGGTTAATAGCTTCCACTCATGTCTCCAAGGCAATGAGATCATCCTCTGCCGAGGATGATAGAGCACACAGACAGCCTGGCTCTCAGCCTCTATGAATCGTGTGTGATCACTGCCTTCTGCCACAGCCCAGCAGTGGGACAGAGCAAAACAGGTGCAGGGTGATCCCACGAGGGGAACACTCGCTTACAACCTACTCGGGGTTGCTCCTGGAGACCAGGCAATCCTAAACTCGAGTGGACTGAAGAATAGACAAAAAGCGGCCGAGGAAATCCAGAAAGTTAGAGTGGAATATAGCCAAATTATATTCCACTCAAATTGTCTCAATCATTTGTCAGAGAGAAAGCACAGAGCCCTGGTCCCCAAATAAAGCAAATCCTCATTTTATCCTCTTCACTATGAAACGGATGCAGACAGGAGATTTATCCTCTCTCTCCTTGTTCACCTGCTGCCTCCCGTATCACACTACTCACCACAAACAAGCCTTTTATGCCACATAAAATACAGCCTGGGAGAGGCCAGGCCCATCAGTTCATGAACATATGTTTGTATCCATTTTATGGGGTACTAAGGAATCCTATTTTCATGGAGTAGAAAATGTCATTTAAAAATATCACACACGATTTATTACATCTTTTCTCCTTACCTTTTCAGTGGTCGTTTCTTCTGCTTTGACTTGCTTGGGTCAGTTGAAACTGGCGCTGTTTTGTCCTGAATAATAAGCTATGGCAGCAGCTTACTCAGCTGGCTGTTACCCAGGTCAATCATGCAAGTCAAATCACGTCCCATGGCAGAGCACAGCTTCCTGTGGAACGTACCCCACACAGCCGCTCCAAGCAGGAGTCTTCACCCGAGCTCCCATCGTGGTGGAGGCCCCGGGGGCGTTGGAAGCACCCTGGGGACTTGCTCCTCCACCCAGAGTCCCTCTCACACTCACAGACCCCTTCATGAATGATCATTAACACCAATGACTGAGCTGTTTTCTGTACCTTTAGCTGTAACCAGGGACAGAGGAAGATTTGCAAAGGCATCTATAGGTCATAGTGGGAATTGGATTAAAATAAAAAATAGTATGCCTTCTTAACATATCAATACTTTAATTGGGATCATCCCAACAAACACTAAAAGTCAATTTATTGGAAGCTGATTGGACTAAATTAACTAGGAGACAATTTGTACATTTCTTCGGCATGGGAAGAAAAGAAAACTGACAGTTGTTGAGCATTTACTGCATGACGGTACACTGGGCACTCTACGTTCAGATGCCATTTAATATCAGAACAGCCCTCTGAGGTAGGCAGTATTAAATCCCTTTGCAGACAGCCATGACTCAGAGGTGTTGGGTAACTCGCCCAGGCTCCCACAGGGAGGAAGCAGAGCAGAGGAGCCAGGTTCAGACCGAGATCTATCCGAGGCTAGAGCCCATCCTCTTTCCACTGCACCAAAATGGCCAGAAGCTTTTAAACGTCTGAGCTGATTACACCCAAGGGCACCATATGCCCAGGGGCAAAGTGTTACATAATCATGTGACATGATGAGGTTGCAATTTACTCGCTCTTCTTATCAGATGAGTAAAAATAAAAAATTGATGGTTTTGGACAAATTAGGACAAATATCCTTGTGAACTCTTAACCACTGCATAGCAAGGAGTAAAACAACTAAAGGTGCAATCTGGTTGAAACCATGGTCCAAAGCAACCATTTGTAATTTTGTTGAATGTTCCATCTCTCTAGATAAAAAAGTATTTGGTGACCTCTCAGACGTCTAATCCTCCGTCCTGGCTCCTCTCCAAGGCGGCATCTGAACACATGAATACACGTAGGATTGGGTTGTTTGTCCTGAAACTTCACAACCTCACAATGGGTAGGGTTGGGGCCTCAAGCATGATGTCCTCTAGCTCCCTGGACTGCAGGTCCTTGTCATCTGTCTACCCAGGTGCTGTTGTCCTGCTAAGGTCTGCTGCTTCTGCTGCCTGTACCTTGTCCTCTGATTTTTCCTTAAGCTTTGCCGGAGCCAAGCGGTACCTCCTGGCTACCTCAAGGCCTCACCTCCATTCTTACAGTGGTCTTACTGGAGCCCGTAGGAGGTCTACCTGCAAATCCCACCTGGGGCTCCAGGCCAGCACTACCCTCAACTAAAGTACAATTTTTTCTTCTTTGCCCATCTGGCCTTCCATGGCCACGTGTCTCGGTTAGCCCTGGCAAGCTGGCCCACCAACAGGCTCAGCAATGTCAGTGGAGACACAGCCCCTTCTGGATACCTTCAGGGTATCATGGAAGCTGGGCGAGACCCCTGGAGGACTGAACCCTCCTCCCACTTAGGCTATGCTGTTGCTTTACGTTGATGTGGCTGCTGCTTCTCCAACTTCGGCAGAGAGTATTCACACAACTCTTGGTCTTCTGCACCCACTCTTGGGTTTATTCAGCAGCACAGCTCTAGCCCTGCAAATGTGGGCTTCAATATTTTCATACAAGACAAAAACGAACATCAAGAAAAGCCTTAAAAGGTGTGGGGTGTGGGGCAGTGGGAGTGGGGAACAGCCTCAGACAGGACAATCTGTGGGTTGGAAGATTACTGGAAGGGGAGACAGCGCAGGGGCCTGCCCGATTTTGCCTTGACCACAGGGAGATTAACAACAGGGGCTGGCAGGCAGGCAGGGACAGGCATTGTTTCTACTTATGTGCTACAGCTGCTTTTCTTTCCACTTAAGTTTTTATCCTTTTCTTAGCGCCAGCTAAAATAACTGCTTCCTTCTATGGGGCTGCTGTAGTCTGGTCACTGTGGACCAGCTGGGCCGATATAAAAATGAGCCTTAGTCTCGGGATACCCTGCACCTCCTGCCACAGCCTCCTGCACCTTCTCACCCGCTCCACCCACTCTCGGAACCCCAAAGAAGTGGCCAGTGTGCAGGGCACGCTCCGCGCTGCCCACGCTCACCTTCACCCCCGGAGGTTGTGTTTTATGTTGGGCAGATCTGGAATAGAGTGTTGATCGTCTCTGCCCTGTTTAAGCTAGTTACTAGGGTTGCCAGATGTCTAATTTCAAATATTTAAACCTTTTTCTGAGAAACAAATGGCAAAGTACCAGATGCATAAATGTCCAGAATTAGAAAATATGTCTTTTCTCAAAATGTAACTTAAAATTTAAAGTAACTTAAAGTGAAATAAATTTGCTTTACAGTAAAGTAAATTTTAGTTTTTTTTTTTTTTTTTTTGAGACAGAGTCTCGCTCTGTTGCCCGGGCTAGAGTGAGTGCCATGGCGTCAGTCTAGCTCACAGCAACCTCAAACTCCTGGGCTTAAGCGATCCTACTGCCTCAGCCTCCCGAGTAGCTGGGACTACAGGCATGCGCCACCATGCCCGGCTAATTTTTTGTATATATATATTTTAGTTGTCCATATAATTTCTTTCTATTTTTAGTAGAGACGAGGGTCTCGCTCTTGCTCAGGCTGGTCTCGAACTCCTGACCTTGAGCGATCCACCCGCCTCGGCCTCCCAGAGTGCTAGGATTACAGGCGTGAGCCACCGCGCCCGGCCAGTAAAGTAAATTTTAAAGTAACTAAACGTTCCCAACTATTTCCAACCCTCTATGACTGCCCTTATTTTGATACCCAAGTAAAATGGCCCAGGCTAGTGTGGAAAGGTCAGAAAGTTCCACTGAGGCTTCGCAGGGGCCCAGGCTCCATCGTCTCTCCCACTAGAAATGTCTATTTTCACTAAATTCTTGGTATTACTGGCTCACCGTCTCATTGCTTGCAACCAGTGTCTGTCTCCCCTGCACTTGGTTGCTTTGCTTCATTCACCCAAAGCACTACTCACCCAAGAATTTTGTAGGTGCCAGGTTCTATTAGTTTTGGGAACTCATTTGTTCGTTGAGGAAATATTTATTGAGCACCTAGTACAGAGTAGGCCCTGTTTGGGCCTTGAGGATTCAGCAGCAAACAAAAGAGACACAAATCTCTGCCCTCATGGAGCTTGCATTCCCAGGGAAACACTCAGACAATAAATATAATAAATAAAAGACTGTACAGTGTGTCAGGTAATAATAGGTACACAAAGAGAAACAAAGCAGAGAAAGGGTTGCAGAGTGCTGGGAGGAGAGTTTGATTGTTTAAACTGAAGCCTCAAGAAGGCTTCGCTGCAAGCCTTGACATTGAGTTAAGTCATGAAGACACTGGAGGGAGCGTTACCCAGGTGGAGGGGAAGGGCGACCCAGGCAGAGGGAGCAGCAAGCGCACAGCACCCAGGGACAGCAGCAGGAGGCCGGTGAGACTGCAGTGAGATGAATGAGAGGAGATGTGATCAGAGAGGTAATAGGTCAGGTTCGAAGTGGATTGTGCAGGCCGGTAGGCCAGCGAGACGTTCGCTTTTGTTCGGAGTAAATTGGGAAGCTATTGCAGGCTCTGGACCAAAGGAGTGACATAGTCTAACTTATATTTTGGAAGGATCATCTGGCTCCTGAGTTGAGAGGAGAATGAAAGGGGCAAAGGTGGAAGCTGAAAGATGAATTTGGAAGCTATTACAATAACCCAGGTTAGAGCTCGTGGCTGGAACCAGCGTCCCAGTGATGGTGGTGGTCGGGAGGGGTTGGCTTACGGTGTATGTTGAAGGTCTGCCGACAGGATCAGCTAAAGAAACAAATGTGGATGTAATAGAATGAGAGAAAGCAAGAATGAGACCCAGGCTTTTGACCTGTGCAGCTAGAAGGATGGCGCTGTGATTTACTAAGATGGGAGAGGAAAGGAATAAAAACACCACAGGTCAGGGAAGAAAGTCAAGTTGGATGTCAGCCAGGGCAATTTCTCTGTGCTGGGTCCCTTAACGGTTGGCTTCCTCTCTCCGTATTCTTTTTCCTCTACCACATCTTCCGGGCTTCTAGCTGCCTACCTTGAGCTGCTAATCTAGAAACTCCAAGATTCCTGATATTTATCATATGCCAATGAACAATCTAGTTCTTTCTACATGATGAAAAATCTGAAGAAAGCAAGTTCTCAGACAAATTGCTAACAAGAAATGTCTGGAGTCTAATTTTGAGCTTGCTGCAAGGACAGAGACCTCTGAGCAAGTCAAACCAAAGGATTCTCTCTTGGGAGACACATCTATGAAGAAGAAGAAAAAGAAAAGGAAAAAGGAAGACAAGAGAAAGAAGAGAACACAAAGAAGGATGAAGGAGGATATGTTACAAGAAAGAAAACAAGGAGGAAGATGAATAAATGGAAGCCTGGATGAAGATTGTGGCTAACTAACTTCCCAGAAGAAAAGGTCTTCATCTCAGTAACATCTATCAGGTGTTTGATTAGGAATGCTATTTACTTCCAGAAGAGGCTTAGTACCTTTTATTTATTTATTTTTATTTCAGAATATTATGGGGGTACAAACACTTTGGTTACACATACTGCCTTTGCACTGCCCAAATTGGAGCTACAAGCGTACCCAACCCCCAGACATCATGCACCACACCCATTAGGTGTGAATTTACACTTTTCTTTTCCTCCTCTCACCTGCCCAACACCCTAGGAATGTTACTTCCATATGTGCGCATAAGTGTTGATCAATTAGTACCAATTTAATGGTGAGTACATGCGGTCTTTGTTTTTCCATTCTTGTGATACTTCATTTAGAAGAATGGGCTCCAGCTCCATCCAGGATAATACAATAGGTAGTTTGTCATTTTTTTATGGCTGAGTAGTACTCTACGGTATACATATACCACATTTTATTAATCCACTCATGTATTGATGGCACTTGGGTTGTTTCTACATCTTTGTAATTGTGAATTGTGCTGCTATAAACATTCAAGTGCAGATGTCTTTATTATAAAATGACTTTTTTTCCTTTGGGTACATGCCCAGTAGTGGGATTGCTGGATCAAATGGTAGTTCTACTTTTAGTCCTTTGAGGTATCTGCATATTACTTTCCAGAGAGGTTGTACTAGTTTGCAGTTCCACCAGCAGTGTATGAGTGTTCCTATCTCTCTGTATCCACACCAACATTTGTTGCTTTGGGACTTTTTTTTTTTTTTTTTTTTGAGACAGAGTCTCACTCTGTTGCCCGGGCTAGAGTGAGTGCCCTGGCGTCAGCCTAGCTCACAGCAACCTCAAACTCCTGGGCTTAAGCAATCCTACTGCCTCAGCCTCCTGAGTAGCTGGGACTACAAGCATGCACCACCATGCCTGGCTAATTTTTTCTATATATATTTTTAGTTGGCCAGATAATTTCTTTCTATTTTTAGTAGAGACGGGGTCTCACTCTTGCTCAGGCTGGTCTCGAATTCCTGACCTCGAGCGATCCACCCTCCTCGGCCTCCCAGAGTGCTAGGATTACACGCGTGAGCCACCGCGCCCAGCCAATGGCCAGGACTTTTTGATAAAAGCCATTCTCACTCGAGTTAAGTGATATCTTACTGTAGTTTTGATCTCCATTTCCCCAGTGATTAGAGATGTTGAGCATTTTTTCATGTTTTTTGGCCATTAGTCTATCTTCTTTTGAAAAGTTTAAGCTATGTGAGAATAGTTCTGTTTTTCCCCAGATTTGGGACCATATTCATTCTTGCTTGTTTCCTTCCTCTCTATCCAGAAACCAATGAACTGCATCAAGTTTTATATTTTCCAGAAGAGAGATGAATATTACCCCTGCACTACAATGGTCCAGAGTGACAGCCATTTCTTTGTGCCTAGCTGGGACTTTTTTCCTCCTTCATGTTATGCTCCAGCAGAAAGTTTTCCCTTACATCGTACTGTGGTCTGACTTGTGCACATGTACTGTAGCTGGCATTCCTGCCCGCCATCCTGCTTTTTGTGCACAGGGCTCCACTGGCTACGGGCTCTAGAATAGGGGTTTGGCCAGGACAGCCACAAAAGCACCAACAGCTCAAAGATCCAATCCTGCTGATGTCATTTTGTTTAAACCTTCTATTAGAGTTTCCAACATATGCAAAAAGTAGGCAGACTTGTGCAAAGAACTTCCACATGCCCATTGCCCAGCTTCAGTCATTATCAATTCAGGCTGGTCATATTTCACCTATATCCCTACCCATTTCTCTTTCTCTTGTATATTTTGAAGTAAATACCAGACATCATATAATTTCATCCACAAGTTTTTCACTGCATATCTCTAAAGGATACAGTTGATTTTTTTTTTTACGTATAAACTCAATACCATTATCACAACTTAAAAATCAACAGTAATCTGTCATGTTAAATATCCAGTAAGAGTTCAAATTTTCAACTGTTTCATGAATGGTATAATTTTATTTTATAATGTCTTTGTTTGAATAGGGATCCAAAAAAGTCCACATGATTGGTAAATCTTTTAAGTGTTTTTTTAAAAAAATAGGTTTCCCTTCTTCTCTATCTCTTTCTCTGTGTGTGTCTCTCTTTACAATTTGTTAAAGAAACCAGGAGTTTTGGGTCCTGTAAAACTTCCCATAGTCTGGATAGTCCTCACTGCCCATCTGTGGTACAGTTTGCCATGTATTCCGTACAAATTGATAGATAGATCTAGACACTGCTGGCTTGTTCTAAAATCACATTTGCAGCTACTTTAGTACTATTTCCATAACGCAATCTTACTATTTCTCTGAAGTGTTGCATATGACTAATTATCACGTTTCTTAAATCTTGCAACATTCTTCTAAGAAATATTTGATAGCTTTATTCCAAAAGGGCTAGACACCTTAAAGCAAATATTAGGAAAAAATTATTTTAGAACAAAAAACTGATGATAACTTTTTGGCACAAAAGTTATATTCACATGGAGAACAAAAATTGTCCTAAACCTTGTCCGGGGGCAGAACTATGTGATATAATTCACAACGTCCTATGGGAAGGAATTGGCATTGCTGTTAAGATGCTTGAGCACTTTTCCGATAGACCTAAATGAGATTAAGGGCTTCTGGGAAGCCAGGGCTAACCACCCAGCTGACTGGCCAGCTTAGCAATCTTTAACCAGACATTATTTTTTCTTGTATCCAGTTTAACAATGATTAACTATTCACTTTTCCTATAAAATTCCTAAAGGGAATCTTGAATTGGCACACTTAAAGGTCTCATCCCTTGTGGCTAGTTTGAAATAAAGCTTTGACCCAGGTTTATTATCCCTTTGTTTAAGAAGTTGTCTGAACAACATTTAGAAAGAAAGACTGTATTTTTTTTTTTACTACTTCATGTGGCTAAGAAATATTATAGAAAGATATTAAATGTTTATACACGAGCTCTCAAATATATGGAAAATTGGTTTCTTTTAAAGCTCTGAGCACTTTAACTAATGGGGGGAAATTTCTTCTTTAGATAATGTAATTCAAACTTAGCTGCTATTGTGGAGTAAAAGATCTTCCTTCAGCTTCTTTCTATGAGCAAATTGTGCCTTGGATGTGGGCTTCAAATGCTTTCAGGGAACAACATATCTTCATAAAGGGAAACTGGTTTAATATGATTTAATTGTTGTCTCAAATACATCATGGGTAATCTATGGACTTTAATGAATCTAATAGGAGAACTTTGAGTTGGAAAGAAGCAAATTTCACTTCTGCATTTAAAAAAAAAAATACATTTAATTCAATGGGAAGTAAAAGATGAATGCTTGGAAAAAATTTTAAACTTGATCAGAAATGAAACTAAATGAAAATTAAATTTTAAATTAAAATTTCAATGAAAATATAATAAAGGGATAGGTTGTATATATAAATATGCAATTTAGGAAATTATATTTTACCATGTCTATATAATAATTTTGTTGGCATTATCTGGAAACTCTTTAGTTACCAAGAAAAAAATACATGAGCTTTTTAATGTGTATATTATCAATACAATGAAGTTGAGCCTATGCACCTATGGCCTTTCAGGGTGTTCAATTGCACCATACAGCTTGAGATGGCTCTAAGCCAGACCTGCAGACCTCTGGGTCTGAGCAGGGCCACCATGAGCAATTTCTAGCCCTGACTAAATAATTTTGATCCCCTTACCCTATCCCAAAGGGTTAGCCAGCTAAAATTTTTCACACAGTATTTCTGCTGACATGCAAAACAGCAGGCTCATTCTGGAGGGCCAGCTCAAGTAATGTATACTGGGTCGCCGGCTTGCATTGGCCCTGAGTCTACACCAAAAAAGAACAGGACTCTCAAATTAAGGAAATATAATCTAGGGGCAACAGGGACTAATACTATTTTACATGATTTTTTTTGAACAATTAAAAGTGATATATAAAGCACTTAGATCAATGTTCAGTAGATGCTTGAGAAACTTAATATATTGTTTTCAATATATTAAATTATTTAACATATTAAATTATTTAACATATTAAATTAATGATATTTATAAGACCCTTCTCTTTCCCAAAGTCAAGAGATCTACACATGCTCAAGGCCAGGGGTTGTCGATGAAAGCCAGATGCAACCAAAATAATTGTTTGTGTAGTGCTTTATAATCTACAAAAAGTTTTATCATGTTTTCTTGCACTTAAACTCAGCTGGCCCACAAACACCCAAAGTGCTCAGTGGGACAGAGGTAAGTATACCCAGTTTGTGGATCCTTTGGAACCTGGTGAAGAAGGATGTGATATCACATCCGCACTCCAAGTGGAGATCTGGCCTCTGTGGATTCTGACTCTCAGATGTGTCATGCCCACACTCCAGGCCTTCCCCCACATCTCACAATGTCACAAGCGTCTAAGTTAGGGTGGCCAGGCATGTTGGCTCACGCCTGTAATCCTAGCACTCTGGGAGGCCAAGGCGGGAGGATCACTGTAGCTCAGGAGTTTGAGACCAGCCTGAGCAAAAGTAAGACCCCGTCTCTACTAAAAATAGAAAAAAAATTAGCCAGCGTCCATGGTGTGTGCCTGTAGTCCCAACCACTCAAGAGGCTAAGACAGAGGATTGCTTGAGCCCAGGAGTCTGAGGTTGCTGTGAGCTGGGCTGACGCCACGGCACTCTAGTCCTGGCAATGGAGCAGCAGACTGAGTCTCTGTCTCCAAAAAAAAAAAGAGTAAGTTAGGTGACCAAGGGAGGGAATCCCAGGACTCGAGACTTCCAGTGCTAAAACCAGGGAAGTCCCAGGCAAACCAGGATGAGATGGTCACTCTAATTCCAAGAGAAATGGATACCAAACCCCATAAACCAAGAATGCAAAAAACATTAGCCTTCAGAGCCACAGGAAACATGCCGCTTAGCATACAGAGTAGAGCTCCATGGTTTCACAGTGTGAGAACCTTACAATGCAGCTCAGCCTGGCCAGGTGGCCTTTCAAAGCTCTCAACTCTCCAAGGAAGGGCAGGAGCAGGTTGCAAAGCACTTCTCACCGTGCCTCTGTCAGGGGGTCAGTGTTGGTGTTAATCTCCCTCCATGGTTTCTTCCTGCTCTTTCTGAGGCTCAGCATGTGTGTCCCAGCATGGACTGGCGACCTCCCAGCTTGGGTTTCCCCTCACAGAAGCAGATGTCTGCAGGAGGACTGGCAGCCCTGCTACAGCTCCTTTAGAACAGCTGTGACAAGAAACTGTGTCACAGTGTAAAGGCCTCTCCTTTAAAGAAATCCAAAAACACCATTTGATAAGGAATTAAAGAACTTTGTGCATAAAACATAGTCACATCCTTTGCCTTCAATGCTACCCCGCATATTAGTTTGAGAGCCTGTATCTGGAGCTTAGAGTACCTTTCTCTGCCCGTTTTGAAGCTTGTGTATATGGAGTTCACAGAATTATCTCCAGAAGAAATGCTGAATCACCACAAAACTGAGTGAGCTTAGAAGAAACACATCCAGGTTAATCTCCTGCCATTCAACTCAGCAATATCTCAGTTTCCCATCTGGGGAAGCTGTTTCTGTCTCCCAAGATCAAAAGGCCCTGTTTTCAAATTCTCTATGAGGGGGTGTGTGAGTGTGTGTGTGTTGGGATGGGAGATTGGGGAAAATCCTCCTAAGGCTTGCAATAATTACCAGACAAGTCTCATAAAAAAGAGCAAAAGAGAAGAGAGAGGAAGTTGGTTTGTGGTTTGATATCAATTGCTGAAAGGCTTATAACCAAAAAATAAATCAAAGAAAACTGGAGTTTTGTCCTCAATGCATCTATCACGGGAGAAACTTCTGCAATATCAAGATGCTGGAGGCTGAAGGGCTTTGGGACAAATCTGCAAGCCAAAGATCTGGAAGACCCTAAGACTATAGGGAACCTTCTGCCTACCATATTATTTTAGAAAAAAATGGCTATTCACAGGGGGAAAATGGCTATATAGGCTCCTAAGAAACTTCATTGACAATATTCCACTCATTGCAGTGAACCCTTTTATTGTGTAAAGAGGCAACCTCAGCTGAGGACCATTCCCAGGGCACCAAATATCATCAGCATCATCCCTCCAGACGCACTGTCCACCCTCCTCAGCCTGCTCTGTGCCCCGGGAGGCTGACCCCTGCTCACTGCATCTCCCAGCTCCCTTTCCCTCTGCCTTCTGCTTGGATTCAGAAAATGGGAGGCACTTAGAAGGGATAGACAAGAAATGTGAGGGTGGGAGGTGGAGGCAGAGTGAGGTTAGAGGTCCCTGCCTGCGTAACCCAGGGTTAACAGGGTGGCTCTACCTCTGGAAAAGGCCACAGCCCCCACCAGGCAGTGTTCTCCAACAGCTACAGCATCTGTCAGGTTTCTAATAGCTCTTCCCTCCCTCTGCCCCTTCCAACCTAGGGCTGGGGAAGACTCCCAGCTGTTGCTAGCCCTGGGGCACTTTGGTATCCTTTGTTGGTTTCCCTTAAACTTATCTACACCCTCATAAACAGCCTCTTTGGGAAACTCTCCTGAACAACCATCCTTTGACCATGCCTTCTGTTTTCTGTTGGGACCGTGACTGATGCCCTCAGTGTATGAAGGGTGGTGCTCACGTGCATGGGAAAATGCAGCACAGTACAACAGCCAATGATGGGCAAGCAAGAGACAACAGAGGTAAGCTGCGACTGTCTCCTCTCCTTTCCTACTGTCTCCTTCCAGCCAAGGAATGTGTATTGTACAGGGGAAGTGAAACAAGGGCTGTAGGGAATCCTTATACAATTTTATCACAGGATCTCAAGTGTCTGGCCCTTACGACTTCTCGGTGGAATGAACCAGAGGGGGCTTCTTCATCAGAATACAGGCCAGGCGCGGTGGCTCACGCCTGTAATCCTAGCACTCTGGAAGGCTAAGGCAGGAGGATTGCTTGAGGTCAGGAGTTATAGACCAGCCTGAGTAAGAGCAAGACCCTGTTTCTACTAAAAATAGAAAACAAATTAACCAGTCAACTAAAAATAGAAATAAAAAATTAGCTGGGTGTGGTGGCGCATGCCTGTAGTCCCAGCTACTTGAGAAGCTGAGGCAGGAGGATCACTTGAGCCCAGGAGTTTGAGGTTACTGTGAGCTAGGCTGATGTCACGGCACTCACTCTAGCACAGGCAACAAAATGAGACTCTGTCTCAAAAACAAACAAACAAACAAAAGAATAGAATACAGTTAAAAGGTTCTTATATAAATCTTTATTTCACTGACCCTGAAAAAGCAGGTTAACCCTCTCTTTCCAACAGAGGAGAGCCTCTAGGTTTCTCTTGCTATCTTATGCAGAACTGAATGGGGCAGCCAGAAAAACTAAGAAGGCTGGAACCATCTGGGGAAAATTAAGCTTTTCAGAGTGTGGGAAGAGTCAGAGATCCACATGGGAAATCATAGCCAGACAATGGTTGTTTTAAGACAGGAGATGTCAGTCTAAGGAGTGTGACTAAAACAAAACATCGGCCAGAGGGGAAAGGACAAGGAAGACATGGGGCAGACTGCTGAGAACGGGAGAGCAGGTGTCTGTCCAGGCAGGCACAGAGCAGGCAGCTAGCAGAGGGCTCTGCTAGAGGAACCTGTGGATCACTTTAGGCACACGGTCAGCAGCTGGAAGCACCAGCAGCAAATGTCAGTTTCCCCACAGAAAGCCCAGCCCCTGAAAACAAGAGAAAAATGACAAAGCTCATCCTAGTAGAGTCACCAAGATGAACTCAGAGATGGCAGGGGACTCCTCATCAACAGTCCAAAGAAGGGCCACATTGGTCCTCACTCCTGAACAAGGAAAGCCAAGAGCTGGGTGTAGGGAGACCAGCTGCCAAAACTAGAGGAATAGAAATAAACATTGTGTCTAAATTGATGTGTCATGGATAAAGGCATTGGCATTGGCATTGAAAGGTTTTCTTCTAACCTGTCTGGAAAAAAGGCTAGCAGATGGAAGAGTTTTTTAGGCAGTCTTCACAAAAAGGAACCGTACTGGCATCTTGCTTTCAGAGTTTGCCTAATCAAACCTATATAAGTCCAGCACTTCTCCAACTGTAATATATCAAAGAGCAAAGAAAAGGAAGGAATTTTAAAAATTAAACCAGATTAGAAATTTGACCAGGTGCTTTCTATGCTTTATACATGTGAGAAAGCAAAGTTTTAAGTTCATATTTTCTTCCTTATTTCAAATAGCTTTTTCCTTTGTCCCCCCAAAATAGGCAATCAAATATAACTAGGATGGTGGTTGGCAAATATCTGAAAGATCTCATCCTCAAAATGATAGCGAATGTGGGAATTTGATCCTTCTTAGGAGTCTGAACTTGCCAATTACAGTTTCATCTTCATAAGGAGTTGGAAACTAATGTGGCAACCTAATGTATACCGGCTTTGTATTAACACTAAGACGATACATCTGTTGACAAAAACCAATTCATTTATTTTCTTTTATTATATAGAAGATCCTGATTCCCTGGAATTCTCAATTAAATATGTATGTGTGTGTGTGTATATGTAGGTATGTATATATTCATTTCATTCATTAATTCATTGAAGAGCAATTGGCTATAATGTTTAAGGCCCTGTGTTTGGTGCTGGGAAGACAGACACTAATAAAACATCATTCTTCCCTTAAACCTAGTGGGAGAAGCTGATTCAATATATCAAATTAAAATATAATGTGATAAATGCTATCAAAGGACAATATAATTAATAATTTGGTACCCAGTTTCCATGTAGCACTATAATTGTTGAAGCTCATAATACATTATTCTGTCTGGAATTATTCCACCTGTCCCCACAGTCTCTCCCCAGCCTCTCAAGGAAGGGGCTGTCCAATGTCTTCATCTAAACCACAGTGCCTATCACAGTGCCTGGCAAGTGTCTGGTGTTTTAATGAGGATTAAATAGATAATGCTATGAAAGTTCTCCAAAAAATATAAAATGTGACACAAATGCAACTGGCTGTCATTGTTTATTCAATGGAGTTAAAAATAACCCCATTAAAAGATAAAAGAATGCCAACTCTTTTCTAAAAAATAATAACAGTACTGAGAAGAAAGTAAGTATTGTAGTATATTAACATGTCCAGGAAAAATAAATTACAAAAGTTCACTGGAGACCTGACGGTCAGATTTTAAATAATCACTCTCTTTGAAACCTGACCTCATTCCCAGGGAAATTGTGAATTTTTCGTTATTCTAATAATTGTGCTATAATAAAAAATATTTAAAGAAATCACCACATTCCAGCTTGCTTAATATTTCCATAGTGGAAATAAATGATAATACAGGTTTCACTGAGATTTTCCATTTGGCGGGCTCAGCGGGCAAGAAGGTGTCAGCTGAGCTCTGTCAATGAGAAACCAATTTGGGTTAGACTGATATGAAAATTAAACTACTGTAGTGTATCAGAATATGGCAAAGTGCTTTTAAATCTTAGCCTTGGTGATTTATTGAAAAGAAGGAAGTGACTTATTGGAAAGGAGGAAGTAAAGAAGAGGAAAGTAGCGAGAGAAGTTAATGATGATGAAAGATGAAGAAACCATCATGAAACCAGCCAATTCCATCCTTCAGTTTTTGCACCTGTGTTTTATTACGTTTAAAGGGAAAGTGCAAAGGCTGGATTCATTTTATTTCACTTTTCCTCTTTTTTAGGTATAGGAAAAATATTAAGGGATCAGAGAAAGAGTGATGGTAAAATAGAAGTTGAGTAAAAATAAAAGAATTGGCAAAGACGAGCAAAAGAAAGACACAGAAACCCCAGAACTTAAAATAGGGGGAAGAGAAATAAAAAAGAAAAAAAGGGCAGAAAGCAGACAAAATTTGTCACTTTGTGCAAAATATGTTTGCCCCAAATTATAAAACAGATATCTTGACAATGGTTTAATACTTTTTTTGTGCTGCTGTTGCTGCTGTAGGCTCAGTGTCCTACTACTTATTCCAAAATTTTCAAAGTCAACCACCATTATCCCCTCCTTACTCTACCCTTCAGTATTTTAACATTTCTGTAGGTAAGAATTTTGAGATGCGGATATCTTGAAATTTGGAGCAACTGGGTGGGATTATTTTTTTCCAGAACAATGACAACCAATTCTCTGTGGTGAGACTGTTATCATAAAATTGAGAGTGGCCCAAATTGTTGGAGCCCAAGCTGTCTTAAAACTTTACAAATGAGAAGGAAGTGGCTGTCTTGTAAGTATCACCTCTAACATTGGGATAAGTATATCTGTGGTTTACAGAGCCTTTCTAGGAAGGAAATGAGTTCATGTATATAAAACATCAATAAGTGTTAGGCATGTAGCAAGAGCTCAATAGTTGGATTTTGAATGAAGATTCAGTTTAAAACAAGGAGCTGTGCTTGAATTTTTTTAATAACTAAAACATCAAAAACTTAAACTTTGCTTAATTTGGGAAAAATGTTTATTTTCGATATCTTTATATTCTTTAATGCCTTTGAGATGTCAAATCCACAAATAAAGCCACTCTAATAGAGATGCTCAAAGAAGGAGCAACAAGAACTTTCCTCCTAATCAAAATCTGGTCCAAGATGTCCTCCTCTTTCAAAGGAAAACATGTTGCCTCATTTTCTAGCATTATGACCTTACACTCTTTCCTCTCAAGAAAAGCTCTTCACCCTGATACTTTGTAACACTCATGTAAACAGCGCAGGCTGTAATGGCATTGCTCCATCTTTCTCCTCTCATTCAGTTTTTCTCTTTCGGTTTTCCTACAAGGGACTAGACTGGAGACAGTGTAGGCAGATTCTTATACACCTCACTGTCTTGCTAGAGCAGTGTTGTAAAAATAAATTCACATGGCAATTTCCTCAAAGGAAAGGGTCGAAAGTGTGCCAAGTAATTTAATTTTGAAAGTGATTTTAGCACAGGAAATCAGGGGGTGGTTTGTGGGTAACTTGGGGAAGGCTGAGGATTGTGATGAAGGCACAGATCCTACACCACTCCAGACGTAGTGGGGTCGACCCCTGCAAAGTGCAGCTTGTAAGCCCTTTGTAGAACAATATCTTACTTTCAGGCCTCTGACTGTCAGTCCTCTGCTCTGGTTAATATCATCTAGGGAATCCTTGCCTGACAGAATGTAATTTAGGATCTATTAAATATGATTACTTGGCCTTGAAAATGATGGATATTGGACAGAATTATAGAATCACTTTACAAAAGAAAAGTCTCTTTTACATCCTTTCTTGTGGAGCCTAAAATGAAGCCTGGGGAAATCCCTCAGAGGGGTTGTGGCATTTATAGGTTAGGTTTATGAAAAAGGGAATTGATATTCATATTAAAAACTGTAAAAATTGAGCAAGGTGGAGATAGTGAGCATGCAGACAGCTGTGACGTGTGTCTGAAGGGTGAGTGGCATGTTGCCCAACTGATTTACTTGCTTTAATTATATTAGTAATGTGAAAGTCGACATGATCCGAAACAAGCTCTTTGGGTTTTTCATTCAAATACTAGCCCCCAGTGACTACTTTTTACGGTCCTCCCAATTTCCAATTACTTAAGTGTTCATAGCTGAAATACTTCAGAGTTCATTGCTGGGTTTGCTTTAGAGGTGGCCTATGCCTGAGTTTTTATTTAATTAAATTTTGTTCCTGATTATAAATGTAATGTATAGTCATTGAAAAAATTGCAAAACATAAAAAATTGCAAAGAAGAAATTAAAATCACTAATAATTCTGCCACCCAGAATGTTAATTGCCATTAACATTTTACTGTATACCTTCTAGCCTTTTCATATATATGTGTGTATAAATATACACACACACATAGGTATATACACATATATACACACACATACACATATAGCCGTGCTATTTTTATTACTTAGTAAGTATAATATCAATTAGGTAATACCAGAAAAATATTAATAACATCAAAACAGTACATATACTGCTTTGTAATTTATCTTAATACTACAGCATAACCATGTCCCATATTTTTAAGAATTATCCTATAATGAAATATTTAGTGGTTATATACTATTCATTGTATGCATGTATCATCAGTTTTTAAACTAATCTGCAATTGATGGGAATTTAAGAGACCTACTTATAATTTTTAGCTGTTATCAGATAACTCTTTGTAAACATCCCTAGTTATTTCATAGGATATATTACCAGAAGAATCATTATGTCCAAAAGTTTGCAAAATAGTAAGACTTTCTACATGTAACTGAATTGCAAATTTCTCTTATGCAAATTCTACATTACAGTATTTCTTCACCATATCTTCTGTTTGCCTTGCCAGGACCAAAAGCAAGGGAGGAAGCAGATGGAATTGAGATTACCACTATTACATTTCTAGTTGGCAGTGAATTTTGTGTTAGGGATAAGGTGGGAGCAGCATTCAAATTCTAAATTACCTTAAGATACAAGGCAGCAGAGAGGGGAGAATGGGAAGCTCCTGTTTCATCAGAGCGTTTTGGTTTTGCAAGATGAAAAGATGGATGGTGGTGATAGTTGTACTACAGTATGAATGTGCTTAATACCACTGAACTGAAAACCTAAAAATAGTTAAGATAGTAAAATTTATGTTATGGACCACAATAAAAAGAATGGGAAAAAATAAAAATAAGGAAGCAAACGGAAAACGTCTCCACTACTTACGTTACAGAGGAGCACATTTGGGAAAAAGAAACAGGCTCCCCCTGGTCCATGATGTTTCTGTGATGTTATGGTAGATGAAGCCATAATCATAACTAATATTTACATGGTACTTTACAGTTTACAAGTGCTTTTGTGCACATAATTTCATTGGCATAACAACCTCGTGGAATAGTTGATTATTTGAATGTTGTATGTGAGAACTCCGAGACTGAGGTCAAATAACTTCTCAAGGTGATTCAGCTGGCAAAGGGAGTATGACGCAGCCATAAAAAGGATGAGTTAATGCCTTTTGCAGCAATTTGGATGAAACTGGAGATCATTATCCTAAGTGAAGTATC
Source organism: Eulemur rufifrons (assembly GCF_041146395.1). Lineage (NCBI taxonomy): Eukaryota > Metazoa > Chordata > Mammalia > Primates > Lemuridae > Eulemur > Eulemur rufifrons. The sequence continues at coordinate 55,383,696 of NC_090984.1, forward strand.
TAAAGAATGGAAAAACAAACACCACATGTATTCGCTAATAAACTGGAATTAACGGAGGGGCACACACATTCACAGAGGGAAGTAAAAGTCATTGGAAATCAAGCAGGGAGGAGGGGGAGGAGGGGCTGGGCAAAAACCTACCTAATGGGTACAATGAACACTATTTGGGTGATGGACACACACACAGCCCTGACTCAAGCATTACAAAAGCTATCCATGTAACAAAAACATTTGTATCCCCTTAATATTTTGAAATAAAAAAATAAAAACAAAACAAAAGACAACTCCCCAACTTCTTGCCCAAGCTGTCTCCCTTGAATGTACGACCAAGTTGGCTGTGAGGCTCTTTTACTAGCAAAACCATCAAATGCTTTCACTTGAAAAATCAAATGTTTCACATAGAAACTGACAAGGGCAAATACATTTAAATTATGCTTATAGAAAATATTTAGCTTAGAAAAACAACTTATTTTGGTAACAGTTTCAGATAAATAGTTTAATATAATATTAATTTACTAAAGTTAATAACAAAGATTAATATTACCAATAGTAATTACAAATAATGCCCCACTGTTTGCATCCTTATTTCTGTGTTTTTTGCACTTTCAGATATTGATTTAATTTTTTCAAATTTCCTTCTATAACATATTTATCATCCTAAAGTGGGAAACATGTGACATGATCCGGTACCAGTGCAGCCAGGCAAGGTCGTAGGATGGGGAACTGAGAAAACTTCTAATAATTTAGAGTCACGAGTCACCCTCTTCACAACCACTGATCTCATTAAGATACAAAGAAAAATGTTACGTATTTCTCAATTACATATTAGAATAAAAGTGGATTTTTTTAATGTTGATTTTTCCCTTGTTCCCCAAGTTTCCTTTGCCTAATTATTTTTGGACACAGGATCTGATCAAAGATTTTAAAAAGTTATTGGCTATTATTTCTATAATATTAAATATCATCTTGAGTTGCAATAGATGATTTCTCCAACTTTTTAAGATCTCTTAGAGTTTTGTCTTTGGATGATACTCAAATAATTTGATCTGACAGGCAGGTGGTTTTGGTAAAGAGAAATCTGGTCTGTGAGATTTGTTTTGCCTGTCATCCTATTTATTTTTGGAATTACAGGCATTATAATCATCACGAACATTTCTTGTTCTCATATATAACCACATGTATTCAATACATATTATTATGGATCTGCTATGTGCCCAGTACTACAAAAATAAATAAGACACTCTTCCAAGGAACTCCCACTGCACTAATAAAGAAAGAAGTTAATACATACACAATTATAATGCAACGGCATGAGTAAAATACTGGAAGTATGTGCACATACCCTGGGGTCACAGCTTCACAGGAGAAGAATCATCTAAGTTGGGATTAAAGGGATGAAAAATTTCACAGGGAAAGATATAGGTAGGTTTATCCATATATATTACTTTGTCCCTTGCTTGAAGATTTCACATTTTTCTTCAATTAATAGTATGGAGCCACACAATATCAGATGCTCAGACTATAACATTAAAAACCTTGTTAGATTTCATAGTCAGTTCATCATCCTTTCATAAAGTCTGCATTCTCTTTAAATTGACCAAACTGTCTATCTTCTTCCACAGTAGCTACCATTGAGTGGATTGATACCAGTGCACTGTTGATCAATAAACATTAAGCTTAATTATTAAGCTCATTGATAAATTTACCACTGCATTGATAGTGTCAGGATGCTCAGCTCCATGAGAAACCATTCTCATGGAACTATTCACGGGGACTCTAGGCCATCTACTGCAAATCTGTTTGATTTGAAGTGTTTATCTTCAACTCCGTTGAAAAAAATTCTATTTTAACTACTGTATGTTCCTTTCCAGTTAAGTTATACCACAGTAGAATTTTAAGGGGGGAAAAAACTACTGTCTATTATCTGCGCTGGCCACTTCCCCTGTTAATTTGTTTAAATGGAATTTCTGGAACTGTAGTAATGACTTTCTAAGATACTGTATCATCACCCTGTCTTAATCTCTGACTGGTATTGATGCAACATGGATCACTGAACAATGTAATCTCCATTTTATAGTTGATAGTAGTGGCTTCTGGTCAACTAATATATGCCAGATTTATGCAGAAACCACACTAACTTTGAAGTTCCCGGTCAACTATGTTGTGTGTTTTCTATTAACCATTAATTGAATTTTTTTAAAATAATTTGATATATTATTTTTATTGTTTTTACTTTTTTTTTTTATTTCATCTTATTGTTATGGGGGATACAGAATTGCAGGTTACCTACGTTGCCCATGTACCGCCTTTCCCCCCAAGTCAGAGCTCCAGGCGTGTCTGTTCCCCAGATAGTGCGCGTTGCACCCATCATGTAGGTATATATCCATCCCTTCCCCACCCCCCTTCCCCAGTCAGCACCTTCAAGTGTTACCATTCCCCAAACAGTGCGCAATGCACTCATTGTGTAGGCATACCCCCATCCCCTCCCCCACCCCCCACCTCAGTCTGATATCCGATTGGTATCGTTCCCAGATGTGTATTTAGGTGATGATCAGGGAAACCAATTTTGAATTTTGAAAAGGAATTTGGGCCGGGCGCGGTGGCTCACGCCTGTAATCCTCTGGGAGGCCGAGGTGGGCGGATCATTTGAGCTCAGGAGTTCGAGACCAGCCTGAGCAAGAGCGAGACCCCATCTCTACTAAAAATAGAAAGAAATTATATGGACAGCTAAAAATATATATAGAAAAAATTAGCCGGGCATGGTGGCGCATGCCTGTAGTCCCAGCTACTCGGGAGGCTGAGACAGGAGGATCTCTTGAGCTCAGGAGTTTGAGGTTGCTGTGAGCTAGGCTGACGCCACGGCACTCACTCTAGCCTGGGCAACAGAGTGAGACTCTGTCTCAAAAAAAAAAAAAGGAATTTGATATTTCTTTAACTTCTTTTTTCATAGTCAAGCAGGTCATGAATGACCTATGGTCTAGAATCCTGAACGGCATCTACTTCACTTGATTCTTTGCTAGTAAATATTTCAGGTTACATTAAGCTGTGCTTGAATTTTCTAACATATTTGAATAACATAAAAAATAGACCAATACTTAGATGGTTCTTCTGTATAGCCTTTCTCCCTCTCACCAAGTTTTATTCTGAACCTTCTCCATGCCATTAGGTTCCTTTAACTTTTATGTGTCTGCCTAGCAAGGGCTTTAAACAATGTCATTTTCCCTTGCTTTTAGACTTTCGCTTATCAAAGGCTGTGGACTTTTTCTAAGGAAAGGAAATCATGTGAACAGAGTAGTTAAAACATTTAATATTCACTTGTAAAAATGAGTTTTGTAGGACTTTCCAGCTCTAGGATTCTGTTTATATAATGGCATGGTGGAAACAACAGATTTCAGTTGTATGAATGTCATTTGTATTATGGCAGGGAGAAAACATCAAATTCATCCAGAATCAGATCAAATAGAACAGTCCAAAGAATTTTAATGGAGGTGAAAAAGTCAATTAATTGAAGTGGGAATTATAATTTTCAGTATTTAGACAGCATATATTGAAATGAAAGTTTCTAAAAAATATTGATTAAAATCCTTCCAAGGGCCTTTGAATTCCGTCACATTTATTTTATTTTTGGACTCTTGCCATGTGGCACATCACCGGTGCTGGAGCGTCTGTGCAGTCCTGTGTGCTCACACCACTGCACTGCCCCTGTGGGGGGTCCCTCGCACGGAGATCCTGCAGAAACAGCAGGTTGTGACAACTAAGACACCAGTGGTTCTGCTGTTAGGACATGCAGAGGAAAACAAATTTTTCTGTCAGTGAAAAAAATCTCTTTCCAATTTTTAAAGAATTTCTCTGCAGGTTGTTCAGGAAAAAATTAAGTGCTTGGTCAATGCAAAGCCAAATCTATCAGTGAATTATTTTTTTTAAAGAGCCAGTAAAAGAGTGGCTTTTTTCTGTACCGAGGAAAATGTGTCCATCTTCTTGAGATTAACGTGTAACCGAATGGAGTTGCGTAGAGTGTCTCATTAGCAACACAGACAGTAATGTGTGAACACTGCAGGGCAGATGACTAATACAACTGCTTCAAGGAAATCTTGTTCTCTTCCTAAACAAATCTGAAGATGAACAACGAAAATATTAATTTCTAAAAGGAAAAAAGTATTTATTGACATTAGGGTAATGATTGTCTTATAGCCATAAGACAATGGCTATACAGACTCTTCTGTACCTCTCAGTAAATGCCAAATTCCACTTCAGTAGCCTGTTCTTTTCAGACATTTCTCTAATGTTGAATGGACTCATAATGAATCCCTTATCTAATAATAATAAGATCTAACTCTCGTTGAGCAATTAATATGTGTCGTCCCAAACACATGCACACAGTATCTCATTTAACCCTCACTACAACTCTATGAGGTAGGTACTGTTAGTAGCTCATTTTACAGATGAGTAGATTGAGACACAAAGTGCCCAAGTGACAGCTCAAGGTTACACAATCAATAAATAGTGGAGAGTATATTAAAAGCCAGATTGTCTGAGAGATGACTGTCACTCAACAAGAAAAACAAGCAGGAAATGAAAGATCTTTTCTTCTGTCATATGAAGCCTATAGCAGAATTTTTTCTAAAAGATTATTTTAAAAAGCAGAGGTGTACCAAAAAATTATATGTACTAAATTTGGGGGAGGGGATTCCCTCAGGTAGTGACCTTTTTTACTAAGACTTGATTTGGAAGCCAACTTTTATAGCTCAGTTAAAAACTGCTAAACCCAAGCACATATACAGTAGAAATGCTAACATGACCTTAATTCCAGAGGTGCAGAGGGTGTAATTGTATTTAAGAACAATGCATCTCACCCATTAAGTCATTAAATGGATTGTAATAATCTGACACTTTTGGTAAGTACAACATGAAAGTGGTTAACAATGCTTTGCAAACAAAATGAGCTTGCACTATTAGCTACTGTATTCTAGGTTGTGTGTGTCAAATATAACATTAAATTACAATACCGTCATTTAGAGAATGTTATAGCAATGTATTTTAAATGTTCCTGAACAGGATGCCAACGTAGAGAAAACAGATGTTAGAATCTACAGGATAGTGCCAAGTGCTTATGTGTAATTCAGATAGCTTATATTTAGTTTTTATAATTAAATCTAATCAGAAACACATTCTTTTGACCCAAACTTCTGGAGTTGCCCAGGCAGTATGGTATGCCTGGTTAAAGAGTATATAGAAGGATGCCAATTAAATGCCAAAATTGGAACATTCCTCCACACAGTTATATATTTGGCATTGTTGAGAAAAAACATCCAGATGTTTGGCATTATACAACCAAATGCCTAAATCCAAGTGAAATCATGAGTTGAACACACAGTTAGGGAATTTAATCAATGTAATTATCCACTCGGGCCCATTCGAGCTGAAACAAAATAAAACAAAGCCAAAACTCCTCTCTTCCTTTTCAGTGGCAGAGCTGAAGACCTGGATTTTCCGTTTATATTGTCTCAATTCTTTATTGAATCTGAACGCTCATAGGATAATGTAATGAAGTGCACTAATCATTTCAGTTTACCAGAGAAGCCAGTGGTGCAAAACACATCTGCCTTCAGAACTCCAACAATTATTTTGGTCAGATCTTCTGCTTATTTCCCTGTGAAAATGCTAATATAGCAAATAAGAGTTAATGAATAAATAATATATAGAATAGATTTTCCAGTTAAGAACTGGGTACAATAATTGCAAATATATTCAAATGTTTATTTGAGGTTTATATGTAGGCAGCAGCCATGAATATGAATATGTGCATATATATTAAAAAATAACACAGTCACCTAAAAATTGCAAATTTCAAAAGTCACTGCATAGTGAAACAGATTTTTAAAAAGTCAGAGGTTTATATTGAAAATAAGTGACTCAAGGCGGGTGTGGTGGCTCATGCCTGTCTAGAATCCTAGAACTCTGGGAGGCTGAGTGGGGAGGATCGCTTGAGGTCAGGAGTTTGAGACCAGCCTCAGCAAGAGTGAGACCCTGTCCCTACTAAAAATAGAAAGAAATTAGCTGGACAACTAAAAATAGAAAAAATTAGCCAGGCGTGGTGGTGCATGCCTATAGTCCCAGCTACTCGGGAGGCTGAGGCAGGAGGATGGCATGAGCCCAGGAGTTTGAGGTCACTGTGAGCTAGGCTGACACCACGGCACTTTAGCTTGGGCAACAGAGTCAGACTCTGTCTCAAAAAAAAAAAAAAAAAGAAGTGACTCAATACATGCAGTAGATCCACGGCAAAAATGGCTTCAATCTTTCCTCCTCCTTACCATGTGTCTATACAGCTCCTCCCATGAAGATATGGAATTTATTTGTTCCGCACACTAGCCCCTTGAATCAGGCTGTCTGGTAGCTTGCTTTGGTCACTAGAATGTGGTGGACATGATAGGGTGCCATTCATAGCCAAGGCCTCAAGAGGCTTGTTTCTGTTCCTTTGCCATAAGAACAACCCTGGGCTAGCTGCTGAAGGAGAGACCACTTGAAAGAGAGCCAAGCTGTCCCAGCTGGAGCCATCCAACCAGCTGGCCCCCAGCTGACCCACCAGCTGACCACAGCTGCGTAAGCACACCCAGCTGAGAACAGCTGAGCCAGGCACAGACCAGAGAACCCACCAGCTTGTAGGCTTCTGAGAGAAATAATAAATGGTTGTTTTAAACCAACAAATTTTGGGGTAGTTTCTTATACAGCAATAGATTACTGATACAGTTAGTGTCAGACAATATTTTTATAGCAAAATAATAAAAATATCATGGTTTTCTCTAAATATTAATGATCCTTAAATTTACATACATTTAATATTTTTTTGATACACTGTCACAGACTTGGCCTGTAGGCAAGACAGACATGATTATTCTCATTTTATTTTTTATTTTTATTTATTTATTTTTTTTTGTTGAGACAGAGTCTCACTTTGTTGCCCAGGCTAGAGTGAGTGCCGTGGCGTCAGCTTAGCTCACAGCAACCTCAAACTCCTGGGCTTAAGCGATCCTCCTGCCTCAGCCTCCCGAGTAGCTGGGACTACAGGCATGCGCCACTATGCCCGGCTAATTTTTTCTGTATAGATTTTTAGTTGTCCATATAATGTCTTTCTATTTTTAGTAGAGACGGGGTCTCGCTGGTCTCGAACTCCTGACCTCGAGCGATCCACCCGCCTCGGCCTCCCAGAGTGCTAGGATTACAGGCGTGAGCCACCGCGCCCGGCCATGATTATTCTCATTTTAAAGATGAGAAAATTGAAACACCAAAAAAAAATTAAATCACACACCCAGCTATTGTTGAGGAAAGGAATAGGGGTAAGGATAGATTCAAAGAGTAAACTCGAGTTCTCATCTCTCTACATCCATGTCAATTTCCAATTATCTTTATGATTTTAACTGGCTTCATTGTGAATTTGACTGAAGGATTAAAAATGTCAGCATTCAGGTACTCACTGAGATAGCTAATAGAGCAAGTTCAATCCCCACCATTAGGAAAACTAGAGTATCATTGCCTCCAATAAATCCCTTAAAATAAAAAAGATAAAATCTCCAAAAACCTATGCATAATATAGTATTAATTGCTATTGTTTTGTCATTGTTTTTGTTTTCATTGTCGACTGTCTTAGGCTTCCAAGGTGTCTACCTTCGTTGAGCAAAAAAAGGAGTAGGGGGAAAATTCACCTCTCTTACTTTGGTGTCAACCTTTGGACTACTTAATAAACCAGTTAAATTAAAGATTCAGAATGTACAAATCTTTACACTGAGATAACCACTGAGCAATCAATGATAATTAAAAAAATCAATTGGTCTTCTGTAGTAATTAAATTTGTCCACTTAGATATAATTGATATTGTTCACAACTAATTATCCAAGTAAGGGCTCTGAGGGACTTTTAGAGACTAAAGGAATTGAGCCAAAGATTCTTCCTAATTTGAAATTGGACTGAATACTATGTTTTCTCAAAAACTGATTAAGTCTTCCCTAGAAACACATTATTGAACAAACTCAAATACAGCCAGGAAATCAGTATTTCATTAGAGACAGTTTAGCATCGTGCCCAGTACTCTCTGTGTGACCATGGGTGAGCCACTTAACCTCTGTGTTTCAGTTCTCTCATCCATAACCAGAGATAATAACCGTAACTGCCTCACGGAGTTACTGCGAGCACTAACTTAATACTGGTAAGGCATTTAGAACAGTGACCACTCTGTAATAAACCCTGTGTTAATGTCATCATTATTATTTTCTCTTGGTACTATTTTCAGAAAGAATAAGATAGTCACCAATCACAAGTTGATTTCATTGTTTTATTCTCACTTGTACCTAATTCCCACAGGCATTTTGCATTCAAGGGTTACTGACACTCCTTCCCACATTATGAGATTCTATTGTTCCTGGGGAAAAAGATGGCTAAAATAGAGAAATGAGAAGTTCACATTTGCTGCGTGGCATATCTGGTTACAAGTTGTTAAGCCAACACCCCCTTCCCTCTCATAAGCAATTCATTTCTCAGCACCAGAAGGGAGGAGTAATAATAAGATAAAACACAAGATCATCTTCTCACTGATGCTTAGCATTTGTATATTCACTTAAAAATGTGGCAGAGCAATTTACTGCAGCCCTCAGGCAGCCTAAATGACATGTTAGCAAGTTATATGGATATGCTATTACCTATTATTCTGATATTCAATGCAAAAATGTCAGGGAGATTCCTACTTAAGTGTACTAAATTACTGACTCCTGGGGCCGAAAAGTACACCGAGAAGCTATTAGCTATTGAACCCATCCCCGCATAAGAATCTATGGCCCGTATAGGTGCAAACCTTTCCAAATTCTAAAGAAAGCTATTAAACTATCTTCTACATTAAGCTCTTCACTCTTCCAGGAAATTCTTTTTAAGGTATTCTGGGTTCGGCTTAAGTACATGTACATTGGTTCTATCACTTGACGGAATGAAAACAGCTGGTGACCCTTCTGCCCCATGTAGCGTTTCCTTGAATTCTCTCCTTTGTCCAGACCTGTATTTCCCAGTAGTAATAGGGCATTTATATCTGGATGTCATCCACTTATCCCATAACCTGTCTTCCCATATAGAATTAAATTAGGAATATCCTATGCCCTCTGACTCTGAAAATACAGGAATCAAAACTTGAGCTTTGCAGTCCAGATATGCCTTCTCCAAACTTCTGAAATACCCATCAGTCAAATAAGGGTTAAGGAAAAAGAATAAGGAAAAAGGTCAGACACTTCTCTATTGTTACTGCCACTGGTAGGTTAAGCTATCTAGCCGAGAATCAGAATTTGAACCGGAAGACCACCAACAGATCACAGAACCACAGTTCACGGCACATTGTAACTAAGTAAATGCAGAATTAAAAACAAGTAGAAGTATGAATTAGATATATTTAAACACAAACTCTTAGGTTTCTAAATCTATTTCTTAATTAAGGAATTCTGGCATAAAACAATTGGAAACAACCTGATGTCTCATGTAAGAAACCAGATTTTGGTTTTTGATGGTATTGAGAAGGCATTAGGGAGGACCTGTTTCAAACCGGCAGATTGAGCACAGTGCTACCTCCATTTCTTCCCGATGTCACTAAAATTCATATTTATTAATATACATTGTGCTTGAAAATAAGAAAGGGGAGACAGTATCTGACCAGAGAGTTGAAGGAAACATTAGAAGAAAAAGGATGAGACTAACAGAGAAAACAGAGTAGGAAAATCTGTAGCCCAAATCACCAAAAGGTAAGAAAAATCCTTCCTTAGGAAGCCCTGGAGAAGACCCAATTTGGAAACCAAAATTGAGTCCTGAGATACTAATCACGGGCATTAATTTAAAAACTTCATTCAGAACAACAGGGCAGGTTGGATCTCTACTTGTCCTCCTTCCCCACTTCCATGACAGCAGAGTATATGAGTTGGCATCTGGTTTTTGTCCCAAAAGAAACCCCCAAAACTTTCAAGATATCACTGAAGCTTTCAAAAGTAGAAGGGTAATTCAGGCAACAAATAATATCTTTTGAAATTTTAATTAGGTGGTGGTAATGCAAGGATAAACAAGTGACAAAACAGCACAGAGATACACACACTCACACAAATACATATATGAGTGCAAGTATATCTGGTGAAATCTGAATAAGCTCTTTGGGTTGTGCTGATGTCAGTTTCTTTTATTTTTTTATTTTTTCTTTTATTTTTTTTTATTATTCTTTTTCTCAAGCCTTTGACAAGATGATGTCAGTTTCTTGATCTCAATATTATACTATAGTGCGTAAGATATTAACATTGGAGGAGACTCAGGGGAGGGTTCATTTCTTTGAAACCTTCTGTGAATCTCTAGTGATTTCAAAATTAAAAGTTAAAAAGAAATCTAATTACTATGACCAGAGAGAGTTAAGAAATCATTGAATCTATTAAACAAGAACAAGCTCCTTTGAAGAAAGAGTAATTACAGAACAATAACATGGAGTGTCAGGAAATCAGAAATATGATTTTGAAATTTAATTATTCAACAAGTACTAAAAATAGCTTACACTCAAAATTAAAATAAATTGGACAGGAGTGAAATGACATTCTAAAAAATAAACTAAAGATCAAGCTGGTAATCAGGAAGAAAAATTTCTATTACATAAAGCAGAAAGCCAAGAAATAGAAAATATGAGGCAAAATTGAGAGACAATGGGATAGTGGGAAAGGACTCAGGAATTTCATCTTTTGGGTCAGAAATAATAAAGGGGGAATAACAGACGAAGGAGAGGAGGAAAGGAAGAAAAGGAGAAGGTGAAAAAAATTTCTCTGAGCTCAGAAAAATATGAGTTTTTAGGCTAAAAAGACCTACTGAGATAACTGGATAAACATGAGGAAAAAAAAAATTGATCCATTTTTTGCATAAAGGTAAAATACAAATTGATCAGAGATTTAAACACAAAAAATGCAACTTACAAGTACTAGATGAAAATATGGATAAATACCTTTATAACCAAGTAGTAAAGAAAAATTTTCTTACGTGTAATTCAAAATTCAACAGCAGGAAAAGAAAAGATAGAGAAATTTGATTACACACAAATTTAATGTGTTTATTTTGTTTGTTTGTTTGTTTTTTGTTTGTTTGAGCATGGCCAAAAAATATACCATAAGCAAAGTAAAGGGCATATTAGAGGGAAAAAAACTTACAACTTATATTACAAAGGGTTAAAATTCCACAACTTATATTACACAGGGTTAAAATTCCTAATATAAGGTGGGCGCGGTAGCCTGTAGTCCCAGTTTACTCGGGAGGTTGAGTTGGGAGGATTCTTTGAGCCCAAGAGTTCAAATCCAACCTGGGCAACATAGACCCATCACTTAAAAAACATTCCTAATATATAAAGAGAGAGCTTCTAAAAGTGTTTTGAAAGGATACAGACCAACTATCATATTAAGAAAAGAAAAGGACAAGTAACATGAGCAGATATTTTACAGGAAAAAAAGTAAATTGCTTTTAACTATATAAAAAGATATTTAACTTTATTCACTATAAAATAAATGCCAATTAAAGCTACAGTGTGACTCCATTTCTTACCTTTACCTTTGGCAAAAATCTAAATGTTTGACAACACATTTTGGAGAAGTTATGGGAAAACTCATATATATTGTTGGTTTAAATACAAAAATGGAGAGGAATTTGGCACTGTCCAGCAAAAACACATATTCATTTACACTTTGACTCAGCAATATCATTTCTCTGAATCTATCCCAAATATACACTCTCAAAAAGATGAAACAATTAATACATGCACAAGGTTATTCCTTGCACCATTATTTGTAATAGCAAAAGAGTAGAAACAATTCAAATGTCCACCAATGGATTAAACCAGGGAAATATCCACACAGTGGAGTTCTATGCAGCTGAAGACAGGAATGAAAACTTTATGTATTGTTATGAAAAGATCTTCACATTATAATGTTAATTGGAAAAAAACAAAGTAAAGAAAAATATGCTTCTGTTTAATAAAGAAGGGGGAATACAAATACATATTTTGCATTTGCTTAACTAAAAACAAACAATGAAAAAATAAACCATAAATAAATAGATGTTTATTTATAGGGGGATGGAGGGAAATGGATAAACACATGAATAGAAACTAGATTTCTCTGATACCTTGTTTAATAGATTTGACTTTAGAACATGAAAAAGTTTAACATAGTAAACTTTATAAAGTTTACTATAGGAAAACAAAGTCATATCAAAACTTAAAAGAAATTCCTGACACTCAAAAGCAAAACAAGAGAAATGAACCTAGCTATACATCAGGTTGGTGGCCTAACCATGCAAACAAAAAATATTTCAAATGACTTTTAAACACAGTACACAGTAATTTCACTGTACCTCACTAGTAAGACCTACCTGTGGTGGTGGTTGGAGGGGTACATGCAAAAGTCCTAAGCTTTTCTCAGTAATCTTATTGTTAGCATTACTATTCAGGAACTCTTCTACAGAGAGAAGGACAAAATAAATAAGTAATCATATTAAAGTCTGTAAAACCAGGATTTCCAGAGGAAGAGAAATAGATGCTAACATAAACACAAAGAGGTTTAGTAAACCCATATGATCCTAAATTTGAGCTAGAAACATCAGTGTGGAAATTCATTATGTGTTTCTCTTTTTAGGAATGTGTGTATTTCCTAGCTCTCTGTGTTAGAAAGGCTGAGTACTAACCAACCAAGGCTGAGCACCTCTGGCAACTAGGCTGTGGCCTCTAAATATCATTTCTCTCTTAAAGGAGCCAGGTCTCCTTGGGGAAATGGTGATTTATAGGTCTGGGACAGGGATTGTACCAGCTCATGATAGATATCTTTTTTTTTTTTTTTTTTTTTTTTTTTTTTTGAGACAGAGTCTCACTTTGTTGCCCAGGCTAGAGTGAGTGCCGTGGCGTCAGCCTAGCTCACAGCAACCTCAAACACCTGAGCTCAAGGGATCCTCCTGTCTCAGCCTCCCGAGTAGTTGGGACTACAGGCATGCACCACCATGCCCGGCTAATTTTTTTTTGATATATATATTTTTAGCTGTCCATATGATTTCTTTCTATTTTTTTAGTAGAGATGGGGTCTCGCTCTTGCTCAGGCTGGTCTCGAACTCCTGAGCTCAAACGATCCGCCCACCTCGGCCTCCCAGAGTGCTAGGATTACAGGCGTGAGCCACCGCGCCCGGCAATGATAGATATCTTGTCATCAAGAAAGTAAGGAAGGCATCAAAGAATATTGGGGTAATATCAAAGTGTTCAAGAGCCAACTTAAAGAGTTTTCCCTTGGCTAAAGATGATATCAATAAAAATAATTCCTGCAATGGATTGCAAACACATCAATGTTTTAAAATTCATGAGTCTATGGTACTCAAAAAACATATCTCATTGATTACCTTTGAAGGATGCTAAGAAACTGTAGGAGAGAAAGAAATTTTTTCTTTTACCCTCTTATGTTCAAATTAAACTGACAAAAGACAGATTAATAGGAGAAAAGAATACAGGTGGGAGGTATAAAGGCAGAGCCTCTACTTCGAAGGGCTATCCTAGCTTCTAAGCTCCCTATGGGATTGGCTGAATCCTCCTTTGCAATTCTATCACAGTCCAACTTCTCCCTCACCCCGTCCCCACTTCCCCCACTCCCTTATGGTGTCATTCCCCTGAGCTCTCCCCTTTAAGCCTCTGACATGCAGTCTTCATCACAGAGTCTGTTCCCCAGGGAACTGACCTACGATACTTCCCATATGAAATATACCTCAGGGTAATAAAATAGTTGATGAGGGGAAAGTTCCCTCAAAAATAAATTAAAAAAGAATGATATGATAAGAACAAAATCATTTTTCAAATTTCTAGATAATAGATCTAGGTAATGGTCATCAATGGCTGCTAATATCCCAAAAAGAGAGACAACTGGCTACTCTGCACCTCTTGATGGGAGTGCACACCACCACCTATGAGATATTCTTGCAAAAAAGTTTAACCTGAATCAGACTAAATCTCTAGATCCAACTACCAGTTTATAGGAAATACAGAAACACAGGTGATACAATCAAAAAAATCCAGAATGTAGGAGACTCAACTGGACAACCAAGTTTCTCCAACAAATAGTTTGTGGAGGAGGGGGAGTTCAACAAATTACCACAAAGGATCTTATTTGGTTTCTGATTTTAAAAAACTTATTAAAAATTATGACACAATCAGACAGATTTGAGCCTTCATTAGATATTTGACAATATTAAAGAAATACTGTTAATTTTAAGCATTATTATAATATTGTGGATATTTTTAAAAGATCTTTATCTTTTTAGAGATATATATTGAAATATTTACCAATGCAATGATTTCATGTCTGGGATTTGTTCTAAAATCAAGGTGGTAGTGGGGAGGAGGAATGGGTGGAAGTAAAGATAAAACAATATTGACCATAAAGTAATAATTGTTGAAGCTGGCTGACAACACAGGGACATTCATAATAATATTTATTCTACTTTTGTATACATTTGAAATCTTCAATAAAAAATAAATAAAAACAACTGCATGGAGTGCTGTGCAGAATAAATGAAATGCAATACCCAAGGTGTTTCACTGTATAAAGTGGTGATTTCTTTTATTTGTCTTCAAATAATACATGAAAATACATGGTATTGACTATAATGCAATAAATGACCATAATGATAAAATTCCTTATCAATTTAAGGTTAAAACACAGAAGATCCCATGAAATACAAAAAATAATTGAAAAGGCAAATTAAATCCTAATCACCTATATAAAAAGATGAGTGAAAAAGAATAGCTATTTTGAAGATAAATGTAATTTTAAAGAAACTAAGCAATAATATTCAACTCATTTAAGAAATGATACTACAGAATGAATATTTTTATAGAACAAATATTTTACTTTTTTACTATGGAATAATAAGGAAAGAACTAAGGGAAAAAGAAAGGCCTTCCAATAAGGGTTGTCAGGTAAAATACAGGACACCCAATTAAATTTGAATTTTAGATAAACAATGAATAATTTTTTAGAGTAAGTATTTCTCAAATATTTTTATTGGCTAAATCCGGCAACCCTGCTTCTAATTTCTTGTTTTTTTTAGTTGACCATTTTTTCTTTTGTATCACTATTTGATTGCCTGTCCTAAAATGCTCTGTATGGTACTTCATTAAGGCAGCTAATATTTAAAACCTCTCATGTTAGGAAGCCGAGGGAGATTTCTAGCATTGTCACCTTAGAGATGGCAGTTTTGGTACAGGTATTTAATTTTGTGATCTCAAAATACCAGCAGAAAAATTATTCCCCAGAGAATGAGGAATCTGGAAAGTGTTTTTGACAGATCTACCACATTCTTCCACCTGCGGAACGCTGCCACTTTGGTCCCTCCTCTCCTCCCCTTTGCCTTGCAATAACACACCAACGGTGTGAATCAGCCAGATGATGGTGGTGATGAGTGGGGGTGATGAGGGCTGCACTGGACTGACCGTGCTTCCTCTCCCAGACGCATGGCTAGAGGTGGGAAAAATGGAAACCAGAACGCAGCTCCTTCGTCCCCACCACAGTCCTTTAAAGATGACCACATCTCTTCTGTGCCACCACTAAAGTGGACTCATATTTGAATTGTTTTCAAAGTACTGTACTTTCCTACACTTGCTACTCAGAAAGGCTCTGAGAGGTTGAAGAGGTTGAATAACGAACTCTCAGCTCAATCACTCAGTACAGATTTAATGAGCGTTGAACTAGCTATTGCAAAACAGTGTGGATAAGACAAAAAAGTTTGCCTTCAGAGCGTTCACAGTTTTGGGGGGAGCAGGCAATGAGGTATGTAATAACAATGAAATGTGAAGAAGGCTCCGATAGACAGTTGTCAGAACATACACTAAGAGTCTCTCGCCTCCATGTTGGGGAAGCCTCCCGGAAAAAGGGATGCGTGAGCTTAGACCTGAGAGACGAATAAAAACAAGATGGGTGAAGAGAAAGAGAGTGAGAGAGACAGAAGAGTGTTCCAGGCCGTGGGAAGACAAAGGCCTGGGGGAGAGGTGATGTGGGGATGGAGTGAGAGACAGGGCAGGACCAAAACATGAGCCAGGCCAGTGATTTTGTGCCTCTTCAAACCAATATTTCAAACATATTTTTGAAATACTTATTTAAAGGAAAAGTTGATTAAACCTGGAGAAAAAGCAGTGGGGAGAATGGTGGTGGCTCCTCAGCTACTTCCCTGTGGTCCCAACAAGGGCACGCTTTGGCCCGAATCCTGCCCAGCCCTCCCAGCCAAAGGAAAGGCCCGTGCCTGGCAGCACCTGCCCTCCTTAGAAGCAGTTTGAGGACCATCAATTGTTACTGCAGCAAACTCTTTGGGGGGCTTGTCCCCTCCTCCCATCCACTACCCCAAGAAGCTTCTTCAGTTTTATGTAGTTACATTTACAACTTTTGTTTTAGCATCCTTCCTGATGGGTTGGCTTTCCCAAATTCTGACCTCGTCAGACAGAGCGGAGCGATGAGGCTGCAGAATTGGCAGGGGGCCGAGAGTGTGAAGTTCACAGTTAGCTCACTCGCTGGGCTGCTTGTCTTCAGGCCCATACAAGAACATGCCGTGACTCACTGATGGCATGGAAGCAGCAATGAAGGATGGAGCAGCAGTCCTAGGACTTCCTTGAGCAGCCAATCAAGGGGACTTTTAAAAATAAATATTCCTTGGTCCCATTCCTGACCTACTAAAATCAGAATTTCTAGGGGTGGGACTTAGGAATTTGTATTTTCAAAGTTCTCCTTTTGTGAATCAGGTGTTAAACCACTCTGGGACTCACTGGACTCCATTGTAAAAAATGTGCATTTCAGAGCCAGTCAAACCTGAGTTCAAACTCTGGCTCCAGCCTATAACTGTGATCTTGGAGGAGTGCTTTTTGTTTGTTTGTTTGTTTGTTTTGCCTCTCTGAGATTCAGTTTCTCCTGTAAAAGAAGTGGAGGAGAAGGAGGAGGAGGAGGAGGAGGAGGAGGAAAGAAATAACATGACTAACCTCATATTGTTAGAGAGTTAAATGCGATCATGAATAGCAAATACCTGATCTAGTATAGTCCATAGTGGTAGTAGTCATCTCCCTTCTCTTCTCTCTCCTCCCCTCCCCTTCCCTCCCCTCCCCTTCCTTCCCCTTCCCTTCCAGGGATGCCAGGGTCAATTCTGGTACTAGTGCCACTTGCAGCCCTACTTGCCGTCTGCTTTTATTTCCCCAAAACCTGTATTTTAACCCTCTTCCATTTTAGCAGTAGCTTCCATGGAGGAGTTTGAGACAAGCCAGGCAATAGCAAGACCCTGTGTCTACAAAAAAATTTAAAAATTTGTCAGGAGTGGTAGTGCATTCCTGTAGTCTCAGCTATCAGGGAGGCGGGGCAAGAGGATCGCGTGAGCCCTGGAGTTTGAAGTTGCAGTGAGCTATGATGATGCCACCGCACTCTAACCTGGGCTACATAGCGAGACTCTGTTTCAAAAGACAAAACAAACAAAAAACCCAACATCTTTTTGTGATGGTAAAATTAATATGTTTATTAAACACAGTTCAGAAAATAGTGAAAATACTATATGAAGAAAAAAATTAAAACCATCTCTAATTGCCACCATGAGATGATAAAATTAAAATTTTGATGTATTTCTTTCAAGTTTATGTGCATGTAAGTGTATTTAATAAATTGGCATAATTCAATGGATTATTTCTAACTTGTGATTTTTCATTTAACATTATGTTGTGAATTTTTAGTATGCTGCTAACAATTTTCAAAATTGTAATTTTTAATGTTGACAGTATTCCAGCATATAAATATTCTATAATTTATTTCCCTGTTGGACTTTTGGGTTGTTTCCCCTATTTTTTGCTTTCATAAATATTTTTTTTTTTTTTTTTTTGTTGAGACAGAGTCTCACTTTGTTGCCCAGGCTAGAGTGAGTGCCGTGGCGTCAGCTTAGCTCACAGCAACCTCAGACTCCTGGGCTTAAGCGATCCTACTGCCTCAGCCTCCCAAGTAGCTGGGACTACAGGCATGCGCCACTATGCCCGGCTAATTTTTTCTATATAGATTTTTAGTTGTCCATATAATGTCTTTCTATTTTTAGTAGAGACGGGGTCTCGCTCAGGCTGGTCTCGAACTCCTGACCTTGAGCAATCCACCCGCCTCGGCCTCCCAGAGTGCTAGGATTACAGGCGTGAGCCACCGCGCCCGGCCTGCTTTCATAAATATTAAGAGAAAATTTTCTTATGTACATTTTACCCTTGGGAAAATTAACTTAGAGAGGTGAAATGGCTTGCCACGGGGCTGGAACTGGAATACAAGTTCTAGACTCCAGTCGAATTCCCTTTTGCATAGATCACAAACATTAATTTGTTATAACACCATCAATCAACGCTTACAGCATATTTGCCACTTCGATATATTTTATTTCCTGGCTTTCATTTTAAAAGTAAATGTTACCAACAATGCAGGAATACATGAATGCAGTTGATATGTGGTCCCAAAGGGCGGGTAAATGGGAGTGAGGGGGCAATTTAGAGACCCTAGAACTCCCTCCTTCATTTCTGCTTCTTGTCATTGCACCAACTTCCCCAAAGGAAACACCTAGTACTGACGACATCCCTTCCTGGTGTGATTCGTAAGAGAAAATACAGCTTCTCTGGTGCTCAGCGTACCCACCAAAACACTGCCCCCCGCATTTTACATATTGGTGTTTTCTCCCTCTTTCTTTACTTAATTTTCTCTCTCTCTCTCTCTCTCTCTCACACACACACACACACATGTGCACACATACATGCATACCCATGTACAAAGTCTGACTGGCAATTAATTTTCAGTAGAAACTATTGGTATTTGTAGTGCTGCTCTGTCACATAGGTGAAAAGATATACTTACAGCGTAAGAGCTACCCTGTGACAATCGTTTTTCCATGTTGCTTAAAGTTATACTTGAAATGAATCAGTACCAGGTCCTGGAAAGAACCCAGGTCTGAGAACCTGGAAGCCCAAATTCTAAGTTTTTGGGCTGAGCTCTGTTACTAACTTGCAGTCTGACCTTGGACAAGTTGTTTATCTCTGTGACCACATTCCATCTTTACTGGATGATTTTAAAGATTCTTTCCAGTTCTGACATTATATACGTCTAAACAGACTTGTTCTTTTAAATGCTCTTTTAGCACATCTCTGAAACCTCTTCTGTTTAAAAAATAACTTGTTTAAGGTGGCTTCTTTCTGGATATCAAACATGTTTGCTTCCATTCCTTATACAGGTCCAACCCAAGACATGACACCTATAGGAGGGCCCTGTCCCAGAGTTCTCTTGTTGGCACTACTGCTCTTGATCCAGTCAACCAGGACTTCTTTCCCTTAGAGGAACCTACTCGGGATCCCCTCTGGTCCTCTTCCTCTCCACAGGGTGCTAGGTCTGTATGGTGGGATTTGCCCACCTGGATCCCCCTTCCCTCTTCTAAATCAAGTTCTCCTTACTCAGGAAACCCAGGGTTCCCTTCTTGTGAAATCTGAACCTGCTTCCAGGGCCTACTTGGGCTTCTACTCCTCCCTGTCTTTTTAGGGTAGATTATACTGCCCAAAGTGTGGCCAAGGGGTGGCTGTTTGTGGAGCATGTGTGTGGAGTTGTAGATAGAGCTTAGATATGTGGGGAGGAGTCTACACACTTATACACAAGTCTCTTTCGGGTCAGTATGGACAGAAGGGTAGGTGGTCTGCTGAACGGGGGTTGGAAACACCCATTTGCATAATCATATTAAGCTTACAAATTTTGGGGATGGGTCTGCCTGTGAGCTACACTATCTTGCAAAGAGAGGCTTAAAGCAGTGAAGAAAATTGGCTCTTAGACTCTATGAGTTACCTTTGGTCACAAAGGAGGACCCTCTCTCTGGAGTGAGTGGACAGTAAAAAGAGGATGGGAAGCCACAGATTTTTCATCTTGGCTCTAGCTAGATTAAAGTTCTGGACACAAAGGTAATTTACGATTTCTTGTCTGGACTTCATCCTGCCAGACTAGAGTTATGATCTTGTGAGCACAAAGTGTAACAATATATTAGCAGTAATAATAATGACAATAGATTACTGAGCCTAACCTGATTCCCCTGTTGACATTATTTCTCTCTATTTGTGTTGGTCTATTTTCTTTCAATCCACCCCACCCCCATAAAGATCATTAGTTAAAGCAAAGCAATCTCTTTGGGCTGACCTAGCCAACCCTCAATTAACTAGTACATCTGAGGCCAGAGATGTAATAAATGGTCTATTAAAAAGCATGTAAATCACAGACTTCATTTAACTACTTCTCACATCACAGTGTTTTTCAAGATTAGAAGTAGTGATTTTGCAAGATCTTTAAATTATATTATTATGATATTTCAAAAGAATCAAGATGGAAAAGTATGTGCCCTTTAAAATGGTTTTGAGTTGTAGTTCTACCCAAGTCAAAAAATTAGCTTGGGAAAATTCTACCCAGTCTATAAATTAGCTGGATGACATTGAACATGTTATTTACTCTCTGGGGCACTAAGTTTCTTTAACTGTAAAATGAGGGGGTTGGATTAGATGGTCTCTAAGGTTTCTTCCAAATCTAAGGTGTTATGATTGTCTATGATTTTATAAGCAGTTATGCCTAGAGCTATTTAGCAGAGAAGATTGCAGAATGTGAAAACCTTTAGGACTTAGCAAAGAAATGAAAAGACCATTCATCAGGAAATGGGGTCAAGTTAGAGAGCAAAGAGTATAGTTGCCTGAGCAACTCATGTTTGAAAAGAAATTATTACAGAGTTAAGCACAGGCCTTTGCAGGCCAAGGAGAAAGGAAAGAAACAGGAGCTGCATATTTTCCTGTTGCTGCCCTGGAAGAGGAATCATAAGATAGCTCTGCTTAACTTTCTGGAACAAGGTGAAATATGAAAGAAACAAACACATAAAATACCCAATTATAAGCTGGCTAGAGTTGTATCTGCTATAGCATTTTTCCTTAGTGTTTTAATCAAAGTCTCAAAGTCTGAAAGCCAACTGTCCATGGGTCCTTCAGTGGCTGCCCACAGCAGGCTCATTTTCCCTCCCTATTTCAGCATCAGAAATCCCTGGCTTAGTCCTTATGGGCTACTATAACAAAATACCATAAACTGCGTGGCTTATAAACAACAGAAATTCAATTCTCACAGTTCTAGAGGCTGAAAAGTCCAAGATCAGGTCATCAGCAGATTCAGTTTCTGGTGAGGACCTGCTTTCTGGTTCACAGAGGTTGCCACCTCCCTGTGTCTTCACGTGGTACAAGACGCAAGGGGTGTCCCACCCCCAGCTTTTCTTTTATAAGGACACTAATCTCATTTGTGAGAGATCTGCCCCCATGACCTAATCATCTCCCAAAAGCCCCATCTCTTAATACCATCACCTTGGTGGTTAGGATTTTAATATATGAATTGGGGGATGGTGGGGGGAGAGAGGAAGCAAACACTCAGACCATAACATATCCTCCAGATCCCCACAAGTATGATTCTGTGCTAAAGCTGAGGTTGAAAGCTGGTGTCAAGCCCACAAATCCTGTTAGTGATATTATTTAGGTTATTAAGTATGAAATGTCCGATTTCCTTAAGTACTAAATTTAACAGTTGATATCTCTGACGTTTCACTTTGACACTTCTTGTTTTATTTTTGTTGTGAAGGTACATCCTCAGTCTTTCAAACACATGGTTTGGCTTGTGATTATCTTTCAAATTTTTTTAGAGCAGTTTTTGTGAAACCAAGTCAAAAATTCATGTTATTTTTGAATATGAGTTCCGTTGTGAAACGAATGCAGCACAGACAGCTCAAAATATCAACGAAGTTTAGGAAAGTTGTGGCTAATGAATGCACAGCACATCGATGGCTGGAGAAGTTCCGGTCTGGTGATTTTAATCTTGAAAGTGAGCCACGTGGGCAACCTGAGACCAAGGTGGATAATGATGAGCTGAGAGCTATAGTGGAAGTGAATCCATCTCAACCTACACATGAATTAGCAGCAAGGTTTGATGTTACTATTTTGACATTATTGGGACATTTGAAACAAATGGGCAAGGTAAAGAAGCTGGATAGATGGGTTCCGCATGAATTAAATGGGTGTCGGAAGAGAAATCATCTCAAAGCTTGCCCTTCTTTGCCGTCACGACATAAAGGTGAACCATTTCTACACCATATTATTACAGGTGATGAAAAGGGATACTTTTTGACAATTGCAAGCATTTGGCACAATGGTTGGATAAAGATGAAGTGCCGACACACAGTCCAAAACCGAATATTCATCAAAAAAAAGCTAATGGTGTCAGGTGGTCCAGCACTGGTATTATCCACTACAGCTTCATGAAACCTGGTCAATTAATTGTTACAGCAGATGTCTGCTGCAACCAATTGGATGAAATGATGAGGATGCTTGTGATTAAGCAGCTGAGATTGGTCAACAGAGACAGGCCAGTCCTCTTGTAAGACAATGCTCGATCACATGTCACACAAACAACCCTGCTCAAACTACAGAGGCTGGATTTGGAAACTCTCTGTCATCCACCGTATTCACCTGACCTTGCACCAACTGACTACCACTTCTTCCAGGCTTTGGACCACGTCTTGCAAGGAAAAATATTCAATTCTCCCCAAGCTGTGCAAAATGCTTTTTGCGATTTCATCACCACTCGCTCTCCGGGCTTCTTTGCTGCTGGTATAAATAAGCTACCGTTAAGATGGCAAAACTGTGTCATAGTCTGGCTTATACTTTAACTGTACTGCTTTTTGTTGGAGATATCATAAACTATACTTTTGATTTGAAATCAGACATTTCATTTTTAATGACCTAAGACAGTGAGAGATTCAACTTTCTGGTTAAACTAAATCATGACAGAGCCAACCAAAGTACTTATTCAACCCAAGGCTACAAACTTTCCCAGAAAACATGGATGTCACCAGAAGGAATGGCCCCTTAGTCTTGTATCTGCCTGCTAAAGAGGAGGTGAGGAACTATACAGTTTATCTTGGAAGTTCCACCACATCAAGAGAAAACAAATTCGCATCTGACTCCACATGCTTTGTAATTGATCAAAATACAGAAAATTACAGAGATGGGGTAGGAAGGAAATAGTAACAAAAGCCTTATAAAATCTCAGATCTAGCTACTCAGCTCTTGAATAAACAAAATTTGTTTGTATTTCTGATAGTTATAATATTAAAATTTGAATATGTAGGATGTAAATACGTATTGTCAATGAATTTCCTTATGTTCAGAAAGTCAGATTTCTTGAGAATCTAGACAATTTTCACTGTATTTATGTTTCTGAAATCTGACTCAATTTCTTCTATGATGTATTTTTGCAAATCTCTTTTTGTTAGAATATTTTGTTGAACACAAAGAATGTGCTAACAATGGTCTGGGAAATAGACACTCGATATCTGTCAGAAGAACACTCTTATAGTATTATGCTATTTTTTTGGGAGAACCACACAAAAACATTTGCTTTTGTATGTCTATAACATATAGGCATGCCGGCTACAAATAGAAGAAGTCTGAAAGAATATGTACAAACCTCTTAAGAGTGGTTACCTCTGGAGGATTAGCTGCGGGGGGTGGGAGGTGGTGAAAAGAAGATATATTTTTGCTTTCTAGATTTCCACTTGCTTGTGGTAGGTAAGATTCACCAAACGCATACAAGTTAAAGCACAAGCAAGCATATGGAAACCATTAAAAAATTGGAGACAGAATAAGAAATAATCAATTATAAATAAGCTATGTATAAATTTGACAAACTACTCATGAGATGTATCACATAACCACTTATGTACCAGTTCTTCCATAATTATGCATATATTATTGTGCTAGCTTTACCAGACTTCCATTTTGCTAATGCTATGGATTTTGGGGTTTTATTTTCATTAAAACTTAAAGGGGGAGAAAAAATGCTTTCCAAAGACTGGTAAGTCAATAGTTAATGCACTGGTCTTTTATTCCTATATATTCTTTTTAGAAACTCATACACACATTTATGTGAACCATCACCTTATTTCACACTATTAAAAGAAAAACCTTAGACAAATTAAATTTATTAGAGTTTATTTGAGCAAAAAATGATTCATGAATTGGGCAACACTCTGAACCAGAAGAGGTTGAGAGAGCTCCCCCCAGCAGTATGAGCAGAAGTTTTTATAGGCCAAACATGGAAGCAAAGCAGAAAAACCACTTGATTGGCTGCAGTTAGGTGGCATGGTCTTATTTGGGCATGCTTTTATCAGTCGGCTGCCTGTGATTGACTGAAGCTTGGCTGTTATGAAATATTCTCCTAAGTTAGGTTTTCTGTTTGTTTTTGTATAGAAACTAAAAGCGTGGAGATAGCCTCAAGCCAATGACATTCTGCTTATTTAATTTAACAACGCTGATTAAATGGCAGTGTAGTACGATAAAAACAACATGACACAGAGTTAGACAACCAGTCCAGGTTCTATCGCTGACTCACTGGGTAACCACTGCTGCTTAATACCTATGGGATCTGGTTTAATCCCCTTAAAAACAAAATCCATGACTCAAAAAGGAAGAGAATGGTATCTCTCTTGGTGGATATGTGTCTCCAAAGCTGTCAAAAACTTTGTTAAACAGCCTACTAAGCAACGCGAAAGATGACATCTGAAAAGGCACTGAAAGAGTTATCAGTGTCCTGTCCTTGCGTTTGGTATGTGTTTCCCCTGCTTCCTCCATGTTTTGTTCAAGTACCACACTGTGTAGTTATGAGGGGCACCAGGGCCAGTTTTTCATACTTCTCTCCCCTCGTCTGCTCCTTCTCCACTCTCAGGTATGAGAGAAATCCCAAACCCAGGCCCTCCAACCCAACCTTCACATTGTAGCTAGCATGATCTTCCTAAGACATATGTCTAACAATGTCACCCTAGTGTAAAGTTCCTTACTGTGGTTCCCCTCCATCTACAACCAAGTCCATCCCCATTGCTCGGCATAAAAGGCCCTTTAAGCCATGGCCCCAGTGTACCTTTCTGCCTCCTCCTGCCTTCCATATTATGTTGCTGCCAATTCCCACCCCATTCCCACATGCAAAATTAGACATAGGAAAATGTCTCTAGTTTACTATATGCAGGCCCGTATTCTCTTAGCAAAATTCCCAGAGGCCAGAGGTATTTCAGAATTAATATTTTTTTTAGGTTTTTGACAAGTAACCCCATACTTATGCTGTATATTACACAACACCCAGCAGGATCTAAGGCATCAACTCATCATCAGACACATAAGTATTTCTGCTGGAAACTTAGAATATTCACATTAAGTGTGGCAAGTTTGTAAATGACCTGAGGTCAGTTCAGATCTGGTTTTCCACTGAGCCATGTATCTTCCCTTGGCCCCCTCCAGACATATTATTCACCCTTCTCCACCTGCTCTGTGCCCTGGAAACTGACCTATCTGGCCTTCAGCTCCATACTCCCTTGCCTCTAGGCTTCTGATGGGGTACAGCCAATGGAGAGCCCATCAAGCTCTGTAGGAAGGTTGGGGTATTTCCCTTGCCTAAAGGATTTCAACGCTTAATGTAGCTCTTAGGCAGTCATCTTTCCCCAACTCTTTTTTTCTGAGTTCCAAGAACCACTCTCTCCTCACATCTCCTTGGGTCTAGAGGGTACAACAGCTCTGCTGTTTCTAGTGCCAGTGTACTGTCCCATATCACACTACTATCCCTGATGCCAGCACTAGTCCCATAGTTTCTCTGCACTCCACCCACACCTTTATACGTAGTCTCTTTATTAAACTCTCTTCAAGTGATCCCAATTTGAGAATGCCATCTGTTTCTTCCTGATGGGTCCCTGACAAATGCAGCACACCAATGAGTTCAGGTTATATCAGGTATAATTTTCTTGCTTAATAGGTTAAGAAAAAGCCTTCAGTTTTTAGAACTTTTTGGATTTTGGAATGACAGATAGTATATTGTGAACTTATACATTATACTGTTTCTTCTGTTTTATATACACACACATATATATATTTGAGAGATAGGGTCTTGCTCTATTTCCCAGGCTGGAATGCAGTGGTGCAATCATAGCTCACTGCAGCCTCAAATGCTTGGACTCCAGTGATCCTCCTGCCTGAGCCTCCTGCGTAGCTGGGAGCTGCCACCATGAGGCCCACCTTCTTTCTTCTGTTTAACACACACCGTTCTCTCTATTTGGAATGCCCTTCTTCTTCTTGTCCACCTGGCTGACTTCCATTTAGACTTTAAACATCATATGTCCAGAGAACTTAAAGGGTAAACTCTCACTGACCAATCCCCTGTAGACAACCCACCATCCAACAGTCCTGAGTCCAGAACAGCTTTGGAAAACTTGTGTGAGCATGGGGCTTGCAGGAATAAACCTCACCCAGGAAAGTGATGGGCTCACAGGTACTGCTACTGTTACATATGTTAAATACATATTGAATAAAAGGTTTAAAATTTCTTAATATTGCTGTATGATTCAAGAAAACAATGTGTAAATATACTCATAAATGACTAAAATTCAGTGGTTTTTAAAAAACTTCTGATCACTGCCCACACCAAAGACTCACAGACAAAACATACACAGAAATTTTTGAAAAATACTCTTACTATGTGCAGTACATGTAGGCATTTTCTATATCACTTTTTAAAAATATTGATCACATCCTAGGAATAGTCATGCCATGCAGAGTGTGGAAAACACCAAACCAAGCATTATTCATTGACAAATGCTCCCAAACTTTGTCAAACAAAGAACCAAATGGTTAATTAAAATTTTAAATCCAGCTTAGTTTTCTGCCATTTACACTTTCACTGTTGTTTCTTCCCATTTTCAGTGACTTGCTCTCCTGAGCCGGGGCAGGAATTCCTGTCCTAAAGTTGGATGACATCTGGCTGGAACCATACAATGTGTGCTGAGACAGAAACCAGAGCAGCCAGCAATCTGGGAGTTGGGGCTGTCATAGCCAATTTTGGATATTTGGTCACCTTATCCGAGATTACCTGTACAGTCACTTTTTTTTAGTCTCTCAGAAGGCAGCTTTTATTGTGTAATTTAAAAAGAATATTTTATGTTGTTTAATGATCTGGGTTAATTTTAAACAAGGATTTATGAAACGTGAGCTGGTGTCAGGAAAATACAGATCAATTGTTGCTTCCCTAGAGGAAGTAGTGGTGCTTTTAATAATAGATCTTAATAAAGTATCTATATTTCTTTTAGGCCTTAAAAAAGAAACAAAGGAAAATATGGCTTGAGTAATGTTTTTTTTGGTGTATATGAAAACTAAATTGTGCATGGCCTGAATAAGAAAAAAAATTGTTCTAATTAGACTCTTGGTTGTAGCAAACAGATATTTATTTAGGCCTCCTTAAGAAAAGGTGTTATGCGAGATGTCTGTAAGAAATGGCTAAAGAAAAAAAAAGAAAAAGAAAAGATGTTAATTATATGGATATCATGTCATATAGGATTAACACTGGCTGTATGTGACAGAAATCCAAAATAGTGATGTCTTAAATAAGATAGTATCGGTATACTTCTCTCCAGCTTCATGACAATGTCTATGGTCTCTGGTTCTCGACTAAAATGATAATGGCCTCTTACAAAGTATACCTGTTTTCATTTTTGCCTCTTCTTCAGTGGTGTTCAACCAGAGAAGCAGAACCATATGGATGAAAATATATATACATACACACACATACACACACACACACACACACACGCACATACACATACACATATACACATACATATATAACAAATATACAAAATATCACATATTTTATATGTAAAAATTTAAACAAAAATAAATAAAACACAAAATCATTTCATATAAAAATATTTAAATATATAATAGATTATACATAACATTTTATATAACATATTTATATAACTATATTTTAAGATAGAAATATTCATGCAGTTGTTAACCATATAAATAATTAGTATGTAAATAATAAAAGTTTCGTTTAGGCAACTGTGGGAGCTGATTAAACAGTGTGTGTGGGTCTGGTGCCAGAGCCTGGGGTTGTCACCTAGAAAGAATGATGGATATGAGGAGGGGACACAAGGATCAACTAGAACCTGTGAAGATAAACTTGAATGTAAGAGGATGGACCTCTCACCACACCCAAGCCTCCAACTTTGATGAGGGTATGAATCCCACAGAAGCTGATGCCCTTAGTCATGGAGCTAAATGTGCTCCTGGCTGAGGACTTGCAGAAGCTGAAGTAGAGCATTTGGCAAGAGTTGAAGGACCTGTGGGCTGGATGTTGCCCCAGGCCAGCAAGGTGAGCCAGCAGCTTACAACATGAGCTGGAAAGTTGCCTGGGTCCTGCTCCAACCTTCTAAGTGTAACAATAGGCTACTGCTTCATTCTCACTTTTCAAATACTGTGCAAAATCTCTCCTGTGAGGCTCGCTAACCCTCAGTCATTTAGGGGAAAAAATTCTGAGAAAAATAATTACAGGTTAGCTAAACTGACACAAATCCTCTACACTCTCAATTAACTTCAACATGGCAGCAGTAGGCTTCATCTAAAAATAGAAATCAGACCATCATTCCTTCTTAAAGCCTTCCAAAGGCTTCCCATTGCATCTAGAATAAGATCCAATCTCTTTAATGTGGTTTACAAGGCTGCACAGAATCTGACCCCACTTCTTGGAGTTCTTTGCATTCTGTACCACTTCCTCCTTTATACCAGCTGTAACATCTGCCTGCAACACGCTTCCACTGACTGATCTTCACATCTCTAGCTCTTTCTTTTTATTCAGTTTCAGCTCAAAGTCACTTCCCCAGAGAACATCCTCCCTGCCCACTTAATCTAGAGAAGACCCCACACACCTTGATATTTTCTCTCACATCACTCTGTCTGAATAGTCCTTATCACCATCAGAAATTATCTTGTTTATTTATCATTTGCTTGTTTATTTTCTCTTTCCCACCACCATCACAATCAGAATGTAGCCTCTATAAGAACAAGGATTTTCTTGTTTTTCTGCCTGGCACATGATAGTGCTCAGTAAATGTTTGTTGATGGAATAAACAAAAATACTTGCAAACATATTAGATTTTTAGGGCTGCCATAACAAAGTACTACAGTAAGAGTTGTTTAAAATAACAGAATTTTTTTTCTCATGTTCTGGAGGCTACAAGTCCAGAATTAGGTGGTAATCGGGCCATGTTTCCTCTGAAGTCTCTAAGGAAGAATTCTTCCTTGCTTTTTCAGCTTTTGGTGGCCCCAGGAATTCCTTGGCTTGTGGCAGCGTAACTCCAATCTCTGCCTGTGTATTGACGTGGCCTTCTTCACTGTGTCTCTGTGCCCTTTCCTATTCTTAAAAGGACACCAGTCACTGAATTTAGGGTTCACTCTAAACCCTGGATGATTTCCTATTGAAATCCTTAATTATATCTTCAAAGATTATATTTCTTAAATAAAGTCACATTCATAGCTGCCCAGGATTGAGACTTGAACATATCTTTTTGGGGGACAAAATTCAATTCATTACAGGACTGATTAAATATTTCTATCATACTTGTTTCTGATTAAATATTTCTATCATACTTGTTTCTTCAACTGAGATGGCGTCCCTTATAGATTAGACTCTGAACTTGGGACTGACTATTACCATTACCAGTGAACACTATACTGCAAGAAATACAAACATTTGTAGGTAATGCAGAAAGAAGGGTTTTTACATTCTCTTGAAATATTAGAGAGGTGACAGTCAGGGTGTGGATGATAATTAATTGAATGTTTGCAGGGTCTAGAATTAGAAACTTATTTGATCACAAGGCTGTCAATGCATCCCTGGGGTACACTGGGTAGCTTAATGCTTACCAATACTTAGCAATGTGGTAAATTGCCTGGATTTGTAAATCATGTTTTTGACAATGTAATAGCTGGAAGGAGAAATGACCTTTGCATTTGTGTTAAAATTTAAGAGGCTTTAACAACAAACCATTCCACATTGCTGTTGGGAAGTTATTTG
Source organism: Eulemur rufifrons (assembly GCF_041146395.1). Classification (NCBI taxonomy): domain Eukaryota; kingdom Metazoa; phylum Chordata; class Mammalia; order Primates; family Lemuridae; genus Eulemur; species Eulemur rufifrons. The sequence goes on from NC_090984.1 coordinate 55,413,704, forward strand.
AAAAACTGGCTTGTTGGAGCTAGTTGCTTTGGAAGGAATTTAAAGCAAAACATTACAGGAGAAGCTCAGTATTTCCTGTGAAAACTTGAGATATACTCCCCGCCCCTTGCTCTTAAAGAATCCATTCAAGGGGAAGAAGAGAGAAGACTTTGATCATTAAGAGAACTGTTCAGTGTTAGAAGTGAAGGCACCAGTCCAGCGTGAAGAGCTGGAAGTAAGGAATATAAAGTTCAGCCACCTGAGTTCAGATTTCTAACTACCAAAGCCCCCTGACCATGGGATAAGTAGGTTCCTTGCTTTGGGTCAGAGAGCACAACAACAACAACAACAACAAAATTCTGGGACCTTAAAAGAAACAAGAACTTCTAAGTATTTACCTAATTGGGATGCCAGGCCTTACAAAGAAGATCCATAACATCTGACATATTTACTCCTGGAATCTAGCAGCCACCAGAGATAGATTTAAAACCCAGAGTAATGCTTGGGGGTGGGGACTGAGAAGAGAAATGCCTGGTCTCTTCCGGCTCTTGTGAGGAAGGGTGTTTTTTGGTCCATTGTCCTTGTGAAAATTCTATCATCATCCTCCAGAAATCAAGGTCAGGAGACAGTCACAGTGTCAAGCTCACCTGACCCCATAAACAAAAAGGCTTGGTAGATATGATAGTTCCTCCCTCCCTCTGTGGTTGGCCCTGACCCTGGTCTTAAAGGAGCCAGAGGGCTTTTCAATGGGGGTCAAGAGGTTGGCCCTAACTCTAACGGTGAACAAATATGGTCAAATCCTTATGCTGGGAATCCTGCCTGCTTTCTAGGTAACTCTGGAACCCCAGTGCTACTGAATTTGAATCAACACATTGGGAGTGGGGTGGGGTGGGACAATGCAACTACCTAACTAGACCAGAAAATCCAACAGGTATTATCACCAATAGAGCTTTAGAGATTTCCAACAATCCTTTAGGAGACTGGGAATAGCCTGTGAGTTGGAGGCGGTCTAATTGCCCTAAGTAAAATACAGCACAGCTGTCCCATGCTTTATCTTGTGGTTTCAACCCATTCCCCACCCCATAACCCCTCCTACCCTTCCCACCTCCATGCCACAATGCTTTTAGAACTTGTGTGGTGAGATGTACAAGAAGCTGCAAATATTGTTCTCAAGGAAGTATACTGCGTGATGGGAAGGAGAGGGTTTTACTCACCAAAAATCCTTTTGGAAAGGGAGAGCTGTCTGTTGGAAAAGTTCTTTGATAATTGCTTGGGGGAAGAAACTGACACCTGAGGGGTCCAGATTTTGGTGTACTATCTGCAGCAGACAAGTGAATGGTTTTGTTGTTTGCTCCATAGAGGGAGACGGAAGAGGAGAGAGGAAAGATAAAAGAGGTGGAATGGCCGGGCGCGGTGGCTCACGCCTGTAATCCTAGCACTCTGGGAGGCCGAGGCGGGTGGATTGCTCAAGGTCAGGAGTTCGAGACCAGCCTGAGCAAGAGCGAGACCCCCGTCTCTACTAAAAAAATAGAAAGAAATTATCTGGCCAACTAAAATATATATAGAAAAAATTAGCCGGGCATGGTGGCGCATGCCTGTAGTCCCAGCTACTCGGGAGGCTGAGGCAGTAGAATCGCTTAAGCCCAGGAGTTTGAGGTTGCTGTGAGCTAGGCTGATGCCACGGCACTCACTCTAGCCCGGGCAACAAAGCGAGACTCTGTCTCAAAAAAAAAAAAAAAAAAGGAGGTGGAATGCAATCAGAAGATGTGACCTCCCTGCCACCCTGTCACTTGAGGGCAGGAGGTGGCTTTAACAGCATTAAAACTGTTTCAAAATTTCTGCCTTTAAAATATTCCAAGAAGCATATAAAGGATGCTAAAAGTGTGAACTCCTTTCAAGTACCATTATCTTGGATAAAAGGTAGAAAAAGAAGAAAAGAAAAAAATTTTTTTAAAGAAAAAAACCTTTGCATATAAGGCTTTCCTAGCTTCTAGAAAAAAACCTGGTGCTCCAAATTATTTGCTGAATGAGTGACTCTCCTGCCATTCCCCACCCTCCCAACCTGTACCTCACACTCCAGCAACACTGAACTACCTGTATTTCCTATTTGCCATGTTCTCTCTCACTGTGTATCTTCTGTTTGGAGTATTCTCCCTTCCCTACTCCCATACCCAAAGCACACTCTCTTGTCCACTAAACAAGTTCCTACTCATTTTTCTCCCTGCCTCCAACTACCTTCCATGGGCATGGCTGGCTTTCTCATCCCATTTTTGAGGTTTCAACTCAAAAATCACATAACTTCTCATTAAGGCCATCTCTGGCCATATACGAAAATGTGAGCAACCTCTCCATCAAATCTTCATAGCCTCCTTCTGTGCTTTATTTTTCCTCTCAGTTCTTAGTAATATTCAACATACTATATATTTTACTTATTTAATTTGTTGTCTGCCTTCCTCAGTAAAATATAAAATCTATGGAGACAGGGATTTTTGACTTTTTGCCTGATACTCTATCCACGATGCCTAGAATAGGATTTGACACACAGCAAGTGCTTAATATGTAGGATGGATGGATGGATGGATGGATAGCTGATTGAGGCCTCAGCTCAGGAACCATTTGCACCTGAAGCCCCCAGGCAGATTTAAATGTTCCTCTTCTCTGTACATATATTTTCTTATCATATTGTACTTGTTTGTCTGTGTGTTGCTCTCTCCTCTGACCTAAAAACTAATTTAAGGTCCAGGGCCTCACTGATTCATCTTTATATACTTAGAAGTGAATTCTTAGTGCTTGGTATATGATGTGTCATTGAACAAATGAATGATTATTACCCCATTTTACAGATGAGGAAATTGAGGTTCAAAAAAGATAACTTCTAAGGATATAACTAGTAACTTGGAGAGGCAAGACACTAACCCAAACATACGTCAGGTGCCCCCTTTGTTACTCCTTGTCACACTACTTTTCTTTTTCATCCTACCACCTCTGCTTACCATGTTCTGTCCTGCCCCTATATTTTCTATTTATTCATATTCTACCCACTACTAAGTACTAGTTCAAATCTTACTATTCAATGAAATATTCCCTGATGACTCTTATTCACATTTGTCCCTTTTCTCCAAAAAGCTTCTGAGATAACTCTCAGGGTAAATGGGGGAGGTTATGAAGTGGAGTATGTGGCTTAGGGCAATGGCTTATCCAAATCCTAACTGCCTTTTACACTCCATATTCAGGCTGTTGCAAAGGCCTATTTGTTTTGCAGGTAATGGACAAAGAACTAATCCCACCCTCCACTGGTCCCCAATTTCAGGTAGTGTTCTCTCATGATATAGATATCTCTCCTAAGGATTTATGTGGCTGATGATGGATGCAATTGCGTTTTTTTGTTTGTTTTTTTTTTTTATTTGAGACAGAGTCTCACTCTGTTGCCCACGCTAGAGTGCCATGGCATCAGCCTAACTCACAGCAACCTCAAACTCCTGGGCTCAAGCGATCCTCCCGACTGAGCCTCCCAAGTAGATAGGACTACAGGCATACACCACCAAGATCAGCTAATTTTTTCTATTTTTAGTAGAGATGGGGTCTCACTCTTTGCCCAGGCTGGTCTGGAACTCCTGAGCTCAGGCAATTCTCCTGCCTTGGCCTCCCAGAGTGCTAGGATTATAGGCGTGAGCCACCACCACACCAAGCCTGGTGATAGATGCAATTGTCTGTATGATTTGGTTGAGCTGAGTTCCCCAGGAAAAGCTGCAGAATGGGGCATGTTTTTAAGGGTTATCTGGACAAACAGCATCCCTACCTTGGGATTAGCACTCAGGACACCTAAAGCTTTTCTCCTTTCTTCTCCATCTCTGCTTCTGTTGGAAGCAAGGACTTTAACCCTTCCCAAATCTGACTCCTCCAGGGTTCCTACATGAGAAGCAAACACTTATTTCCTAGTAGTTATTTCTTCATATTAACACATTCAAAATAGAAACTTACTTTTCATTGGCCCAGCTGCTTCTTTTTTGGTACAGGAAAATATACCAATATTAGATTTTGTTGTCAACGGTCCTTGGAAAGCAATGACAAACGTTGCTTAGAGTTGAAAAAGTATGTTTTATACTTGCTCTCATTTCCTCATCTCTCAGGGTAAGACAATTACAATCAGAACCTGTAAAAATCCACAATAAATTCTTCTGTAATGCCTGTTATACTTAAAATCCTTAGTAGACACCTTAGCTGTATTAGATACCTTATTCACTAATAATGTGCCCCCTTAGTTTTTAACTGTACTACATTTGGCACTAAATTGTGTCTACATAAAATGTTGAAATCTCTATAATTTGGGAACTAGTAATGAACTAAAAGTGCAGGTTTGGTTATTAGACTACCTGTGTTCAAATCCCACCTTTATCATTTATCAGCTGTGTGATATTAAGTTCCTTAACGTCTCGGAGTCTTGTTTCCTTCATTTTAAAATAGGATCCTGGCCGGGCGCGGTGGCTCACGCCTGTAATCCTAGCACTCTGGGAGGCCGAGGTGGGCGGATCATTTGAGCTCAGGAGTTCGAGACCAGCCTGAGCAAGAGCGAGACCCCATCTCTACTAAAAATAGAAAGAAACTATATGGACAGCTAAAAATATATATAGAAAAAATTAGCCGGGCATGGTGGTGCATGCCTGTAGTCCCAGCTACTCGGGAGGCTGAGACAGGAGGATCGCTCGAGCTCAGGAGTTTGAGGTTGCTGTGAGCTAGGCTGATGCCACGGCACTCACTCTAGCCTGGGCAACAGAGTGAAACTCTGTCTCAAAAAAAAAAAAAAAAAAAAATAGGATCCTATCACTTCATAAAGTAATTGTATTTAACATACAAATGTTAATTAATAAATAATGATAATAGCTCTTTGAGGGTGTATTCCATTAGGAATTACGTGGAGCACTTCATGTGCATTTTATCTAATTGTCAGAACATTCTGAAGAAACTTAAGACGCTAAGCACAGAGCTTTGTACATTGTAGACAACCAACATATATCGAACGAATGAGGCAGAGAGAAGCTACCACAGTCCGCAGTTGGCAGGCCATTTGTAGAGGACGGAGTGGAGTCCAGTTATGTTTCACCACAAAGCCCATGACGCTGACCTCTACACTATATTTCCTTGGGCAATGTACAAAACGCTGAATACAGTCCTGGCACAGAGAGCCCCTAATACAAGGCGTTTTGTTTATCACCGGTCCTCTGCATCAGAGAGGACTCCCCAGTGGGCTTTGAACGCTAACTTGCCAGTTTCCAGTCGGAGCCTACTGGCCAGGGATATGGCGTTTCCTTAAGCAAGGCTTAGGGGTGAAATGGAAAATGCACGCGTTTTCATTCTTCTATTCTCTCTCCCCGGAAATTACCGGAAGAGTGGCGTTAAAGTTGGGGGTGCGCCTCTGGAGTCCTGTCCCCTGGGACCGGCCGGCCACGCGAAGGCGACAACGGCCCTGAAATCGCGGGAATCTGTTTCCAGTCGGACCGCGTTCCTGGGCGCTTCCGAACGCCGCGCCTGCGCGCTCAGCCCGTCGCCGTGCCGGCCCCTGCGGACGTGCGCTGGCTGCCTTCGCGGCGCCTGGGCCGTGAGATGTGCCGTTCCCGGGCCCTTTCCAGCTCCAGGTGCGTGAGAAGGACTTCAGAAACCCGGGTGTGAGGTGGAACGACCCCCGGGGAGGGTCGGGCATGGTTCGATACTGCTAAGGTGCCTGGGGACCCAGAACGGGGGCTCCACGACCTCAGCTCCTGAGCTCCATTTCCTTTCACACTTCCCCGCCTTTTGAGTGCGTCGAACCGGGAGCAGGAATCTCTGAGGAACGCGCGGAAGGGATGCTTTTTCTTACTGTGGCTCGTATCACATGTGGCATTTTTTTTTTTTTTCCTGGCCTCGGCCAAAGCAGTTTTCACCCTTGCCCTTCTTTTCCTGGCGTGGGATTTTGCAGTTTTTGGACGCGGCTCGACCACTAAATGCTTATTGGTTGTGGGCGATTAGGGTGAGAACTAGATATCCGTGTCCTTTGTCCAGTGTAGTCCCACTGGGAGGGAGAGGTGAATGTTCAAGGCCACGAGAGTGGTCCGGGGGGAATGGGGCATAAGAAGTTAAGAAGAGGGAAAGGCTGTGACAAATGCCGACAGAGATTATTCCCCAACTGAAAGTTGTTTGTTTTTCTCAGGTCTTTAATTCCTTGTACATTTACTTTTGTGATATCCTCACTTCATTTTAATGGTATTAGTTAAGACAAGAAAATCAACGTCTTTCAGCCTTGAGACAGCATTGGGTTTTATTGAGGTCAGTTTTTACAGTCTTCCAGCGGAATGTGTCTTGCCCTTGTCAGAATAACTTCCGGGTTGAACCATTGAGCAGATCTACTATTTTTTAAAATTTCAGTTTAACATTAAAGAAATTACACAGTTGTGAGGGATTGGTTTTTTTAAATGTTATCGACAAAAAAAAAACAAAAACAAAAACAAAAAAAAACAAAACCAGTCAGTGGAGAGGACAGTCAGTTGAAATGGGTTTTGGAACTCTTACGAGCACTCTTGTATAATAAGTACGTGGGGGACTGCACTTGGAGCGGTGAGGATCCCTAACCTGACACTTACAAATAGGAGATGAGATCACCCACTTGCACCAATCGTTGTAACAACATAAGGCTCCCAGTAAGTGCTTTCGCACGTGGTAGAAGGCAAGTGACAATAGTATCCAGTCCTAGTGCTGGTGATGATTGATCCAGCATAGTCTTGTTTGGGCACAGAAGATGTAGGTAGCCAATCCCTGTTATGATCAGAGATAGTTGTCTAGCGTGTGACTTTTTAAGGCATGTTACACATAAGCATTTTTTAAAGGGAAGGAGAAGCATATTAAAAGAATTGAGTCTGGGTCAAGATCTAAATCCTATGTGTGATCGTTCAGTCCTGACCTTAGGCAATTACTAGACTTTGCTTGGCTGGCCTCATGGGGGCCCATACTGGACTTGGTACATGGCCAGGGCACTGCCGTTTTCTGGAGGGAGTTTCAGTCAGAGACTCACCCTTCCCCTCCTGCTAGCCATGCTCATACGATGACTTCTTACCTCCATTTGGAGGCCCTCATATCCGACCCTGGCTGAGGTTCTTTTTTCTCTATTTTTGACTCAGGTCCTTTCCACTCATAGACCTCCCCTCTTCCTCTCCTATCCCAATGGTCCATGTGGCAGGAGCCTTTGTTAGGGGCCCCGCTGCAGTGAGAGGATTTCTTCAAGTGCACTGCATCCATGTGACCCTCACCTAGTGTCCTTCTGTTTAATGGACCGGTAACCAGTGCCTTTTTTGCCTATTGCTTCCACTGTAGCAGTAAGTGAATAAAGGCTTATTACTTTCAGTCTGGCTCATTGTCCTGATTGACTACCTTGATACCTAATTGTTCTATGGGAATTAAATAAATTGCCAAGTTCTTGGCAGTTCACTGGATTCATGATTTGATTTTAATCCTCATGACTTTTGCTCTGTTGTCAGCCTGTTTAGGGATTTTGGAGGTTGTTCATCTGTAATTTCTCTCTTAATGTGGTGAAAATGCATATCCATAGCACCAACAGCTGATTGTTGCTATGATGGAAATCTGGATATATGTTATATTTTATAAATTAATATAGTGGTTTGCAGTCACCTTATTTTGTTTTGCTTTGATTTGTGTGGCGTTTTGGCCTCTAATTAGATGATTTTTTTTGATAAATATTTTAGAATAATAGGGTCAAGTGAAGACAACTGAACACTGTTGCTTTCTTTACTAATCTTGTCTCATCCTATGGGCCCAGATCTTTATAACCTTAATAGATTACTTGGCCAATTTGAATAAAGTGATTGATTTGTTGTAGGTTCCTCTGTCTAGTCTTATGTGAAGAGGTGTGTTAGGAACAGCTTTCACAAATGCTTTTGCCTCTTCCTACAGAAGTTGCACAAAACAATATTTATCTTTGCTATATGGCATGCAATCTGATACTTTGTATTTAATTAAACAAAATTTATTAAACACTAAGTTGACTTCATTGTCCATTAATGAGTAGTGACCTGCAGTTTGAGAAACACTGTAATAAAGCAACTAGAAGAAGATATTTGCTCAATATTTTTTTTTGTTTCTGATTCAGATTGCTGAAGAGAACCACAATGGGTGTGTTTGTGATTTTGTATTTAAGGTGTCTTCATCATAACACAAATATGTTGAATGTTTGCCAAATCAGCTAACCAAAGAACTCTTGAGTTTCTGATAGACTTACCTGATATGCTTATCAACTCTGTGATCTCAACCACAGGACACAATGGAATGAGAGGACTAGCATGGGTTTTTTTTTTTTTTTTTTTTTATCTTTGACCCCCTTATTTAAGGGCAATGCAGTGGTAGAAGACTAATGAGAAGAAAATTGGCTTCTCAGATGAAAGAAAAGATAGGGTGTAAGGTGGTTGTGAAAGCACCTGTTAAACTTTTTGTATGTGTCTTACAGAGGTATATAGGGAAGGCATTTTTATCTTTATATTAATTCTAAGACTAAAATGACCCTTTTATTATGTTTCCTGACAAGTAAACCACACTCAACTTTCAATTACTTAGTAATAGATAAGTATATAAGTAACCAATTTGTCAATCTTATTGCCTCTGTATTTGTCTTTTGAGAATTACATAACAAACTGGAAAGGAGCAATAGAAAGAACTATAGTCAGTATGTTTATGTCTTAGAAACCCTAAAATTATTATTAAGGAGATGGGGTAATTTTAAAATTTGATTAGTGTTGAGCTAAATAATAACTTACATTTATATATTGCTTCATAGTTTTCCAACAAATTCACATGCATTATCTGCATGCATTCTCACAACTTGGTGTGGTAAGCAGTCCAGGAGACGTTTTCCCTATTTTACAGATGAGGAATCTGTTTTCTTCTTCTCATCATCAATTATATAGTGGCAAATCCAGGACTAGAACCTAGGTCTTCTGAGAATTTTCTCCCAGTCCACATTGTCCTTCTTGATCTAAAGAAGGAATTGAGAGTAAGTAGTATTAATGTTGTGGCTAAGAACTCCAACAGTGATAAGTGAAATGTTCTATTCTCAGAAAATGTCTACAATGTGCTATGACTGAATGCAACTACACCTTATTTTTAGCATTTTAATTCTTATACACTTTACCTTTCTATCCCCCATTTAAAAAAAAATGACAAAGCAACAAAATATTAACAAATCTTAATAGTGAGATAGGAAAATTGGAATTAAAAGGTCTGTTTAATGTTAAAAAATCAATTCAATCTTATGTACCATCTCAGAAAAATAGCTTAAAAATTATATAGATTTTTAGATATTTCTTTTCCTCATATCTGTATATGTGTGAAGTTAATTTTATGATTCTAAAGTATTCATCTAAAATGATTAACTTGTAAACATAGGAAAAGTCCAGATTCTCCTTTACCCTTAAGATCTTCAGCTAAAGAACATCTTAAATTATTTCTTTTCATATGAATAAAGAATTTTAAAATTAATTCATTTTTATTTTTAATTTTTAGACATCTGTGGAATTTAAGAACACTATGGAGCTCATCAGAGTGTATTACTGAAGAATATGATGGCTGAAAACAATTTTGAAGTGCGAAAGATTCAACAGCGTGTAGTAGCCAACAAATTACCTAGAAACAGGCCATATATTTGCAATATTTGCTTCAAGCACTTTGAAACACCATCAAAATTAGCTAGGCATTATCTCATTCATACTGGTCAAAAGCCATTTGAGTGTGACGTGTGTCACAAAACCTTTAGACAACTAGTTCATCTGGAGAGACATCAACTAACTCACAATATGCCTTTTAAATGTAATATTTGTCAGCGCCACTTTAAAAATTTGAAGACATTTGTGAAGCACCAACAACTTCACAATGAAACCTATCAGAATGATGTTAAACAGGTCAGAAGATTGCTGGAGGCCAAGCAAGAAAAGCCAGCGTATGGAGTGTTTAATACTTTTACCACAGAGGAGAGATGGGCATTACACCCCTGCTCTAAGTCTGATCCCACATATAGTACTACGAAGAGAGGAAAGAATGTTCATGCATGTACAATCTGTGGCAAGATGTTTCCGTCACAATCAAAACTTGATAGGCATGTTCTCACTCATACTGGTCAGAGGCCTTTTAAATGTGTCCTGTGTAGTAAATCTTTCCGACAGTCAACTCATTTAAAAATCCACCAACTGACACATTCAGAAGAAAGACCTTTTCAATGTTGTTTTTGTCAAAAAGGATTTAAGATTCAAAGCAAACTTCTGAAGCATAAACAAATCCATATGAGGAGTAAGACTTTTCAGGCTCTTTCATTAAAGGTGAAGAGTCCAGAATCATGCCCTCTGCCTAATAAATTAAATGCAAATCAAGATGGTTTTGAAAATGGTGATATGGATGAATCTGAGGAGAATAATCCACTTGATGTCCACTCTATTTATATTGTTCCTTTTCAATGTTCAGAGTGTGAAGAGTGTTTTGAATCAGAGCAGATTCTCAATGAGCACAAGTGTTTTCCTGCCAGAGGTGGCAAAATTCCAAACAGGCTCAAAAGAAGCTACAACTATAAAACCATTGTTAAAAAAATCCTGGCGAAGCTTAAACGTGCTGGGGGTAAAAAATTAGATAACTTTCAATCTGAGAAAAAAGTATTTAAAAGCAGTTTCTTGAAAAATCGTGATCATCTTTCTGGTGAGCAGAACTCCGAACAAACCCAGAGGACATTTATGGGCTCTCTTGGCAAAAATGGAACATACAAGACAGTTGGCAATAAAAAGAAGAAAACACTGACTTTACCATTTTCTTGGCAAAAGCAATTCCAGAGCCAAAATATGGGAAAAAATTTAAAAGGTATCCTTACAACAGAAAACATAATAACCATGGATAATTCAGTGAATAATAAAGACTTGGCAATCTATGGTTCACCAGGTGAGGAATTCTTTAGTAACTGTGAGGTACTTCAGTGTGGGTTATCAGTTCCAAGTGAAAACATACATACTGGACATAAGATGTGTCCTTGTGACAAATGTGAGAAAGTATTTCCTTCTGTCTCCAAACTACAAAGACACTATTTAATTCATACTGGACAAAGGCCTTTTGGCTGTAATGTTTGTGGGAAATCTTTTAGACAAGCAGCTCACTTAAAAAGACATACACAAACTCATATTGAAAAGAATCCTTATAGATCTCTTTACCCAGCAGAATTTGGAAATTTGAACAAACTTTTCATTCATTCTGGTGATAATGTTAACTGTAATGCTTCCCAACAAAGTCAGGCTCTTGGTTTTCAAAAACATGAGGTCTCAGAGTCAGATCAAATATCAGAAATAGACAGTAAGGCAGAATCAAAGGATTTAGTTCTTGGTACCCACTGTAGGCAGCCCTATCATTCTAATTCACTTTTAGAATCAGAGCAGGGCCATCATTATTACAGTTATGCAGGGCATCAGGAGAGAAATGAGCATGGCCTGCTTTACTATTGCAGTGTTTGTTCTAAAAGTTTCCGATCTCCTTCTAAACTGGAAAGACACTATCTAATTCACGCAGGGCAGAAACCATTTGAATGTTCAGTTTGTGGCAAAACATTCAGACAGGCTCCCCACTGGAAGAGACATCAACTTACTCACTTTAAAGAACGACCAAAAGAGAAAGTGGTTTTAGATTCGGTTGAGTAACTGAAACAATTGCTAATAATGTGTCGTCTCTGATGATCTTAAAGCCTGTATTATTTAAAATGCATTTTTATCAAAAGGCCTGCATTAGATTGATATCATAGGGAGTTGCTTGTCCCACATAGTAAGGAGGTAAAATACGTAGAAGATTAATATGTTTTAGGAACAGCCAAATTAATTTTTAGAAGGAAGAGCATGATTTGATGCCATGAAGTAAGCATTTATTTTATTTTAATATTATAAACATGTGCTTTGGCTGTATTGAAAGTTATAAATCTATGATGCTGTACAAATAATTCAGCCTCATTCACTTTTTAAAGGAATTATTTCCTTTAAGGAGACATGCCATCTCCTTTTGCCTTTTACCGTTTTGAGGTATACTCAAAAGACTGAGAGGCAAAAATTGGCTTTTAGTTCCAGCAAATAGCCCCTATATTTCATTTATTTTACCTTTCACGTGAAAGCATAATTTTGTCCACATACAGCTCAAACTGCATTGCAAAATGTTTTTTCTTGTAAGTTTAAGAAACTGTAGAGGCAATAAAAAGTGAAAATGGATGAGAAAATTATAGCAGCATTTTCACTGGTCTTTTCAAAGCTATTCTTAGAACTATGTGGTCATATCACCTCCTTTTCCTCAGGCAATGAAGATTCTTTTTTTGCCCAGACTGCAGTTGTCCTTCCCAAAAGAATTTAAAAGGAGAGAGGCTAGAACACACCCTTATACATTTACCATATTTGCTTACCAGGAATATTTTCCAAGTGCCATAGTCTTTTTGATAATATATATGCAGTTTTATCTTTTCAGAAGAATAAATGCAATTCTTCTATTTCCTTGTTAGTGGTTGACAACAGTAGTCATAGACTTAATACTCTCACCTAGAGATCTGTATCTCCGTAAAAGCTACATTTTAGTAAAACTTTCTTTTTATGCCTCTTTGAGTGGTCCGTAGATTAACTAAGCCTGTTCTACTAAGTTTTATCAAATGGCAGTGACTAGGTCTAGTTTTAGTTTTTATTCCTCTATGTTTTTGCCAGACTCTAATGCTAAAGAATGTTATTTTGTTCCTTATTAAATTTTTATTTAATTAGTAAGGTAGTCATTCCTGTATAGGAATAAGATGCTTACAGCGTTAAGGGTATCACTTCTAAACAGAACTGTCACAGTTTGGGAAATATTTTATTCTAAACTATGGAAGACTTACTCATAATTACAAATTGTCCTTCATATTTGTCATTCTTTATAAAATCTTTAAGAATGATATTTTCTAGCAATAAAAGAAACTAGCCATTTTGTTTCTAAGGTGAAAAGAACAAGTGGGTATTTAAGTGCACACTTAAATATTGTGAAAAGCCCTCTATTGAGAATGTGGATAAAGAAGTTTTGGATCATATTCTAAGAACTGTCTTTAGAGAGGAGGGACGAGGGAGGAAAGATGGGAGGTGGATTTCGTCTACTTCTTTTATCACAAGTGAATTTTAAGTAACTTGGGTTTAATATACAGAGATGAAACATGGCAGTATGAGTAAAATATCCAGTGATGTACAAGTGTGCCTGTGTTTTAAGTAGATGGAGACATCCAACTAAAGCAGAGAAGAATCACATGCTTTAAAGAATAATTTCTCTTAGGTTTCCTTGAGATAAGTTCCTCCAGTATAAGCAAGATAGTAATGGTTTACAGAATTCGCTTTACATGGAACTTTCCAAGAACACATCTGTTATATAAAAACAAGGAATAACTATTAATAGTTCATATTTTCTAAGAATAAATGTTCAAGAGTTTTTCCCATGTCTGAAATTACAGATTTTGGCATTTTCCTAGGCAATTTATGTAACTTTATTTTGTTGGAAGGAAGTGTCTTAAATACTTCTTTCCCAACCTAAACAGGGAGAATCTTGACAAGAGTGTTGTGCTTGTATGATTATGAGATTTTATTTGCTTAAGTGGTAATACTATATATTTTTTTTGGCCCATGCCTTTTTAAGCTGTTTCATATTGAAAGTTGGGATATTGTAAAAATTTTGTCAAAGATGTACTGTAGTGCTATTTGAAGTACCTGTAACAAAATACAGTCAGCCCTCTGTATCCACAAGTTCTGCATCCTCAAATTTACCTACTACAAATTGAAAATATTGGGGGGAAAAAGAGCACAATAATACAAATAAAAAATATAGTATAACAGCTATTTACATAGCATTAATGTTGTATTAGGTATTATAAGTAACCTAGAGATAATTTAAAGTATACAGGAGGAATTGTGTTGGTTATATGCAAATATTACACCATTTTTTGTAAGGGACTTGAGAATCCTTGGATTTTGGTGTCTGCAGAGGTCCTGGAACCAATCCCTTGTGAATACTGAGGGACAACTGTACTTGTTTACCTTTATTGTCATTGCAAGCTTCTTATGGAAATTTTATAGGAATGAAAATAATGTATACATCTATGTTAAGAAGATTAAACATTAGATGTTAAATGATGGTTTGCTGCATGCTAGAACTGTTAGTATTGTTGAATCAATTACTTTAGTTTTCTGAAAAAATAAACTTTATAAATCTCTTTAAAGACAAATAGAAGAATTTTTTGTTTGAGTGACTCCGGACTGTAGCATGATTATGTACTGAAGTAGTTTGATTGGCTGGTTGAGTTAGTAGAATTACTGTTTTTTGTTTTGTACTGCAATAAGGCCTATAATTTTAAGAAAAAAATGGATGTGTGTTTAAGGGAAGTAGATAGTGGTTAAAATTATTGAAAAACTCAAATTTCAGAATATTTTTAAAATAAAGTTTCAAGTTACATAGTTTGGACGGTTTTTTTTTTTTTAAAGAAGTGTCACATAGTATTGGAACAAGTTACTGATTGATTGCCAGATACTTTCGTGGGCCCATTTCAATCTACCTTCTACAATGAATTTACTTGGATATTTAATCATTTGCTTCCTTGTTCACTTACATTTCTTTGAGAGCTTCTTATCACCTACAAAAGAATATGTTAACTCCATTGCATATCATACTATCTACTTATTTATCTATTTATCCTCTTTGGCCTTCCTTTCCAGATTTGTATTAAAATAAATATCAGTTTCTTCAATACATATTAATATTATTCTAGTTATTCTTTCTGCCATCCATCATGTTTACCTTATATTAATTTAAATTAGACACAGACTCTTAAAATCTGTTCAAAGAAGAAATTTAGCTGAGTCAGATTTTATTCCTTTTTCTGTTCTTCCATGATGATGGGGGAAAACAGAAGTGCTGAAAACTGACTTGCAGAGAGCACAGATTTCAATGTACATGTTATGTAAGACAACCAATTAGAATTATAGACATCTTTAGGACATAGCAGCAGTCTTTGAAGTCTGAGTATTTTACAAGAATCCTTTGTTAAAAATAACATTTGCAAAGATTGTTTTATGATGCAGAACGCTATCTGCTCTTTAGAAGCTGTAGGAAAGGGAGGAACATTTAATCCCTGTCTTGTCGAGACTTCTGTTGCCAGTTAGAAGGGCTTAGAATTTAAGGGCTAGGTGCTGGAATTCTATTTGCGTTAAGAGAAAAAAGTAAATGTAACTGGAAAGAAAAGTGGTACAATGGTATTATTAGATGGAATATAGAACATCAAATATTTTGCATCTGCACTGGCAATCTTATAGTCAGTCATTGAAGTTTGAATTTATGTACTATTTCCTCTGAAAGCCTTTCTGATTTACCACCCAAGCACTCCACTCCCTGTGTTCCTGCTACTTTTTGTTCATAACTCCATTGTTACTGTTGATCTTCCACTAGAAACTAGTGTTTTTCAAACTTTAGTGTATATTGGGCTTGTTAAAAGCATAGTTTGCTGGGCTTCACCCTCAAGAGTTTCTGATTCAGTGTCTGGGTTTGGGTCCAAGATTTTGCATTTAGTAACTAACAGATTAGCTGTTGTCATCAGACTGTACTTTGAGAACCACTGAGCTGAACTACATGCTTCTGGAAAGCAACGGAATGCATATTTTTATGTTGTATACAGAGGGCTTAATACAGTGTCTGGCAAACATTAGGTCCTCAAATGTTTATTGAGTGTATGAAGGAAGAAATGAAAGACACAAATATTACCAATATTACATTTTCCTTAAATCTATAATTCCACTTAGACCCTTTCATTCACTCTCAGAGGAAGAGTTTGCTTTCTACTGTGTTGAGATCAAAGCCAATCCAACATATCCTCTCTAAACTTCCTTCCTCTTCCCTTAAAAATATCTTGTTTATCTTTACCCCTTCTCTCTTTCTCATTGTCTCAAAATAATGTTCCTCCACTTTTCTGAGACTAACTTTTCCTTGTTCCCTTCTGGGAACTTCATTGACAGTCCCTTCTTTTTTCTGGTATCTGGTTTTTCAGTCTCCGTGATTCCTTCTCTGTTGCCTAAAAATTCCATATGTTCTCTGTTCACTTGTGATGTGTTTGGCTGCAAGTGACAGAACACCTACTCAAACTGCTTTAGCAATAACTGCTTTAGCAATAAGGACCTTTGTCAGCTTACGTGACTTGAAGTCCAGTGACTAGATAAGTTTTAGGGTTGTTGAATTGCACAGTTGAACTGATTCCATTTACTTATGTCTGCTCTGCCTTTCACAGTGACAAGGCCATTTTCCTGTGGTTTTATGATGCTTTTTTTTTTGTAACCAATACCTCATGCTTCCTTTATGGGAGATAGAGTGTGGCAGTGAGTGAGTGAGAGATCCAGAAACTCTCACAAGAGCAAGGAATAACTTTGCTAAAAACCTACAGCAACCTGCACCTCTTTCATCTGCCAGAATTGCTTCACAAGCACATTCCTGAACCAAACCATTGACAAAGATTATCTCGAGCTGGGGCTGGCACTCAGCTTCCCTTTAAACACATAGTTGGCTGGGAGTGATAAGCGTACTGGTCAAATTTGAAGTTCTGTTTGGGAAGAGAAGAATGGATATGCGATCAATGTTGTCCCCCGTACCTAACTTAAAAAGGGGTGGAGACAAACAACTTTAGTTTTACTTGTTACTCTGGCTACTATCATAGTTTACTCTTTTCCTTTTATGGTCAGAATTGTTGCAAATTCATCTTACATCTACTTCTTAGCCCTTTATTACATGTTGTTTTCCTCACCATCACTTCTGAGTTAGTTGCTCTCAGTGGTTATTGTAGTGGTCGTTGTTGGTTGCAACCACAACACCTCTTCCTCTCCTTCACTTCTCTCCTTCACCAGCCAGGTAGTCTGGGAATAGGTAACCCAATCTAAGCCAGAGTAACTGGCTTGGGGGTGAGCACTGGCCCGAGCTGATTGGATTAGAGTGAAACCTTGTACTTATTTTAGTGATTGAGGAAGGAGAAGTTAGTGTATAGAAGTTCTCTCCTTTTCTGTACGTTGATGGACATTAGTCTGTTGAGGAAGTCAAAACACAGAGGGGATGGGGCGGGGAGCAAAGACAAAAGAATCACAGAGAAATGGAGCTGGAAACCTGATCAAACTGCCTAAAGCCTAACATCAGTAGACTTTCTATTTATTTACACCTATAGATTATTTTTAAGCCAATTTGAATTAAATTTTCTTACAACAACATATCCCAGTTAATAATTGTCACCAGCGGTCTTCTAATTGTCAAACTCATGGTCTTTTTGAAATTCTTGTCCTTTTAGATTTTTTTGAAGCATTTGACACTATTGACAATCTTACCATTTGAAACCCTTTCTTGACTTACTGGTTCCTTTCCTTTCTCCTTTATGTACAAAACACATTATAGAAAGCTGTAAAACAAAGGCAAAACTGTGAGATTTTAGAATATTCAAACTCAGCAGTCAAAAACAGCTAAGAGAAGCGATAAAGTAGATAGAGATGAGAGAGGAGAGAGATTACGATACTGCATTGTGTCATAAATCTGGTTGGTATTACCAATTACAATCATTCACACAGATCACTTGAAAGCTACATATGATCTGGAGCTTATTGGTTTAATATCCTTTTGGCCACAAAATCATGAGACAAGTTATGAATTTAATAAATATGTAAATTGGAAAACAAACTTTATTACCACTTTATCTTTTCCTACTACCTTAGACTGTCTTTCTATGTAATGGAATCATTTTTCCTTTTAAAACCTACTCTACCCTCTGTCTTCTCTACTGTGCTTTGTGGTTCCACTATTCTTTCAACTACTTAGGATGAATTTCTCTTTATTCTATCTCTCCAGTGTCTTCCACATTTATTCCTTCCTTTCACTTCACTGCCAGTACCCAAATTTAGTTCTTTTTACTTTAGCCTTAGGTTTGCAGTAGTCTCCCAGCTGGTATTCCCATCCTAACAGTACCTGCTCCAACTCATTTAACACATCACTGAAGAGTGATCTTCCAAAAATAGTTTTCCAATCAATGGTTTCCTATTGTCTTCCACAATAAAGACAGGCTCCTTTCCCTAGCTTTTAAGGGTTTCAACATATCAAGCCTTTGCTCACTCTTAACATTACCTCTGCATTACCTGCCTCCATGACTTTATCTGAATATGCTGTAAATATAGCACAGTCTAGAAATACAATCCTTACAGTTTTTGCTTATCAAAATGTTTTTTTTTTTTTTTTTTTTGAGACAGAGTCTCACTCTGTTGCCCAGGCTAGAGTGAGTGCCGTGGCGTCAGCCTAGCTCACAGCAACCTCAAACTCCTGAGCTCAAGCGATCCTCCTGTCTCAGCCTCCCGAGTAGCTGGGACTACAGGCATGCGCCACCATGCCCGGCTAATTTTTTCTATATATATTTTTTTAGCTGTCCATATAATTTCTTTCTATTTTTAGTAGAGGTGGGGTCTCGCTCTTGCTCAGGCTGGTCTCGAACTCCTGAGCTCAAACGATCCGCCCACCTCGGCCTCCCAGAGTGCTAGGATTACAGGCGTGAGCCACCGCGCCCGGCCAGCTTATCAAAATGTTATGTGTCAAGATTCATTATAGAAGACACCAGAAAATCTTATTTACTGTTTTGTAGACTCTGTTTGGAAATAAAATGTCAATAGATATATATTCAAAATCTGTTGCATTTAAAATTGTGATCATGCAAATTTTCATCTTTAGATCTATAAACAAACTTTATACAATAATATGGAGAGGGTAAAAAGGACTTCACATTTAATCTTCATGCCTACAGACTCTTGTTTTTTCCTTCAAACTGTTTTTGATAGGTCAAATATGTTACAAAATTCAAAAGTTACAAAAGGGCACATAATGTAAAATAAGCCATCTCCCACTCCTGTTTCTTCCACCACACACAATTCTTCCTTCCTGGAGGCAACCATGTTATCAATTTCTTGCTTGTGTTTATTTAGGGAGAGTTTACTAGAGGTACATGTTTAATTTATGTATGGCTTTGAGAATGGTAGGGATATACAGTCAAACTCAGTAATAAGAAAACAAAACTGGAGACCATTATCCTAAGTGAAGTGGCTTAGGAATGGAAAAACAAACACCATATGTTCTCACTAATAAGTGGGAGCTAATAGATGGGTACACATGGGTACAAAGCCCATGAGAAACCAAGGAGGGGGGAGGGTGAGTGGGTGGGTGTAGGATAAAAATTTACCTGTTGGGTACAATGAACACTATTCTGGTGATGGGCACACCAAAAACTCTGACTTAAACATTATGCAAGATATCCATTTAATAAAAACACTTGTACCTCCTTATTAATATTTTGCAATAAAAAAATTATAATTTTTTAAAAAAGTACTTAAAATATAAGAAAACAAGCAGTCTTATTTAAAAAATGGGCAAAAAATCTGAACAGAGGCTTCCCCAAAGAAGATACATGCATAGAAGATAAGCACATGAAAAGATGCCCAACACTGTTAGTCATTAGGGAAAGGCAAATTAAAGCCACAATGAGATACATCACTTATTAAAGCAGCTAAAATTAAAAAGATTGATCATATTAAGTGTTGGTGAGGTTGAGGAGAAACTGGAACTACCATATGTTACTTGTGTGAATGTAAAATGGTAACTACTTTGGAAAGCTGGCAGTTTCTTACAAAGTTAAAAATACACCTACTATGTGACCCAATCATTCCGCTCCTAGATATTTAAGAGAAAAGAAAATAATATTTGTCCACATAAAGCTGTATACAAAAATGCTCATATCAGCCTTATTTGTAATAACCAAGAATTTGGAACAACTCAAATGTCCATCAACAGATGACTAGATTAACAATCCTTAAGATGGAATGTGTACCGCTAAGCAATGAAAAAAGGAATGAACTGATATATGCAACAACATGGATGAATCTCAAAATCATTTTACTGAGTGCAAGAAGAAAAAAAAGGTACTTACTGTATTATTTCATTTATATAAAATTCCATTAAAAGCAAACTATAGTTACAGGAAGCACATCAGTGGTTGCCTGAAAATGGGTGGGTGGGAGTGGTGAAAGGGATGGATTGCAAAAGCGCACGACGGTTTTAGGGACTTTAGATATGCTCGTTGTCATGGTTTTGGTGATGGTTTCACAGATGTATGACTATGTCAAAATGTATCAATTTTATATTCTAAATAGGTGCAGTTTATTGTATGTCAATTTATACTTCCATAAAGCTGTTAAAACAAAGTCCCAAATTCCCAGTCCTTTTTTTTCACTACAGCTTTCTTTAAGATTGAAAGAAAACCAAAGTTCCCAGTCCTCCCACCCCCCCAGCCCTCACTAACCACGAGAACCCCGCCCACACCACCATCCACCTGGGCCCTCCCTGCGATCCCAACCCCTGCTGGGTGTTTTCTCTCTGCTGCCCGTTAGGGGGCGCGTACGGAGGAGGTCGAAGCCCTCGGCTCTCTAGCTCAGATCCAACGACTGCATGAACTTCCGGCTCTGCTCTGTTCCGCTTTCCGGGGACGCAGGGCCTGTTCTATACATCTTCCCCGTGGTACTGCAGTGCTGTGGATTTCCAGGCCGGCACGTTTTTGCATCGCAGGGTTAAGCGCGGCAGCAGTTGCTTAGAAGTGGACCAGGCTTACTGCTGCCCGGGGCGGTCCTTCCGTTTCCACCTGAGTGGAGGGAGCGTGCTGCCATGGCCGCCCCTGCACAGCCCAAGAAAATTGTGGCCCCTACGGTGTCCCAGATCAACGCGGAGTTCGTGACCCAGGTGAGCTCAGGCGAGTTTGGTGTGTGTGAGTGGGTAAGGACGTTGAGGCCCCGAGACCTGGGGGTGGGATTTTCTTTGGGACTGGGAGCACCCAGGAGGCATTCGTTCGCCAGTTCTTTCACTGAAGTCTTTTTACTGAGTATCTGGTATGTGCCGGCCGCTATGTTAGGTGCTGGAGATATCGTGGCGAAAGAAAGCTGCCCTTCCCGGAGGAGTTCACGGCCCCGGGAAGACAGACACATAAAAAGAAAACTACTGTGTGAGTTTTGCTGTACTGGACTTTGTGGCAGGAGCAATGGATTCAGAGAGGAAGGAACGCCCTGATTTATCTAAGACTGGCAAGAAGGCTTCTCAGCAGAGTGATGCCGGACTGACCCTTGAGAGGGGAATAGGCTTTTTCCTGGCCATAGAGTAGTAACCTAGGTTTTTGAGTGGAGTGATGAGAATCTGACAAGACTGTCCAAGTACACCATCCATGAAGAGAGTAATCCTGTCGTTTGAGAACATTCATTTAGAACCTGTTTACTGTCTTGCATTGTGAGTGACTTTTGGCTTTAGATAGGAAAACACAATTCTGTAGCTTTCAGTAACATTTGTATTCTTCATTAGTTACTTGGGAATTGGATACGAGTGTAAGTGGCTCAGTGAAGTTGTTATGCCCATCTGCTTCTTTATTCTCTGTTCCTTGTCTCATCACATTTGCCAGGGCAGAAGCCTAGGAGTCATTTTGAGTCCTCTTTTTCCCTTAACCTGTACATTCTAAATATCTTTTAAATCTGTCTGCTTTTCTACACCTCTGCCATTGTTTTCTGCCTGGACCAAAGTATCCTAATCTATCATCTTGTCTTCCCTCTTGCTCCTCCAGCCATTCTTCATGTTGCTGTCAGAATGGTTTTGTACAAGTGCAAATCTGATCCTATCACTTGCCTTCTTAAAATTTTTAAAGAGTTCTAATTGCCCTTAGGATAATGACTGGAATCTTTCAAAGTATTGTGTGCCATGTTACGCAGGCTGGTCTCAAAGTCCTGGCCTCAAGTGATCCTGCCACCTCGGCCTCCGATAGTTCTAGGATTGCAGGTGTGAGCCACCGTGCCTGGCCAGTGGCCTGTGCTTATATCCCTTTCCTCCCCCTTTCTAACTCTGTGCCTTGGCCATACTGAACTTTGTTTATCTGAATGTGCCATGTTGTCTTTCACCTCCTGGCCTTTCAATATTGTTCCCTCTGCTTAAAATCATTTTTTTCCCACCCTCCCGTTTTCATTTTTATCCTACTGTACTACTTTAGAGAGGCTTTTCCTGACAACCTAGATGAGAGCACTCTTTCCCCTTATACCTGCATTTTTGCAGTAAAAGTCTTTTATTAGTTTCCTGGTGTTCTGGAGCTTACATTTTAGAGGAAAGAGCCAAACAGATGAACAGTATAGTTTCAGACATTGATAAATGCCATGAGGAAAATGAAACGTGGTTTTGGGACAGTGACAGGTGTGGGGTATAGGAAAGGCAGTCAGGAAAGTCCTTTCTGAAGTGACATTTGAGCTAACTCTGAATGCAAACAAGAAGCCAGTTTTGGGAAGAGCAAGGAAACAACACAGGGAATAGCAAGTGCAAATGCCTTAAGATATGAATGTAAAAAATGGCCAGAGTGGCTGGAACATGAGAATGGTATGAGATGAGGACAGAGCAATATGACAGGGACCAGATCATATGTGGTTGTAGAAGCTGAGGTAAGAAGTTTGAATTTTATTCTAAATATAGTGGATTTTAATTGCAGTTTGGTGAATACTATTTTAGAAAGATCTCTCTCGCTGAAGTGTGGAAATTGGTTGGGGATGAAAGAGCAAAAGTAGTAATAGGGATACGAGTTAGTCCAGGTAAGAGCTGATGGTGGCTTCTACTATTAAAGATTGAAGTAGACTGAATATATTCTGAAGCTAGAGGCAGGCAGTAGGACTTGATGATTGCTTGTGGAGAGGTGGAAGAAAGAGACAAATTGAGAATAGTTTGAACAATTAGGTGAATGATTTGGACATTTACTGAGATGGAGAAGACTAGGAAAGGATAAGGTTTAGTGGGGAATGTCAAGATTCTAATTTGGCCACATTGTGAAATGCCCAGTTTCAACATTCAGTTGAAACTGTTGAAAAGGTGTGTACCCAGAGCACACGGCAGGATCTTGAATATAAATTTGGGAGTTATTGACCCAAGATAATATTTAATGAGATGTCTTAGAGAATGTTGTTTGTAAACATATAACATTTATTGTATCCTGCATTACATTGTGAGAACTAAGACTAAGGAACATGTTTGTTTTATTCTCCATGTATTCCCAGCACCTAGCATTGTACTAGGCACACATTGTGTGATAGTAAGTATTTGTTGAGTGACTAAATGAATGAATTAATGAACAAATGTTTCAGGGCATTAAGATGTAGTGGGAGAAATGAAGATTCTCAGCAATTTTGGGCCATGATAGCAAACATTAATGTCTAATATTTGCCAAATAGTGTTTGAACTCTTCCAGGCTGCAAAGAATGGTGATCCTTGCCTTCAAGGAGTTCACAGTCTGTGGAAGGAGACTTTAGAGACTTAAAAATCTCAGCATAGTTTAATATGAGAAATGCCAGACTAGAGATATGAGGAAAGTGCTTTGAGAACAGTTTAAAATGATTACATTTGTCTAAGGAAAGAATTTCCAGGAAGAATTTTCTCATTGAGAAAGTGCCATTTGAGATGGACTTTGAGATGTAGAGAGGAAAGTAGAGGAATGGGTTTTCTAGGTAGTGGGGACATCTGGGATTAAGTGTTCTTTTTTTAAAAAGTTTAATTTCTGACCATCTGGCACATCTGGCCAGAGAAGGTGCTTTTAAATTATTTCTTGAATGAGATCAAGAGGTTAAAATTTAGTTTTGAGAAGATCAGAGAGCCGAACTTTATGACCTCACTTTTTTAATGCTACTATGTTTTTATTTCCTTTTTGTCTTTCAGTAAGGTTTATTTTGAACAATCTGTGCGTCATAGCTGTACTAAGTGGGAAATGGAAAGTTTTTGTTTTATGTGAGACTAGAGAGTTTGGGGGAGGGTAGTATATACTTGGAGGTAGTGATATCTTAAAGATGACAAGTTAGACCCCAAGGAAAAGGAGAAACTCAGAGAGAGAAAAGAAACATGATAGGTGCTTAATGTTTTCTGGATCTTTAAAGTACGGATGTACAGTAAGCAGTTTAGATCAGAAGGTAGGACTTAACGTTTTTATTTGTAATTCTCTGAATCCATCACAACAGATTAGACACAGTTCTCTGAAGGGTGTGATGTAAGAAGATAACTGAGTTTGTGTGATGCTCACGTGGAGCAGAGTGAGGCAGTGAGAACACCACAAGATGATTGGGCATGAGGAGAGGATTTTCTATTGGGCTGGAGAGTGATTGGTAATTTGGGAAAAGTGTCATTTAAGTAGGCAGGTACTGTAATGTTTTTAGAGGCTTTCTCTTAGAGCCAGTGTCCTGACTGCTTGGGAGTCAAGTATCTCAACTGTATTAAGTGCTGAGCTATTATATAAAAGCAAAGAAGATGTCCCATCTCTTTAAATGTCCAGATTAAGCAAGGAGGAAAGGTGGATAAGCAATCAAATAATTACTATATAGGAAGATAAGACTATAATAGAGTTATTCACAAAATAAAGAGAAGGAAAAAGCAATTATCACCATCAAGTAGTGTTGAGGAAAGTGTCAGAGAAGTAACGTTTCAAAACATTTGTCCATCTATTCATCCATCAAACATTATTTTAGTGCCTCTAAGATGCCAGACACTGTGCAGAGTCACTTTTTAATAAATAACATTGAGTCTTTGTGCTTGCCAGATTTTTAAGAGATTATAGTTTAGTTTAAAAAAAATCAATTAGACCATGTTGTTTCTTGAATATTATACAATCCATCTAAGTATCTGGAGAGATTGTATATATGTATTTAAATTTCATAAGTTCCAGGAGAAGACTAATCTACTGAAATGTAACATACCAACTGGTTTATTCTCTGTAATAACCAGCTAATAGACTATAGTTTTTTTAGGTCTGGGTATGTACTAATCATTTAAAGGTTTATTATTTTACAAATTGACATTCGTTAAGATTTTTAATCTAGTTTTTAATAGTTGCTCAACTATTAACTAACTGTAATCTTGGGCAGATCACTTATTTTTTTCTGGACCAGGGTTTCCTTATCACAATGCTAAAGGTGTTTGACTGCGTGGTTATTAACTGGGCTGTCTTGTTTCCTTAGGGGTGGTCAGGGAGGTATGTTTTGGTTTTTTAAATTACAATGACAGGTTGCAGGTGCAAAGCACTACTGGCACTTAGTGGACTGGGGCCAAGGATGCTGACTGACCTGCATGCCTGTATAGTCACTTCAGAATTACTCTGTCCCCCAGTGCCAGTAGTGCACTGTTAAAAAACAGCTTCTCACTGAATGCTGTCAGTCTTCCAGCTCTACAACGACATGAATATATGACTTACTGCTTATACTGTTTACTTTTGCAGTTAGCATGTAAATACTGGGCTCCCCACATCAAGAAAAAATCACCTTTTGATATAAAGGTAAGTATTGGTTTGCAAGATACTTTTTAAAAATATTATACTCTATGTATCTCTTTTTTAAGGGTTAATTGAACAAAAGCTTTCCAGAATTTTTTTAAAAGTTAAAAATACAGTTTTTTGATTATCAAACTAGTAATTACTCATGTTAGAAACTTTGGATAATACAGAAATTACATGTAAGAAAATAAAAATCACTACCCACAGATAAATTCTCTTATCATTTTGTTGTATTTCCTTTAAGCTTTTGAAAAAATGTGTGTGTGTTTAATTTATTTAACCATTTTTCTGTTTGTAGAGTCTTAGTTTGTTTTTAATTTATCATTATAAATGATCATGTAATGTCTTTGTAAATATATATAAATTTTTGTTTAAGTTTTTGACAGTTCATTTAGGATAAAATCTATAGTGTTCTCTTTTACTTTTAGATTGGTGAATGAGATAAAGGTCTGTAATAATGATGGAAGAAATGGGGGTTGTATAGCATAGGGGTTAGATGACTAAGGACCAGTAATAGTCCATAAGGAATGGACTTACGGTTCAATTGAGCCAATTTAGAAAAAATGAAAGGAAAAATTCCTAAATGTAGAGTTAATTCTCATTGGAATAAGTTCTTAGAGAGATCTTTAAATGAAATAGATGTGACATATTACACATCATTCAACAAGTAATGAAGACTCAAGTTTAATTCTGCTCTTATAAATTGAATGGTAATACTTTACCCTTGCTAAAAATGAAATTTTTAACCCAAAATTTCATACATTATTTGAGCTTAAATCCTTATATATTTTTGTTTTGTCAGTAATCCTACTTTATTCATTAGGAGGATATTCATAAACATGGCATTCATTAATTACTCTTAATTATCAGCAGTGTTGCTTTATCGTACTATATGCTCTTTATTTTTGTGTTTGTATGTTTTGGAGCTGAGGGTCTCTAGGATAATTTTTCATTAATAAAAATATTCTGATGACACTACTACATTGAGTTGAATCTAATTAGGTTAAGGTTTTTTAGAAATTAAACTCATATCCAGATCATTTTAGTTTTTACTAGATAATTGTAGATGAAATTATGTATGCCTCTTCAGAAGAACTTTATTACAGGTTGGTATTTAAAGATAATGATGTCCTTCATTTTATTATTTAATTTAACTTTTATTAAAAGAAAAGCAATAACAGAATTTCTCCTAGATTGAACAAGGCTTGCTTTCCTCATCATCTCCCTCCCTCTTCCACCCACAAGCATTTATTGCACAAATGTACTTAGAACAGTTAAAAGATATTATAGTTAGCATATAATAATATCATACCATATTGAAGAACTTCATAATTGTACAGGATTTTTTTTCCACTACTTTTAACACTAGCACTACTATTAACTTCTATTGCTACCAATAGCTATTATTGAAGGCTCACTATGTGCCAAGATTTGTACTAATTCTTTATATGCCCTGTCTTATTTTATTTACAGCAACCCTGTATAGTAGTTTGTATTATTATATCCATTTTGTGGGTAAGGAAACTGAACCTTAGTTAGGTCAGGAACCACTTGCCCAAGGGTCCCAGCCATCAGCAGTGAAGGTGGATGTTTTGAACCAGGCTTCTAACTCCAGAGCCTGAATTCTTAAGTATTTCACCATTCTGCCCTGTCTAATTCAAATGAATGGAAATTCTGAGGCTTTGTCATGGTCATTTGGATAACTGGATGTAACGATTAGCATTTGTTTGTATTATGTCTTCACATTTTTACTTTCTGTAAAACACATTGTTAGGACTCTTAAATGGAGTCTGATCACAATTAAAACTTTAAAATTGAGTTTTTAAAAATATCCTGACCTTGTAAATTTTTATTTTCTCTAGAAATGTTATTGATAGAAATCATCTTAATGAATCCTTCTGGGCCAGATATATTTTATTATTAGTCTTTTTGTACTTTGCTTTCTGTTATTTTACATTCTGAGAAATGTACTGTCATTATTTAAAAAATTTATTAAGTGTTATTTCAATAGCAGTAGAGTTTTTCTTTTCTTTTTTTTTTTTTTAAGAGACAGGGTCTTGCTTTGTTGCCCAGGCTGGAGTGCAGTGGTGCAATCATAATTTGTTCACTGTACCTTGAACCCCCCCGGGCTCAAATGATCCTCCTACCTCAGCCGCCTGAGTAGCTAGGAAGGACTTCAGGCGTGTGCCATACCTGCCTAATATTTTTTATTTTTTGTTGAAACGGAGTCTCAGTACATTGCCAGGCTGATCTCAAACTCCTGGCCTGAAGAGATCCTCCCGCTTTGGCCTCCCAAAGTGCTGGGAGATTATAGCTGTGAGCCAGCCACCACACCAGGCCAATAGCAGTAATATTTGGTAGCTTTCCTAAACCAGTTTATTTCGTATAATCTCACCAATTGAAAACTATCAATTTAGGATCTTTAAAAAAGTTGTTTGAGATATTAAATATTTTGTGTTTTTGATAACAGGTGATTGAAGATATATATGAGAAAGAAATTGTCAAATCAAGGTAGGAATGAGTTTCAATTTTATACATTGGCATTAGAGGTGGACCAGATTGGTTATTGTCTGAGCTTCTAACTGTGATCATAACTTGGAACTTTTATTTCTTTTTTGAATTGGTCATCAGGGAGATGGTGGCTAGAAAAACTTTGTATCTTGGTGCTGACAAGTGATAAATTATTTCTTTGCCTTCTAATTTTTGGCTCAGATTGGAGGAATTAAATCCTAGAGAGTTTATTTGTCTTTAGAAGGAATGTGAGAGAAAGTAAACCTGAAGATTTTACTGCCATTCAACTAATACTAATTTTCTTATCATTTCTGACTAGTCTTTTAAAAAATATTCTTAAAAAATTATAAAAATAAAACATATACACTAATAAATTCAAAATAATATATTTTATGCATTTATGAATATATAACATACCTTTACATAATATATACATAATATATAAAATATATAATAAAATTTGAAAAAAATTATTTTTGAACAGTATATAGGAAGCAATATTTCAATAAATATTCTTCCCTGCCTTTTAACCCCTGATTTATTTCCTATGTATATATCTTTTGTGTTTCCCAGCCCCCCGCACACATTTTTCCAAATAGCAAAGGTTTTATACTCTACATGATTCTCCATCATGCTATTTTTTTTAATTTAACAATATATCTTGAGCATCTTTCCATGTATGCACCTGTAGACATGTATGATCAGTGAGTATTTTAAAAGGATATTTGATGAAATGTTTTAATATGAAATAGAAACATTTATATTATGAATGCTACAGATTTTATAAAATCTTATATTTGATACTTTTCATGTGTTTGAATCTTAGGAAGTAAATTTTGCTAAATATTGTGAAGAAAAACTTATTACAGTGTCAAACTAGGAGGCTAGTCACTTTGCTTTTTTTGTTATAATGATTGATTCATGAGCCTGTAGAGGTAGGCAGAATCAAAGGCCATGTTGAGGATTTTGTTCTTTATTTGAAAAGCAATAGGAAGCTTTTCAATGAAGAGTTGTAAGCACAATGGTGACATTAGGAAAAGAGAATTTGGATTTGGAGGGGCATGAGGCAGGAAATTACTTAAGTGAGTATTGAAGTATTCAGCTTCAGGATAGTGATGGCTTGGACTTGTGTGAAAAATTGGGAAGGAAAGGAATTGTCAATTTGAGAAAGAAATGAGGAGACTTGATGGTTGGATATGGTAGATGAGGGAAAGGGAAGAATCAAAGATGACCTCAGAATTTCTTGCTTAAGTTGCTGGGTGTTAATGGTGCTATTACTGACTTTTGCTATTGTTAGGGGTAGGACTGGGTGGATCATTTGTTCACTTTTGAATATCTTGAATTCTAGGTACTTAAGAGCCATGGAGTTGGAGATGTAGAATAAGTAGCTGGGTATGTAGGTATTTAGTTCAGAAGAGACTGGGTTGAGCCTACTTTGTATCAACCACCATTTTGATGCTAAAGGTACAACAGGGAACAGGGTAGATAGAGTTCCTACTTTCAGGGAGCTTACATTCTAGCAAGGCAGACAGGCAAGAAACATACAGATGTGATGTAATGTCAGGCAATAGTAAGTGCAATGAATTAAAGTGTGGGTAGGGGATAGTGACAAGGGCTGCTATTTTAGATAGGATAATTAGGCAAATCTTCTCTGAAGATATGACATTAAAGCAGATACATATGACTTTTTAGTTTGTGAGTGGGTGTGGGTGAAATTGCCTGAGAAAACTTAACTAAAGATGAATGAGTAGATGAACTCTAGGATCCTTTTTTTTTTTTTTTTTTACCGTGTTCCATTGGTATAAGGATATACCAATCTGAAAATTAGTTTGCATCTTCAGAATAGGCTTTCATTCCAGTGGATAGAAATTGTTTGGGTTTTGTTTGTTTTTCATTTAAACCCTTGCTATTAAAATTTTTCTTCAAAGATAATTTTTTTAACAAAATAACTAAAAGCTTCTGGTGATTTTTAAGCCATATAGACTTGGCTACGTTATATTTAATTGCTGAAAGAAGTAAGTGTCATTGGCAGGGCTTGCTAAGATTTATCATGGCACTTTTAATAGCTATTTTATCGTCTTGTACACATTTTTTAATACTAAAAACACTTCTATAACACATAAACTGTAGTATGTATTTAAAAATTTAAATGACCAGCTATCTAGACTAGTGTCTGAGGGAATTATTTTGCTGAGCTGTATGCTCATGGTATCTTCAGTACTGGAGGAATGGTTTGGTGTAATATTTATTAATTGGTTTGTAAGTTATCAAAATAGTTTGTAGCCATAAGATACTCTTAATGTTATACATTAAGATACTCATAATATTCATTTTTTGTACATCAACCCTGTTTTTCCAGGAGGCATCTGAGAAATAATCAGTTCTTAATATTCTTATGTATAAATAAATGATCACTTCTCATATCTCAAAATTAGCTCTGAGGCCGGGCGCGGTGGCTCATGCCTGTAATCCTAGCACTCTGGGAGGCCGAGGCGGGTGGATTGCTCAAGGTCAGGAGTTCGAGACCAGCCTGAGCGAGACCCCGTCTCTACTAAAAATAGAAAGACATTATATGGACACCTAAAAATCTATATAGAAAAAATTAGCCGGGCATAGTGGCGCATGCCTGTAGTCCCAGCTACTCGGGAGGCTGAGGCAGTAGGATCGCTTGAGCCCAGGAGTTTGAGGTTGCTGTGAGCTAAGCTGACGCCACGGCACTCACTCTAGCCTGGGCAACAAAGTGAGACTCTGTCTCAACAAAAAAAAAAAAAAAAAAAAAATTAGCTCTGAAAAGGTCATATTACCCAGTCACTATGTAGTGTATGGTATATTACACAATTGATTCATTTTTGCTATTCTTGCCATTGTCAGATTTGGCAAGCTTGTCTTAATATATTTTCATCCAAGTTTCATTTTAAAACATTTTAAAAATAATAATTGTTATTTGTTAAGTGCTTACTATGTGCCAGAGTCTGTTCTAAGCCCTTTGCGTATAGTAGCTCATTTATTCCACAGTCCTGTGACACTATTATTATCCTTATTTTATGGATGAGGAAACCAACGAATAGAGAGGTTAAGTAACTTGCCTAAGATGTTTCCCAGTAGTTAGAAGCACAGCCAAGTATTAAATCCTGGTTCTCTGGCTCTTGATCAATACTCTATTCTTAAATAAGACAGAGTCCATTGCCCTCTAGAAATCTCTTAGCCCTTACACTTTGTGACTATTAATCCTGTTATGAATCCGTCTAAGTGGGTTTTGTGCTTAAAAAAAAAAAAGGAGGTGACTTACAGAGCAATTTAATTTTGCTCAAGTGTATTTGTTTTTGTTTGAAATGTGTAAACCCTTTTATTATGAAATACAACACAGAAAAGAGCATAAAACAGACATATAGCCTTATTATAATAATAATTCATAACCACCACCTAGGTAAAAATAAAAACAAAACAGATCATTGTCAGTGCCTCAGAAACTTTCTACTTGTTCCTTTTCTTTAACATTATTGTATGTAAGCATGCAAACACAAACACTATAATTTTGCTTCTTTTTGAACTTTAAATAAATGGAAACACAGAGTATATACTCTTTTGTGGCTGACTTCTTTTGTTCGCTATTATTTATTTTTTTAATCATCTGTTTGACAAATCTGGAAGTAGGTAGTTCAGAAGTTCATAATGTCAAGGCTCTTGTCAGTCTCTTAAAAAAAAAAATTTTTTTTTTGGCTTTTCCTGTGTGGTTGCAAAAAGGCTGCCACAGCTCCAGACCTCATGTTTTCACACAGTCATATCCCACGAGAGGAAGCAGGGGGAAATTATAGCAGTGGAGGAACTCACCTTTTCATGCTCCCCCTCTTTTCCTTATCAGATTGAATGATATAGTTAACAGAAACAGTTTGTTGTACATAAATTATCCAACTTTGGGAGTATTTAATGAAAATGCATTTTAAGTCATTGGCACAGTGTTGGGCACAATGCATGCTCTCAGTAAATACTGGTAACTAAAAAAAATAGCTATTCACAAATCCTTCAAATTATTTATATTTGTGATTATTAATCATACCTTTTCATACTTTAAAGTTCTTCTGACATGATGTCTAGTTCTTTGACCCATTTTTGTATCTTATATGTACACCTTTATTAAGCTGTTGACTTTATCTGTCTCAGAGAGTTCACTGGCCAAAGTATAAAAT
The DNA here is from genome assembly GCF_041146395.1 of Eulemur rufifrons. Taxonomy (NCBI): domain Eukaryota; kingdom Metazoa; phylum Chordata; class Mammalia; order Primates; family Lemuridae; genus Eulemur; species Eulemur rufifrons. Next base: position 55,445,801 of record NC_090984.1, read on the forward strand.
TCCAAATTTAATGAATACTGCCAAGATTGCTAGAAGAGGAATTGAGTGTTTTTTAGGGTGCTTTGGCTTTATCTTGATCTATCAAGACTTTTTACTTGTTTAGTAATCTAAAAGAAATGTTGGCGGCTCTGCCTCTTTTCTATATAAGGAAACTGAGTCCCAGAATGTTTGAAAGACACTGCCAAGGTAACACTGAGTCATGACTAGAATATTGGTCTTTTTTCTCATGAGCCAGGAAGTTCTCTCTTTTATCATGAGGTCCTATTTGTAGCTGAAGAAATTAATTGTGCAGTTCTGTGCATAGTGGACACTGGGTGAATTCTGTTGTCTAACATGCAATTCAAGTGAAATGTCTGGAGGTGGAGATCTATAGTATGTCACTCAGGAAGTCATATCCATCAGCAGCCTGGCTGGCTGTCGAAGTCAGTACTTTAGCAGTGTTCTTCTATTTTTGTGCTTTTGCAAAAAGTAAAGACCTTCATTCCATTCTCACTGAAGTTCTGTGACATTGCTTGCTCATTGAAACTATTTAGAAAGATCAGACTATTTAGAGAGATCAGAAATCAGTGAAATAGGATTTTAACAGGATGATGGTCTCTTGTGGTATTATAAATTCATAATATATGTACATTTGATTTGCACAGCCAGAAATTATCTAGCAGTATTCTGGTCTGTCTACTTTATTTCCAGTATTACAAAATGATAAAACTAAATTAGTGGCCTTTTGAACCTGCCCTTGGAGAAATACCCTATGACTATAGCATTGTTTATTCATATAAAACAAATATTTCTATTAAAAAAGAGTATAATGAAGAGAAATATCTGATATTTTCTCCACAATATTCTGATATTTTGGGCTCACTGTGAACACTAAGAAGCTCAGGAAACATCTGATTTCCACATTTGCAATATAGATAGGACTGTATCCTGTGTGCTTTTAGGAAGACATGACTCTTTAGCAGAATGTTTCCATTTGAGTATTAAATAAAAGCATGTTGGTTAGTGCTTAAGAAGTTGAGACTGCGGCGATTTTTTGGCAGTTGTGATCTGATATTTTGTGTTCTGATATGTAAGTTAATATGAAAATAAAAGATTCCAAAATACTTTTGAATTAATAACTCTGAAATGTTTATATTCTCTATTTTAATTTTTTATGTTTCAGGTTTGCCATTAGAAAGATCATGCTGCTGGAATTTAGGTGAGTTAAAAGTCATTACTTCAATGAAGATGAAAATGTGATTTAATTTTTAGCTAAATTTTCTGTATATTTCTGTGAGTGGTTAAGAAAATTTTAATAATTCTGAATTCATGAAGATTTATATTTTTGTGGTTGGCTTATTTTGGAGTATGTGTATGATAGTCTTTGTTTTCAAAGATGAAGCTCCATTGTCAGAATAACTTGTATTTATATTTGTTTCTTACTAGTTAAGATAGCATGTGCTATTTTCTGAACTCTTACCTGGTTTTGATAGTGATCAGTGGGAATAAATTGGAGTGCATTCGATAGCCAATTATTTTTCCTGCCAGGCTAAAATGTTACTATCAAGGTAGGATTGTTCCAACCTAGCCACTGGCAACATAAATATTTCAGACTAAAGAGAGTGTACAGTTTTTAGATTATGAAGGTAGATTAGATTGTGTTACAAGTGTAGCCATTATGATGAAAATAAAAGTCAGGATTGTTGTTGATGATCGTAATATTTACTGTTTATTGAACAGAACATTTGCTTGTGCTACTCAGTGTTAAACATTTTACATACAAAGCATTCACAGCAATCCGGTGAAGTAAGTATTATCCTCTCCATTTACTGAAGAAAGAAGCTGAGATCAGGGAGGTTAAGTAATTTGTTCAGGATAATGTAGTTAAGTAATTGGCAGAGCTGGAGGCCAGTGTCTGATGCCAAAGCTCTTGGTTTTTCAACTTCTCTATATTTCCTTGACATCTGGTCCACATCAGAAGTCAGAGCCTCTGTATTAATAACTGTTTCTCCCTACATAAACTGATTTGATCCTCACCCCTCCCCCCCAAAAGCATGAAGTAGATGAAGTAGGAGGTCTTATCATTTTTATAGAGCAAAATTGATATTTATAGTTATGAATTAGCTAGTAAATTGAGTGTCTTCTGTATCCTAAGACTATATTATTGTAGCATTTAATCCTCAGAACAGCACCAGTAAGATCTTATTTTATAGAGGAGAAAACTGAGGCTAGAAATTGGACCCATCTGGCCATTAGATGAATATGCCTTTTCTACCATATCATGTCTCCTTTCAAGAAGACAGATGAAAATCAAGAGGATAGTGATATGCAATTAGAATTAACCAGAATTTTAGAGTTCAGAAGTGAGGAGAATTGCAGGAGCTGAAGTAGAAGGCAACAAAACAGATAGAAAGCATCAATGACAGTGAAAGATTTTTAAGAACTCAGAAAGTAGGTTGTTGACTTTCCAGAACTTTTATGTAATTTTTATACAAGAATGTAATCTTCTCTGGGTCAACTTCTGGACATAAACAGCCTAAAGTTTGTAGTAGAGAGTAATTGATTGTCTTTTGCTAGAGTGGAAAATGAGATGTCATGGAGAAGGTAGCTGGGGTACAGGAAAGTGAACTGAGAAAGAAAAGGGTTTTTGTTGGTGAAAGTCATTGAATGAGGTACTATTATATATCAGTTACATTTGCTGTGATTGCTGAAATAGAATCAGGGAGTTATTAAACTAATCCTTAAGTATGGAGAACAGAGATATACTTTGAAGTAAGAACTATACCTGTATCATAGGCAAATCATTGACTCTCATTGCCTCAATTTCCTTATCTAAAAAAAAGGAAAGTATAGATTTGGAGTTTGCTGTGTAGTCAGATAACACCCAAGACAAGACATTGCTATTAAAAGCTGTAGCAAGCCAATGATGTCCTAGGGCATCTGACAGAAACAAATACAAAGATACTCTGGAAGGATATGTATTTCAACTATACTGCAAAAAAATTTCTATATATAATAGTCTGATAAAGGTGAGTTCACACTCCCAAATACAGAGCATATTAGGGTTATAATCCAGTACAAGTAAGAGTGAATAACAAAGAACAGAATTAGATTTCACTGCCCCTGCCAAGAACTTCAGATAATTAAATAATTGATACACACCATTAAATCATCATGTTTAAAATTATTAAGGGTATCAAAGAAGAAACAGAATGTGTGAGCAAGAAACACACTAAATTTGGACAGACTTGGAAAAATGGAAATAAAAATCATTGATACTTAAAAATTCAATGGGCAAATTAAATAACAGGTTAGACACAGCTAAAGAGGGAAATAGTGAACTGGAAGATAGATCGAGGAAATTAACTAGAAAGTAGCAAAGAAAAGTAAAGAGGAAAAATATGAAAGGAAAATAAGAGGCATGAAGGCCAGAAAGAGAAGGTACTATAGAAGTTTCAGGAAAGATTTAGAGAGAATTGGGGAGTGGCAGTTTAGACGAGATGATTGTCAAGAATTTTCAAGAGTTAATGAAAAACATGAGTTTTTTTAGATTCTAGAGGTACTACAATAAATCCTGAACAGAGCAACAAAGACAGAATCAAGATCTTAAGATCTGCTGAAGGGAAAAGACATTACTCAAAGAGGAGGAAGGACAAATAGATTGATTGTAGACTTTTCACTTGTAGTAATAGAGAAGATAATGGAATGAGACATTTCATTCCATTATCTTAAATAGAAAAAAATCACTTTCAACCTAGAATTATACACCCGGTTAAACTGTCATGAAATAAATGTTAGACAAAGATAAACATTAACTATTGCTGACAGAAGTTCTACAGGGTATAATTCAGAAAAGAGGAAGAGAATGAAATGAAGCTTCACTTATTTTATTTGTGAAATAGCACTCTAATCTTTCACTTGGATCCTTTTGATCATTATTTTTGGTAAAATTTTACCCAGTTTCCTAGGTTGTTGCAAATTAAGCAAAAAGGATTGCTGAAGGTAAACTCATGGAATCCTTGAAGCATAAGAGAAAGTAGAAAACCTGTGGTGCTATAGAAGAATCTAAAACACTTAACAATGTGTGTGTGTGTGTGTGTGCGTGTGTGTGAAAAATTGTACACATTTAGTGATTTAAAGCAGAAGCAAGAAGTCCTGCTTTTTTCCATTAGTGCCTGAGAGTATTTTATAGCCCAGTTTCATAGTTAATAACTATCTTGAGTGGTAACAAATGGCTACGTGTTCTGTGAGAGATCAGAAATACTTAAATTTGTGTAGGAATATTTCCTCCAAGGTCTTAAAATAAGAATTATGGCATGTAGAAGGGAAATTTTCAGTTACCTTGAAAATTGACTTATGTCGAGTACCTTGTAAATTAAATATTAAAAGCCTCTTTTTAATTGTTAATTCTCTTTTTTCTGAAGCAATTTCAAGTCTTGATGTGAGTAAGTGTTAATGTCTCAGATACTTTTGTCAGTAAGAGTGCCCATCATATAATTTTGTTTTAGAGCTGATAATTTGTCAGGTATTTTTGTTTTTTACTTCATGAAGAGGCTTAGATAAGGGAATATCCAGTGGTCTGATGGTGATAAGTATGCATGTTGGAACCTTGGATGTCTTATTACTTGAAAGTATAAAACTGTCATTCCCCAAGGCCAAATTTTCTACATATAAGTTTGTAGCAGGTAGCAGTGACCTAGATTACTGATAAATTTGTGAAAGATTCTCAAATCATAAATATAGATTTTCAAAATGTTTTCAGAAAGTCATAAATAATACAGCTTTCCAGGTGAGTGATATATTCCAATGAGTCATGGTAACTAATGAAATATTCTGTGACTTTTTACTCTTTACAGCCAGTATCTTGAAAATTACCTCTGGATGAATTATTCTCCAGAGGTGTCCAGCAAGGCCTATTTAATGTCAATCTGCTGTATGGTGAATGAGAAGTTCAGAGAAAATGTCCCTGCATGGGAGGTAACAGATTTAAATTACTTTATAGCTTTCATACTGTGCCCACTTAAGTCATTACAAAGGAGCAGAACTTTTTTAGAGTAGAACTTTACCCAATATTAAAGTAAATATTGAGAAAAAGAATGGATATGTGAAAGATAGCAGTTTTCTTTCAGTTTCAATACTGTCTTGAAACTAATTTACTATGAATTGAAAAATTACAAATGTGGAATTATTTTTCTGCTTTGTGCTTAAAATAAAGAATGGCATGTATTATAAAGACTTACATCAGGAGCTGGCAAAGAGAAAGTTGTATTTATAAAGTGCAAATAGATAATGTTCAAATGAGATAATATTTTTCGGTGTCTTGTTTCACAACAGGGGGTATATACTTGTTTGAATAAAGAAGCATTTCCACAGTCAAGATGGATGTTTTTGTTGTAATTTCAATTTTCTTTTTGTCCCTGATTTGGGATCTGTTTTTCCTTTTTGAAATTTTTCATGAACTGATGTTTTCTTTTTGTGCTGGTACAACAGAGGCTTGGTCAGCAGTAGTCCAAAATCCAGGTTTTCTTTGCCGACGGTAGAATGGTTGGTTACCTTACCAAAAGAGTTTCTTCTCTTCTGGTCAGACTTTTTACATGAAGAAAAGGCATGAATTCTTTTCATCTCTTTTGAGAGAATGGTCTCCAGAGTGAGAAGGTGTTAGAGTCTCTAAGATAAAACCATGGGCAGTTCTCTCAAATATTCATTGACTGCCATCTCGGGGCACATTTGAGTCTTATGTCTTATTGAGAGATACGAGATATTGCTTGAAGTTGCCTTAAGCTGTTATAGAAAGAAAGAGGGAAAATTTTTTGAGCCAGGGAATAACCTGATCAGTATGCTTGTTTTAAAGACCACTTTAGTGATTAGGGCTTAAAATACAGAAGTAACAACACAGATTTTGAAGATAGACACAGATTTAGAAAGAATAATTGATTAGATTTGATAATTGATTGAAGTAGCATTAGGAAAGGTTTTGTTTTCAATAACCTTCTAGGCTTAGGCAATTGTGTATAATAGATGATGGTACCATTTACCAAGATAGGTAATAGAGGATAAGGAATACTTTGGAGGATATAAAACTATTGAATTGAGTTTTGGACATGGTTAAACTGCTTTTGAAATACTTAGATAAAATTGTCTAGTAAACCGAGGAATCTAAGGTTATAGAACTTAAAAGAGAAAGCTGGACTGAAGATGTGTATTTGGAATCATTAGCATGTGGTAGTTAAAGTAATGGGGGTGGGGGAGAATAAGGCTAGAACCCAAGGAACACTGCCATTTAGGTAACAGAAAAGAAGAGGAGCCTTTGGTACAGTGAAAAGGAGTTGAGGGTTAATAAGGGTCCATTGAACTTGACAGCCATAACAGCTTCAGGGGAGTGGTGTGGGTGGATGCTTGTTTTAGAGGAGTGAATGGAAACAACTAGTATAGACCACACATTTGGGGTACTTGTCCAGGGCAGTAACTACAAGGGGAGGTAGATCAAAGAGGCTTGAGTATATTTACCTTGTATATTTACATTATATTTACATGTTAAGAGTAAAGAGCTAATATAAAGCAGGAGAGGCTGTCTTGAGATTAATTACAGTGTGAAAACTATAATTTTTGCTAAAGATGTAGTTTCTTTTGCCTAAATCAGAAGAATTAAAATACTTCAGATCTTTAATAAGAAAACAAAACCTAAGCTAAATATAAGTTTAATCTACAGAAGAAAAACTAAAGGAATTAAGGCCATTATTTTATTAGCTAAAGGTTTATGCAACTCTCTCTTTGTCCTGTCAGAAACCTATATTCAACTTGCTACCGTTGTAATACTTCTTACACATGTACAAATCTGTTTGTAATTTTTTGATTTTTGTTAATAGACTCCTAAACAGCCTACCAGTGCTTCTTTAAGGGAGAAAAACAGGTGAACAAGCCAATTCAAAATGAATTTATACTCTTTTCTTTTCAGACTTTCAAGAAGAAGCCAGACTACTTCCCATTCTTTTTTAAGCACATCTTGAAAGCGGGGTTAGCTGAAACTGATGGTGAATTTTCACTCCATGAACAGACAGTTCTACTACTTTTTCTTGATCATTGCTTCAACAGTTTGGTAATTTTTATGTTTTGGGGGAATTTTCAAGTATTCTTGTTTTTTTAGATTGAGTTTAGATAAGATTACCTCTGTAGCCAAATCTTCATCCATAGTAGTGGGGAACAAGGGTAATGCTAAAAGCTTGATTTCAGCCTTGTAACAATAAACCATTTTGTAAGATATGTTCACTTTTTAACAGATTTGGGCTTGATTTCTCCTTTTTTCTATCGACTCTAAGAAAAATGATAATGAGAATTGAAACTGCAAAGGGAGAGCACAAAAATGAGAAGCAGTAAAGAGCCTGGTTAATAGGACGTTTGAGTAAGGAGATCTGTGCTATAAGCTGTGTATAAAAATGTAGTTTCATTGCTTTTCAGTTATGCTTCGTGCATGGGCTGGCTAGTCAGCAGGAGAGCTGTATTTTTAGTTGACTGATCAAGGCTGATTGTGGATGATCTTTGAAAATGTGTTGTATGTGATACATTTTCATCTTTCATAGGATTATCTTCTAAAAAATATTTTCAGTAATTAATATATTATTTGAGCTTCCCTACTGTGGTTATCTGAAGATATATGCATATTTATTCAAAGATAAGTGCTTCAGAATTGATAATGCACTTAGACCCATGCATGAGAATGAATGGAGTTCGTTCTTATCCTGAAGACTGAATGTTGATAGATGGATAGTTATTACCTGTATGCATGTATTTCCTTACTTGGATCTCATAAAGGCATTTAAAAAAAAAAAGATTTATGATGCCTGCAGTGGATACCACTGTTACCTCATTAACGTTTATTAAAGTAAACAGAGCAAATAGAAATAAAAATAAAAGTGATTCCTTATCAGAAATTGAACAAAAACAAGATTTAATTAGTATTAGTAGTTTGGTGCTAGGTTTAAACAACTTAAAAACTAGTTTATTATTGAAATTCTTTGTCTGTGCAGTTAGTTCTTGTTATTTGAGGTCGTTATGTTCATTTTTGAGTTAGCTAATACTGAACTATTGCTCCTTGGAGAAATACAAGGTTAGGTTCCTGTAAACTTTTGTTATAGTGTTTTTGTCAACTTATCAATACATAACCTTATTTTATGTGTGTTTCTGTTTAAAGACAACTTATTTAATATATATTGTTGATTCATTAACCTTGAACTCACTGCCAGCAGTACTATAACTTGTGCCTAAATGAAGCTTATCTAACACACATATTTTCTCCATAAGGCACATCACAGCCTTCTTGTACCCATGAACATTAATAGAGCACCTTGTGTTAGCCTTGTGCTGAGGACCCTTTTGAACAGTGAATCATCAACAAAAAGCACAGACATGTGGAAAAAAATAGCACTAAATAGACCACAAAAAGGATACTTGTTTATTATGAGAAGCTGAAAGAAAAGCAGAGTGTCAGTTCAACTTCAGCTGGGAATGTGTGCGTCAAGCAACTCAAATTTTTTGCCAGTCTGTGCTATGAATGACTGTTAAAGTGCAGAGAGTATTGATTTTGGAGTTAAAATACATTTTCATTGCTAGGTGAATTTGAAAATATGGAATCTGTGAATAATGAGGATCGATTTTTAAAAAATGTATTGAACTTCTTAATATTCAAATATCATCAATTTTTAAGTATTTGTGGCATGTTTTCCTCCCAGGACTTAAAAAGGCAATGTACTCTTTATGTAAGGACTTAAGTAGAAGTGCTGTTATATTTCTGAACTTGCTTTCTCCATGCATTAAACAGGAAGTAGACTTGATACGGAGTCAAGTACAGCAGCTTATCTCCCTTCCAATGTGGATGGGCTTACAGCCTGTAAGTATCTAATTTCAGAATCTTATGTGTGTACGTTTTAAGTGGAATGCAGTTTTACATGGTGTAGCTTTAACATGGATATAAAAGTGGTAGCTAAACATCCCTTTCCTGCTTAGAAAGGTTGCTATGCATTAACTTACCATAGATACAGTTTTAAAGTTTTTATGTGCAACCTAATATGTGTTTCACCTAATTTCAGTATTGTGAGGTGAAATAAGGTAGTATCTGTTGAGCTTGTAGAGAAAGGGGGTAAATTTAGCAAAGTATTGATATTATCCTTATGGATGACTTTGGATGAGACTACACGCAGACTTGAATTTTTATTTCCCTTGACTGGAATGTATATACAACTGTAGGAATAGGTCTGGATCATGTTTAATATTAATGACTTCCATTTTTTCATCAAATCTTTATTGGATAGTATGTGCAGGTGTCAAAGCCAAACTAGTACATTTTAGGGAGTTAAAACTATCATATTTCAGTGTAATACTTTATTCAGAATTCCATTTTCCTGCAGATGGGTGTTTCTGTATATACCCAGATATGCAGGCTCATTCATGGGCACCAGTCGAGGGGAATGAAAACATGAGGCACATATAGATAATTAATACTAAGTTAAAAAGTGGCAAGTGCTGTAAGAGAGAATATGCTGATGTGGACATTTCCTTGTTTACTTGTGATAGCTGTTGTTTGTTCCGTGTTTCAGACTTACATTTTTCAGACTTCAGTGATTATGCTCATAAGTGTTAATGCTTATATTTTTCAGGCTTAAATCCTTAATTTTAGAAATAAAAAAGAAATTTTATTGATTATTGAGCTTAAAAATCTTGACTAGGAAAGGTACTTTCTTTTGTCATATTTTTATTAACTGGCATTAGAGTTAATGATTTTTAAAAATATTATTCATTTCTTAGTTTTCGGGATTTGTCATTTTGCTTTCAGGTTTTATCATATTGCCCTATATCATATCCATATATTAGAAAAGTACCTAATAGTTGATCTAATCCTTATCCTTGTAAACTTTGAGGTTACTGGTGATTGATTGTCACATCTTTCTTTCAGGCACGATTGGAATTAGAATTAAAAAAGACACCTAAGCTAAGAAAATTCTGGAACTTGATTAAAAAGAATGATGAAAAGATGGATCCAGAAGCAAGAGAACAGTATGTTGGCCAAGCTTCTTTCCTTATTAGCTTATTATAAGGGGTTATGGGACTTAGATGATGTTGACTGGTTTATTGCTTCCTTTTATATAGTGCCGAAATAAATTATTAGTAAGTGCTTTTACTTAGACTGTCATAGGAATATTTTTCCCAAAGATCTAAAGGAGAAGCCACAACATGACCATGCTTTTCTTCTTTTCCTTTTCTCTTTGCCATTGATAAGTATGTAGTGTTCCTCACTGTTCTTCTTGCTACTTGTTGTCCATAATCTTTTCCTCATGGATGGTTCTCAGTTTTCTTCGTAAACTTTAGGCTGTTAATCCCACTTTTCTTTCTTTTTCTTACGCCTTCACTCTTAACAATGACTTTTACACACTCCAACCATCATTCATTTATTCAACAAATACTGAGTGTTCATTTTGCCACATACTATTATAGGCATTGGAGATACAGCAGTTTTATTAATTATATACTGTCTTGTGTTACTAATTATCTTTGTATTATATGACTTGTCATTTCGAGTAGATTTTAGTCATTCCTCCTTTTGTATTTTTAGCAGGACGATTACAATCATTTGCAGCTATCCAACAACTAATAAGTGTTTGTTGATTAATTGGTGTATCTTAAGTTAGTGATGAGTAGAAAATTGTTTTTTAAACTAACATTTAATCTTTAGCCATTGTAATACTTTATTATACTTAATACTTTAAAGATATTAATAAAGTATAAAATTGTTCATCTCATTTTAACTACATTAAATGTTAGATTTTTAATGTTAAGGGCAGACTATAAATGAAAGTTTGAGAACTCCTTTCTAGTTCTGACCCTTAAATCACAGTGAAAACTTCTACAATTAGAGAAAGTGGTGCTCGCTTAGCTGGCTTATTAAGCCAGTAATGTGGCTCTCCTTTTCTTTATACAACACTGTATTTATATACAAAGAAGCAGCAGTGTGTTCAAATTATGGCCCCAATTTTAGAAATGGAACATGTGAACAATTTAGAAAAAGGTCAGCATTTAAACTTCACTTTTAAATAATAATTGAAAAATTAAAAATTAAAAAATAATTTTTGAAAAATAATTATTTTTGAAAAATAATTATTTTTGAAAAATAATTGTTCAATATTCTTTCTGATTTTAGGGCCTATCAAGAAAGAAGATTTCTTTCACAACTCATCCAGAAGTTTATCTCTGTGCTGAAATCAGTACCACTTTCTGGTAACCGTCTTCTTTTACTCAGCACATTTGTAAAGTTGTCATATTGGTGCTCCTATGCTATTCACTCATCTCTAATCTAAAAACTGCTCTTGGGATAATTTTAAATTGTAATGATAGATTGTATGTCCTCTCTTTTTCAAGTACATTACCAGTCTAAGCATTGGGACTGCCTTGAAGGCTTATTTTAAAGCTACCAGCATGGTTATTGAAATGTTCATTTATTTAGCAAATATTTTTTGAATTTAATTACTAGATCTAGGTCCTGTACAAAGTGCTGGGATGTAATTGTGAACAAGAAGATCATAGACCTTATCTGCATGTTGTTTATAATATGGTGCTAAATGGTGTTTTTAAGCAATGCCAAATACTGTTTGGAGGGGAACAGGAGAATTATTTTTGAGATATTAGGTACAAAACTAAATAGGAAGGATTTCCCTCCATCATGTTCCCCATTTATTGATGAAAAAAAATAAATGTATACTATATATAGACTATATTAAAATATATTATGAGTATGCTATACACACCCTTACATATACACGTGTGGATGTGTATTATATACCTGTGTACCAAGAAGGATTAATTAAATTATGCTGGGTTTGTAAGATCTTTATAAGCATTTCTGAAAGCAAATAGAATATTATTTACTTAATAAAGGTATATATGCTGTGTTAGATGACATTAATTAATATTTTATTTTTTAAGTGGAGTATAATCTAAGAGCAGTTCTATATGTGTACCATATTTATATTTTTGCATCAGAGATTGTAGCTTTGTTTAAACTAAATATAATGAAATTACTTAAATGCTGACCCTCTTTTTTTTTTTTTTTTTTTTGTTGAGACAGAGTCTCACTTTGTTGCCCAGGCTAGAGTGAGTGCCGTGGCGTCAGCTTAGCTCACAGCAACCTCAGACTCCTCGTCTTAAGCGATCCTACTGCCTCAGCCTCCCGAGTAGCTGGGACTACAGGCATGCGCCACTATGCCCGGCTAATTTTTTCTATATAGATTTTTAGTTGTCCATATAATGTCTTTCCATTTTTAGTAGAGACGGGGTCTCGCTCAGGCTGGTCTCGAACGCCTCACCTTGAGCAATCCACCCGCCTCGGCCTCCCAGAGTGCTAGGATTACAGGCGTGAGCCACCGCGCCCGGCCAAAATGCTGACCCTCTATGTAATGTTTTACAACTGAAAATCATAGCTACAATTTAGTGAGGGGTAGATACTAATGCTATAAATCAATTGCATTTGATTTGGGGCATAATACTACCACCAGCATCAGTATAAAGAAAAAGCTGTCATATGCTTATAATCTAAGTTACTTAATATTGGTGTATTTAAATCTTTCCATTAAGTGCCTTAAACCTGGAAAGAGGACTAAGATTGGGTTTTCTTGGTACAAATAGTAAAAATGAGTGTTTTGAACTACTAATGTCTGTAATAACTAGGATCATACAAATTGAATGTCTCTATGGAATAATTTGTCTAGGTCATCTAGGTTTAAAAAACAAGAAGGGCCTGTAGCAATTTTAACAGCCTGTAAACCACTAGCTGTTGCCACTGTTGTTTATACATTGCCAGAAAACAAAGTTTCTTAATCTTGCGCTTTAATCACAATTTGTCAACTTGGTGGTAGAGGAACCAGCCAGATCATGAAAATGTGCCAGTTTTGAGAGGGTATGAAGATGTATGGATTACATAGCCTGGAAATAGAAAGCTAATTTTTAAAAGAGTTTAAGAAGGATTATAGTTTTCATTTGATAGGGTCATAAAAACAACACACCGATAACAGTTGTTGGAAATCTGTGTAGGATGGCCTGAAATCTTAGGATTGCTGTCAGAGGAAGGGGAAAAAAAGACTGCAGTATATCTAAGAGACAAATGACAAGGATATATTTGTGTCTGTAATGGAAATAACAAGGTTTCTATACTGAGCATTATACCCAGGAGAGTCAACTAACATAAAAACATGCAACTGTATTCACCAGAGCACAGAACTTGAGCACCAAGCACTGTTTCTCAATTTTAAATAGGCCATTGCCAGTGATTTTTCTCAAGCTGTAAATAAAGATACAGAGTTTCTTCACTTTTTTAGTTTTGGACAAAAATATTTTCCTTGGACAATTACAAGAATACAAGATAGCAACAAAAGGCTAGTTCGACTAGATTTAATTTAAAAATTGCTCCTTTATAATTTTTAGTTTAAACAACTATATGTATATCTCAGAAAACCTAGGTTCCAGTCCTAACCAGCCATAGTAGTGTTCTACACTTTCATCAGGTGATTTTCTCTGATCCTTAGTTTCCCCACCTGGGAAGTGAAGATCTAGAATAAATGTTCTCTAAAGTCTTTTGCAGCTATTAAAATATATGATTCTGTTATTTCAGGGTCTGAATTATGTGCATAGAATTCCAGGAAAATTTCCAGTTAACATTTTTATATATTAGTCACAAAAGTATTCACATTTATTTCTTCACAAAAAGCCTTCCATTTTCCTGTACATTACAAATAAATTAAATAAATAGATTTTTATTTAAGCATTTAGAGGATGACTTCTATGTATCTGGCACTGGGTTCGTCACTGCTGGGAGTCCTTAAACTAAGCAGCAACAGGGACCCTAAAATTATCTCCATTTAATCAACCATTTTGGCAGGATGATTTTAGCTGGTTAAATTGTAGACCGTTTCCTGGCATTAGGAAAAAAACTTGTACTCTGAAACTATTTCATGTCACAAGGTTGTAATTATTTAAAAACAAAAATAAATGTTTATAAAAATAGTACATTATACTCATGAATAGCATAAAATAAGATAGTGATTTAAAAAATATTTTATTGCTCTGTCATTGGCACTTTAATATCAAAAGTAATACATATATTTATATGTGTATACATATTTGTGTTTATACATATGAGAGAACTTTTAGAAGTTTAGTATGTGAAGACAATAAGGAAAGTGGAGCAAAAACTGATATAAAACTGCCTTCTGTTTTTTATATCTTCCAAGTTTTTAAAAATCTAATCATTAAGTACAGATTTTTAGGAGTTAACACTTTTAAAATATCTTTGCAAACTTGAATTTTAACACTTCTGACCCAAGCTAGATTTTTCATTTTCTCATGTTTGTAGAGCTAAATATCAGGGTAAGGTCTACCTTTGCCTTTTAAAAACTATATGTGTGATTCTTATTCTGAACTGTAGCCCAATCCTGATGAATAAGGGACATATGACTGTTTCAATTATTAAATAACTGCCAATTTTAAGAAATAGCATGCAAATTGTCTAACATGTTTTCTCTCTTATGTCTAGAACCTGTCACCATGGACAAAGTTCATTACTGTGAAAGATTCATTGAACTTATGATTGATCTAGAGGTAAGAAATCTATAGCGACTTTTCTGCTATATAATCATTAATGGTCTAAGATTAAGCATATGACTATGTATGAAATATTTCTTTCCCAAACTGGCCTTTATTTGTACCTGTTTCGAGGTGTCACATAGAGAAGGAAATCACAAGTAATTGGCCCTTGAGGTTTTCAAATGACTGATCCATCTGACATGGGCTGCTATTTTTAGGAAAAAAGAGTATAGTTATTAAACATGAGTCCAGTAATGGCAATTTATTTTCTATCATACTTTATTTAAATACCCCTTCATATGGAGTTTTTGCTAATGGCTGAAGTCACGAGTTTATGACCATCTCTTTAGATAATCTCACTTTTCTAAAGGTGTCTAATGTCGATGAAGAAAAATATAACTGCTATTTTCAATTTTTTAAATTAAGATTCTTAAAAAAGATTTCATACTTAGGTGTAGAATTTGATGGCAAGTTCAGATAAAGAGTTGATATAATTCAGATTGAATCCACTTTCTTTACTTTCTCTCTTTAACGTGGAAAATTGAAAGAAAATCCATTTGTTCCTTATCTGGAGATAAGGATGTGTGGTTTCTTGAAATGAGTGTTAGAGTGTTGGACTTGCGGTCACTCATGATACCGTTATTCAAATTCTAGCTCTGCCAGTAATCAGTTTATAGCCTCTGAGTATCTCAATAATCTCATCCATAAATGAGGATATTTGATTCAATGACTAGTTTTCATACTGTTTCTCGGCATTGTCTTTCTGATTGTCATAAGGGAATGTGGGGAGAGGAAACAGAGACAGGAATCTCCACTTAGGGGTCCATACTCCACTTTTAAATTTACACACAACATGTATTGTGTGTAACATGTATTGGGATTTTAGGTAGGATTTTGTTTGAAAACTACTGGCCAAGGTGATCTGTGAGATCCTTCTAGTGCTAGATGTTATTGTCAATTTTATCTTAAAAAATAAAATTTATTTTATTATCAGTTATTATCAGTTATTATCATTGTTTTTAAAACTAGAAACATTGCTACTGAGTTAATTTACAGTGTGAAACAGATCTCTTGCATTGTGTATAGTGTGTCTTTTGGAAGGCTGGAGGGTACTTTGTAATTAAACAAAAAGTCAAATAGCAGTAGATTGCACTTCTAGCTGTTGAGAATACATGCGAACTTATTGCTATGATGTTTATTTTTCCTAGGCCCTACTACCCACAAGGCGTTGGTTTAATACCATCCTTGATGACTCCCACCTTTTGGTTCACTGTTACCTTTCCAATCTTGTTCATAGGGAAGAGGATGGCCATCTTTTTTCCCAGGTAAGCATCAATATAGCTGAACATAAGTTACTGTTTTAATTTCTAAATTGATCTTTTCTTTGCCATGCAAGGGGGAATGGGGCATGGCACAAAGTAAATTTTTAAATACTGGATTGAATGATATAAATTCCCAATTAGTCATTTTAAAGTAAAATCAAGCCTTAATATATGAAAGGGATGTATTCTTGTATAGGTAGCCTTTAGTAATTATGTATTATATCCTTTTGTTAATGATGTATGGGTTTGTTATTGTACTAAATTGTAATTTTGTGGGTATAGTCTCATATGTTCCCACATTTTGATTTTTATCAATAACTACTGTGGAATATAGTAGATAAGGAACATTAATTTCAAATGAATTATACCCCAGTACCATGACTTTGTCTTACCGTAAGATGATGGTGACAGGCAATTGATAGTATAGAGTGTACATCCCACCTTAGGTAGGAAGGCAAAGTACTAGTATTTCACATTTCCTGTAATGTGATGCAGAAGAAAATATCTAACAAACTTCTAATGGCTTGTCTTTCAATGAGGTTGTAATTGGAGATACAGTTTTGTGTGTTTACATATATTCGTTTTATTTTTTTATCCTGTATCTGTGAACACTCCTCTTTTTCTCTCTCTTTTTAAAAATTTCTACCTAGTGATTTGTCACATGTTAAAATATGTTAAGATCTTAGTAGTGCATTTGCCATAGGTTAGAACTAAAAATAATAAAGAGTTGGGTGGAGTGCAGCCCGTGGGTTCTGCTGATGCTGCTGCCACTCAGGTAAAGCAGGGCCCCATTAGCTGCAGGAACTAAATCAAAGCAGGAGCTTGATGGCCATGGACACTCATGAGAGGAATGAATAACTTAGCTTTCCTCACCTTACTGTTTTTCCCTAATAGAAGCAGCACGTAAAAAAAAAAAATATTTCCAATTATGAATTTTAAAATCCTCAATCAGAGTTTTAAGTAAGAGACCTCAGTAGTTCCCCCCGTAGTGTAGTTTTATAAATTTGCGGTGATATAGATAGGTAAGATTGTTTATTGTTCTGTTTTGTTTTTTCATTAAAATACTGGGCTTCCTTTGATTACCTCCTTAATGTCTCTCAAGTATTGGGATTACAATTTAAGTTGTTCTTTGGACAAGTAGACAATGTATATGAAATAGACTTAACAATTTATTTACATGTTTTATTTTCACATAAATAAAACATGTTTGGTTGGGTATGTTCTAAAATCTTTTTTGTAATATTTACATTCCAAAGTTTTTCAGCACCCCTGAGAAGGTATATGGACTTGTTTATTATTTTTAATAAATAATGTTATGCTTTCTTGATCATATGTTCATACAGTTTGTTAATTTAAGTGTATCTTTTCAGCTTTTGGACATGCTCAAGTTCTATACTGGTTTTGAAATTAATGACCAGACTGGAAATGCCCTGACGGAGAATGAGATGACTACAATTCACTATGATAGAATTACTTCTCTACAGGTAATTGAAATGCATTATAGCCTTTACATATGCTCCATAAGGTTGGGTCATACTAAAATTTAGGTTTTGTACAGGTACAAATAAAAAAAGGTATTAATTTAATAGTGTTTTCATCTTCAGCTTATTTAATGTTTCTAATTTTGATGAATCCATGGAAAAAGATGGCTTCTTTTCACAGTCCATCTAAGTCCTGTGAATCAATATACTGGTATTTGGGACTCAGAATTAGTTAATAGAGGCCGGGCGCGGTGGCTCACGCCTGTAATCCTAGCACTCTGGGAGGCCGAGGTGGGCGGATCGTTTGAGCTCAGGAGTTCGAGACCAGCCTGAGCAAGAGCGAGACCCCACCTCTACTAAAAATAGAAAGAAATTATATGGACAGCTAAAAATATATATAGAAAAAAAAATTAGCCGGGCATAGTGGCGCATGCCTGTAGTCCCAGCTACTCGGGAGGCTGAGACAGGAGGATCGCTTGAGCTCAGGAGTTTGAGGTTGCTGTGAGCTAGGCTGACGCCACGACACTCACTCTAGCCTGGGCAACAGAGTGAGACACTGTCTCAAAAAAAAAAAAAAAAAAAAAAAAAAGAATTAGTTAATAGAGCAGTTTGGCACATTTATATTATATATTGGCTCTGATATTATTATTTTATGAAAAAGTATTTCAACATGTGGCAAACTATGTATGCATAAGCACAGTTTGCACATTTTTAAGATAAACACATAAATGAAACTAAAATTTACCAATACAGCTCAGATATGCCAAAAAAGTACCTTCGTTTGTTTTCTGTGACTGATCTCCTCTTGCTCTTGAACCCCACTTTCTGATGGCAAAAGGAAACTTTTATTTGTGAATTTAAAGTAATTCAGTTTCTTTTTGTTTTAAAGAGGTTTTTTTAGGGGGAGGGTAAAGACTAAACTAAGTCAAATGTTAGTTCAAATTCTCTTTCGGTATCAGTTTTGCTGTCTGTCAAGGAGTCTATGATCTCCTTCTTCTTTTCTAAGGTAGCTTCTGGATACATGGAGATGATAGCCTTATTATTTTGGAAGAGGAACGAGCACAGATGTCTTTTCCTGTTTTTTTTTTTTTTTTTAGAGTATTAGTGTTTTGTTCTTCTGTCTCTGCCCATGAAGTTACCACAGCTGGTGTGGCATGTAGTCTGTTCTGTTGGCACAGGCAAGGCATAATGATTGCTCCCAAGGAACTTGGCTGTGTCCCCTGCCAAGGAGACCCCAATTTTGTTCTTGATGGTTCTGGCATTCTCCTGAGAGCTGACTCGCATTTGTTTCCTGGCTTATATGGCTCGCTCTCGGGCTTGGGTGGCAGGGTCATTTTGCCATTGTCTGCAATAATTGCACTACAAGCTTACCATTAACCTTGGCAGTCTTCTGTGTCATCCACCATGGAACACATGAAAACTTCTGGATCTTTTCTGTGCCACATGGACATCAAGGGAGACTAGGGTTATTATATTGGTCACTCTGTTATCAAATCACCATACTGCTGCTATTTCTATTTTCTTGCAGCCTATGTTGTTTGAGTGTGTTACGCTGCAAGGTCCTGTATTCCCAGCACACCAAACAAAAGCAGAACAGAAGCACAGTGTTTTTTTGACCCCTCCTTCAAGTTATTTCTCCAGTGGCAATTTCCCTTGGGACTTTCTTTTAGTCTTATTGGACCAATTCTTGATAATAAAGTGTTTGTTATTTCCTCTGTTCCTATCAGTGAAACTAGCCTTCATGGCTATTTTCAAGTACAATATATTCAAAATCCAGTTTTAGAAATCAAAATCTCAACACTGGCAGCGGGTGGCCCCAGCGATCTCTGTGCTCTGGCTTCAGCTCCTCCCTTTAAAAAAAAAAGAAAAAGAAAAAAACAGAAAACTGAACGTTGATTTTTTTTATTTGTTTTTACATTTCTGCTAGAGCAATTATAGTTTTTTCCTATTGTATTGCTTTTGGCTGAATAAAGCAGAGGTCACATATGGGAAGCAAAGAAGGAGAAGTGAATTAATATTTTCATTATATAGTAAATAAATTGTAGATGTATTAATATGTAGATATTAATTATTGATATATTTGCTATTCTTTTGTAGAGAGCTGCTTTTGCACATTTTCCTGAACTCTATGATTTTGCCCTCTCAAATGTGGCAGAAGTAGATACACGGGAATCCTTGGTCAAATTTTTTGGACCTCTTAGGTAAAACAACACGAAAGGAAAACTATATATTCTCTGTTGGTGTCATGTTTCTTGAATTCTACTTTTCTTTGTTGCTTTTAATCATTTTTGTAGTATTTTAGTTAATATTGCTTGTTATTTCACTCTTTATTGACACCTAGAACTGGTGCTTCTCTTTAGTAGTTTGATAACTTTGAGTTACGTAACTATAATTATCCATTTTTTGGTAAAATGTATATTCTTCATGACTTATACAATTTTCTTAGATCTTAAATTTTTCTCAGGGTAGAACATAGAACTATTCGATCCCATCAGTCATAAACAACATACAACAGAAACCAATAAAGGTTCATCATGTGTGATATTAGAGGTGTGAGTTAGGGAAATTTTTGCATAGTTAAAATTTATAAAATTAGTAATATTCTCTGGCACTTAGTATCTGCTAATATACTTTGTGGAAAATAGCAATAATAATAGCATACATTTATTTACTATATGATACATACTCTCTTAAGTGAGTAATTCTCTTAACGTTCATGTTAGTAGTACATACCATTTTACACATATATATGTACATATGAGGCATAAACCACTTAAGTAATTTGCCTAGGTTACACAACAAGTAAATGGCAGAGACAGGATGTAAACCTAGGTAGTCTGATTTCTGACTCCTAACCACTGTGCTCTCTTGTCTCCCCATTGTCCTTAACTCTTGGGAGAAATTATGTTTAGTTCATTGACTATTTAAAATGAAACAAACTGGGATTGGTTTGGTTGTTCATTTTCATATGAAGATGTAAATTATAATAACACATAGATCTATTTCTTTTAAATAACTGCAGAGTTCCATTAAATAGGACTACCATACTACTTTTTAATTACTCTTTTATTGATAGATCTTTAATTTTTAAATTTTTGGTTATTATAAATAACTCTCTACATTTTTTTACTTTTATGTAAAAATTTTTGGTACTGATTCCCAGAAGCAGAATGGCAGATTCAAAAGGTCACGTGTTTAAAATTTGTTATATGTTGCTAAATTTCCTTCAGAAAAGACTACCAATTTATACTTAACAACAGTGTATAAGGATATATTTCTCTCCCTACCAACACTAGGTACATTAGTCTTTAATTTTTACCCACCTAAGGACAAAAAAAAACCCCCTCATTGTTTACTTTGCATTTCCTTGATTATATTGGGGAAACTGAGCATCTTTCTATTTTTTCTTGGCCATTTACATTTCTCCTGTAATTTCTTCTTATTATCCTTTGCTATTTTGTATTCCATTACTTGTTGTCTTACTGATTTTATTTTTGAGGAACCTTTATGTAATCCTTTGTCTAGTTTGTGCTGAATATATTTTCTTTTGGTTTAACTTTGTTTATGGTGTCTTTTGTCATTACAGATATTTTCAGTTTTTAATCACATCTGTCAACCTTTTTAATAGCAATGTCAAGTGCTTTATGTAGAAGGGCGTCTCCACCAAAAAGCCATAAAATACTGTCTTATATTTAAAACACTTTCATAGATTCAGTTTTTTACATTCAATTTAGCTGCATAATCCATCTGGGGAATTTATTTTTGCCCACAGAACTCCTTAATACTCCTAAAAATTATCAAGGCTCCCCAGAGAACTTTTGTTTATGTGGATTATATTAATTATATTTACTACATTAAAAACAGTTCCACCACTGCTGAGGCACCACTGCCAATGCTGCACATGCTGCAGTTGCTCTTCAAACCAGATGTGTGTTCACTGTGTGTTACATAACTTCTGATTCCTTCACCCAACATGCCTAGTCCAGCTTTTTTCCAATCAGTCATATCCTGGAATCCAATGTATAAATCCAGCATTGCATGTCTTGTGCTTAAGTGTTCTAAAGGATCTTATTTTGTGTACCATATGTATCAGTAGTGTACATTGCCATATAATGTAAAAGGAAAGATCTACATATAAACAATGCAACAGCTATTCAAATGTCATACCAACGAAACCACCAAATAAACCTTAAACAGTGGGAAAAAAAGCACTTTGGGAGGCTGAGGCAGGAGGATTGCTTGAGGCCAGGAGTTTGAGGCTGCAGTGAGCTATGATCATGCCACTGTACTCCAGGTTGGCCAACAGAGCGAGACTCTGTCTCTATAAACAGAAATTTATGTGACCATGACCTCGTTCTTTTTCTCTTTCAAAATATCTTGCTTTACTCACCTATTTTCAGACCCTGGGTAACTAAAATTATGGAAAGCAAAACTACAGATAAGGGGGGACTACTTCTTATTAGACAGTAAAAAAATGGCAAAAGATTTGAACAACCACTTCACCAATAGGCCCATGGAAAGATGCTTAACATCTTAGTCATAGGGGAAATGCAAATTTAAATCATAATGAGATACTATTACATACCTATTAGAATTGTTTTAAAAAAACGGAAAATAATGACTCTTGGCAAGGATGTGGAGCAATTGAAATTCTCATATTGCTGGTGGGAGTTCAAAATGGGATAGCCACTTTGGAAAAAGCTGACAGTTTCTTGTAAAGTTAAACATGCACTTACTACTTACTATATGCATGTAACATTCCCCACTTACAGATATACCCAAGAGAGATGAAAACTTATATTCACCCAAAAATCTGTACAAAAATGTCCTAATAGCTTTATTCATAATTGTGAAAAACTAGAATACATAAATATCCTTTGGCTTATGAGTGAATGAACTCACTGATACATCTATAATTGAATAATACTATACAATATAAAGAAATCAACTACAGATACACACTGCAGTGTGGGTGATTGTCAAACGCATTATGCTAAGTAAAAGCAATCATTGTCAAAAGGCTACCTAATGTATGATTCTATTTATTTTACCTTCTGGAAAAGGCAAAATTATAGACATTGAAAACAGATTAGTGGTTGCTAGGGCTGGGATGGAGAGGAAGGTTTAATTTAAAATAGCATGAGAGAATTTTGGGGAATGATGAAACTATTTAAGTAGTGGAAAGCTGTGGAGCTCACAGTGGCGATTGCAAATTTTAACTTGGGAATGCAAATTCAAATTCACTATAGCAACAAATACTGGTGGCTGTTTTTCTTGAAGCTACAGGCTTATTTCATTCAAATTTGAAAAAAATTTTGCCATTTATTTAAGACTGAATAAGCATAGTTTGTCAGTCATTCTTTGAAGTAAAAATTGTCTGCAAAGTATGTACTTCCCCTTTTGTCACACAGAATTCTTAAAAAGTGGATACTCAAGAGCCCAAATTTAA
The DNA here is from genome assembly GCF_041146395.1 of Eulemur rufifrons. Lineage (NCBI taxonomy): Eukaryota > Metazoa > Chordata > Mammalia > Primates > Lemuridae > Eulemur > Eulemur rufifrons. The sequence continues at coordinate 55,468,654 of NC_090984.1, forward strand.
TAGCTTTAATAATTATTTACTGCTCATCAGAGACATTCTTAAATAAAACTGGCTTTTTCTTTTCTTTTTTTTTTAAACTGCATGTGTACAGTGAAGAATACTATGACTACTTATAGTAGAGGTTGGTGCCACTGCCTGGATCCATGCCAGCAGTTGTTGTACCCACCATTGCTTTTACACTGTCAGTGTATATATAAAGGCAGTGAAGAAAAAAAACCAATGTCTTAGTATTAATGTTTCAAAAATGTCATCCTTGTGGACCATGAGAGTTTTGCAGAAAACACTTTGAGAACCCTATATCAAAGGTTTAATTTTCATTGCTGGTTGTTACTTGCTGTCAGTGTCATAGGATTGTATTTACCTTTTAAGCTATCTGTAGAAATACTTGTTTCAAAAGTGAAGCAAAGTAACTTACTATGAATAAAATATTCTAAATGTTCTTTATTCTGCAGTTCAAATACACTCCACCAGGTGGCATCATACCTCTGCTTGTTGCCAACTCTTCCTAACAATGAAGACACAACTTTGGATAAAGAATTTCTTCTAGAATTGCTGGTAAGTATTAGTGTGTTCTGAATTTTGCATGTGATTTCCCCTGCCTTTGTGAATTATTCATCAAGATAGAGGTTCATATAGGTTTCTTGTTGGCTAAGGATTATGTAGATATTCCCATCTATTTTTGGAATTATATTTTGATTTTGTCAGAAGTTATTTTTTATCATTTGAATTTCTTTTCTCAAGTCTTTTATCTCTTAAAACTGCTTTGTGGCATGAATTCATTCTATTAGCAAGCATTTATGAGCAGCTTCTGTGTCAGATACTGTATTTTGGCATCAGTGCTACATATGACACATAACAGCTGACACCATTCCTGCTTTTGAGGAGGTCACAGTTACTTACACACCCACCCCACATATATTTGAATAAACATATTCCTATATGTTTATTTTAAAAGTGATCATTTAAACATAGTATATTGAATATTAAGTCATACATTTATCAATAGAAAATCTCAGGGGTGTTTAGAAATAGTGTAAATTTTCACTAAGTGGCTTAACAATTCTAAGGGATTTCTCAGTCATTTTTGCAAATGAGGGGCCTTTACTTTTTTTGTAAAGCTTTTTTGTATTTTTTAATTAAATTAATATATGATTTTATAAATAAACTACATTAGAGAAGTATTTAAAGTTAAAAAGTAGGAATTTTATTCCTTTTGGACTCCTGTTCTCCAGAGGTAAACACTGTTAATACTTTCATATATATCCTTCCAGATTTTTAAAAAATTGTGGTTTTAATTTATTTGATTTAGTTAAATTTCAGAAGTAATACACAAGTACATTTTGTTATAATAATATAGAAATATCTAGATCAACACTCAAGTCCTTCCAGAACGTCTTTATACATTTATGTAAAAATATACACATCAGATAGGAATCTAGTTTTGTAGTTTTTAAAATATGAATTGAGTCATGCTGTATTCTTCTGCAGCTTGCTTTTTTTTTTTAAATCTAATATTATGTTTGAGGTTTAATCCATTTGCATAGTATAGATATACCTTATTTTTAACTTTGGTGTAATATTTCATAAATTGGATAAGTATTTAACCATACCTCCATATTTAGGTTGTTGGTAGTTTTCACTTTTACAAATAATGATGCAATTTTTGTGTATGCTTCATTGTGGCCATGTATGGACATTTAGGAGAAACACCTAGACATGAAATTATTTGACTGAAGCACGAGCTTATTTAAAATGTAAAAGATGCTGTCACATTATCTTATAAAAGGTGTATATTCCCATCAACAGTGTATTAAAATATGTCTCCACAAGGTCTTACCAACATTGGGTGTCATCAGTTTTCCCATTTTTGCCAATCTGATGGGTACAAAAATGGTAGCTTGTTTGATTTTTTTGTTTGTTTGTTTACTGCCTGCTATAAAGTTGAGTAGCTTTTCGTGTTTCAAACATGTTTTGTGCCTGAACAAACATATATTGTGTTGATGTGTATATATATTTTTCTTATACGTGTGGAACTATATTAGGCACACTGTATTGGAATTTATTTTTGAAGCTAATACTTTTAATATAGAATGTGAAATACAATCTCTCAGCGTAGGAAAGAAGATGGTATGCTAGTTTTTGGGAGCAGTGACAGGAAACTATTTGTAGCAGGTGTTTTAAGCCTAGTGACAGATGTTTAAGTGCCATTTGGGGAGAAATCCTTGAGAAGGGTTTTAATTCAAGTATGGAAAATACTTTTTTATTGATATATTTACTTGCCTTATGTCTTGAGCCACCATCTTTGCCTTCCTTCTTACAAATCACTTTTCATTATCTCTGACTAGAAGTGCTTCCTAAAAAATTCATGTGGTATTTTGTGACAATGTAAAATCTCTCCAGTCAGATTTTGGGGATTAATAATAAACTTTTACTATAGAAAGAAATGAAGATTTTTTTCCAGGAATCCTTCTAATGGAAAATAGATTGAGTATAAAATTGATCCTATGTCTTTTAGGGTTTTGTAGGTAGAATTTTATCCTTAAGATTTAAATAGTTATGCCAAAAGAAAATAATTTTTAAAGTTTATAGTGCTGCAACATTATCTTTCATTTCCTCCTTTTCCTAAAGGATTTTCCTCAGGCTTTGGATTCTTCCAATATCCAAATTATGATTAAAAAGTTGAAATATACATATTGTTTAGATATTACGATATCTTTTTTCTTAAAATAATACTATATTCAACTGAAGAGAATTTGACACATTTTCAAATGTGTCATTATTTTAACATTATTAATTAGGTAACAAACTTAGTTTTATATTTGAGATAGATTACTGTATTAAGGATACATAGAGGTCATCAAGTCCTTCTCTTACTTTACAAGGGAGAAGACTGGGGCCAGGGGATTAATACACTTTCCCAGATTACATAGCTAGTATAATCAGGACTTAGAGCTCCTGTTTTTTTTTTTTTTTTTTTTTACATTAGTTAATACTAAGTGCTATGGTTTTTAAACTCTTGGCATGTGCCAGGGACTTTGGTACTGTTTTACAATATTCATTTCATTTTCTTAAAAAAACCTGAGATGTAAGTGGTACATTATCTGTTTTACTGAAAAGGAAACTAAGGTCAGGAAGGTTATGGTAACTTGCCCAGTTTTACATTGCTCATAAGTAGAGGAGCTGGGATTTAATTTCAAGTTCATCTGATTCCAAGCCAATCACTGTTAGTACCTCTTTTAGCTTTGATTTATCGAGAAAATAGGAAAAGGAAAAAAAAAAAATCTCTTGTTACAGTGCTACAATAACTGACAGGTATGAAACTTCCCATTCCATAAATTATTTTGATTAAAAAAGATACTTCTAACTTTCTGTTTCCTTTCTTTTAGGTATCTCGTCATGAACGTAGAATTTCTCAGATTCAGCAGTTGAACCAGATGCCTTTGTATCCAACTGAGAAAATTATATGGGATGAAAATATTGTTCCAACTGAGTACTATTCTGGGGAAGGTATGATAAAGAAATACAGGATTAAGGTATAACATGAAACTTAATTTAGAATTTATCATATATAATTGAAAATGTACTCCAGTCTACTGTATCCATTAGGATAATTTTCTAGTACCCTGGAGTTCAACTTTAGAAGCTAAGAAAGATTTAGTATTTTGAATGCTTAGCACTAAGAATTTTTATTAGATATAGCTATACTCTAGTATATATATATCACCTTGTATAAAATATGACTATAAAGTAATAAAACTGTGTTTTCAGGGAGATCTAATAATGCAGGAAGTGTAGCTGTCATTTTGTCACTGTAAGAGGCTATGTTTGGTAGAGATTTACTTTTCAAAGCATTTTTTAGAGGCTTTTTTGAATTCTTTGTAAAGCTAGCTAATGAAAACCAAAAAAAAAAAAAAAAAGACATTATCATTAGCTGATAATAAACCCTTAGTTTTTGATCCAAAATGGTATTGCCTCACCTACCTATTTCCTCAGATTTGGTTCAAAATGCTTTGTACTCATCCTCTGAGGATAAGAATTTGCCACAACTGAGTATATTCAAAAGTGCATTCTGATATATTTTGAAAGCATATTTCAAAAGAAATTTCAGGAAATCTTTTGAACATTGGCTTGTTAGAAGACATCACAAATATAAGTATTGGTATAGTTACTTAAGGTGGTTACTTCAGAATTATATCCTAGAGCCATAACTCCAATAAACCCAGTGCACTAAAATTGTGCCAGATTTCAGAACAGGCAATCTTCATGTCTTTTTATGTTCTTACCATGGTTAATGTGTGTCTAGGGATACACACTTGGGTGATAAAACTATAAAAAAATTTAAGATAGTGATTGCTATAAAAGTCAGGAAATGGTTACTTTCAGGTAAAGGGAAAAAGTTGTAATTAGGAAGGAGGAGCACATGGGAGGGTTGTAGATACCTGACAAGGTGGTTACAAGGTTTCATTTTTTTTTTTTTTTTTTTTGAGACAGAGTCTCACTCTGTTGCCCGGGCTAGAGTGAGTGCCGTGGCGTCAGTCTAGCTCACAGCAACCTCAAACTCCTGGGCTTAAGCGATCCTGCTGCCTCAGCCTCCCGAGTAGCTGGGACTACAGGCATGCGCCACCATGCCCGGCTAATTTTTTGTATATATATATTTTAGTTGTCCATATAATTTCTTTCTATTTTTAGTAGAGATGGGGTCTCACTCTTGCTCAGGCTGGTCTCGAACTCCTGAGCTCAAATGATCCGCCCACCTCGGCCTCCCAGAGTGCTAGGATTACAGGCGTGAGCCACCACGCCCGGCCTAAGGTTTCATTTTTAAAATGTCTTTTACTTTACTGGTACCCTCTATGTCTGGGATGGGGAACCTTACTTATCATGTTGAAAGGCCTCATTAATTTAGCTGTGATCAAATAAGGCTACATTCAAGAAACTTCAATTAGATGTACTTAAAAATATACATTATTTTGTAAAAATCTAACTACTGTGTACTTAATAATTTCAAAAATAAAAACTCTTAATTTTAAAGTTAACTTTTTAATGACTTTGCTATGTCTGCTTTTTGTTGGAAAGTATTCAAATATTTGCAGCATGGAGTTTCCGCAGTTTCAATTGATCCTCTGAAACTGATGAGTAGCAGTCATTTGTGACCTTAAGAGCATCTTGATTTGGGTTAGGTAGGAGAATGTAGATTTGCAGCAATAAGTGGCTGAAAAGCAAGAAAGCATTCTTCGGGCATGTTGCTGAAGGTGTGAGTATTCTGCATTTTTCCGTTTTTCGGTTGGATCTTTCTTTGCATCAAACAATGACTTTAAAATATCATTTATGGAGAGCTCAATCAGTTCCATCTGTAGTTAGTTCTTTAGGTGCCTCGGTGATATCAACTAGGTGAGGCTGAAATGCTAATTTGAATGTGATGTCATGATTCTCAAAGTCAGTGAACCTTTCACTGTATTCTGCAATTCAGAGGTCTATAATAGCTGTACATTCTTCAAATGATTTGCATATATCATCCTCCTCATCAGTAACCTTTGCTAACTGGGGAAAATATTCATCTGAAATTTCCTTTTGAAGGAGAAGTATTTTGAAAAAAAGATAGCTTTTTTTCCAAAATGCTTGGATTTTTTTTTTTTTTTTTTGCCACATACCATAAATAGACTTAGTTTTACCTTGCAAAGAAATATTCAAGTCATTTTGATTTGACATCATATCACACAGAAATGCTGCATTCCCACAGAAATCTTTCAATAATTCACATTGTTGATTCTGTTCTTCATAAAATTTAATTCTCTCTTCTCACAGAGATAAAATTTTGTCTAACACCTATCCCTGCAAAACACACTTTAGAATGACACGCAAATCTAAACTGAATACCTCATCATTCAACTTTAGCATGTTATGATACTGACAATGCTGTTATGATACTGACAATGCCATGTTGCATTTGCATGGAATGTAATTAACAATGCTTATAACTTGTTTCAAAGTGTCACTCAAATTGGTAGCTTTAGCACAGAGATTTTGCTGATGCAAATGAGAGCATCTTGATCTGTTACTTCTTTTTTTTATCAGTGCGATAAACCCTTCATGTTTTCTTGTCATGGAAGGTGTACCGTGTGTACATACACTCACTAAATTTACCAAATTCAGTCTAGCTTCACAACATTTACCTTGAAAGTTGTTGAAGATATCTATTCCCATGCTCTGTTCTTAAGAGTGCCCAAAGAGAGTAACTCTTCATAGCAAAGAAAATTTGTTATGATCTGAATGAAGTATAAAACTTGTACCAAGTCAGTAGTATCAGTTAATTTATCCAAAGCAATTGAATAATATATATTTTCCTTTTGAAGTATCTCATGAAGTTAAGTATTGCATTGCATGTTCTGTTCAGTTGAAGCCTAAGTCATGCTGCCAATCAGTTATGTTTCTCCTTTGAAAGAGGCAGTTGTTTGTGCTTTGAAACATTACCAGGGTCTAAGCATCCTACAAGCTGGACAATGCATTCCTTCACAATTTCTACATCACTGAATGGCTTCCCTTTTTTCTCCCTGAATATATGCGCTACTTTATAAGTTGCTTCAGTGGCATTATTTCCAGGTCTTGTTGCTGCTTAAAAGGGTTCTCTGTTTTTGTTTTTAATCTTTTAATTTCTGCAAAACAACCTTTTGTGCCTCTCCTTCTAATTTAAAATATTTGTGGTCCTTATGAGTGTTATAATGCTGATGAGCACTGAATTTCTTTAATGTTGATATTGCAATGTCACAAGGCAAGAAAATCATCTCATCTTGAGCAGAAATAGTATCGAAATTCCCAGTCCTCATTTAAAAATCTATTTGCTTTCTTCAGCATTCTCTTGGTTTTCTTTGACATCATGGGCTGTTAAGCAGACAGAATTAAAAATACTGTTGAGCTGTGCAACTATTCACAAATTTTACTTCAAACAGAAACAGTGTACTGCTTTCAAAAGCTGACAACAGACTGGCGTACTGGACCCCCATAAACTCTGGCCAGTCACCCTCATGTGGTAGTGGCACCAGTTGATAGGGAGGAGTTCGAACTATATCATGAGCACAATAGCCATCAATTTAGCCTTTGTGGCTTACTAATGTTCTAGTTGTGCTTGTCAATTTGAGAGGATTTTTTCGTTGATACTTATTTTTCCTTTGGTATTTTAAATATGTTCATTTTAAATATATAAAAGACGAACAAAAATGTATTAATTAAAATAAAAGAATTTGTTCTGTGAAATTTGGATTCAGTCAAAAGGACCTGGAAGGCCACATGTGGCCTTGAGGCCTCTGGTTCCCCACCCCTGCTCTATATATTCCTTTCTTTTTTGTGTGTGTTAAAAAACCGGGTTTGATCTGTGGAGTTTCCCACAGTCTTGATTTTTCTGATTCAATATTCATGGCATGGTGCAGCATATTTCTCTGGCCTTTATTTTTCTTGCAAATTGGCACCTGGTTAAAGAGGCTTTATCAAGCTAAGGTTCTCCTTTGGCAAGATTCTTGGTGGTGGTTTATTCTTTCATCAGGAGGCACAAACTGTCTGCTTGTCTTTCTTCTTGTGATATTAGTAGCCATTGGTACCTAACACCTAGATTTTTTAATTCAGTGAGGGCTGCAAAGTGGTGACATTTTAATTTTTTCTTTTTTAATAAAAATGTGTTATCAAAAGAGATACCTTCCCTCAGCATTTGGCCTGAAAGAAATTGAGTTAAATTATAAGTCAGGGTTTACTAACATAAATGATGTGAAATTTTTACACATCATTGTTTCTTGCCTTAAGTTTATTATTGCTTTGATAGTATGGATAAAGATGATGAAAATACGATTTGTCAGTAAAATGTGTTTGGGGGGGTTCTTTTTTTTTTTTTTTTTTTTAACGTTTTTGATATTGCTACTTAGTGCTTGGTCACTTATTGTCCAAGAGAAATAGTGTGAGGTGAGGATAATAAAAAGAATAGTGTTTATTGATAAATAATAAAAGTCAGAAAGGGGAATCTGGAATAAAATACAAGCAATAAGCAATATCTTGTCCTTAAGTTCAGTGAAAAGGCAAATTCAGAACACATTAGTGATCATTAGAAATCGATTCATACAATATAACATACTAATTCTGTTTTTATGCTAAATTTTGGCATGGGCTAAGTTTATGGTAGCTTTGATCACTTCAAGATTTGCCAAATATAAATTAGGTGATAAAGGAAGAATTTTTAAAGTACTTGAGACAGTATTATTAGTGTTAAGTATCTTAAAATACTTTTAAGAAGTACGATTTGCATATGAATCACTGATATGCAGGTTACATGTATTAATAAGACTCATTCTTCATCCCCATTTCTTAATAGACAGTATTTCTTAATCTGGTTTCAATATCTGTGTGAAAATAAAAATAAGAAATTATCACATATGCTGTATTTAGATGTCATTAGATTCTTACCAGATTTGTGGTACCTTCTTAATATAGCACAAATGTCTGATTAAAAGAATACTTCAAATGTGGCTGTTATTTTCCTTTTCAGGTTGTCTGGCTCTTCCCAAGTTGAATCTGCAGTTTTTGACTCTTCATGACTACCTCCTAAGGAACTTTAATCTCTTCCGCTTAGAATCAACTTATGAAATTAGGCAAGACATCGAAGATAGTGTCAGCAGAATGAAGCCATGGTTAGTAAATTGGTTCCACTTGTAATGAAGAGATGCAAAAACAGTGACTGATACCTGTCAGAAACCTCATAAGTATATTTAAAAATAATATACCTGGCATAAAAATGCCCTCCAAAATAAGGGATATTTGCTCTTTGAGAAGTTTTTAACTGTGAGTTCAAATATATCAAAAGTACCAAAATATAAACTGTATCTGTGTACTTGGGTGTGGGAGCCAAAAGACTGTGGACAAGGGAGGAGAAGACATCATGCTCAGGGAGGGAAAGGAGAGATGTAGAGAGTAGGTTGGACATTAGTAAGAGGGTGAATAGGGAAGGGCAGGAGTTGGCCAGCAGGCCTGTGCTAGGGCAGGATAGTTTCAGTCCTGGAGGAAGCGTAAGGTAAAGGGGTATTCAGCTAACCCAGCTGCTCATGTGACTGTTGCCAGTAGTCACAGCCAGCCTCTCTAAGGGAATTGGCAGGGGGTGAGGGTGTTGCTGACACTGCATGAAGTGGTATATTGAAAAGTCTTCTCTGGCCCTCCATCCATAGATTCCCTCAAAGAGACCATTAGGTCTAGTTATTTGAGGAATGCTTCTGTGTAAACTCAGCTCCCTACTTGCTAGCTCATGTCTGGAACTCCTTTAGCCAAGAAAATTCTGTCCTAGTTATTGTAGCGGCTCTGTTAGAAGATTTGCGAAGGTTAATTTTGGTTTTTTAGACATGACTGACTTTGGGTGAATGCTTTTAATTCACTGTTTTATTCCAAGTATGAAATTGAAGGATATGTTATATATCACAAGTGATTATAAATGAGTAAAATTCTGTGAAATGAATTTTCATTACATTATAGTCACACCGTGTTGACATATATAATTATACTGTGTATGGAAAGCTTAATAGTTTTTTTTGTTGTTTTTTGAGACTGAGTCTTGCTCTCTTGCCTGGCTGGAATGCAGTGGAGTGGTCACAGCTCACTGCAACCTCAAACTCCTGGGATCAAGTGATCTTCCTGCCTCAGCCTCCCGAGTAGCTAGGACTATAGACATGTGCCACCCTGCCTGGAAAATTGGACGTTTTTCTGTTTTTTGTAGAGTCAGGTCTTGTCCTTGCTCAAGTTGGTCTCAGACTCCTGACCTCAAGTGATCCTCCCGCCCCAGCCTCCCAGAGTGCCAGGATGCTTAATAGTTTTTGAATGTGAACTGATTCAGGTATCCTTCAGGCTTCTCTCCTTACTAATTATAGAGAGCTACCATGGACACTGTGATTATGATCTATTTTTTTTTCACTTCTATGTTTTATTTTATGTACAGTTCTATTTTTTAATTAATTATTATGGGAAAAGTTATTCTGGGTGAGACTATAAAACACAACACAAAGAATTTTTGACTTAATAATCAGTTGAGTCAGTAGGCAGGCGAGCACTATGAAATTTGTATGCCCACTGGCTGCTCGTCCCTGCCCACAGCTTTGCTGAAATTGTTGCCCATTGTTTGGACCCTGGGGGCGTGCTTGATCAGAAATCTTCCTTACAATTTATGGTTACCTTGAGTTTATATGCTCAGATTCTGGGCCTAATTTTGGCCATTTTGCAAGCTAGGGATTTATTAAATAGCAGTTCAACAAATAGAGTGTACTTACTTTTTATTTAAATGCCAAGTACCACACAATTACTTAGAGTAATTTGGTCTCTTAATAAAAGAATTTTTTTAATTACATCATTTTCTGGTAGGGGAAGAAAATATCACTTTGGAGAGTTAATTTAGTCACATTTGCAATAATAAATTTTTCTGAATTTACATTCCTAATGCCCATAATTGAAAACTATTGAAAATGATGAGATCTTAAAAGAGGCCAAGCTTGCTCTTCCATGTATCCTGAAGGCAGAAATGTGGTAGAGGCACTTTTACTCATTACATGGTTCTAATGATTATATTTTCAGTTTGCTAAAACCACTAAGCAGGAAGGAAGGAAGGATGTGCTTAATAAGGGCCAGAAGTCTATACTTTTTAATGCTTCATGTTTCAAGTAGATTTTATAAGAAGAAAAAGGAGTAAGGGGAGTAGATTAGTGGTTGCCTGGGGGTGGGAACAGGGATTGACTGCAATCTGACAAGAAGAATCTTTTTTTAAGGATGATAGAGATGTTCTACAATTGGATTGTGGTGATGGATGCACAACTCTGTAAACTGTACATTTACAGTGAATGAATTTTGTGGTATGTAAACTATACTGCAGTAAAGCTGTAAAATATGGAAGAGGTAATAGAAAGTTATTTCACAAGGGTTTAGACACAAGGTAATGCCTTTTAGAAATTGTCCTAGTACTAACCAAGTCACTGGATTGCAGAACTTTATTTTTAATTAGTTTCTCTCTTTGATGTTAAGAAGTTCTATAATTTTTTATTGTGACATAAAAAATTTACATAGGATGTAGTTTCTTTGTAAGCATGTCATTTTTTGGCAATACTTTCCAATTTTGGAGTGAAATTTGTATGCAGTTTTTGTTACAGATTTCCCAAATACACTATTTAATGTAAAAACTAAAGCACTAGTTAGAGTAAAATAAGAAGAAAGAATAGATATTTGGGTGTTAGTGGTTCTAGTTATTACAACTGGCTTGATTTTTTTTTTCGTCCAGTTCATTGCAGCATCTTTTAAATGATTTAAATATTATGCTCTAAAGGTGGCATTTGCATAGAAATTATCATTTGTTTGCTTGTTTTTAATTTTTAAAATTCTGCCTTGCTCTAAAATGTATTTGAAGCAGCTTATAGAAATACTTAAAATACAAAAGATAAAATATTAATTGAGACCATCTTGATGAAAGGGTAAAAGGATAAGAATATAAAATAAAACTAAGTAAAGATATCCTTCAGAAATGGAGGAGAGATAAAGACAAACAGAAAAAAAAGAAAACAGAACAGAAGCTGAAAGAGTTCATCACTACTAGACCTATCTTATAAGAAATGCTAAGTGGGCTGGGCATGGTGGCTCATGCTTATAATACCAACACTTTGGAAGGCCAAGGTGAGAGGATTGCTTGAGCCCAGCTGTTTGAGACCAGCCAGAGCAACATAGGGAGGCCTTATCTCTACAAAAAATTTTAGAAAAACTAGCCAGCATGGTGGCACATGCCTGAAGTCCTAGTTACTAGAGGCAGGAGGATTACTTGAGCCCAGGAGTGTGAGGTTGCAGTGAACTATGATGACACCACTGCACTCTAGCCCAGGCAACATAGTGAGACCCTGTCTCAAAAAAAAAGAAGAAGAAGAAATGCTAAGGAGAGTTCTTCAGGCTAAAATGAAAGGATGCTAATTAATAACATGAAAAGACCCTGGATAGCTAGAGCAATCTTGATCAAAAAGAACAAAGCTGAGGACATCACGCTTCCAGATTTCAAATTATTTTACAAAGCTATAATAATCAAAACAGTGTGGTATTGGTATAAAAACAGACACATAAACCAATGGAAGGAAATAGAAAGCCCAGAAATAAACTCACACATGTCTGATCAACTAATCTTTGATGCATGTGCCAAGAATACGCAATGGGGAAAAGAGAGTCACTTCAATAAATTGTGTTGGAAAAACTAGATATCCACATGCAAAAAAGTGAAATTGGATCTCTGTCTTACACCTTACACAAAAATCAACTACAAGTAAATTAAAGACTTAACATAAGACCTGAACCTGTGAAACTCCTAGAAGAAAACGTAGGAGGAAAGCTCCTTGAAATTGGTCTTGGCAGTGATTTTTTGAATATGACAGCAAAAGCATAGGCAACAAAAGCAAAAATAAACAAGTAGGGACTACATCAAACTAAGAAGCTTCTGCACAGCCCATGAAACAATCAACAAAATGAAAAGGCAACTGTATGGAATGGGAAAAAATATTTGCAAACCATGTATCTGATAAGGATATTTTTTATTTGTGTGTGTGTGTGTGTGTGTGTGTGTGTGTATTTAAAGTGAAACTGAATAATATAATGTAATAGAAAAAAACCAAATAGCCTGATTAAAAATGGGCAAAGGACTTTGAAAAACATTTTTTCAGAGAAGACATATAAATGACAAATAGGTAGATGAAAAGGAATTCAACATCACTAATCATTGGGGAATGCAAATCCAAGCCACAATGATATATTAGTTCACACTATTGGAATGGCTATTATCAATAAGTCAGAAGATAACAAATATTGGCAAGGATATGGAGAAAAGGGAATCCTGTTGGTGTGAATGTAAATTAGTACAGCCATTTTGGAAATAATATGGAGGTTCCTTAAAAAATTAAGACTAGAACTGCCATATGATCCAGCAATCCCACTTCTGAGTATTTGTTTATCCAAAGGAAGTAAAATCACTATCCCAAAGAGATACCTATCTGCTCATGTTCATTGCAGCATTATTCACAGTAACCAAGATACGGAAACAACAGAACAGTCCATCGAGGGGTAAATGAGATAGTGAAAATGTGGTGTATCCAAATACACACAATGGAACATTATTCAGCATTTAAAATGAAGGAAATCCTTCACGTTTTGACAACATGGATAAACCTGGAGTACGTTATTCTAAATGACATAAGCCAGATACAGAAAAATAAATACTGACAATCTCACTTTACATATAGAATCTAAAAAAGTTGAACTCAGAAACAGAATAGAAGGGTGTTATCAGGGATTGAGGGTAGGAGAAATGGGGAGATGTTGGAAGGGGTACAGACGTTCAGTTATAAGGTGCATAAGTTCTGGAGACCTAAGGTACAGCATAATAACTATAGTTAATGTATTATGTACTTGAAATTTGTCAGGATAATAGATACTAAGTATTTTCACCACACAAAGAAATGGTAACTACGTGTGGTGATGGATATGTTAATTAGGTTGATTCTAGTAATGATTTCATAATGTATGGATATCTTACTAGTTTTACTTGTTTAAAAGTTGGGGGAAAGTTATTTTTTGTTTGACTCATCTGTTTCTTTGGTTTTCAGGCAATCTGAATATGGTGGTGTAGTGTTTGGAGGTTGGGCACGAATGGCCCAGCCCATTGTGGCTTTTACTGTAGTTGAGGTTGCCAAACCCAACATAGGTGAAAACTGGCCAACCCGAGTTCGTGCGGATGTTACCATCAATCTGAACGTCAGAGATCACATCAAAGATGAATGGGAAGGTAGTTTTGTATTTCAAAAAATGAAGCTCCCTGTTGCCTTTTTATAAAAGACTTTCACTTAGAGCATTAGGAAAGTACTTTTACTAAATGTTAGTAAAACATTTTATTAAAGTTTATCCTTGAAATTTGGTTTAAAGAATGGCAATTGCCTTTCTAATTATTATTAGTAAAAATACCAAGGATCATACAAGGATATTGAGATACCTTAATATTTTAACAAAAAGCATAAGATTATAGGTGTATCAAAGTGTTTTGAAAATTGCAGTTTGCAAAGCTGAGAGGATAGCATTTTAAGTCTTAAATTTAGCAAGATAATATTTATCAATATGTGGGATCAATATAAAAAGAATAAAAACGTTAGTGTCACTAAAGAAAGGGAGAAAACCTACTTATAACTTGTACACATATGCAGAGTAAGTAAGGAAAATTGGTATTTTCAAAAGATAAAAGAAGCCAAGGTGAAAAGAATAGGAATACATACAGTTTGTGGAAAATAAAGATACAAAATCAAAATTAGGCAAACTCAAAAGGAATTTGGCGGGGTGGTATATAACTCAGAAAGAAATAATAGTTTATTTGCACCAAACGGAGGAAGTCAGATAAAGAATCAGTTAAATCAAATGTACTCAAGGGTATATATTAATAATAATTTTGCAGAGAAGTTAAATGAGTTATTTCTCCTGTTTTTTTTGTTTTTTTTTTTTTTTTACTAGGTAAGATCTTAGGGATGAGCATTCTTTGTCAAAATTAATTTTTTTTTAGAGGCAGATATGTTCAAAGTTACTAAGTCCAGTAGAGTTAAAACATCAATAACACTTGTGCCAAAAGTAGCACATGAACTGATTTTTAATTGTCACTTTTATACTTTTCTCCCAGCTGTCTGTGAAAGGTCTTACTTGCTGCCCTGTTTTGAGAAACAGTAGCTGGTAGATTTCATCTCCTACCTTCTTGGCATGCTAAAAGGAAAGAGATAGTACCTCAATGGATCAGTTTTCAGAAATTTTTGCTCCCAGTATAGCTGTTTATAACTATAGGAGCTATATGATATATTTATCAAAGAATTCTGAACAATCCAGTGAAGCAGGCCAAATGTTTAACAGATCACTACTGTAATGGGTATAGTTTGTGACAGATTATTTTTGTGACTCCTGTATTCTTCAAAAGAGTTCCATTGTGGTACATTACACATCTAGAGTAATGTGCACCTTTATTGCCGAACCTCAAGAAAGACAATAGTGTTTTGCACAATGAAGTAATAAACTGAAATAATTTATACGTACCCCCAGAAGTAGTAACAGTTGGAAATTTAAAAAAAGAAAAAAGTACCCTTTATAGATGACAGATCTGCATTTTGGAGTTAAGGAAAACAAAAGAGTGTTTTACCCAAACATCCCATTTGCCCCTTTACTGACTGTTATCGGAAGGACATGAGACAGTCTCTTTGTTTTTTTTTTCCTTTTAATCATCAATCTCTGGTAGAGTGAGAACTAGAATGGTTAAATTTTGATGGGCAACACAGGAAACAATAGAGTTTTATGGGATGAGTGATTCATAATACAGGCTATGATGGGGAAAAAAGTGTTTTCTTAGAGACCAGGGCCAATGTCAGTCCCTGTATTGATCACATATAGGGTAACCAAATGGAAAATGGTATCAAAAAAGGAGAGAGAAGTCTGTAAACAGTAATGAATGTTTTATAAAAACAGAGAACAGTTTTGAAGATTTTAAACTAAATACTATAAAACAGTGGTCCCCAAGCTTTTTGGCACCAGGGACTGGTTTCATGGAAGACAGACAATTTTTCCATGGACCAGGGCTGGGGCGGTGCAGAGTTCAGGCAGTGATGCTCGGCCCACTTCCTAACAGGCCACAGACCACTACTGGGCCATGGCCTGGGGATTGGGGACCGCAGCTATAGGACATTTCCTCTTACCCCTTCAGTCTTCTCCAATATCCTCATTTAAAATTAAGGAAACAGAATTAATGAAACTGAAATGCAGGATTATGTATTGCTAGGACAGGGTGGACACAAATGATTGGAAGGAGAGATAGTTGAGCTCATTATGATATAGGTTTTTAAGATGTCCCACAGTAAAATGATCTGCTTTAGGAGGGAACAAGAGATCATCTCTCAGTGATGCCAAAAAATGACTCCTACATTGGTAGGGACTAAATGACTTCTCAGCGCCACTTCTTTGGCTTTAAGACCTAGGAGTTTTAATGAGTTGTGCAGATTGGATGTCACGCAAGCAATACAACTCAGCTAGTGGAATAGTTTCCCTTAGTTTTCATTGCTTCTGCTTCTTTGCATAGAATGTATTGGGAAATAATAAAGTCAATGTTAGGAATCAGAGTTATCACTTCTACCTTTACCCACATTCTAAAAGCACTCCAAATTAAAGCAAAATGGTTTCAATATTATTGTCTATACACATTGCTGATTTGATTTAGTTTTACCTTGTTACCAAGGTTATGAGCAAGCAAATTGTTGCATTTACATTTATGTCATTTATTGTCTAATAAAAACAGATCAGAAAAGAAATGAAGATTAAATGGTGTGATGTTACGCGCTGTGAGGTCTAATTTTATGTCCCTTGTCTTCTAGTACCTATACTTTTAATAGAGCTGGAAAGCCATTTGAGTCCACTGTTTGGTCTAATGATTGAGAAGCTATGGACTTGGCATAAGTCTCCTGTTTCTTGGCATTCACTTTTAAAAATTTTTCACTATTTGCCAACTGAAACTATATATATTCAACCATCCTTCTTAAGATATTATCTGTAAACAGCACTTTTGTGCCTTAATAAATTATTCTTGAGTTGATCTGTTTTAGTGAAATAGCATTAGGCTGTCAGTAGAATGACACTGATAGATAGTTTAAACTGATGTTAGAAACCTACTAAATGTGATATAGATGGATTATAGGCCGATCATATTTTTGGTTACTTATTAAGAATGTTAAAAATAAGAATGATGATGAGCATCCAATTTTGGAGCTGTAGCATGACTTGGAGGGCTCATTCATGGCATAAAAATTTCTAATTTTAATATAACGATAATTTCATTTTAATTATTGCTATCCACCATTGAGTATTAAAGATTATAGGAAAACCTGTAATTGTGTTACAATACAGTAATAATCATTGGTCACCCATGATATTTTAAATATTTTTTATATCTCTCTTCCAAAGATAAGATGTTGAGAATTTGCCAACAAAAGAATGAAAACAATGAAATTCTCATAAATGAAAATGTCTTTATGTTTTCCAGGTCTTCGTAAGCATGATGTATGCTTTTTAATTACTGTGCGCCCCACAAAACCTTATGGCACTAAGTTTGACCGGAGAAGACCTTTCATTGAGCAGGTTGGCCTGGTTTATGTCAGAGGCTGTGAAATCCAGGGCATGCTGGATGATAAAGGGCGTGTCATTGAAGATGGTATGGTGATTTCTATTTTTAAATGAGCATGTATATGGCATGAAAAATTTCTTCGCCTTTTTTCCTTTTGGTTTCCTAGACAATATTTTTTAGTTGTTTCACATACTAAATTAACACAGGATTTTATATAAAATATGTGTAGTGTACTTACCATGCAGTTTTAGAAATAGGTAATATATGATTTTAAAATTTCTGTTATATATTGGAAAGGACAGGATCTTTTGAAATCATCTTTATTCAAAGCTTTGCCTAAATTTTCCTTTTTAAGTTTTACTGTTTTGCTTCATTATAGCAGTAGTTCTCAATTGGGAACAATAGTGTCCTGCCGGCCAGACGCGGTGGCTCACGCCTGTAATCCTAGCACTCTGGGAGGCCGAGGCGGGTGGATCACTCGAGGTCAGGAGTTCGAGACCAGCCTGAGCAAGAGCGAGACCCCGTCTCTACTAAAAATAGAAAGAAATGATCTGGCCAACTAAAAATATATATAGAAAAAAATTAGCCGGGCATGGTGGCGCATGCCTGTAGTCCCAGCTACTGGGGAGGCTGAGGCAGTAGGATTGCTTAAGCCCAGGAGTCTGAGGTTGCTGTGAGCTAGGCTGATGCCACGGCACTCACTCTAGCCCAGGCAACAGAGCAAGACTCTGTCTCAAAAAAAAAAAATAGTGTCCTGCCTTTGGAAATGCATGGGTTATACTTAGGTTGTCATAACTGGTGTAGGGGTGGGCAGTGGCAAGCTATTGGCATTTGGTGGATAAGGGCCAGGGATGCTAAGCATCTAAACAGAACTGTCTTATGGAAGGAATTGCCCTGCGTAAGATGCCAGCTTTACCCCATTTAAAAGGCTGCTTTCCAGGGTTAGTTAGCTCTTTGATTTCTTACGCTTTCACTGATTATCTCTTTGAAATTTTTTCTTCTATTGTCTTGACTGCCTTTATATTAGGTCACTAAATATGAAATGTCTGGTTTTTGAATCAAAAGTGTAGTTTATTATATCTTAAATAAAAAGCAGTCAATTAATCAAAGTATGCGCCTAAACTATCAACACAGTTTTGGTATCTTAACGATAGCTTGTTTATGTCAGCAGCAGAGAAGCCTGGGGAGCGAGTGGCAATGAAATCGCGAAAGGCATTTTCCACAGCTAGTTGAGAATTGAATATTTTTCTTTGCAAGTGCTCCAAAGCATGGAGGAAGTGATAGTCAGTTGGTGCAATATAGTGGATGACAGGGAGTTTCCAAGTCCAGCCTCTGTAGTTTGAGCAGCGTCGTTTGTGCAACGTGGTTAAGCATTGTCTTGCAAGAGGATTGGCCTGTCTCTATTGACCAGTCTCAGTTGCTTTATCGCAAGTATCCTCATCATTTCATCCAACTGGTTGCAGCAGACATCTGCTATAATTGATTGACCAGGTTTCATGAAGCTGTAGTGGTTAATACCAGTGCTGGACCACCAAACAGACCATTAGGTTTTTTTGATGGATATTTGGTTTTGAACTGTGTTTTGGCATTTCATCTTTATCCAACCATTGTGCCGAACGCTTGAGATTGTCAAAAAGAATCCATTTTTCATCACACGTAACAATATGATGTAGAAATATTTCGCCTTTATGTAGTGACAGCAAAGAAGGGTAAGCTTTGAGATGATTTCTCTTCCAACACTTATTTAATTGATGTGGAACCCATCTATTAATATACAGCTTCTTTACCTTTCCCATTTGTTTCAAATGGTCCAATATTGTTGGAATAGTAATGTCAAACCTTGCTGGTAGTTCATAGGTAGGTTGAAATGGATTCTCTTCCACTACAGTTTTTAGCTCATCATTATTCATCTTGGTCTCAGGTCGCCCACGTGGCTCATTTTCAAGATTAAAATCACCAGAATAGAACTTCTCAAACCATCGACATACTGTGCGTTCATTAGCCACATCCTTGATATTTTGAGCTGTTTACACTCCATTGGTTCCATGATGGAACTCATGTTTGAAAATAACACGAATTTTTGACTTATCTATGGTTTTATAAAAACTGCTCTAAAAAAAATTTGAAAGATAATCACAAGCCAAACTGTGCGTTTGAAAGACTGAGGATGTACCTTCACAATAAAAATAAAACAAGAAGTGTCAAAGTGAAATGTCAGAGATATCAGCTGACAAACTTAGTACTTAAGGAAATCAGACATTTCATACTTAATAACCTAGTAATATTTATTATTAAATTATAACTGTATGCATATCTGGTGCTTATTTTATAATTTGATTGCTAAACTTCCCTCAAAATTTGAATCAGTTTCTCCCACCTGTGATTTTGAGATTATGCCATTGCTAAACTGCTCATAATTAAGCTATTCATCTCTGGAATAAAAGAAAATAGGAGAAGAGAATGGAGGAGGGGTGGGATAAGCATAAGGCCACATAATGGGACCAAAGTTGGAGGTCTAAGACCCCCAAAACAGGAGAGAGAAGGCCAAGGGGAAAGAAAATGCTCTGGGCTTTGAGCCATTAGTATCCAATATTTCTGTATATGTGAAATTTTATTTCATGCTGATGATATTATGGAATGTGGAAGGATGAAAAGAGTGATCAACCTCTGTCAAATTAAGGAATAGGAAAACTATGCCTGAAATCCTAAAATACTTACATTTATTCAATCAGAAAATATTTATTGAGTACTTACTATATGTAAGGCAGTAGTAGGAGCTATAAGTAATGAACAAAAGGAAAGATAAGTTCTTTGACTTCTGAGAACTCCTATTTTAGCTGAGGGTATGTACAAATATTTGCAATTCATAGTATTGTATCATAAATATTACATGACTGTGTGGGAAAAAATAGTAAGAATTTAGAGAAAGAAGAAAATACTTTCAGCTTCTTGAAATTTGAAATGGATGAGTAGAGGGCCTTCTAGTCGGGAGAGAGAATGGTTGGATTTAAGTCTGGACAGTTTACCCATCATTTGTAGAAAAGAAATACTGTTGACTTACTTTGATATTGGAAAAATATATATTTAACAAACTTATTTAAAATGTCTAGGACCTGAACCCAGACCCAATCTTAGAGGAGAGTCAAGGACATTTAGAGTGTTTTTGGATCCAAACCAGTATCAACAAGATATGACCAATACCATACAGAATGGAGCAGAAGATGTGTATGATACTTTCAATATAATAATGAGGAGAAAACCAAAGGAAAATAACTTTAAGGTAATTTGCGAGCTATGTAATTAAAAGTACTATGTGGTGACTTTTAAGACATAAGTACATAGATGTTGGGTAAGAAAAAAATTTGTTAAAATCACTGCTTTTATTTTCATTCTGAATAATCTTCTTAAATTCTTAACATATGAATTAAATAAAAATTTAAGGAAATTCATTTGCTAAATCTTTTTTGTCTTTTGAAGACTTTAAAAACGTAACATAAATAAATCCAGGTGTTATTCCGAAGGTCAGCCTCCTTCCTTGCCTTTTGTATATTAGGTGTTCAGGTTATATATACCCTAGTATAAGGTGAAGAAAACTTGTTTACTTATTTACTAGGACTCCCTTCTTAAATCAAAAGTAGATGTACCTTCAGTTCACTTTTAAGTATACAGATGTGAAATCTCAAGGTTCTGAATGACTCTATGATCTAATATATTTCTACTTTACTCATAAGTGGAAAAGGGAGGTTTGGGGACTATAGAATTTTACTTTTATAATAACTGTGGGGAGAACAGTTTTAGTAAAGGACAGTTTTTAAAAATTATTATTTGAAACTATGTTATAAAACTTAAACATTGAACCATTCTAGCATTTGATAGCATCTAGCTTGTGCAGAAAGAATGCCAGAATGCCTTTCTTTTCCCCATCCTCCAAAGGGCAAGGCTTCTTACACATTCCTATCACTTTATTGCCTTTTTTCCCCATCTTTGTGATGTACAAAAGAAAACTTCTCAAAAGAACTTGTTCTTCATTTCCCCCTGCTGTTGAACACAAAAACAAAGGAGATACCCTTGATTTCTTTTTGTCTCACACTTTACATCCAGCGCATCAATAAATCTAATTAGCTCACCACTTCCACAGATGGCATGTCCAAGGCACCTCACATCCCTGCTTCCATTCTTGTCTACTCCTCCCCTTACACTATCTCCAAATACCTTCAACATTCTTTAATGGTTTCCCATCACATTAGAAAGTTCTTACCATAATCTAAGAGGCCGTGCCATTATCTTTGTCTGGCTACCTCTCCAACATCATTTTCTAAGACAGTTATTTTCTCTATGCCAGCCACACTGACCTTTTTGCTATTCTTTAATAAGCCAAAACATTGCACATGGTGTTCCTTCTGCTTAGACATGGTATTTAAATATTCCAGGTATTTAAATGGTTCATTCCCTCACCTGACATGGGCAACTCTTTTTAAACGTCACCTCGTATGAGCAGCTTTCCCTGGCAACTTTACCTAACGTAGCATCTTCTCTCATCATTCTCTACCCTACTGTCTTTCTATCTTTATCTGTCTAGCTAGTTATATGATTATTTATTTGTTATTTATCTGAATTCCTTATTGGAATGCAAGTCTATGAGGACAGGGTCTTTGTTTTGTCTGTCATCGTATCCCTAGCACTTAGAACTGTGCCTGGTATATAACATGGCCTTAATAAATATTCACTGAGGGAATGAAGGATGGAGAAGTCTAAGAGTTTCCAAGTTTTACAGTACCTAAGACTGTCTCACATTTGGTCAGTTTTCAGCCAATAAATCTCAGTCACTTCACTAAAAACTAAAAAAAAATTCCTTTCTTGTGTTCACTTATTTGACCATTTTATTTAGTGCCTACTGTGTGGCTGATATTTTGCTAAGATGGAGCTTCTAAAGATTAATCAGTCACAGTTTATACCTTTAGGGAGCTTAGACTACTAATAAGAGAAATTAGAAATAGAAACAAATGACTACCATGAACTGATTAGAAGGTGCCAAAAACCATAAGGATGCAGGTAAAAGTGTCACGGAAGTTCAAAGGAGGCAGTCAGGCTCTGATCCAGGAAAGAGAGGGAATGATTAACTTGCCTATGTTTGGGAAAGGAAGAATGCTCTTTTGGTATCATTGGTGTTTCATTATGTACCTGGGCAGCAGCCCTCTTGTATTGCCTTCTCTCTTGTCCAGTTTGTACAGCCCGTCTTAATCTGGATACTTTATTTTTTGCTTGGACAGTTGCAATAGCCTCCTCTTTCTCTACCCTGTGCTCCTCACAGTCAGCCAGCTGTTTTTCATACGTTTCCTCCTAATTTATAACACTGATCATTTTACTCTGCTTCTCAAAACATTTCTGTGACTTTCCATTCATGATGAAATAAATCATAGCTGCTTTACAAATCCTTTACTGGAGCCAAATTAAAATGCTCCTTTCCTCCATGAAACCTTTCCTAAAGATAAAAGTCTCCCCTGCATTCATCTCATCTACTGAGAACTGTGTTCCCATTGTATTTTGTAATATTCTTCACTATTTGCCACATTCTGCTGCTTTGTATCATAGTTAAGGACTTACTTTATCTTCCTACTAGAATTATAATTTCCTTAAAGGGTGGAGCCCTCATCTTATTCATCATTGTTAAGTGAACATACTCATTTATCTACCTATCCATTCACACATTCCTTATTTAAACTGTTCTAGATACCTGTTCTTGTGGAAATTTTAGTGGGGATTAAACAAATGATAAATAAGTAACCAAGTACCTAAACAAGAGAATTTCAGGCAATGATAAGTACAAGAATATAAAACAAGTCAATGTGATTAAGAATATAATTAACATAGTATCCTATTATTTCATGATTAAAAAATGGTTAGTTTTATTTTATTCTTTGAAATTAATAGCCTAGCGTCTTAATTTCTGTGAAGGATAGATCACTTTGTTGAAATGACTTGTGGAAAGTCTAAGAATTTGCCTTGGCTTTTGGTAATTACTTTTGACTGTGTATGTGTTAACTACTATAATGACTGTTTATTATAGTCCTGATTCTTTCATTCTGAAATTTTATTTGACATTTCCTTCATTTTTATCATTTTGTTCACTTTTTAAATTTTTTCTCACAATACTAACTTTATTATTCCTAAATTGTGATATGTTTCATAGTCGAGGTATACATTAATGTGCTTCTGGTTGTGTGTGATTTTTAGCATTGAAGAACTATGGAATATAAAGAGGGCAAAACTCCGGGAATTTCTAAGAGGAAGCATTTTCTTTAAGGGTTTGTTCTATAATATTTTATTGCTGTTGATGAGAGTCTGATTTTCATCCTACTCAGTAGGAGTCAGGTGGTAAATGTCATTCTGTCTAAATGAACTCTTAAAGGATAAACTGTTCTTACTAAGTTTGTCTTTTGTTTAACTCAGTGTATGGTATCAGCTGAAAATATAGCTGTTGATTCAGTCTAGCCGAGCACCTGTCAGCAGAAAATAGCTTCTTGCCCTGAAACACTCAGGAATTCTGGATTAGTGCAGCCAGCTTTGCGTTCCGGTGAAGTGCAAATGTTTGAGATGTCTTATTGACACAATGCTTTTCTGTCCTTTCACTAACAGGCTGTGCTGGAGACTATTCGGAACCTGATGAATACTGATTGTGTGGTACCTGACTGGCTGCATGATATCATTTTAGGTTATGGGGACCCAAGCAGTGCACATTATTCAAAAATGCCCAATCAGATTGCCACCCTTGATTTCAACGATACGTTTCTCTCTATTGAGCATTTAAAATCCAGCTTTCCTGGTCATAATGTTAAAGTAACTGTGGATGACCCAGCTCTGCAGATACCCCCTTTCAGGTAAAGTCAGAACGGAGTTTACTCCTTTCAAACATTCTGTAGTTCAACAGCGTTAGGCCATCAGGACTGTTAGCTAAAGTGAGTTTTGAGTATTATATATGGATTTTGTTTTGGTACTCCCTATCTTTACCGTATAATCACTGGGATAAGTTTATTATTTTTGAATCTAAGACCACAATAAAAGTAGCTTCATACCTTCTAAGGGATCAGTAAATGCGTATTATCTGAAGAGAACTATATAAATATATTTATAGAATTTGACTGAAGAAATACATATGCATAGTCTGGCATATTTCCTGAGTAATAACAGCAATGCAATATTGAACTTTCCTTTGTTTTTTGGAACAATTTTTTTTTTTCTTTTAACCGTGCTTGCTTTCACAAATTTTAAATACTCACAGTATAATTACATTTATTGTTAAATGAACTCGGCTTTTAAAATTTGAGTGGAAATAGAACAAAGTAGCTGAAGCAATTGAGTGCTATTTCCTGAATTCTTTCATATGGATTAGAGGTAAAACAGTCAGTATACCTATGGATCATAGCCCAGGGCTTTCTTTGCTAGAAATTAGAAGACACAAGTCAGGATGCAGTGACTCACGCCTGTAATCTTAGCACTCTGGGAGGCTGAGGTGGGAGGATTGCTTGAGCTCAGGAGTTCGAGATCAGCCTGAGCAAGAGCAAGACCCCGTCTCTACTAAAAACAGAAAAAAATTAGCAGGGCATGGTGGTGCGCGCCTGTGGTCCCTGCTACTCAGGAGGCTGAGGCAGAAGGATTGCTTGAGCCCAGGAGTTTGAGGTTTTTGTGAGCTAGGCTGATGCCACAGCACTCTAGCCCAGGGAACAAAACAAGACTCTGTCTCAAAAAAAAACCAAAAACATATCCTTTATAACATTTAAACTCAGTCTTCTAACATATTTTCCTAATACTATTATGGCAAAATCATTTCTCTAATTCCGCCATCTTGAAATCTCAGTATTATTTTTGAATCTTTTTATTCCCATATCTCATAGATTCTGCCTTAAGCATAGTTTTCCATGTGCCATTTCTACTGCTACCTCTCTGGGCACTCAACAGTCTTTATTATGACAGTGCCTTTCCTCGCCCCCTTTCCTCACTTGAATCCATTACATACCCTACTGTTTGAGCCACTTACTCCCTAGCTAAAAAGTTGATTGCTCCTGTTGCTTACCAGTATAAAGGCTGACCTCTTAGCCTCTTTGATTCTTAGCATTTTTTGGTATTATATATCCTTTCAGAATGTGAAGGAAGACTGGAAAAAGTACACATAGAGAATTAATGTTTTGTTTAATTTTAGGAAGTTCATTGGTTTCCCTCAGGTATCTATGAGGAGTCACCTCCTAACTCCAGACTAAGACCTCTGCCTTAAAAGCTTGATATTCCATAGGCGTCATAACAAGGTGTCTATTGTACCCTACACTCAAATAAAATTAGGCTGCTTGTATTTGGCCTCTGCTATTGCTTCTTTTTTCCAATAATGTCTTCTCTTCCCATCTTTGAATGTCTGACTCCTTCAAGACTCATCTTAGGTGCCACCTGTCTCATGAAGTCTTTTCTGATTAGATGAAGGACAATGAGTAAAGCACTTTACAATGCATGTGACATAAGTATTTAATGTTTCTTTAAATTCTCCCTTAATTGAATGACTTTTTCCAATCCGAACACCCTTAGCACCCATTTTAGTGCTTGTAAATTTGCTTTTTTCAAAGTTTATGTGCAGGTAGGGAGTTCCTTTAGGCTAGAAATAATTTCTTACTCATCTGGTTATCCTGAATTCAGTATCATGCACAAGATAGTTACTAAGTAAATCCTTGTGTGAAAATTAACAGAAGTTTTGTTCTTGTAGGATAACCTTTCCAGTAAGAAGTGGAAAAGGGAAGAAAAGGAAAGATGCAGATGGAGAAGATGAAGGCACTGACGAGGCAAAAACTTTAATTGTTGAACCTCATGTTATTCCTAATAGGGGTCCTTATCCTTATAATCAACCCAAACGGTAATTTCACTACCTATTCTAATTATAATAATAAATAATAGTTGCCATTTCAAATGGGTTAGTAATGTTTTTAGATTTTTGGATGCTTTTAAAAACCCAAGAAACTTCTGTTTCTGAACCCTCTTTCCTTCTATTCTGTCACATTTTAGGCCATTCTATACTCATGGTATTTCAAAAAGAAATATTTTTAGGTGCTATGAGAAATAAATTTTAGAGTGCTACCTTAATTTAAGCATAGAGTTCTTCATGACTCCATGTTATGCATAGCAGTAGCCCCCATGCATGTGTGCCATAACTAGTAAAATGGCATTATATTTGGTGTTCGATTGGGAAATAGAACTCTGGCACTCCAAATAAGGTCTGGGATGGTCTGGCTAAGTGTACTGAAAAATAACTGTAGTCTTTCCACAAGGTTCTTTCAGTTTCACTTGTCAGTGTGGCAGGTAGAAGGGAAGGGAGTCATTCAAAAGAGATTGAGGCCGGACATAGTGGCTCACACCTGTAATCCTAGCACTCTGGGAAGCTGAGGTGGGAGGATCACTTGAGGTCAGGAGTTCGAGAACAGCCTGAGCAAGAGTGAGACCCCCATCTCTACTAAAAATAGATAAAACTAGCTGGGCAACTGAGAAAATTAGCTAGGCATGGTGGCACATGCCTGTAGTAGTCCCAGCTACTCGGGAGGCTGAAGCAGGAGGATCGCTTGAGCCCAGGAGTTTGAGGTTGCTGTGGGCTAGGCTGACGCCTCGGCACTCTAGCAGCCCCCACCAAAAAAAAAAAAAAGAAAAAAAGATTGAGAGAACAGGGGCAAATATAGGGCAGATGTTTAGACCTCTGGTCGATGTTGTCTAGATTTACACTAAATCTCATTAACTGTATTTTTAACCACTTTTTTTTACCCTTTTATTTGCAGTAATACGATTCAGTTCACTCATACACAGATAGAGGCTATCCGTGCTGGAATGCAGCCTGGACTGACTATGGTAAGAGAATTACTGTTACACATGTTCTTATAGGGATTAAGACTAGAGTAAGCAACAGATTTTAGAGTGTGTTCTATTTGAAGCACAAAAACCCAGCTGAATTTAAGTACTTATAGGTAATTGTAGCATCTTATGCATATGGGGATCTTGCTGCTCATTTCAAAATTCATAAATGAAGTTTTATTAGGACATGGCCATGCCCATTTGTTTTTGTAGTTTTGTTTTTATTTTCCTAATTTTTAAAAGCTTTATTTTGTATTTCCTGTGGCTAATTTTGTGCTACCCACAGCAGAGATAAGTATTTGTAACAGAGATTGTATAGCCTGTAAAACCTAAAATGTTTACTGACTGGCTCTTTGCAGAAAAAGTCTGCTGACAGCTGATTTAGAAGTGTGTTTAATTTCTAAGTAATTGAAGATTTTCCTATTACCTTCCAGTTACTGATTTCTTGTCTAAGTCCATTATGGTCAGAGAACATACTTTGTATGATTTCAATTTTTTGTTTTTTGCTTTTTTGTTGATATTTGTTTTATGGCCCAGGATATGATCTATCCTGGTGAATATTTCTTTCATGTGCACTTAAAAGAGTGCGTATTCTGTTACTGTGGGGTGGAATGCCCTGTAAATATCAATTAGATCCATTTGGTTGCTGCTATTATTCAATTCTTCTCTGTCCTTGCTGATTTTCTGTCATTTCTGTTGATTACTGAAGGAAGACTATTGAAGTCTTCTCTATACTTATGAATTTGTCTGTTTCTCCTTCTGTCAGTTTTTGCTTAATGTATTTTGCAGTCAAATGGTCTCCCACTGAAGTGTACCCCCACTTAATATATTTTGAAGCTTTGTAGATGGGTGCTTGCACCTTCAGGGTTGTTATATTGTCTTGGTGAATTGACACTTTTATTATTATGTAATGTCTCTCCATCATTGGCAGTTTTTTTTTTTTTTTTTTTTTGCTCTGAAGTCTACTTTGATATTAGTATAGCCACTGCAGCTTTCTTTTGATTAGTATTTGAGTATTTCATTTTCCATCATTTTATTTCTACCTATCATATTTGAAGTGAGTTTCTTATAAACAACATAAATTTGGGGAATGTTGTTTTATCCATTCTGACAATCTGTTTTTCAGTTTGCATGTTTAGACCATTTATATTTAACATAAATATTGATATGTTTGGATATAGGCGTACCATTTTTTATTTCTTTCCTGTTTGTTCCCTTTTTTTATATTCTTCTGTTTCCTCTTTTCTGCCTTCTCTTCGGTTATTTGAATAGCTTTTAGTGTTTTCTTAGTCATTGTTCTAGGGATTTGCAATATACATACTTAACTTTTCACAGCCTACTTAGACTCAATATTTTGTCACTTCAAATTGAATGGAGGGTACTTACTCCCATACATATCCTTTTACGTTCCCCTTTTATGTCATAGTTGTCTTATATATCATACCAAAATACATTGAAGATACCATCAGGTGATGTTAAATTTTTTACTTTCAACTGCCATTATATTTTAAAGAACACAAGAGGAAGAGGATAGTCCCTTATATTTACCATATATCCTTCATTCTAAATGTTCGAAGTTTCCTCTGATACCATTTCCTTTCTGTCTGAAGAACTTTTTTTTTTAATCACTCTGTAGAACAGTTCTGCTGGCAGTGAGTTATCTTTGCTTTCTCTTATGTGAGAATAGCTTGAATTCACCTTCATTCTTGAAAGATATTTTCCCTGGACATAGAATTCTGAGTTGATAGTTTTTTGTTTTTTTTTTCCTTTCGGCACTTTTAAAATATTATTCTGCTTCCTTCAACTTCCATGTTTTCTGATGAGAAGTCTGCAGTCACTTGAAATATCCTTTCAGTACATGTAATATGTTATTTTTCTCTGATTGCTGTCAAGATTTTTTTTTCTTTGTCTTTAGTTTTCAGCCATTCAATTGTGGTGTATCTGGGCTTAGATTTTTTTGTGGTTATTCTATTTGGTTTTCAATGAGCTCAGATCTGAAGATTTATATCTTTTGCCATATTGGGGAAATTTTCAGCCATTATTTTTCAAATATTTTTATCTATCCTGTACTCTTTTCATCTCCTTCTTGAAATTTAGTGATATGAATGTTAGACCTTTTGGAGTTGTCCCATAAATTCATGAGTCTCTGTTTATTTTTTTCAATTTTTTTTCCTGTTGTTAGGGTTGGGAAATTACTGATCTGTCTTCAAGTTCACTGATTCTTCCTCTATCCTGTCCATTCTCTTATTGAGCCCATCCAGCGAATTTTTTTAATTTGTTATTTTATTTTTCAGTTCTAGACTTTCTACTTTTTGACAATGTGATAACTTAGTAGTTTCCTATGTGTTCATCTTCTGTTTAGGTTGTTGGGCCACCTGGTACAGGAAAAACTGATGTGGCAGTCCAAATCATATCCAACATCTACCACAATTTCCCAGAGCAGAGGACTTTAATTGTTACTCATTCTAATCAGGTAAATGGCTGTGTGTGTGTTTGTGTGAGTGTATGATAACAACTATGAAGATTTAGGGTTAACAGTAAATATGAATATTTCATAGGTAGAAAGGAATGACTTCTAAATTGTTTTCATCAGAATAGTTTGTGATAAATGAGTGCTCTGTTCATTGTTATATAGAGAACATTAAACTTTTTAGCCTAAGATTTGAATAATGCACTTTACCTTTCCACCCTCTGGTCCTCTTAATGTAATTTACCTACACATTCACTGCCTTCTTACTGTCCTTCTTCAACTGCACAAATTTTTGCAGTTCTCTGCAACCCATGGAAATGCTATTGAATGAGATGGAACTCAGTGTGGTTGCTGATTATTTTAGGAATTCTTACAACTTGGGGGGAAATAACATCTGAGCCAATACCTTTCTCTTTTCATTAATTAGAAACAGAGATTTAATGGGTAGGTGGTTTTTATGGTTTTCTATTATTCATTTGGCCAAGTATACATAAAATGTCAATATCAGAAAACAATAAAAATACTATTTTTTCGAAATTATAAGTGACTAACATGAGACCTGTTTCCTTCTGTGTTTCAAGTTCTATTCTTATCTGGGCAATACTCATCTTTTCTATCCTTCTAAATGTTAGTTTTTTTATGTATAAAGGTGCCTGCTGATTCTTTGAAACTCACCATCCTCCTTTTTGCTGTATTCTTTAGGCCCTGAACCAGTTGTTTGAGAAAATTATGGCTTTAGACATTGATGAACGCCACCTATTGCGTCTTGGTCATGGAGAAGAAGAGCTGGAAACAGAGAAAGATTTCAGCAGGTGAGCAGATGAGGTTGAGTTTTGAAACAGTATACAAAAGAATTTTTAACTTTTTCTTCCTTTCTTTATTAAAGAAACATCAGGGGAAGAGGGCAATTAATATCTGAGCTTAATTGTGAAAGGTTCTAGTGTAACGTAGCTAGGCTATATATTGACCTAAAATTCTGGTCATGATCTCCTTCAGTTTCAATTCTGTGTGATTATGCCATTTTTTCCTTAAGTATTCAGTTATTCAATGAAGAGAATTATCTTGTTCATTTTTTAAAAATTACAGATTGCCATTTGCTTTCTATTTATTGAGGTTATTTTTAATGTGGCCAATTCAGAGCTGTACGACTTTAAATGATTCTTTTTTCACATTTCATCCAGACATTTAATTTACATATATTTTGGGTACCAATTAAGAGGTTTATTTAGTGAAATGCAAATTAATAATTAATGATAGTATAAGCTTTGGAATTATAATTCCTGATCCTTATTACCAGTTTAGCTGGACTTTATGTTTCGTATTACATATTGTTAATTGACCAGAATTTTACAAATCAAATTTCTCTGGCCATTAGTATTTTAATTTTTTCTTCAAAGCTTTATAATCATTTTATTATATTTAAATCCATTTTTGAAGCCTAATTTCAGACAATAAGCATAATTAGCAGCTAGACATATTTAATATAGCCTTTGGCTATTAAACATGACTTTTGACTAAATTGATCATAGACATTAAACGAGTTTTAAATTATTATGTTGCATCTATTTTGAGTTATTGTATTATAGAGCTCACCAAGCACTTAGCTTCTAAAAAAGTAATTATGCTTCAGAGGGTGAAGTACAACATGCCATAGTTATTTGGGGCTCTAGATTCTTAATTTTGGATCAGCCAGTGATTCTTCTGAATTCTTCCTATAGGTATTTCCTCATGTTAAATCTACCTTACAGAGATGGGGTAAATTCTAAAGTCTAATAATTTGGAATTCAGTGATTATAAAGGTGATAATGGAATACTTAATACTGTAATTAAAATTATATTACAGTAGAATTTATAGTATTTAAAGAATATTATAATAGAACAGAAGTAGAATTTTTTTGTTTTAGAGATAGGGTCTTGCTCTGTTACCTATACTGGAGGGTGGTGGCATGATCCTAGCCCACTATAACCTTGAACTCCGAGGCTCAAGCTGTCCTCCTGCCTCGGCCTCCCATGTAGCTGGGACTTATAGGCATGCACCACCACACTTGCCTAATTTTTTTTTATTTTTTGTAGAAACGAGGTCTCACTATATTGCCCAGGCTGGTCTTCTTGAACTCCTGGGCTCAAGCAATCCTCCTGCCTCGGCCTCCCAAAGTGCTAGGATTATAAGCATGAGTCACCACACCCAGGCCAGAAGTAGAATTTTTAAAATGATTTCATATACCACCAAATTTCTGGGGGAAAAAAAAATACTTTTTGCTTTCTGATACACAAGCTAAGCCTTTGGTCTTATTAGTATGTGTATATTCATTCAATGGGTATATTCTTTCATTTCCCTCTGTCATAATTAAAAAGAAAAATGACGACTATTGTTTCACAATAAAAGTAACATAACTCCCTGTAAAGAAAAAATTTCAGCACCTGGTGAAATCATAGAGAAGGAGTGATCATCCATAATTCCACTACTCCCAAACTTTTTGTTAGTCTTTTTCTTTAATCAGGCTATTATTTTTAGTTTTATATATTCCTTTTCAAAAATAATAAACTTTATTTTTTAAGTATAATGTACTAACAGATGGTACATAGAGTTCTATTGTAGTGTACATTACTTTTTAAATTTAGCGTTATGTCACAAAAATTTTGGCATTTTATTGCAAAGTCTTTTTTAAGCATTCTTAATTTTTTTCTCATCAGCAAAGTGTTCATTGTAGATAAAATTTTAAATTATAAATAAACAAGATGAAAAATGTTACCTGCTATAATGTTTATATCCAAGTTGAAAAATTCTTCAAAACAGACTGTGTCTTATGTTTCTTTTTTACTCTTGATCATTTCTTGCTGCCTCATAGGTGAATCTCTGAAGCATGAAACAGCTAGGAGCAAGATTTATTGCCTTGTCAAATCTTTAAGCATGTGAACAGCAGTGATTAAACCAGTTTAGTCTTGTTTTAAGCATTAAAGGGTTATAGGATGCACTTTGTTTTTGTGGAAAGAATGTGTATAGACTTTGGCATCTCATTTTGGTTCTACTACTTTCTTTCCTAACTATGTATTTTTGGACAAGCCACTCTCTCCACACTTCAGTTTTCTTACTCCTTGAGCATATATTTATGAACGTGCTAGGTTTGGGTGCCAGTAGTATAAAATAGTGCCATATAAATCAGCCAATCTGTAAGCTGTATGTTCTTGGTCTGTGATGAGATGAACTAGCACCAGAATTCACTGTTCGGTGTCCTTCTTCATGAAAGTCTTGTTATAAAAAAAAATGATAGCCGAATTAAATGGTGTGTTTAGTGACATAGTTGGTTTTCTCTCCTCACAGACCAGTAACACATTTGCAGATTAGCACTGGTCCATAGGGTACTCTTCAAATAGCTTTGGTGTAAAGTAACCCAAGAACTATGACTTCCAGTAAAACATAAACTGTGTTTTCTATTACGATTTTCTTGAATTTTCCTGATAGTTTCCTTCAAAGTCTCTTTATTACACAGTTTTTGCCTTTTTGCCTAATTGAAATTTCTAGGTATGGAAGAGTTAATTATGTCCTGGCTCGAAGAATAGAACTTTTAGAAGAAGTCAAACGATTGCAAAAGAGTCTAGGGGTTCCAGGAGATGCCTCATATACTTGTGAAACTGCAGGCTATTTCTTCTTATATCAGGTAAGATATTAAAGGCTGTTAAATCATACTTTATTGTAATATGATTCCCAGCTGGAAACTTGGATGGGTTCTTGTGATTCTTCTTGAAAGCTTATTTTCTTGTTGTTGAGTAGGTTAAAATAAGTGGTATTGCCAAAGCTATATTTATAAATGTTAAGAGTTTGTATTTTCTGTTATCTTTAGTTTTCTTTGCTAAATAACTTTGCTTGATGACTCATTCAGTGAAAGGCCAATGTTGCTACTTTTTAAATTTTTTCTGTTCTTTCTATTGACAAAGTTTCCAGTCTCTCTTTTTTTGATTACTGTAGAAATATAAGTAAATATTCTAGCCACCCAGTGGTAACAAAATACAACAATTAACTTTAATTATGTACATTAACTAATGAAAGAAAACATTCTTCTTTCAAATTTGCAGAAATAACTTATGTCTTAGAACTAATTTCATAGTGGGACTTTAAGTTAAAAATTCTTTTGACTTCACTTTAAAGGAGTGCTTTCACTTTTGTTAGGGTTAATTTATAAAAGGTGAAATAAAGTGAATAAAAATAAACTTTAATAGTAAGTTGAATTATTAATAATTTTATATGGATGAAGATATAATCAAATAATAAAGATTTTTATAGAACTTTGTTCAAAGGCCAGTTATGTATTTTAGATATAAATCATAAGATTGGAATTTTTAAATACATGTGAAAGAATGGGCTTATGCTCTTTATAAATGGATACACAAACCAGGTGAATCCATTCAAAATGAGCAGATTTTATGGTTTCTTATAAAGCAGGGAAGACAAGCATCATCTTACAATGTAGTCTACATTAGATTCAGACTGTTTAGAACTTTGAATAATGGAGTAAAGATCATGTTTAAAATGCATTTTGACACAAAAATCACTTGGCTCTTAGTGAAAACTATTTCTAAAAGTAGGAGAAATAATCTATAAATTGTGTAGGCTTACATAATAAATTTGGGAAAAATTAACTGGAGGCTTCACAGTGTAGATCAGCAGTTTTCAACATATAAGAATCACATTGGAAAGTTTTTCACAAGGTCAGATTCCCCAGCCCTGTTCCCAGAGATTCTCACTCAGTAGGGATGGATCAAGGAGTCGACAAAAATGTAGTTCCTCAGATATTCTGCCTAAGGACTATCCTTTGAGAAACACAGATTATAACAGAAAAAGATTTGAGAGAATTACAAAAATTGAGGTTAAGTAAGAACTAGCTGGTAGAGGCATAGCCAGCATCATACAAAGACATATTTGAGCTATATCACAAAAGTCATAAAGTGCGCTTTCAAATATTACTCAACCAGAAGTTCTTTATAAATGTTCTAAAGAGAATTGGAAAAATTATAAAGGTCTGGGAGAAGGGTTGACAGGTGCCAAATTGATTAAAAAGCTGCTGAAGCTGAACTTACCATATAGAGAGAAACTGAAATAATGAAAAAAAATGAGAAATTTCTTTGTCCAGAGAGCTTTCTTTTCTTTGCTTTTTAAAAAAAGCATTGGTAATAAACTATCTTGAATGTGCATGAAAAATCTCAAATATCTGAGGCAGAGTCTCTTGGAATGACCTTGAGATTATTTCCAGTTTCTACATTTGTTATTAAAGAGCCATTTTTCTTCAGTCACAAAGTTATTTTTATTAGAGAATGATCTATCAGTGACTTGGATAAGAAGTAGTTATATTGGGTCAAAGATTGCTTTGACCCAAAAAAAGATTTCCTTTTTTTTTTTTTTTTTTTTTACCTACCAGATCTTATTTTGATTAGATTTCTTTTTTATTTGACCATTTCAAACGTAATGATTAGCTGGCAAAGTTAACCTTGAGTCCTTTTTCCTACAGGTAATGTCTCGTTGGGAAGAGTATATCAGCAAAGTGAAAAATAAAGGGAGTACGTTGCCAGATGTTACGGAAGTCTCCACTTTCTTCCCTTTCCATGAATACTTTGCAAATGCCCCTCAACCCATTTTTAAAGGCAGATCTTATGAAGAAGACATGGAAATTGCTGAAGGATGTTTCAGGCATATTAAGAAAATCTTTACTCAGCTTGAGGTAAGGATTCTCAAGTGTTTTGAACCTTTTCTTAATGGTTTTTAGTTTAGTTTGTTTTTTTCTTAGAAGTATGGAATTTTCAAATCTTAGATTGTTACTTTTAAGTAAGATTACTGAAAACATTTATATTAATAGTTTTAATTCAAGAAATAAGTATAAATTAAGGTATGAATTGGACCCTCTTCTGGCTTTTCTGGTATAAAGGTCTTAGTATTTAAGAAAGGAATGCTTCCACCAGGAAATTCAATAATGAGTCTTTGCATTGGACTTTGAGTCTGCCACATGGCCATTCTAAGTTCCTCATGCCTCTTGATCAGTAGGCAAAAGTTGAGGTTGCTGTGCTAGCCAGGATGATTGATACTGATTATTAAAGTCAAATAAGAGTCACAGCTACACAAGGGGAACAGAGACTATGTCTGGAACCCAGGGGCCCCCTGAGATGTCTCCTAGTTTTTGTATGCTAACTTATAGGAAACATCATTGAAAAACTACAGCAGTCCTGTAAAAGGATCACATTCAGTACAGATGCCTCAGTAAGAAGGTTTAGGATTACTCCAGGTAAAAAGGACAAGGACTTTGTCTCTTTTGTCTTTGTGTTTTTTAAATATGATTATATCCCCACTTCCTAGAACAGTATCTGGGTGGATGGTAGGTACAGAATAATAAATATAAAGTATGACAATAACAAAATTCTAAAACCTGCAAAACAGTATTATGTTTATAATTATACATAGTAAAAAACACAAAGTAAAAGGATAAAAATTTGCTTAATTTATAATAGTAGCTGCCTTGGGAGGAGGTGGGGATAAGGATATACAAAATACCTTACTTGTATCTCTACTGGTTTAGTTATTTAAAAAACAAAATAAAAATGTTAAAAAGGTTTAAAGTAAGTATGGATAAAGTTTGGATTTGATAAAACTTGATACTGGATACTCTGCTTGGGCCTGTTTGCCCCTCACATCCATTTATTGCCCATCCCCTATTCTGCTCTGTGAGGGATCCTCTGCCATGGTTGATGTTCAGGCCGGTGCTTGCAGGTTTAATTTCCCAGCCTCCTATGTTAGCTGACTTCTGGCTTAGGTTAGCCAATGACGGATTTGGCAGAAGTTGAAGGGGAAAATACAGGGTATTTCTCCACCAGTTCCCTCTGCCTTGGGTTTCATCTCTTCCATGACTCCAGTTTCTGCTGGCCTGGCCAGTTGTGGTTCCAGCTTGTTTTGTGTCCCTGGTCTCTAAAGCAACACTCCTTCCATTTATCCTTTCTAGCCTAGAACAGTAGTGACTGCCTACCTCACTAATCTCTGGGTTACTTCAGAGTTGGCTTTTTAGCTCCTGGTTGGCTTTTTAGCTCCTTTGTCACCTGTGTAACCAGTTCCTTTCTTCAGTTCCCTTTGATATGAATACTTAACAGTTTCTGCTTTCCTGGAGAAACCTTGAGTAATACAGGTATAGTGGTAATTGAGATTTTATTCATATCCTTGTTTATATTGTAAATATTTTACCTTGTATAAAACCCAGTCCAAATTGTAGCTTTTATATCAACTATTATTTGAATAATAGTGAACAGAATTATGATTCATTAGGCTTGGTTTATGATATATATTTACTAATTTCCTAGAAATTAAGTCTGATTGACTGGATTGTATGGTTATATGCATAAACTATGTTTGTTTTCCTAAAATAATTTTTCACTGCTCCTTGCTCCTGTAGGAATTCAGAGCCTCTGAACTGCTTCGCAGTGGACTGGACAGATCTAAATACCTTTTGGTGAAAGAAGCCAAAATTATTGCCATGACCTGTACTCATGCTGCCTTAAAACGACATGATTTGGTCAAGTTAGGTTTCAAGGTAAAGATTTATATTTTAGTTCCTTAATGCATTATCTATTCGGCTGTTAGTTTTTTGTTTCCTTTCCTTACTTTTTTTTTTTTTTTTTTAAGATTATTTAGGCCATTTCCCTTGGAGATTGATTCACTTCTTATTGAAGTTCTCATTTATAATCATTTAAGAATGTCTCTTTTAAAAGTGGTTGGTAATATCACATGTTTATGTGATTAGTGAATGCTAAATCTAATTTTTCTAAATCTAGTTATTGGTAACATGTCCGTTAAGTAACATTATTACCATTATAAATTTGGTTGTCTGACCAAATTCTCATACTTATTAAGGTTTTATGTATACTAAGTATCACATGTTTAAAAATATCCAAACAGAACTAAAAGCTATAAAAATAGCATTTCACAATGGTTTTCACCTATTAGACGTCTGTATGCTGGCATTGTTTGTATATTAGTCATACAAGCAGTCCCAGTTATTCGTTCATTCAGTAAATGAAAAGCCTTCCACATGAGGTTATGGAATACTATTATTTAGACTGTAAAATGAGATATTAAAATGACTTCATCATATGATAAATACAGAGGGAAAGCATGATAGCCCCTTAGCCTGTGACTCATTTGCAGTGGAATGTAATGATTGAGCAGTAAGTTTGAATTTGAAAATGATTTGTGACTTTGCTAGTGATACTTACCTAAACTCTGATTTTTATACAAATTATTTAACTCCTCTGCAACTGGTTTATCTGTTGTTTAAAATAAGGTTTGTGTACTGGTTCGAATTCAAAATTAGCAGCTTCATTTGTTGTTGAAAGTAACTGACAATTTTAAAACGTTATGAGCTCACTGAAAGGTGCTAAATAAATTCAAGGTGATAGAATTGTTGTTATCTTGGATGAAAGGTTCCTCAGCTGCAAGGTAAGATAAATATGATAATTTATTAAAAGGTAGTGTGAACTTACCCAAGTAGTGTGAACTTACCCTTTTGCAAATTATTGTGAGAATTTTTCATCTAAATATTTTGTTCTTGGGACTATCATAAAATATACTTTGAATTCAATATTAAATCATATCAGTCTAATAACAAGGGGAAATAATACAGTCATAAGTAGCATTTTTGCTTTTATGTAGCTTTTCACATATATTCTAAAATATATTGCTTGAGGCTTATCAAATTTTCATTAATCATTTTCTATACTTAAATCATGCTGTATACCTAAAGGTAGTTAGCATGAGTGCTGATAGGTTTTTTTATATTTTTGATTTTGAAGTTTTATTTTTATCAAACTTAAGAGTTTTAAAAACCTTCTGGATCTACTTAACATAAAAAAGGACAGTCTCTACTCCCCTGATCTTCCCCAGTTATCCAGTCCTTCAACTCTTTTAGTATTTCTTCTGTCCTTTTCCTCTGTACCAGTAACGAATGGTAAATTTCCATTTTAGACATTGTCTTTTAGGCAATGACTCTGCCATTTTCAAAGACGCACACAAACACACACGCGCACACGCACACGCACATGCACCTGCACGCATACACTTTGCCTTCCTTAGTACTCCCAATGTAGCTATATCATAATTTTGGATTGCATCAGTATTGGTTGTTTACATTATTATTAACATGTAAACACTTTCACATTCAAGCAGGGACGTATACTATGGTTACTTTTCCTTTCATGCATAATTTTTTGTTTTCTCTGGAATTACTGTCATGTTTTTATTGTTGTTTTTGTTTGCTTAGTTTTCTGTTTTACCACCAGTTCAAGCCAAATCTCTCCTTAGTTTTAAATCTCTTCTTGGTATAAAGACATCACATACATGTTCTTAGATACCTCTCTCCTGGATTCTCCTGACCTATTAAAATATTTCAGTTCAGATTGCATCCATTGTAAGCCTTTGCCTTTTTCGTAACTCAGATTCTCTGTTTCCTGCATTGCATGTCTTTTTCTTCTTTACTTTAGTGGAGCACCTCTTCCAATATCTTTCATGTGAAAGGATGGATAAGAAGTAATATATTTAAGACTTTCCACGTCTAAAGAACATCTTTGGTTAACCCTCACATTTGATTAGCATGGCTAAGTATAGATTTCTGGATTGGAAATAATTTTCCTTCAGAATCTTGAGGAATTGTTCCACTTTTCTCTAGCTTGCAGTGTGGCTATTGAGAAGCCCAAAGCCATTTTAATTTTTTGTTTTATTTCACTTTTTTCTTCTTTCGGGAAGTTTTACAATCCTCTCTTTGTCCCTAGAGTTCTGAAATTTCACAGTGGTGTGTCTTGGGGAAGCAGAGGAGGAAGTAAGATCTGTTTTGACTCTTATTTCCTGGCTCCCATGTATATAGACTTTGACATAATTCCCATTTTCTGTAAGGTACTCCTTTCTGATCCCACCATCTTAACTCTGCCTGTTTCTTCCAAGTCCCCAAATCCTCTTCAGACACTCTGTCCTCTATTGGGAGTGAGAGAGAAGGGACATTCATTTGGTTCCCTGAAGTGGGGAAGTCTTACTGCTTCTTTAAAGCAATCCTATATCATGTCCAGTGTTATTTTAGGGAGTTCCCAGAGGTAGTAGCAATCATTATGTGTTCAGTTCATCACCTTTTAGCAGAAGTCTGTCACTTTTGTTTGAATTTCTATATTGTTAAATTCCAATTTATTTCTAACACAAAGTTAAATATTAGTTCTGATTTGCATATCTGTTTTCCAAGATTAAAAATATGATTTTGATCATCTTAAACCCATTTTGAGTTGTAGAAATTGTAGAAAGAAATGTATCAGAAAAATAATCAAAACAACAATAATAGGTATCCTTTGTTGATATCACCTATATACCTAGTCCTGTGTACACTAGGCTCTTTATAATAATTTATTTCTTTTCTTTGCAACTAGATTTTCATATATGATATCATCTCCATTTTATAGCTGAGAAAGTATGACTCAAGAGAGATGATAGAGTCACAGTCAGTTATAGAAGTAGGATTAAAACATGGTTTTCTAAAAATCCAAAGTCTGCTGTGCTCTTCCCCTAAATCACCCTGACTTTATCCCAGTAGCTATATTCCACTAAAGAATCACAGAGCTGTGGTAACAGAGGGTACAGAATTTAGGAATCTCTAAAAGGTTACAGTGAACCAGCTCCTAGCCTGGTCCCTAGCATGGAGCATCAAGTGCCAACCCAGCATTTAGCATCTTAGTAGGGATTAGTAAGGGTTAAAAGAATGAATGATCTAGCAATGGAATACTTGGAAGAACTAGCTAAAGTGCTGATAATTTTGCTTTGGAATTAAAATCTCCTTTTTAAAAAGCAAAATCTATAAATATGTTTTTATAAGTTAAATTGCATTGGATTTTCGAGTTGTTTTTCAGAAAGCAGACCGTTTAATCTGTCTTCTTTTGAGCTGCTCCTATGTTTTGCATGTAGTATATATTATCCTGAGAGTCCATACAGGGACTTCTTAGAAAATATGACTCTTTGAACTCCTCTTCAGCTCCCACTAAAATGACCTAATCATTATAAGAGAGAAATTCAACATCATATAGAGCTAGAGCAGAGACCCATCTACATGCCTAAACCTTCAGATAGTTTCAATAACAAACAGCGTAGTTAATGTCCAGTGGAATCCAGCCCAGCTACCAGTCCTGGACAAATACGGATACAGCCATCTTTTGGTAAACACAAGTAGCATAGGAATTACAGGCTATAGTCTACAACCATACCACCCTCAATGTGCCTGATTTCATCTGATCTCAGAAGCGAAGCAGGGTTGGGCCTGGTTAGTACTTGGGTGGGAGAAATTACAGGATATATAAACAATTAGTTTAGAAGAGGAGAGTTAAGCATTTAAAGTAAATATGCTTCTCCTACCCTCTGTTTCTCTAGAAAATAAAATAAGGAGAGAAAACTTTAAAAACAAAAAACAAAGGAACTTTAATGTGCACTTGGTGAGATTTATGAAGAAGATTTACTGTACCAATAAAACAAGAAATAGAATGTTATACTAAGTAGCAATCAGAATTAGAAGTAAAAAGAAAAGATAAAGCATGTTGAAAACAGATCTAGAAGAGAATTGGGCAGATAGAAGAGCAGTAATTATCAAGGAAAGAATGAAATTCCCTTATGTTTGAGAAAGACTTCATTTTTCATCGTGTAGTACCTAATGTTACTGGGCTGGGGAGAGGATACAAGCATTAAGTAAATATGAAGATAGAATTACAAAAGGAAAAAAGTGACAGATAAAGTAGGAAAGTCAGGTACCAAATTGAATATAAGCCCTTGTTAATACATCCCTACAGGCCATGTTAAGGGATTTTTTTTCCCCTAAGACTATGGGATACCAGTGAAGGGGTTGAAACCAGCAGGTGACATGATCCCTATGACTGTTGTATCTGTGGCCTAGAGTCATCAAGACAGGAAAAGGAGGAACTACTAGGGAGACTGCTGGCAATAGTCATAGTGGTGGCTTGGACTTTTAGAGTGGTATAGTGCTGGTAGAAATGGAGAAAAGTGAGTAGACTTGAGGAAGTTTTGAAGGTAAACTTGACATGTTTTGGTGATGGATTGAATGCCCAGGGATGAGACAGAGGTGGATTGATGTGATGGGTAGGATCCATAAGGAAAAAAATTACCTCCAAATACTACCCAGGGTGAAAGTACCAATGGGAATGACCTCATGTATAATTATAAATTGTTGCTGATACAGAATTTTTTTTTTTTTTTTTTTTTGATACAAAGTCTCGCTTTGTTGCCCAGGCTAGAGTGAGTGCCGTGGCGTCAGCCTAGCTCACAGCAACCTCAAACTCCTGGGGCTTAAGCGATCCTACTGCCTCAGCCTCTGGAGTAGCTGGGACTACAGGCATGCACCACCATGCCTGGCTAATTTTTTTTCTATATATATTTTTAGTTGGCCAGATAATTCCTTTCTATTTTTAGTAGAGACGGGGGCTCACTCTTGCTCAGGTTGGTCTCAAACTCCTGACCTCAAGCGATCCACCCGCCTCGGCCTCCCAGAGTGCTAGGATTACAGGCGTGAGCCACTGCGCCCGGCTTGCTGATACAGAATTTAAAGAACTAAATCGATATTGCAATCCAAGAAATGATACATAAGATCGCCTCAATGTAGAGTAGTATATTTAGAGGGCTTTCCTGAGGATTAAAGACTTGAATTGGAGATCCATTTAATGATAAATGAGATCGTGAACTTCCTGTTTGAACAATTTATATGTTGTTATTTTTAATCTGAAATTATTTGGGGGTTTAGGGGGATGGTTGTTATGGTTGTAGTGGTAGTCATTTGGCTTTTAAGCTGTGTTTTTGACAACCTTCTGCTTTTTCTCAGTATGACAACATTTTAATGGAAGAGGCTGCTCAGATTCTGGAGATAGAAACTTTTATACCTCTTCTTCTACAGGTAAGAAATTAAGATCTAGACAAAGAAAATAGAGTTTTAAGAATTTGGAGGGAAAGCTATACTGTTTGGGGTTGCTGATTGCCACAATTATATATTTTCCTTAACTTCATTATGTTTGGTGTTCTATTTTAAGCCTACAAACTTCTTTTCATCTACTCACTTATTGTTTCTAGGAGTACTATTTAAAACTTCATAGTTTATTTCCATAAAGTAGTTTTGAAAAGACTTAGTCATTTTAATCAATAAAATGACGTGGTTATGCAGTTTGGAGGGAAGATAAGCTGTTTCTTCATTTCTTTTGCTATAATTGTTTCTAGAATTGTTTTTAATGTTCACTGAGTACATTGCTTTTCTTTATGCCTAAGTTTTTAGCTAAATGATGATATTTAAGAATGTTTCTTACTGTACAATATTCTTTACTATTGAAGCATTAAAAACAAAATGTGGAATTCCCAATTAAGAATAAAGACTGCTCTAATACACAGATAAATTGAGTTCCAAAAGTTGTTTTATAAACCAAATTATTTGCAACTTGGAATATGTTTTATCAAGATATATTTTAAGGAACAAGGAGTCACGTAGAATAGGAAATTGAAGAGTAGTATAGGAAATTAAAGAAGCTACAATTTTTACTGCCTTGGGTTCAGAACTGGTCCTCAGCATAATTGTGAAACAAGGTGTTTACTTTGCATTTTTCTATTTCTTTTCTTGGGCTTCTGTTGCCTTCTGTGTACTCTCTGCCTGGTGCTGACCTCAGCCTTCCAGACGTCTTTAGATTACTCTGCCTGTTAGAGTAAAGTAATTCCATGCTTGACTTCCCGATCCCTCTACCCTCCCTCACCCACTATCAACCAAGAGCAATGAAATCCATACTTGATGCATGAGTTGTTCTATAAATTTGGCAGACTCTTCTGTGTGGAAGTGGTAAAGATTGAGAATCTGTAAGCTAAGGAGGCCATTTGATGAAGAGTGAGTCTTTTGTGTAGTAAGTTGGAGACTAACAGGATAATATATTGATTAGAGTATTTTGCCATTTCCTCACTTTTCATTTCTAGAATCCTCAGGATGGATTTAGCCGACTGAAACGATGGATTATGATTGGTGATCATCACCAGTTACCTCCAGTCATTAAGAACATGGCCTTTCAGAAGTACTCAAACATGGAGCAGTCTCTCTTCACTCGCTTTGTCCGTGTTGGAGTTCCTACTGTGGATCTTGATGCTCAAGGGAGAGCCAGAGCA
Organism: Eulemur rufifrons; assembly: GCF_041146395.1. Taxonomy (NCBI): domain Eukaryota; kingdom Metazoa; phylum Chordata; class Mammalia; order Primates; family Lemuridae; genus Eulemur; species Eulemur rufifrons. Next base: position 55,512,364 of record NC_090984.1, read on the forward strand.
AGGTAAAGGAGACAGAAAGAAAATCACTCCTATTTAAGGACATTAGTTCCATGATCAAAGTATTTGTAAACATCTTATATGTAGACTTTAGCATTCCCTGCTGTCCTGGAACTTGCCATCTATAAATCTGAAAGTACCTTTATTGCTTTCTGCATGAGATATGAATTGACCAAATAAATAATTTCCTTCATTTTAGTCATTGAGGTTAATTTAAGTGACTTATAATCTAAAGGCTTCTTTTCACTGTCCTTTGCCCTTTCTTCATGTCCCCAAAAGATATAGTTAATATACTAGCACTTTCACAGGTCCTCCCCAAGGTAGTGGGGCCAGGATTTGGTAGCTGGTGCTGAGAGAAAACCCTTGATTGCATCCTTGCCCTGGGACTGTACCAGTGGCAACTGTCACTCAGTGGTACAGAGACCATTCTGTGACATCTCCCTCAACTTTCTGCCTTTCTCCTGTTACTCTAACCTTAGTTTCTCTTTCTCCCTTTTTATCTTTTGCCATACAGAATAAAGAAAAGATTAAAAAAAAAAAAGGGTATAGGGTACAAGCCCCATCTCATAGTTACTCCTAAATTGTTCTCAATTTACAGAGTCTTCTAATAATTTTTTAATTTAAGGAATTAAAGATAGCATTTACTTGGAAAGCATAGTAGAGCTATCATTTTTATAATATCTTCAGTCTTCTGACCCTTGGTTAATTGAAGTAGGGAGGATAAGGTTGAAAAAGCATTATGGCTTAAAATGTGAGCAAAAATGAGTCACATGAAAGTTAAAAGGAGGCACAGTTCCTTAGAAACCTCCTGATGTATATTAAAAGGGATTTCACATCACTAATACTTCCTGTTTGGGGGGGATTTGTCTTTGGAAAGCTTGTGCAATCTCTACAACTGGCGATACAAGAATCTAGGAAACCTGCCCCACGTGCAGCTCTTGCCAGAGTTTAGTACAGCAAATGCTGGCTTGCTGTATGACTTCCAGCTCATCAATGTTGAAGATTTTCAGGGAGTAGGAGAGTCTGAACCTAATCCTTACTTTTATCAGGTAAGAGAAAACATGAAGTTTATTTTGCATTTGTCTGACTGAAGTAATACCTAAATCAATGACATTGAACCATTTGGCTAACCCTTGAAAAAAAGGAAAGTTAGAACCCCAACTTATGCGCAACACACACACAAAAATCAATTTCAGATGGATTGAAGATACATACACTAAAGAAAAGAAACTTACCGTAAATATACTAGAAACTACTAGAAGAAAATATTGATGAATATATAGTGTTGAGATGAGAAAGGTCTTCCTAAGTTTGTTACCAAAGCAGAAATCATAAAGAAAAATATTGATTGATTTGAGAGAAAATTTATTTTCAATACTTAACAAACAATAAGTTGAATTCTGAATATATATATGTAGAACTCCTATAAATTACTTTTTAGAAAAATCAATACCCCAACACAAAAATGCAATAAGGATAAGAATATGCAGTTCACACACACAAAAAGATTTATAACAAGCATAAATTACTGGATCATATTTTCACCTCTTTGAATACTCAGTGTTATGGTAGGTTTGGGGAAATTCTGTATTCATACAATGTTAGTAGGAAAATAATTTAGGGGACATATTGTTAGTATGTATCAAAAGCAATGTTCTCACTTCTAGGAATTTATCTTAAAAAAATAAAATTGGATGAGTTTGCAAAAACATATATGCTTAAATGTTCATGACTGCAAATTATTTTTGAAATGAGAAACAACCTAAATATCTATCAGTAGGAATCAATTATACTATTAGCTATTCCATATAAGAGAAATACTGAATAGCTACTAAGAAGGATAATATTATAAGTGTTTACTAACAGGAAAAATGTTTATGCTATATTAAATTTAAAAAAGCAGGTGGCAAAGTATATCTATAGTGCCTCATTTTATTTTTAACAGGGAACAGCAAAACATGAATATAGAAATATGTACAGATAATCTATATAAAAAGATCTGGCAGCACATACATCAAAAGATAGCATTCTTTGAGTGGTAGCATTTAGGGTTATTTAAAAATTTTTCCCCTTTTCTTTACAGCAGAATGTCTAATATATTTTGTTAACTAAATCAGAGATCTGGAATTATTCGTGAAAAAGCATCCTGTATCACTGGCCTCAATGTATATGTGTAGATGTAACTCCTAAAGATCTTATTTTCCTTTCAAGTATTTGGTTATATTAAATCAAGTTATTCTGTTTGTAGCTGTACTCATAGCCTGAGAACAGATGTGACCTTTAAATTATAACTTTAAAATTATTAGCACCTAATTTGAATAAGTGATGTATTTCCTAAAAGCCACTTTAGAAAGTGACTTAAGTATTCTATCAGTATTCTACTGATGTTTTCATTACATTATGGTTTCTGGGATTTCTCTTTTGAGTAATTTCACTACTTAAGCTGTACCATAGTACTGATCTGAAACATTATTATCCAGATTGGGTATCTCTTTTCTTATCATTAAGCCTAACTCTGGATAAGTTTTCAATATTTCAAGAAATAAATTTTCAGATGATGATTTGCCACTTTCAAATATATTTCTGAAGAGTTGAAAACATCCCCCAAAATAAGAGTACTGTACATTTAAGTGATAACATGTAAAGATTTAGTGTCTGAGAGGGGGAGGATGGATGGATGGATAAATGAATAAAGGTCACTAATTTCAAGGGGACTTGACTTATTTGGAATGAGTTCTCAAGTGTTTGTGACAATATAATTCACATTGTTTTATTGTTAATGCTTTATGTCTGACCTTTGGGCAACGTGCCAAATTGGGGAGTATTCATTTTTTACATGAATAGAGAAATGGGTTTTATTTGTTGAGGGTTTATTGCACCAGTCTTGCCAAAAATATACCTCTTGAAAACTGAATTTTAGCCCTAGTTTTTATTATGTCCATTCCCACAATTCCCAGTTTGTTTTTTTATCTATATTAGAGTTGATGCTTAGATAAATATAGTTTGCTACCAGTATAGAAAATGAAAAGATTTACATAGTCATGAGGCTTCTTTTCCCTCCAATCTTCCTAAGAACTAGAATATTTAAATGAAAGAGTTAACTCAGGCTGTGTGAGTATCACGGAGAACCAGAATATAAATGATATATCATAAGGTCTTCCAGTAATTTTTCTATTGCCTTTGCATGCAATCCAGCTTCATATTTTTGTTTTTTGATTTTTGTGTTTTATTTATGGTCTCACTTTACTTTTTTCTTTCATCTAGCACTTTGAATTTAGCTTTGTATGTGATTCCTCACTTTCATTGTAATATTCTTTTTCCTACCAGGCCTAGGCCAATGATTCCTCACTTTTAGTTCAATTATGCCTTAGTCTTAAGCTCCTTCCCACCGGTCTTTCGCCAGTCTCTAACGTAGCAGTAAGCCAGACTGACTTGAGTCCACATCCTCTTCCCACCTAATGTGGTCTAGTAGAGGTGGCAATCATCAGTAAGAGAACAAAAACAAAACACAAAAAAATTAAGAAACATGAGGAAGAAGGAAAAGCATTGTGCAAAACTTGAGCATCAACTATAATACTACCAGTTGTGTGCAGTTTGACTGGATTTTGTACAGGCTTCCTAGACAGTTACTTTGTTCCATTATGTTAATTTTTTTCATAACTACAGTTGCATTATACTGTATAGAATATTAATCTATATTGTGATTATTGTGGCCCCAGGAATATTAAGCCTTTAAGTTGATAACTTTTATTTTATGATTGTTCAGGTATTGTAAATATATTACAAATGTTAAAGTTTTTATTCATCATTATTAACCTAAGATAAGGTTACCTCTGTTTTGTGAAAAGTGTTCACTTATCCAAGTTATTAACTCTATACTTCTTGTGGTGTGCTAAGTGAACAAATGGTACTAGATAAGCTATTTTTCTCTTTAAAATTGACACAAAAGGAAATAAATGTTCAACCTGATTGTGTTTGCATTACAGAATCTTGGAGAGGCAGAATATGTAGTAGCACTTTTTATGTACATGTGTTTACTTGGTTACCCGGCTGATAGGATCAGTATTCTGACAACATATAATGGCCAAAAGCATCTTATTCGTGACATCATCAATAGACGATGTGGGAACAATCCATTGATTGGAAGACCAAATAAGGTAATTTTGTGAATGTAGTATGTTCTGTTATTCATCATTTTGGCAAGATGGAAAGGTTTGTATTTATTGTGAGATATTTATATTGTTCCACTTTGTGTCTTTGGTATCTCCTTTTAAGATATTTGAGAAAATGAAATAAGAGGAACTATAAATAATTATCTGGCAGTCCTATCTGCTAATTTTACTGGTTTTCTGTGAATTTCTATCTCATATCTCAACTACTACATTAAAGATTTTTTTTGATAGTAATCAGAAATAAAAGTTTCTAAAAACTTTTTGTTGCTAAAATAATAGATAAAAAATTATATAATAATTATGTACTGTTATAGTAGAAATATGTTTATACCAAACAGGTATAATTTAGACTGCTTTTTATTATATTGATAGGATGCTGTCTTGGTGACAAGGAAAGATTGTAAAGTGTATTCAGACCTTAGGGGATTTTTAAAAAATATTTTTTATGTAATAAAAAGTGGTACATATCAAATTAAAATGATGCTTGATTCTATTAATAGTTGAATAAATTAGAAAATAACAAAATAAATATAATATTACTAATGATAAATTTAGGACTTTAGTTGTGAACATGGCTGTGTGAAAGCTCTATGACCTTTTTTTTGTAAATCGTCCAAAAGTAACAGAGGAAAATCTGAGGAAGAGGGGACAAACTCCATTTTTAGTGAGATGATACAGATCAGGTAACTAAGATCAGGAAGAAAATATGGGAGAAAGAATTTAGGGGACTAGTCTTGAAAGTGCCAGCAAAAACACTTTCTGAAGATGAGAGGCAAACCCTGAGTATAAGAGCCACATCCCTGTTATTCAATAATAGATGCAAGAATTGGGGTGAGCAAAAGCCTTACTACTCCCAGATTGGTTCAGAGGAGCCTAGTGGTGAGCTATATTTGCAAAAAGTAGACTATCTCAACAGTAGCAGAAAAGAAGAGGGCATTTGTTGTGAAAACCATCCAGCCGTTAGAGAATAGCCTTGCTTACCCCACCTCAACCTTTTGCTTATAGCTAATCTAAGAAACTTACTTATTCAGTGATGAATAGTAAAAAGGAAACTAGCACAGCTTCAATTTATAGGAAAAAATGAGGAAAAGAGCATCAAAATATAGACAAGATACATGCTTCAGAAAGTATGTTGGCCTAGAACAAATGAAAATTTCCAGTGTACATTTTGCTATAAATTTAAAAATATTTAATGAAGTAGCCATTTCTATGAGGAAAAGCTACAGAGCAGAGAAATGCAAGAACTCAGAAAGAGATAAAAAGTGAGTTAGAAGAAAATAAAATCATAGGAACAGTACAGGAAAGAATAGACACAGCAGAATACGCCATAAGGCACGTAGGGAGTAAAAACGAGAAACTAGTCACTTTGAAACAGAGAGTTTCGCAGTAGAAGGACCTCAGTATCTGAATCCTTTTATTTATAAGTAACAGAAAAACTTAAATAATAAGGAAAGTTAATATCTCTCATAACAGGAAGGTGGATGTGGTAGTTTCAAGGTTGTATTACAGGGTGGCTCAGTGATACAAAGGAGCAGGGTCTTTTTCATCCTTCTGCCCTGCTGGTATCATTATGTGGGCCAAGGTCTCATACAAGTTCTCCACGTAGTCAGGATGGCAACAGAACTTCCAGGTATAACATCCGCATGTAACAACAAAGGAGTTATATCTAGAATATATGAACTCCTATGAAAGTCATTATTAAATAAAACAACCCAATACAAAATGGGCAAAAGATTGAACAGACACTTCACACAAGATCTACAAGTGACCAATAAGACATTAAAAAATGCTTATCATCGTTAGTTGTCAGGGAAATATATATAAATTAAAACTACAGTGATATACCACTGCACACCCCTGAAAGAATGGGTAAAATGGCAAAGATTGACATAATAAGTGTTGGCAAGGATATGGGGCCACTGGAACTCTGGAACTGGAACATTACTGGCAGATGGGTAAAGTGGTATAGCAATTTTGGAAGACAGTTTGACAGTTTCTTATAAAGTTAAGCATACATACCATACAGCTCAGCAATTTCACTCCTAGGTATTTGTTCAAGAGCAGTGAAAACATATGTCCACAAAAATATTAGTACCTGAATATTCATTGCAGCTTTATTTAAAATAGCCCCAAACTAGAAACATCGCCAATGTCCATGAACAGGTAAATGGATTAACAAATTGTGGTATATTCATTCAGTGGAAGACTACTCAAAGTAAAAAGGTATGAACTTCTAGTGTACAGAGCACCTGTATAAATCTCAGAAACATAATGCTGAGTGAAAGAAACCAGACACAAAAGAGTGCAGACTTTACGATTTTATTTTTGTGGAATTCTAGAACTGGTAAAAAAATAATCTATATAAAGTGACAGAAAGTAGATCAGTGGTTGTCTGGAGCTAGGGGGTACAGATTTACTACAGTGGGGCCTGAGGTGATGGAAATTTTTATTGTGGTGGTAGTTAAATCAGAATATATATTGTCAAAATTCATGAAATTGTACACTTAAAGTGAACACATTTTATTGTATATAAATTATACCTCTGTGAAGTTGACTTAAAAAGAAGTGTGTTGCAAATTTCCTAAAGCTAGAGGAACCATAAATTATGGTTTGTGCAGGGTGAGCAATAAATTTTTTTCTTGAATTGATGGAAAAAAGATAAATGGAGCTGGACATGGTGGCTCAGGCCTGTAATCCCAGCACTTTGGGAGACTGAGGCAGGAAGACCACTTTAGGCCAGGAGTTTGAGATTAGCCTGGGCAACATAGCAAGACCCTGTCTCTACAAAAAATAAATTAAAGAAAAAAAGAAAGCTAAATGCCTGAGTCCAGTATTAATGACTGAAGCCTTTCTGAACTTTCTTATTTGTACATGTATTTTCAAATTGAACAAAAAGTACTGTGAAGATTTTTTTTTCATTTGACAGAGGAATACTGTGGACAAATACTAGAGATATGTTAAATAATAAAAGAGCAAACTAAGTTATATTGCTGGACATTGAACTGGGCTACTGGTTAAATAAGCTTGACATAGTCCCTGGTTTCACAGAATTTGGCAGTCTAGTTCAGGGCAGGAGGGGGAAGACTATTAATTCCAAAAATAGTTATTTAGTTATCAGCAAAGGTAAAAACAAATGCTGTAAGTGTGAATAACATAAACACATAGCTTAATCTGGTTACTGTGGTTTATTTAATAGTATTTATTAACTTGTTCTGGGAATTCCGAGCCCATGATTGTATTTCTTTTGGGATTGATTATTTTAAGGGTAAGATGTGCTGCTAGCACATTAGTTGCAGGATCTCTAAAGTCTTTTCATTGTGTTTTTGAAAATATACCACAATTCCCATTTTTTCTTCCTAGGTGACAACTGTTGATAGATTCCAAGGCCAACAGAATGATTATATTCTTCTTTCTCTAGTACGAACCAGGGCAGTGGGCCACCTAAGGTATGTAGGAAAAAACTTTCATAATATTATTGAACTTTACTGTTTCCAGTTTTGAACTTTTGTGGCTAAGTAGTTCTAAATATTTTTAAGTTTAAATTATAATTAAAATTGAAATGATAAAAATAAATTATAATTAATTGTTATGACAACTTCTGGTGCTTTTTGTTGGAATGTAGCATTACTGATTCCTTATATAGTTAACTGTTGCCACTGCCACAGAATTTTTTTACTCTTAAATGTTTTAGTAATTTTAACATTTTAACTCTTCAGTAACATTCAGAGCATTTTATTATAAAATATTAATCCATTTTATATTTGTTGGAAACTTGATATCAGAAATTAAAGGAGGTAAAGTGGTAAAAAGTCTCTTCAGAATAAATTTCATTCCATAAGATTTCTGACTTTTTTTCCTACACACATCTTTTAGCTTAAGTGTTAGAGGATAAAGAAGCCATTTGTTCTCCTAGGATTAAGAATTGTCAAAACAAACAATAATCTATTTTTATCATTTATTGTGATGTATTTATGTGCTAGGGATTTATGGGAATAATATCTTCTTAATACAAAGCAGCCATTTATTTTTATATAAACTTTCATCTCAAATGACTTACTAGCAAAACTATAAGGAGAGTTTATTTTATTATTTTATTGGGTGGATATAAAAAGAAAATTCTCCAGCCTCTCACAATGTTGTCATTAAGTCAAGATTTATTTGGAGCTTAACCCAGTGATCAGATTCCATTAGACTGGTAACTTTTACATAAGAGTAAGCAAAAATGTAATGTTTTAAGAAATTTATTCAAGATAGGAGCATCCTAAAATAGTTTATTTTTACTTGTTTATTTAAGTGTCAAGCAAATATTTGGAGACTTAACTTTTCTAAAAAGGACAAGTTCCTTTTCCTTGTTGAGATTTATAACTGGCATCTGAATGGGCTATCATTATGGTTTACATAATTAAAATGTCAAAAACTTACAGTAAGAATATATGATACTGCTTCCTTTCCACTGTGCCTTTATTCTTACCCTGTGGTACTTTACTGTGTCTTTTTCAAATTCCAGTGACTTTAGTTCTGTGCTGTTCTTTGCCTAATATTTCTGGAAACCTAAAAAAAAAAACCATTTTGATGATAAAATGCTTATAAATGAAAGATTAAGAGAAAACTTGATTTTGGTATTATCTTGCATGTCAAAATTTTCTGAGCAAAAATACCTTTATCCAAATAAATTTTTTGTATTGGCCAAAAGTTCCTTTAGAAAGTCCAACTTCTTCATTGGGGTGGGGAGTGAGTGGTGGTGTTGGTATTAGTGCATAGAGGGCATAATAAGTAGGAAAACATTTGTGCCTCAGGAGACCAAGAAACCTACTTCCTGTCATATTTCATTTTTCATTAATAGCTTTATTGAAATATAGTTGACATACCATGCAGTTCACCTATTTTAAGTGTATAATTCAGTGGTTTTTAGTATATTGACAGAGTTATATAACTATCTCCACAATCAATTTTAGAACATTTTCATCGCCCCAGCAAGAAACCCTGTACTTATTAGCAATCACTCCCCTCCCCTCACCCCGAAGCCCTTGGCAACCATTAATCTACTTGCTATTTCTGTAGATTTGCCTAATCTTGACACTTAATATAAATGGAATCATACAATATGTGATCTTTTGTCTTCTTTCACTTAGCATAATGTGTTCAAGGTATGTTGATGTAAGATGTATCAGTACTTCAGTCTTTTTATTGCTGAATAATATTCCATCATGCAGCTATATTCTATTTATCCATTCATCAATTGTTGGATGTTGGATTTTCCACCTTATGACTATTATGAATAATGCTGCTCTGAACATGTATATACAAGTTTTTATGTGAACACTTATTTTCCTTTCTCTTGGGTACAGATCTAGGAGAGGAATTTCTGGGTCATATGGTAACTCTATATTTAACCTTTTAAGGAACTGGTATGCTGTTTTCCAGGTGCCTGCCATATTCCTTTTACTCATACCTTTTTCATCCTGGGTAGGCTAATTGAGTGATTGGGTAGGAGCCAGCTTCAGTTCCAGAGACCTGTTTTAGGATGGTGTAGAACTGATTAGAAGCCAGAGTAGTGAGACATTTCTAGTCCCTTTCCTAGCATTCATTGTTTTTGTCCCCAATTGATTTGCACAGCTTAGGTACCAATAGAAGTGCCTATGACCTGTTCAGAGTGAAGTAGTGAAGCTGCAGCTTTCCTGTTGTTTCCCTGTAGGGGTTCTATGACAGTGTTGGCTCTGTTGTTTAACAATACTCTTTCTGTTGAGCCATCTTCTGGAGACTAAGAGAGAATATGGTAATCCCCATTGCCCTACTTTCAATATATAGTTCCAAGGAACCCTGCCGCCCACCCTTTGCTTTTTTTGCCTGGTAGTTTATTATGTTCATAGTGTTTGCTCATTCATTTAACAAATACTTTCAGATCCATCTATCATGTGATGGAGTGCTACGTTCTTGATATGTGGTAAAAAATCTAACAGTCATGATCTTTGCCCTGGTGGAGTTTTAGCGTCCAGTGGGGGAGACATTAAATATATCCTTGGAAGGTACCTACATTTGTTTTGTTGTTGTTGTTGTTGTTATTGTTTTATTTCAGGAAATTATGAGGGTATAAACATTTTGGTTACATGTTATGACTTTGCCATATCCCACCCATGATTTGAGATGTGCCCTTTCCCTCCCTACAACGCTCACCACGTCCATTAGTTGTGAGTTTACCCACCCCCAACCCCACTACCCCCAAAGAATATTACTGCTGTGTGAGCACCTGACTCCTGGAATTGATAAATGAATTCAGTAAAGTTTATGGTACTTACATTTGAATTTGCAGAAGATTTTAGTTCAAATCTCCTATGTACAATGGAGATCACAAGTATAAAAGCCACTGTCCTGCACTACAGCACTGAAGGCTGGAGGGAAAAGTTTTCTCAGAGGGGTCAATACAGTGGTCACTGTAATAGTACTGTATCTGTGCTCTCTCTAGAGATAGAACCTTCCGGATGTGAGGGGGAGAACTGAACATAATACAGTGATTACCATGAAAACAACACTTCCCTCCACCACCACCGGCTTTTTTTTCCCCCCTGACATTAAGTTTTAACCATAATTTCCATTATAATATCTGTGTGAGAACTCATGCTAAGTATCTCTAGCAGTGTATACTCAGTTACCAGTTTTGGAACCACCAGCCTATACTGTGAATCCTTGGGGTTCTAAGGAAATATGGAGAACATAATAAACAATTTGGCTTTCAGTCACACAAGAACATAACTGATAAATTATGTGTTGGTGTCACACAGTACCTCCTGATAAGGGAAACTAGATACTTTTTAAGACCATAAAACACCATAGAAAATGAGGCTGAATTAGAGGTATTCCCAAAATAACTTGCATTATGTAGACACAAAGAAAAACTTAGATAAACATTCTAATTCCTGGTTCTCTCTCTGGTTATTATATGGTCTCTGTAACATTAGATTTCTGTAACAGTCTTCAACATTTTCTTTCAGGGATTAGGGGTGATTTATTAGACTTTATTATTTTTCATGAAAGTCTTCTTTTTTGTAGGGTACTAAAAAATTGAAATAGCCATCTAAAAGCATCTCAAGAAAGCAAACCATCTTCTGTATTTGAAGCCAAAATGATCTTTCTCACTAAAACACATTCTAATAGTGAGGTGAAATTAGACTTAATGTATAGTTATGTTTTATAAATTTATTTGATTCAAACCTTTTTTTAAAAAAAAAATTTATATTCTTTTTAAAAAATAGATTAAAGAAAACTGATTATCTTTCATCATATAGCCAGCTACATGTATATTTGAGTCATTGAATTTAACCATTTTTATTACTGTTCATCTGAACATTGAGTACTGTAGGCCAAGCACTGAATCTAAGTACTAGAATAAATACATGAATAAGACTTGATATTACAGGTTGAATATCTCTTATTCGAAATGCTTGAGACCAGAAGTGTTTTGGATTTCCAGTTTTTTTTAGGTTTTGGAATATTTGCATGTATAATACATAATGAGATTTCTTGGGGATGGGACCCAAATCTAAACACAAAATTCATTTATGTTTCATACATACCTTATAAACATAGCCTGAAGATAATTGTATTTTTCCCTTGGGAAAACTTGAGTAAACCGTGTTATGTGCCTGCATTTTCACTGTGACCCCATCACATGAGGTCAGGTGTAGAATTTTCCACTTGTGGCATCATGTTGGTGCCCAAAAAGTTTCAGATTTTGGAGCATTTCAGATTTTGGATTTTCAGATTAGAGTTGCTCAACCTGTATTGTTATTTTATATCATTATGATATTTTTTACATCATTTTTATCATATCATATACTTCCATATGTACTTATTATTATAAGTAAGTATAAAACTATGTGGTGAGGGTTACCTAGTAAGTAAAATTTAACCTTAATGGAGCCTGGGAGTTTGGTAGGTGAAGTGGAAGAAGAGCTGGTTCAGCCTGACTCAGTGGCAGTGGTACAGTAAATTGGTGACTGTACCATAATGCCGATATAGTTACTTCAACCTTTTCAAATCAGTACATTGGTTGTTTTGTGATCTCCCCCACACCTAAAAATAAAAACCAACAAGAGGTTAGTAATAAATGCATCAACTTTTACCTGGTTTATTAGTCACATAACATTGATTAGCTTTATGTTTAGTCTATTAAGTTTTTAAGAGGCTTAACTTTTTTTTTGCCAAGGCTGAAGAGAACTATTTAGTGGACTACGTAAAAAAAAGTAAAAATCTGCATCAATATGTTATTAATTTAAGTATGCTAATTATTTTATTTGTTTCCCAAAGGGATGTCCGTCGCTTAGTGGTGGCCATGTCTAGAGCCAGACTTGGACTTTATATCTTCGCCAGAGTATCCCTCTTCCAAAACTGTTTTGAACTAACTCCAGCCTTCAGTCAGCTCACAGCCCGCCCACTTCATTTGCATATAATTCCAACAGAACCTTTCCCGACCACTCGAAAGGTAGGACTTCTTTCTTCATTGTATAGAACAGCATTTTGCAGAGTGGGGATATTGGGATTCTTTTATAGGTGACCACATTAGCTAGGAACGTTATCATTTAGATAATCCAGTCACTGGTTTAAAGTGTTTCTTACACTAAAGAACTGAAGTAGATTTTCTATATAAAAATAATATCAGCTAACATTTATTGAGTACTTACCATGTATCAGGCAATTAGCTCTTTACATGTATCATCTCATTTTATCTCTGTAACAGCCTTCTTTTTTAAGTTTTCTTATAACTTCATTTTACAAATGGGGAAACTGAGGGTCAGAGTAGTTAAGTAGTTTGGTCCATGTATCTAGTAGGTAGAGGATCCAAAATTTGAAAACCCAGGCAGCCTGACTCCAGAATCCATGTTATTTATTATTACTATAATGCCTCTCTTTAGCTCTGTAAAGAGAACTTAACTATTTATTTGATAACAGAGTAAAAAATAGTAGAGTTCTAAGAAGCTTAATGTTTTGGGGAAATGGGGGAGGGGAGAGCATATACACTTAACAAAAAGACTGAAAGAAGGGCTCCTCCCTTTTTTCTTCCCTTTTCTTACCACCCTCCCTCCATAGGTAATTAGTCTCTTTAATTTCTGGTTTATCCTTATATTCCTTTTACACAAAGGAGCAGAGAGTTATTTTCTTTCTTACATGAAGGTTAGCATACTATATACTTTTGGACTTTTCTTTTTTTATTTAATGAAATGTCCTGGAAGTCATTTTAAATAAAATTTTCTTAAATGTTCACAGTATACTTCTTCCCCTAACCCTGCTTTAAAAAGATTAAATTCAATGTGTTTGTTTTATAATAATTTTAAGTACTTTTTATAAACTGCATTTTTTTTAATGTTATATTTTTAGGAAATGCTGCTATGGAGGAATAGGAGGAAAGGGGTGGAGAGACGATGGAGTGGGGTCACATAAAGCCTTGTGTGTCGGGCTCTGGAGCCTGGGCCCAATCCTATAGGGCTTCTCAATCTTTTGTGGGCTGATTATTAGACAGGCAGATTCCTGACAAGAGATCTGGGACAGACCCTAGGTGTCTCCATGGTTAATAAGTTCCCCAGGTGCTTCCTACGTAAGGGCTGCAGGGACACACCTGGAGAAACCTGGGTCAGGCAATACTGCTAAACAGAAGGCTTGGAAAACGGTGCTTTATACAACACTCATGGGTTTAAGCCCCAGAGGAGCTGAGAGCATCTCCTAATCTTCTGCTCAAGGGACAGTTTGAGGGGCAGGGAGGGCTGCTTCTCAGGAAAGACAGCTCCCAGCAAAGCTACCAGGAAATAAGCAAACAAACAATGACTCTTCCATGTTTTGAAGGCAGTATTTCCTAGTCATAAGAACAGCATGGCAATCTTTGCACACAGAAGTTGTGGCCATTGCAGAAAGTGACCACTAATCAAAAGAATACTTGCTTACATGCAATACTGCCATCCTGCTTAATTCTGAGAAATGCTATTTAATGTACTGAATATTTCTAACTTTGTGTGCTTTTAGTAATTTGTCACTTTTGGGTAGAATCCTTTTTCTTGGTGTATGTTTTTTACCTTTATGGTTTCCTAAATTGTTCCTACATTAAGAGAGGGTAAAACTTTATAAACATTTTATTAATGACTAGATATAGGAAAGTTGTTAATCTCTATTCTGAGGTGGTTTAGGAGGAAGTATAAATTTTGTATTTTCATTTACTTTACTACTTTACCTACACTAATAGAGCAGTGTTTCTTAGATTGTTGTTAGAAACTACTCATAAGAATCACCTCATTCTACCCCGGACCTACTGAGTCTAAATCTCTGGGGATTAGAGCCAAGTTTATCTGCAATTTAACAATCTCCCTCAGATGATTCTGGTAGACACCACAATTTTAAAAAGAATGTTTGAATATTCACCCCCATGACTAATAGTATATATATTAAATAATAATAAATGTTAACTTTTTATTCTTTAGAAATACATAAAATACATAAATAGGAAGAATAGTTTTAATATTTTCTTTCTGAATTATCTTGTAAACTGTCTTTGGAGCATACGCAGTATTGGAAACCACTACTTTGAACCATGTTGATTTTTCTATTTAAATGATTAACTTATCTCTTATTAATTCTACGTTAGTAGACTAAAACCCATATTTTACTTACTAGCCCAAAATTGTATTAAAAGCTTGTAACTCTTAGATGTCCTAGATTCTAGCTTTTCTTTTTTTTTTTTTGAGACAGAGTCTCACTCTGTTGCCCGGACTAGAGTGCCCTGGCATCAGCCTAGCTCACAGCAACCTCAAACTCCTGGGCTCAAGCGATCCTCCTTCCTCAGCCTCCCAAGTAGCTGGGACTACAGGCATGTGCCACCATGCTTGGCTAATTTTTTTTTATATATATTTTTAGTTGTCTAGCTAATTTCTTTCTTTTTTTTAGTAGAGACAGGGTCTCGCTCTTGCTCAGGCTGGTCTCGAACTCCTGAGCTCAGACGATCCGCCTGCCTCAGCCTCCCAGAGTGCTAGGATTACAGGTGTGAGCCACCGCGCCCGGCCTAGCTTTTCTCAATTTAAACGGACTTACTACTCTTCATGAAGTTCTTATTGGACTCTTACACTTGCATCTAATGGGCTTATACTGAAATGTTAGCTTCTAAGATTTTTTCACTAGATACTTAACTTTCTTTTTGCCTTTATTTAGAATGGAGAGAGACCATCTCATGAAGTACAGATAATAAAGAATATGCCCCAGATGGCAAACTTTGTATACAACATGTATATGCATTTAATACAGACTACACATCATTATCATCAGGTGAGTTTTCTTAAAATTGGCTGTTATTTTCCTTGCTATTGAAATAATCTCTTTTGCAGAATAAATCTTTATTGTACCTGATTCCTTATGGGAAACCAATTTAACTAAAGTAGGTGATTATTATTTATGCAACATTCATATTTTTTAAGCATCTTCACACAGATAGACTTTAACATACAATAAAGTGCACATGTTTAAAGTATACGATTTGATGTGTTCTGACATAGGTATACACCTGGGAAGCTATCACCACAGTCAAGATAAACAGCACATCCGTTATCCCAGAGAGTTTTTCCCATGCCCCTTGGTAATCCCTCCTTGCCTTTCATTAGTTCCCTTTTCACCTTCCCCAGGCAACCAGGGATCTGCTTTCTGTCACTATAGATTGGTCTCCATTTTCTAGACATTTATATAAGTGAAATCACACAATATGTCCTTTTTTTTTTTTTTCAGGCTATTACTCAGCATAATCATTTTGAAATTCATTCATGTTGTTGTGTTCTCTCTTTTTTATTGCAGTCCATTGTGTGGATCTACCATGGTTCACCCATTCACATGTTGGTGGACATTGGTTTGTTTCCAGTTTTGACTATTACAAATAAAGCTGCTATGAGCATTCTCATACAAGTGTTTACACTTTCTCTTGGGTAAATACCTAGGAGTGGAAAAGCAGAATAATATGTTAAGGATGTATTTAACTTTTTAAGAAATAACCTGTAACCTGTTTTTCAAAGTGATTGTACCACTTCAGTAGTATGAGAGTCCTAGTTGCTCCACATCTTCACGCATACTTGATATAGTAGGTCTTTTTTTTTTTTTTTTTATTTTGGCTGTTCCTTTTTGTTGTTGTTGTTGTTGTTGTTGTTTTCTGAGATAGGGTCTTACTTTGTTTCCCTGAGTAGAGTGCTGGGGTGTCAGCCTAGCTCACAGCACCTTCAAACTCCTGGGCTCAAGAAATCCTCCTGCCTCAGCCTCCTGAGTAGCTGGGACTATAGGTGCGTGCCACCACGCCCCGCTAATTTTTCTATTTTTAGTAGAGATGTGGGTCTCGCTCTTACTCAGGCTGGTCTTGAACTCCTGAGCTCAAGCAATCCTCCTGCCTCGGTCTCCCAGAGTGATGATTACAGGTGTGAGCCACCATGCCCAGCCCATATTTTGGCTGTTCTAATGGGCATATAGTGGTTTCACTGTGGTTTTAACTTTCATTTTCCTAGTGACTAATGATGAACATCTTTTCATGTGGTTATTTGCCATCTGCGTATCTTTTGGGGGGATGTGTCTACCCAGGTCTCTTTTTTGTTTTTTTTATTGAGTTATATGTTTTACTGAGTTTTAAGAGGTTTTTATTTATTATTGCTACAAGTCCTTTATCAGGTATATGTTTTACAAATATTTTCTTTTATTCTGTGACTTCCCCCCCATTTTTAAGTGTCTTTCAGAGAGCAGAAGTTTTAAATTTTGATGAAGTTCAGTGTATCAAATTGTTCTTTTGTGATTTATATATTTTGTGTCCTAAAAATACCTAGCCTAACTCAGTTACAAAGATTTTTTTCCCTAGAAGTTATATAGTTTTAGGTTTGATAGTTAGAGGTATGATACATTTTGAGTTAGTTTTTTTATATGGTACAAGAGGTAAGTTTTATTTATTTGCATGCGGATATCTAGTTGTTTCAGTACCATTTCCTGAGTAGACTATTCTTTCTCTGTTGGATTGCTTGTCATCTGAGTGAAGAAATCAGTTGACCACATACTTGAGTCTATTTCTGGGCTCTCTATTCTGTTCCATTTTCTGTGTATCTATCCGTTTGCCGTTATCACACCTCTTTGATTACAGTAGCTTTATAGTAAATCTTGAAATTAGATAATGTAAGTCCTTTAGCTTTGTTCTTTTTCAAAATTGTTTTAGCTAATCTAGTTCCTTTGCTTTTCTATAGACATTTCAGAATCAGCTGGTCAGTTTCTACCCCAGAAAGCATGCTGCAATTTTCAAAAGAATGTTTTGAGCATTAGGATTATTTAGGATCCATTCGGGAAGATTAACATCTTAACAGTATCATCTTCCCTTTTATGAATATCTCTCTCCATTTATTTAGATCTTCATTGAAGTCTCTCATCAGTGTTTTGTAGTTTTCAACATGCAAACCTTATACATATTTTGTTAGCTTTTTTGCTAAGTGTTTTATAGTTTTTGCTGCTATTGTGAATGGTACTTCAAAATTTTTTTTTAATTTCCAGCAAGATAAACAGAGTCCCTGAGGAGAAAAGCCCCCAGACTGCCGTGGAGTAGAGGGAAGGCTAAGCACACAGAGCTGCTCCAGTTTTCTGGTTGAATGGGACAGAAGCCTGTGCCCTGCTGCTCCTTTCCTGCCATGGCCTTGCCTCAGGCTCACTTCCTCTCTGCCGGTCCCAGGGCTCCTTGACTGAAGTTGGCCCTTTCTTAAGCTGTTGTTGCAATCAGTCCTAATCGGCCACTTATTTTCACAGAATTGTTGCAGCAGATTTTTAATTATTAATATGTGACATCTATGTAGGTGTTAGCAGAACCTAGGGTATTGGCATCAGAGGTGTTATCTGTAAAATAGCCAGTAGTGTTTTGGAGCACCCTAGAGTGAATAGTATCTTTTAAGAAGATGATGTTAATGTGAGAGCTTAGCTTTATAAGCCACAGTATTTGGAGACAGAGTCTCACTCTGTTGCCCAAGCTAGAGTGCCGTGGCATCAGCCTAGCTCACAGCAACCTCAAACTCCTGGGCTTAAAGCAATCCTTCTGCCTCAGCCTCCCAAGTGGCTGGGACTACAGGCATGTGCCACCATGCCCGGCTAATTTTTTGTATATATTTTTAGTTGTCCAGCTAATTTCTTTCTATTTTTAGTAGAAACGGGGTCTTGCTCTTGCTCAGGCTGGTCTCGAACTCCTGAGCTCAAGCGATCCTCCGACCTCGGCCTCCCAGAGTGCTAGGATTACAGGCGTGAGCCACCGTGCCCAGCCTATAAGCTACAGTGTTTCTCATTTGAGTTCATATTGGTGTTATCTCTTTTTTTTTTTATTAGACTTTATTACAACTACCACCTGCTATGGTAGAAGAAGGTGAAGAAGTTCCAAATCAAGAAACAGAATTGGAAACAGAAGAAGAGGCCATGACTGTTCAAGCTGACATCATACCCAGTCCAACAGATGCCAGCTCCAGCTCCAGTCAAGAAACCCTAGACTTTCAGTCTGACACCACCCCCAATCATACTGAGACGATCACCAATGAGACAGAAGCCAGTTCCAATCCAGACACCATCCCTGCTCTACCTGAGGTCACCACTACTGTGGCAGGACCTGTAACTGCACCAGCAGAGGCTAACACACCTGAAGATGCCACATCTGCCCCAGCGGAGACCAAGTAGTCAAACTGTAGCCCTCTTAGGGAAGACATGGCGTTCATAAAAATCTAAGTTAAGTTAGGTTTTGTATTTTATATTTGCTTCTGCCATTTTAATGGCACTAATTAATGTTTGTTCAATCCTTATTTTTGTTAACTGATTTCAGTGTCTTGGATATATTAAAAAAAAATTGTATGTGTATGAACAACTCCAATTTCCTTTGTTTAGTCTGAAGGACCAATACCCATTCCTCTGATATTTGATCACGGAATGCATGTATCTGTAATCTTGCCTACAGTAACATAATTTTCTATAGAATACACAAGATATACTTCACATTTTTAGTTTTTTTCTCTAAAGAAGAGGACAGAATACACTGGAATTAACCACAAATGCCCTTAAGCAAGTGTCTAAATTGAAGAGGAGATTATTTCTTCTGTCATATTATCAGATGCTCAAGTTCTGTTTCCCTTTTTTCTTATTTTATTCGCATCTTTCTTTATTTTTTATTTTTTTTTTTTTATTTTTTTTATTTTTTATTTTTTTTTGTTGAGACAGAGTCTCACTTTGTTGCCCAGGCTAGAGTGAGTGCCGTGGCGTCAGCTTAGCTCACAGCAACCTCAGACTCCTTGGCTTAAGTGATCCTACTGCCTCAGCCTCCCGAGTAGCTGGGACTACAGGCATGCGCCACTATGCCCGGCTAATTTTTTCTATATAGATTTTTAGTTGTCCATATAATGTCTTTCTATTTTTAGTAGAGATGGGGTCTCGCTCAGGCTGGTCTCGAACTCCTGACCTTGAGCAATCCACCCGCCTCGGCCTCCCAGAGTGCTAGGATTACAGGCGTGAGCCACCGCGCCCGGCCAATTCGCATCTTTCTTGATGTAAAGACATTAATAGCCATAAGATCTAGGTTTCTCCAATCTGTCAAAAAGGTTACATGTGTTTCCTTTTCCAAAATCTCAGAATGTATTAAAATCACCTAGGGTGTCTGTTTGTACTTGGGGTCCACCTCAGACCTAATGAATGAGAATCTGGGGGTTAAAGCCCTGGAATCTGTATTTTAACAGGTTCTCCACACCAGTGGTGTTTCGGTTATTGGCAGAGTGACATCGGACAAAGCTGGTGAGGCTGAGCCAGGATTTGTCATTCAGCTAAATAGGAAGAATCTGACAGGTTGATCTGGGTAGGAAGCAGGATCCAGCTGGGCAACGAGAGTCAGCGAACTTAACTCCTATGTACAGGGTAGAATTTTCCCACTGCAGAGGGTCTGAGTTTTCTGCCCTGTTTAGTTTTCTTGGTAGATAACCAATCACAATGAGACTGTCAGGGGAAATGTGCTCCAAATATGAGAGGACAGAGGTACTAGGACCTTTCTGCTCAAGTGTGGTTGGTGAGCCAGCAACATCAATGTCGTATGGAAGTTTGTTAGAAGTGTGGAGGTTTGGGCTGTACTCCAGACATACTAAATCTTAAATCTGCATGGCAGCAAAGTCCCTGGGTGATTCATAGGCACTTTGTAGTTTGAGGAGCACTGCACTGAGATTACTGTGCTGTCCTCAACATGAATGAGGCTATAATGGTAGAATTAACACTGAGTGTGACTAATGTTTTCTGACAAGGGACCTGTGTTTATAAGGTCCCTGGGCATGGTGCCCAGAGCTGAAAAAAAGAGATGGGTATGTGTGTATGTGGAGAGGGAAAAATTGCCCACTAATTCTCTCTCCCCCATTTTGATCGTCCTTTAGAGTGGCCAAGGGGGAGCAATGCCCCAAACTATTCCCTCTAATGCATCTACCTGTGGGCTTGACCATGTCCAAGAAATCTTTGGAGAAATAAGCAAGAACTGCATGCTATCACTGAAATCTTTATGGTCCTGACATTTTGAAGGAATGATTAATTCATAAGGAAATTGAAGCCAGGAAGTCAAGTCATCTGTATTTTTGAGTGACTAGTGCCTGCTCAACTCTATCAGGCTGTGGTTCAGACTCTCATCTTACTTGTCTTACTATATCAGACACTTGTGTTAATGTTAGGTGAGGAGGGGGAAATGAAAGTGACACGACGGGGGGAGTGAAATGTCAAGGAAACAATGCTAGGAAACCCAGGTCTATTTGTTAGCAGAGTAAGGATCAAGCCAGATAGTCTGTTACATAATTTCTCTGATAAAAGATTTAGAAAGCAGGTGCTGTGGGCATCTATATGGGGAGTAGCACTCATAGAATTATTTCATTTGTGAGTATATGGTATCAGGCTAAGCAAAGGAAAGAAGCTTTACTGTATTACCGTCTTTTCCTGGAAAAGATTGATTTTTCTCTCTGCCCTTAGGGGATAATGATTTATGATACCTGCAACCAAAGTACGCAAACTGTTAAGCTGCTTTCTCATTAAGTAAACTATTTTCCAAACACTATACATCACTCTTGTCTAGCTGGGTGATTGTACTTTTTTCTTTGCTGCTTGATTTTCTATCACACTAAAAAGTAAATTTAAGTAGAAGACAGGTAAGTATTTTGCGTTTGTCAAAGGAATTAAAAAAGGGATGATGGTAGAGGGATTACAATTATTTTAAATTGTTTATTCATTGGAAAGGCCCGTGAGTTGCATGGAATCATGGAATTTTTAAAGAAATTTAAGATCTCTTGTTTTAAATAATGAGGGAACGATAATTGAGACTTAACCAAAGTGGCAATTGTGGGAGAGTAAGGTAGAAACCAAGTCTAATGCTAGGTCAGTATTTTGTTTATTTTTCCCGTCAAGCGTACATGAGAAACTGCTTCACAAATTCAGAAGTTTTCTATTTAATTTGGGATTACTCCAGAGACAGGTACTAGCCATGTGACTATTTCAGATTAGTGTTCCCATTGCTCTCCATCCTGTTTTTCGTATCTGAATATGTCATGATTTTGAAATCTATTTTTAAAAGGAAACCAAAAAGATGCATGCCAAGAAAATGAGCATGAAATGAAGCAATTCAAGTATTTAGAGGTTTTTTTTTCCCCCTTCAAAATGCTGAGTTAAGAAAGTTCATTACCAGCAGTTGAGAATAAATAACTCCATTTATTCTCAAATGAATGAGAAGATCTAAACATCAGGAATCCTGAAGTTGGTATAATGATAAAAGTTGAGATGTTTTATTAGATGTTGAGAGAAACAGCATAAATGGGCCATTTGTGCTCCAATAAAAAATGAAGTTTTTTATGATTAGGAAACAGCATGATATTGTAAAACAGACTCAGACTCATCTAACCCAACTCAAATTTTACCTAATTTGCTTATCAGCATTTGGCTTGACCTTAGACAAATTTTATAATCTCTCTAAGCCCCAGTTTTCTTTATCAATTTATAAAGCAGGGAAAAGGTCTCTTTGAATTTGGGGGTAGGTATTTGTTTTATGGGGTAATACTCAGGAGAATATCTAGCACCTAGGTCCTCGATAAATACCAGTCATCCTCTGTTTTTCTTCAAAGCTTTGTGACAGTGTAGGATATTGCCAGCTAAGGCTTTGAGGTTTTAGCTGTGCCCCTATCCAGGGAGCATAGAGGATGATCAAGAAGGGGACACTGGGTGGCAGTTGACCTTTGGGGACCTATCAAGGATCAAGTCTACTGATTGGGGACTTCTGCATCAGTACATTGTAACGTTGAGAGTGGTCTCTGCCGAAATTAAAATTCTGGCAGAACAGTGCAACCAGAGGAAAGATACCAGGTCCCATCATACTTCTGAAATAGGAGCTGGTAACTTTGATCAGTTCTGAATTCTATACTGTACCACCCCCAAATCATCTACATTCTTGCATTTACTTAGCTTTGTGCCTTGAATGCACTATTTTCTTTTTATCTTGCAGTCATTCAAATGATATTTTTAGAGATGTTTCTTCAATTAAAACAAGATAAAAAAAGATTTTTTTAAAAAAACATTGACCCTTTTGCATGAGCCAGAAGATCAGTGCCTTGCTTCCTGTGAGAAATGTTTGGCAGTTAGCCTTTCTAATTATTAAGCAATCATGTTAATAGATGTTTAAGAATAATGAAACTTTTTTTGTATGTAACCAGAGGCTGAAGTAACATAGCTGAAGAAGACACTAGAGGTAAAGTGATCTGTGCAAAATGTCATATTG
This sequence comes from Eulemur rufifrons, assembly GCF_041146395.1. NCBI lineage: Eukaryota > Metazoa > Chordata > Mammalia > Primates > Lemuridae > Eulemur > Eulemur rufifrons. The sequence continues at coordinate 55,535,323 of NC_090984.1, forward strand.
TAGTGTAATTTATTGAGTGTCATGTGGTATTAATAGCAACATTCCGAAAATGCAAATGGATAAAAGTTTGGTCAACATGCCATGACATTCCTTCATGTGAGCCTCCTAAGAAAAGGTCACTGAGCATTCTCTGTTTACATTTTAATTTTAGGCTCCAGAATTTCACACTAAGCTTTGCTTCTCATTTGTTACCATGCAATGAAAGAAGAGTTCATATTTCCAATGTGTCTTGTTTCCTCAGTTCTTTACATTTTTGTCTTAAAAAAGTTTACATTAAAAAAAAGAAAAGAATTACTTAGCATAGCTAATAGGCTTTCTTGCATATTCTTCTAAAAATATTTTCTGTACATTACAACAAATAGAAATTTGTGTTTTCTCTATTTTTATATAAATGGTATCATAACATGCAGAATTGTTTTTTAACATCTTTTCACTTAATATGACTTTAAGAATTTTTCATGACAACACACAAAGGGCTTCATAATTTTTACAACTACATAACATTATGAATGGATGGGGGGTGTATTTTATGTATCATACTTTAACCATTTCCCAGTAATGGGCATTTAAATTATTTCTGATATTTTTGTAAAACAAACTACTATAAAGAATAACCTTGTATTAAAATCATTTTACACTGCATGAGTATATTTCAAAGATAAAATCCTACAAGTAGAATTGCTGGGCCAAAAGGTAAGTGCATTTGTAATTTTGATAGACATTGCCTTATTGTCCTGCAGAAAGGTGTATCAGTCTACACTCCCACCAGCAAAGTATGAGACTACCTGTTTGCCCAGAGTAGCCTTGCCAAGTACTGTATTATAAAACTTTGGAATGTTTGTCACTGTAAGTGAGAAATGGCATTTTAATGTCGCTTTATCTTGAGTTTCTCTTGTTAGAGTGAGGTTGAGAATCTTTCCATATGTTTAACATGGTTTGTATTTATTTTTGCCCATTCTTTTATTTTTTTTATGATAATCATTTTGGTTTAGATATATTTCTTATATGCAAGATAGAATTGGCTTTGCTTTATGATCCAGTTGGAAAGTCTTTAAAAAAACATGTTTGCATTTAGCTCCTTTGCATTTATTGACAGTTGAGTTCATTCTTAGTCCTGACTATTTTGTTTTCTTTTTTAATGTCTTTGAAAAAAATCTTTACACTATATTATGTATTTGCATATGTGTATAGGTGTGTGCATTTTTGCTATTTAGGAAGGTTTTTAATTTTGATTTAGTAGTTATCTTCATAGCCATTACCTTAGTGTTCTATTTCTTTAGACCGTATCCATTAGTTCCCTAGTATAGTATAGATAATGATTCATTTGATGTATTCCCTCTTTCTCTTTCTTTTCCCTCCTCTTCTTTTCCAACTCTCAATTTTAGTCAGTTATATTATGTTTTTCTTTTTTTTTTTTTGAGACAGAGTCTCACTCTGTTGCCCAGGCTAGAGTGAGTGCCGTGGCGTCAGCCTAGCTCACAGCAACCTCAGACTCCTGGGCTCGAGGGATCCTCCTGTCTCAGCCTCCCGAGTAGTTGGGACTACAGGCATGCACCACCATGCCCGGCTAATTTTTTCTATATATATTTTTAGCTGTCCATATAATTTCTTTCTATTTTTAGTAGAGATGGGGTCTCGCTCTTGCTCAGGCTGGTCTCGAACTCCTGAGTTCAAACGATCCGCCCACCTCGGCCTCCCAGAGTGCTAGGATTATAGACGTGAGCCACCGCGCCCGGCCTATATTATGTTTTTCAGTGTTTATCTTTGTATTGATAAATATGCTTGAAATGTTATTGCATGATTTACCAGCTTTAAATGATATTCTGTAACTTCTAGTTACTGCATATGAGGAAATCAGGTTACTTACTCTGCCTCCCACCTACTTTCTTTTTTTCTCCTCTCTTATGTTTTGGTGTCTCCCTTCCCCCAACCCCACCTAACTTTTTTGTTCTAGTACTATCTTTGTTTAGATTCACAGATTAAGTATGAATTTTTTTTTTTTTTTTTTAATTACTGAGCATTGAAGGAGGTTGGATTTTCCTGACTAGGTCCTGGAGGGTCACTGTACAAAGTCCTCCTTGGGGAGGCACCAGGTGAAGACTCCTGCCGCCACAACTTCCTGAACCTGTAACTCCCTTGGGTGCTGTGCGTCTCCATTCAGTCATTTCACGGTCTCTCTGCTTGGAAGCAAACTGCCTTGAGGGGACTTCTCTGATACAATTGTTGCCAGTAAGGGATGTAGCTTTTGCACTGTGCGGGTATCCCATAGTTTGGAAAAGTGTTTATTTGCAGGCTCTTTCTGACATCTGATGCCACGAATCCCCCTCCTGTGAATTTTGTCTTCCTAATGTTCTCCCCGGCAGCCCCACACCCGTTTTCCTCTGCAATGCTCTTGCTCACTTGTGCCTGATCTAAGCTTTGCACAACTCTTCACCTATTTTGGAGTCTAGAGATGTTAGCTGTTTTCTGGTTTTGCTGCAGATGGTGTTTGTGTTTTCATTTCCTGTTCTTCCTATAGCTTTTTGGATAATTTCCAGGAAAAGAAGAATAAAATATTGACTTTAAAATGCCATGTTCAAATTAGATGGCCAAAAGCAAAATGTTTAAAAATAACTATGAAAGTAAAATTCTAGGAACTTTCCTTTCCTTTTCAATATAGTGGTTTTCAAATAACAGTGCACATAGGGGAAAGTATTTTTAGGGACAAAAATGTAGATTCTGCACATCACTTTCAGCAATTGAGGTGAAGGGTAGATGGGTAGGGCCTAAAAATCTGTATTTTTTTAACAGGCAAATTGCCCTTGGTTCTGATGCCGGCCATGTATAGACTATCTTTTTATGTTTAAGTAAAATTTTATTAAAGTATACTACACATACAGAAAAGTATATAAGACACAGGTGAACAATTCAGTAACCTTTCATAAAGCAAACACAATCACGTAATCATCACCCAAATCAAGACATAGAACATTGCCAGCTCCCCAGAAATTCCCCGTCGGGCCCGCTACCTATCATTATTACTGCATGATCGTCCTGTCTCCTGTCACAGTTTTGCTTGTTTTTGATCTTTATATAAATGCAATCATACATAATATAGTTTTCGTGTCTGCCTTCTCAAATAAATTTCTCTGTATGATGTGAGGTAGGGGTCAGTAGATTAACTGAGTACTATTTATTCAAAAGACCGTCCTACAGTGCACTACACTACACAGTAGCATCATCTGTGTCGTAAACCAAGTGCTCATATATGTGTGGGTCCGTTCTGAAATCTTTTTTGTTTTGTTGGTATATATATTTTTCCTTATACCAACATTTCACTGTTTAAGTACTGTAACTTTATAATAAATCTTGATACCTGGTTGTGTATATCCTTTAGCTATACTCTTTTTCAAGGTAATTGACCATTCTTAGTTGTATAAATTTTAGAATCATCTTGTCAACTCCACAAAAAAGCCTGCTGGGATTTTTACTGGGATTACATTGAATTTATAGGTCATTTGGGGGGAAACTGGCATCTTTACAATCCAGGAATATAGTAATTCTTTCCATTTGCTTAGATCTTCTTTAATGTCAATAATGTTTTGTAGTTTACTGTGTAAAAGTCATGGTCATCTTTTGTTAAATTTATTCCTGGGTATTTGATGTATTTATGCTATTGTAAATTATACTTTTAAAAATTACATTACTAATTGTTATTCGTGTATAGGAATGCAATATACGTATGTATGTTGCACTGGTATGTAGTGATCTTGTTGAATTCACTTACTTCTTATAGATGAACTATGGATTCTTTTGGATTCTCAACATACATAATTATGTCATCTGTGAATCATGAAAGTTTTCTTCCCTCTTTAGTCTTTATACTTTTTATTTCCTTTTCTACCTGTCTTTCATTTTGTTTCCTTCTCCTTTATTGACTTGTTGAAGACCTACAGAAAATGTTGAATAGAGTTAGTCAGAACAAGTTTGTTTCTTCCCAATTTTAAGGGCAAAATTTTCAGTATTTCACCATTAAGTATAGAGTTGCTGTAGATTTTTGTGCATACTGTGTATCAGATTTATTTAAGAGTTTTTTTTTCCATTCCTAGTTTGCTAAGTGTTTGTTTTTTAATCACAAATGTATGTTGAAGTCTAACAAATGCTTTTTCCATGTACATCAAGATGACCATATACTTTTCTCCTTTATTTTGTTAATGTGTGAATTATATTGATTTACTTTTTCTATTGATTATTTTCCTTACTGGGGCCAGAAGATGCTACTCTTCACATGCCTAGTAATTTTTTATTGAATGCCGAACGTTACAAATGCTCCTCTATCACTAAACTGTGACCCTTCTGCATCAGTTTTCCTCAAGTTATTTACTGATTAAATTGTGCAAGACAAGAGACTTAAAAGCCAAACAGAAAGTGGGTGAAAAAGCATGGCATTCTTGATACTACTTGGCTCTTCTTTGTTTACCACAGGAACCTCTGGAGTGCATCTGCAGGCATGACCTTATCCCTGATCTCTGAGCAATCCTGAGGTTTATTAGGAGGCAGTGAGAATAAGACACCCCCAGCTAGCCATGTCTGTGTCTGCAGCTCCACGGCCACCCCACTGCCATTCGGGCTCAGAGCACAGGAACCAGACAAGGACAGTTCCAGATTCTGGTGGGCCTGAAGCTTGCATGATTTTAAGGGCCATACTTAAGAAAAAGAATGTAAAATTACAAATATGAATTAGGTATAAGATCTTGGAAGGGGCCATGTAAGACAGGAGTTTTGACACTTGACCTTCACTAGCTTCATTCTAACTCTGCCTCTGGGTTGGGTTTGAATTTTTAGTGTCTAGCTTTGTTTCCCCATCCCTAATCCTCCATCTTGATGAGCAACTATTCTGGATCCGATTCTCCCCCAGAGGTTTGGAGCATTGCCGTGGACTTGTGTTCTAACACCAGCTGACTGACGGCTACACTTGGTTTGACTGTGTCCTTGCACGTGGCTGGCAGGAAAGAGCATCCTAATCCTCCGGAGAGAGGAGCCACAGAGCCGGGAGAAGGAGGCTCAGAAGTCAACGAGAGACACCGAAGACAGACTTTCAGGCAAAGAGAAAACTTTTCTAAGCCTTATTTGTCCAAACGCACTACATTAATAAGTGAGAGAACTGGAATTTGAACTTTGACTCTAAAATCTATCATTCTCTAAACTGCTTCAAAATATAACCCTTTTGTTGTATTGACCTAGAAAGGCCTGGCTCAGAGTTGGCTTTTATTGTCTGTAATGACATTGGAAAAGTTGCTTTATGATCCTGAGAGTACCATAAGATCATAAATCTACTTTTCTCTCTATTAAATGGAGGTGATAAACTCTTTAGTAAGTGTTTTGCTTCTAAAGCCATAGGTTTTGTTTCAGGCAGTTCCTCTTTGGTTCAGTCACCGTGGTTATAAATTTACTTACATTATTCTTATTTAAAACTTTTTTAGTTACTTGTGAATTCAAGGCCAAGGAAATCTCCATTGGAATGTATATATTCCTAATTTGTACCATCGTGTGTCTAATTTGGGATACATGCTCATGATCATTTTATTATTTATTACAAGAAGAGTCAGTATCTCTCTAGCACCAGAAGAGAAACCAAACAGACACTATTTCATCTTGGCAGGATGTGGAGTTGTACTGTTGCCTCTTGTCAGCTGCTTATATAATTCAGAAGAAGAGCACTTACCACTGTTTAACAGACTTTGTCACAGAGAGGGCCTGGGTGTGCAGCACCCTGCCAAGTTTCCCATTAGTTATGAAGAAAAGCCATTTGTATTCTGAAATTGCAGATCAGCCAGGCAATCACCGCACAGAAATAGCCCCCATGAAAATAAAGCAGTGCTATATTTGCAGCCTTAATCACGTATATTTATAGACCTGAGTTTAGTTCTATTTGGAAATTTTCACATTATACAGTAACGTTGTGATTACCAACATACTCGAAGGGTGAGGGGATGGGATGTTTGATCCACTTATATTTTCTGAGTAATGGGGAGTTAGTCACAAGGAATTTTTCTGTCTACTCTTTACTGAGTGCTTTTCAAAAATTGCTTTAGTCAGCTCCTAAGGAGATCAGAAAGGCAGCTATGAGGTATCGTTGGGGGTGGGAGGAGTGGGGAAGTGTGTTCTTGACAGATTTGTCAGTGATACATAAAAATCCACCAGTAGAGATTCAGTCTTATGTCTTAGCACCCTTTTCCACATTAAAATGATAATCACTTGGTTTGGCTAACATATTGCACATGTTAGTGTTTTAGGACTTAGTAGTAGTATTAGTAAGTTTATCAGGACTTGCCCTGAGAGAAGAGCGGAAAAGACAGAAGTGCTAGAGGAGTTCGCAAGGCTGCTCGGGGCCAGGCCTGTTGCAGACAGTCTGCCCTTCAGTGCATCCGCGTTGCTGATCTTTGATCGGCTGATCCTTGAATAGCATTTTATTGCCCTCAAACTTAGCCCAGGCAGAAAGATCCGTTGTCTTCCTCACCCTCACACCTGCTTCTGTCACGCTCACGGCTCCCCATCTCCTGGGTGGTCCCTCACACTGGCGAAGGAGAAGGACATCGGGAAACCCAGAGGAAGGGTATTCCAGGAGAGGGAACAGCAGCCGGAGGGCCCTGACCTGGGGCCTGGCCCAGGGCGTTGAAGGCGAAAGAACGGGGGCAGTAGGAGAGGAGCAGAGCGGAGCTGGTTTTGGTATTTTCCACTGTTCAAATTTGAAAGCTTAGAGTTGCCTTTGACTTCTTTCTCTGCCTCTGTTCCCTGGTGCAGTCCTTCCCCAAGTGCTCTGAAACACTTCTCAAAATTGCAACGTCTTCTCTGCTTCCACTGCTACTGCAGTCAGTTCCTCCCGGCTGGTCTCCCTGACTCATGGCTTTTCCCTCCCCAAATCTGCCCTCCACTTTGCTGCTAGGGTTAGCCTTTCATGTCACACGTCTGATCATGTCATTCCCCTCTCAGCGTGCTCCTCGGTCCCACATTACCTGTGCGAGCACCAGCCGGTCGAACATTCTGCAGTGCTGGAAGTGTTCTACAATCTGTGCTGTCCTGTGTCCTCATGTGCATTTGAAATATGGGTGGTGAGACTGAAAAATCGAATTTTAAATTGTATTTAATTTCAGATAATTTTAATAGTTGTGTATAGCTAGTGACTATATGTAGTAATGAACAGTGCAGCATTTCTATAGTTTTTAATCTTCTGGGAAAGGTTTCCTTTGAGAATTTAATGAAAGTTTCATTTTCCTTTAAACATTCAGTTACACTGTTTTGCTAGAATTCTATGGTTTATGGTTCTATGGAGCCCATCCATGTATTCCTAATTAAGAACCCTCAGTCTAGAGGTTCAAGTCCAAGCCCCTTTCTAGGATAGGGAAACTCTGACAGCACATAGGAAATGTCCTCAGTTTCAAGCTAGATTAGACAAGACGATCGTCCTGAGCTGTAGGAAGCAGACTGATTGGAGGGACCAACGATGACCAGGAAAGGAAGCCAGGTTGGTCCAGGCAGGGCAGGATTCAACGTCAGGCGGCGCGGTATCAGGAGTCGAGGAGGGCAAGAACAGAGTGGAAGTGTCTCCCCAGGGGGGCAAGGCAGCATCCACAGTGGCCACGAATGAAATGCATCAACCCAGATGAATGGAGCCGGATGACAGGGGTCCCATTCCACATGCTCTGTGCTGCCGCCACACTGTGCCAGTCCATCACTGGTCCCCAGATACGGCGCGTTTCTGTATGGTTGTTCCCATGGCTTCTTTTGCTAGAAAGCTCTTTCTTGCTGGCCTGGCAAACTCCTCACTCTAGGTCAAGTTCCTGTCCTCTGTGACACTTCCCCACCTGCTTTCCTTATGAAACCAGTCACTCCTCAGCTGTGCTGTCCCACAGCCACCTCTCGAAGCCTCCCAGATACTGAGTGTGGCTTAGTAGTTTTAGAGTCAGACAGACCTAAATAAAAAGTAGCTAAAGTAGCTAAACTAGCTTCGCCACTTGCTAACCAGGTGATCTTTAACCATATTGCTATAGTTTCCTCATCTGGATAATTGGGGTATGCTAGCTTCTTTGAAGAGTTGTTACAAAGGTTAAATATGTTGAGATATGGGAATTGACTAGTATAATGCCAGACACATAGTGAGAACTCAATAAATAGTAGCTATCATTGCCATTATAATTATCATCATCTGAACGGTAGCATTACCACGTGATGCTACAGTTGGTGGCTTATGGATGTTTTTGTCTCCCGTGCTAGACTGGCTTCCAGAGTAGCTTTCCTATTTGAAGCTGGTTAGAAACCACTTGATATGAAGAAGAGATATATGAATTTGTTTTCTAAAAAGAAAAGTTTCAGGAGCCATTTATTTGGCCAGAAATTTTTAGGATGCCTTCTCCATGTATCACACCCTTCCACTGAACAGAACAATAGCATAATAAATGTGTACCATCCTTTTACCTGCTTCGCATGGTTAGAAATGTTCTAAAAGATCTGGTCAAGAATGTTCCATCTCAGTCCTGGCACTGTCCAAATCCTCTGATTTTGGCACACCTTTGGTTAGCAGATCAGTGCTGGAGAACAGCACCCCAAAGGAGGAAGACATAGAGCAGGTGTAGCCTCAGTGGGGAAAGACCCGAGATTCCACTGCTCTGCTGTGGCTGCTGATAATGACGCTAAAGGTGAGGGTGAGGGTGAGGGTGAGGGTGGTGATGATGACGGTGATGGCGATGATATTTACTGAGCAGTCATGTATCAGATACTGTGCTATGTGTTTTATACAGATGGTTATTTGATACTCACAGGGACCCCGTGGTACTATATTTCCTGTTATGCAAAAGAGGAAATTGAAGCTTAAAGAGATTAAGCAACATGTCCAAGCTTTACACAGCCAGTAAGTGGTGGAACCAGGATTTGAACTGGGGCATCTGAGTACAGGGCCTGTACGGTGACTGGAGGTTCATGCAAAGAGGTGCTGCCCAGAAGGGTGCACTCTGGGTTTGGGGAAAGGGGAGGGGGTGGCTGGTGTGTGCAATTCTGTGACACCAGGAAACAAGGCAGAGGCTCTGGGGATGTGGAGAGGGCCTGCTGAGACAATTGTTGACACAGAATTTATTTTTGTTTATTGCTGAAGTACATGTGGGGGTGAGCTTGCTCACTCTGGGCTTTTAAATGAGTGACAGCCCTCACCTGACTTTTGGAATTGTGTTTTTGGTGGACAGTGGTGCACTGACAGATCCTCACAGGTCACTGCTGAGCAAACTACATCTATCCTTTGGCACCACTGGCAGTAGCATCACCAATGGACAAAATTTATTAAAGTAGCCTTCATCCCCCAAACCGTCGGTGCCCGTAAGATGTGGCTGCTTCATTAGTACAACGGATAGTGGGTTCATTCAGATCAGTTCTGAAGGGGAAAAAAACACCAGTCCCTCCTTGATCTCTTTGTATTTTTAATTTTTTCAGAAATGACTAGATACTTGGCTTCAAAAAAGGATGAATGACTGCCTGGTGCTGACTCACCGCTCAGCTGTGATTGCCTCGGGCCAAGAGGGAGGCTCGGGCAGGCATCTGCACATAGCTGCCTCCCGTTAAGGTGCTGCTTGCTGGGTTGTGGCTGCTCAGAGGCCTCTCCTGCTTCTGACTCAGGGCCAGACTCTGGCACAGGTCCCTTTCTGCTTCTCATCAACACTCGCTGCAACCTCCCAGCATCGCAGTTTTGAGCCTCTCCCGGCCTCCTTAGATCCGTTCCAGTTCCCTTGTCCACACTGGCCTGTTTTCTCCTCCACTCAAGCCTGGACGCCTTCATTCCTGAACGGGGCAGGGAGTCAATTCTCACCCCCTTTTCTTCCCACTCTCCCCCAGGCCCAAATGAAATGTTCATCTGCTATTATAGAGAAGGTGTCCAATGGCATTTTAACTTGAGAAGTCACAAGGCACGAAGTGTGAATCCCAGCAGCCTTCATTTGACCAGATCTTTAAGGGCCATTCCAGCCCTGGGCTGCTGTGACTAAGTCCTGCTTGGAGCTTTGAACAAAGGAGAACTTTGCCATTATGGACTAACTGAAACATCTAAAATTTGACTACTGGGAGAAAAATGGTGTGCATATTGACAGACGTTTACCAGTAGAGAGGAGGTGTCAGAAAGCTCATGAGCTAAGGTCACCTGCTCGTGTGGTGGCCAAGCTTCCCAGGATGTCAGCATCTGCCTTTCTGTTCAAGCCTAGGCAGCGAGCATGGCCCCACTTAACAACTCGGCTGGGGCAGTTTACCAACCATGTTCGTGTGTGGGGGGCACATCTGAAGGATGCTGGCCACACTGCAGCTCTCTATGCTGCTCGGGGTCGACATCAGTCATGCCCTAGTGAGCTCCAGACTCTCACTCTCGGTAATGCAACAGTGTGCATAACAAAGTGTGAAAGATGGGAAATTTATACTTGGATATCTTAGCTTCTGTCAGGCATTTTAAAAAATTCATTCATTCATTCATTCATTCCCATATCTGGAGAGCCAAATAAATATAATAACATTTCTAGACTGCCATCATCACCATCATCTCTAGAAAGGGTAAGAGGAAACCAACTTAGGGTCCTTCTCATAGCGATAGTGCTTGCAATGTAATCCATAGAGTTTGGGAAGTAAATTAATTAAATAGAAGTTCTGTGCTATTGTTGACTGGAGGAAGCATCAAGGCACAAAAGCTTCTTAACACTAAGAAGATATTAAGGCCTTTCCATATCTTTTCTAGGAAAACACAATGAAGGCTACCTCATCCCCAGCTACAAAGGAAGAGAAGAGCCAGCATGCCCGTGTTAGAAAGATAAAGCTACAGGAGTTTTCAGGTTAACAAGTAAAAATTCAGTGTTTGAAGGCAGTCTTTAAATAAACGTATGCTGTAAAGACTAAACCTTGAAATGTTGATCCTTGAGTAAAAGGTCACATAGATCCAGGCCTGCATGACAGTAATAATTGGCACCATGAAGATGGAACCAATACACAGGCTATTCACCATCCACCATGGTGAAGGGTTACCAATAGCTTTTTAAAGAAGTGGAACATAAAACTAATACCTGAATCGTCTCTATTTCCTTTAAAGTACAGTGGATTGACATTCTCAGAAAATCTCTTTATCATTATGATTAAAGTTTGTCAGAGTTAAGCAACCCATTTAGGCTTAGTTATAGGTAGACATCAGGATCTTCCTGCCCTGCTATGGTTTGAATATTGGTGTTACCCCAAAATTCATATCATGAAACTTAATCCTCAATGCAATAGTATTGTTAGCAGAAAAAAACAAACTCTGTAAAATAACTTAAAGAGGTTATTCTAAGCCAATACAAGTGACCCATAGCCCAGGAAAACACAAACCCAAGAAACCTTGAGTAAGTGGTCCTAAGGTGTTTGGATGACAGTTTGGTTTTATACATTTCAGGGAAGTAGGAGTTACAGGCAAAGACATACATCAATAAATGGACAATATACATTGGTTAGATCCGAAAAGGCAAGATACTTTGAAGCGGGGACTTACAAGTCATAGATGGATTTAGAAATTATTTAATTTGCAATTGGTTAAAAAAAATATAGCTTTGTCTAAAAACTTGAAATCAGAAGAAAGGAATGTTTAAGTTAAGACGAGATGACTGGATCAAAATGACCTGTTTAGCAAGGTTTGTGGCTTGCAGGTGTGACTTAAGCCTAGCATTGCATGGCCTTATGCCTTGTTTAAAATTTGGTCTCTTGTTGCCATAAAGAGTCTGTTTTGTCAGTCTTATCTCTATGTTAACATAATGCTGTTCAGTTGTTATGTCTCAACACCCAAAGGGACGGGGTATAAGGTGGCATGGCCAAGAACTCAGTTTTAAGGTTTTTCTGGGGTCCCCTTGGCCAAAAGGGGGTCCATTCAGTTGGTGGGGGGGGCTTAAGATTTTATTTTTAGTTTACAGTATTAATACATGGGGCCTCTGGGAGTTGCTTACATCATAAGGGCTCTGCTCTCGTGAATGAGATTAGTACCCTTATAAATTAGGTTGAAGGGAGTGCCCTAGCCCCTTCTGCCAAGGATGTAGCAAGAGGGCCATCTATAAATCTGTGTGTGAGCCTTCACCAGATGCTGAATATCCTGGTACCTTGATCTTAGACTTCCCAGCCTCCAGAACTGTGAGAAATAAATTTCTATTATTTATAAATTACCCAGTTTACAGTATTTTGTTATAGCTGCCTGAATGGACTGAGACAGACCCCATTGTTAAAGATTCTGGTGCCCAAATCAGATAAAACACAGGAAACAGCCATCCCCTTTCCTCTTTTATCCCCTTACAGAATTCCACCTTAACAAAGCCTATGTCTACCAGTGTGTATTGTTCCCGTATAACTCTCCCACACAACAGTATTCTTCACCCTGTGTAATACACAGATCCTTTTTAAAGGACACAAAAATTCTCATGAATCCTATGGTATAATTGATCATATTAGTGGCCTGGATTTTCCATGCCCACTGGTAGTGTTTCCCATACTGAAACTCTGGGATAGGCCATGATTAAATGACGTTTAAACCAGGAATACAAGGTTTGTTTAATATTCAAAAAATCAAGTAATTATAATCAATGTAGTTCCCCATATTAACAGAAAAAAGGAGAAAAAATGTCATCATCTCAACAGATACACAAAAATATTTGATGAATTTCAGCATCTATTCATGGTAAAAACTCTCGGCAAACTAGGAATAAAAGAGAACATTCTCAATCTAATAATGGGCATCTACAAAAGAAATTACAGCTACCATCATGCATAATTATAAAATATTGAATGCTTTATCCCTAAGATTGAGAAAAAGGTAAGAATGTTCACACTGTCTTTATTTGAAGATGGCGTGATTATTTACACAGAAAATCCTAAAGAATCTACAAAAAGTCTATGCAAACTAATAAATGATTAACTTAGCAAGTGTTTAGGGTAAAATTTCAATATACAAAATTAAAATTTATTTCTATATACTAGCAGAAAATAATTATGTGAAATATTTACACTTATAACAGCATCAAAAATATAAAAATTTAAGTATAAATGTGATAAAAGGTGGGTGATACTACAAAACATTGCTGAGAGAAATGAACAAAGACCTAAATAAATTAAGTGATATACCATATTTGTACCATGTGTATGGACTGAAAGACTTAATATTGTTGATATGTCAGTTCTCCCCAAATTTATCAATATATTCAATAATTCAATGCAATTCCAAACAAAATCCAATCAGACTTTTTCTTTTTGAGAAATTGACAAAGTGGTCTAAAACCTAAATGGAGATTCAAAGAACATAGAATAGCCAAAATAATTTTGAAATAAACAAAGTTGGATGACTTATTACTATCTGACTTCAAGACTTTCTTCAAAACCACAGTAATCAAGACTGTGTAGTATTGACAAAATGGTAGAAAACTATATTAATATAATAGAATAGAGTCTAAAATCGACCCACATATATATGGCCAAGTGATTCTTGACAATAGGACCAAGGTGATTCAACGGAGAAAGGGAAGTAAGTCTTTTCAACAAATGGAAAAACTGGATAACCTTGATTCTCCACCTCACATCTTACACAAAAATTAATTTGACATGAATTATAAATCTAAACATAAAATCTAAAACTATAAAGCTTTCAGAAGAAAATAAAGGAGAATATTATAGTGACCTTAAGATAACCAAAGATTTCTTAGGCAAGACGTAAAAAGCATGAAATGGAAAAAAAATGATAAATCATCTTTCATCAAATTGAAAACTTCTGCTTACTAAAAGATAACATTAATAAAATAAAAAGAATGGAGTAAACATTTGTAATACTTATGTTTGTCAAAGGGCTTACTTCTGAAATGTATAATGAATTCTCACAAATCAGTAACAGAAGGATATCTCAATTTTTAAAATGGCAAAAACACCTTGAATACACACCTCCCAAAGGAAGATATACAATAGTCAATTGAGCTCATAAAAAGGTTCTTAGCATTATAAGTCATGAAGAAAATGTAATTAAAAATTAGACAATTTTATGCCCAATAAAATAGCTAAAATTATTTATGTTATAAAATAACATCAAATATTGGCAAAGTTGTGGATCAACTAGAACCCTCATGCATTGCTGATGAGATTGTAGATTATTCTAATAAATTTGGAAAACATTTTAGTCATTTCTTAAAGAGTTAAACATATACCTACTCTGTTTGTTACCCAGCAATTGTACTTTTACCCAAGAGAAATGAAAACAAAAAGACTTGTGCAAGAATGTGCATAGCACTTTTATTTATAATAGCCCCAAACTAGAAGCAATCCAAATGTCTATTCACTGGACAAATATTTCATTTATACAAGAGGATATTACTCAGCAGTAAATAAGAATGAATTACTGAAACGCACACATCGTGTTTGAATTTCCAGAACATTATGTTGAATGAAGGAAGCCATACACAAAAGAATACATGCATTGTAATTCCATTTGTATAAAATTCAGGAAGATGATGATAGGAATATATAGAGATAGGAACTAGAACAGGAATTGCTCGTGGATGTAGAGATTGACTGGAAGGGGGTCTGAGGGAGATTTCTGGGACGATGTAGATGTTCCATGTCATGACTGGGGGTGGTGGTTACATGGGTATATGTGTTTTCAAAACTCATCAAGTTAGATACTTAAGAATCTGTGCACATCAGACTTGTAATTCTAAGGTAAAATTTATAGAATTTTAAGTCAACATAAAAGGAGACAAATTACTCAAGCCCTTAGGTTATTGCTAAAGATAAGTATTTTCTAGAATAGCCGCTTAATCAGAGCACATTTTTACCTCTCAAGTTTTCAGTCCCTCTTCATTTCTAGCATCTGTGGATTTCCTTTTCTTAGAGAGACTTTCCATAAACTTATTTTTTTTTTTAAAAAGCATATGCTGCTTTATTTGATCAGACATTTCTGTTAAATAGTTTTTTGTCCTGGGATAGTTCAAGATTATCCTGGAACACTATCTGCTGGAACCAGAAGTCTCTACCTTCTCTAATGATTTTGTCTATGGCACCCTTTGCCTTGCACTTGGAAAATATATATATATACAAACATGCAAAAAGTCTTCAGTAGCTTTGAGACGCCTGTCTTGGGTTAAAACCTATGTTTTAAAGCTATCATCTGAAATCTGTTAGTAGACAAGCCAGGTTACACATCAGGGATACCTAAAGACAGTTAACTATTATTAGTTATGTTTCTCTTAATCCTATACCTGAATGTTGCTAATATGCTGCCCAGTAACACTGAAAAAGAAAGCAGGAAACGCTGTCATGAAAACCAACATATCCTTTGGGAGGCTGACAGATGGCTATGTCATCTTCTATTCTTGTTTATCTTTTATCTTCTGCCTTATATTTTTCTCCTGTGGTTAGGAGCCATGTTTAACTTTCCTCAAAATGTCATGTCTCACCTGTTTACTTTACTGAGTTTTAGAAAGTGATTGGTCCTAAATAATTAAAATTACGTAAATCAACATAAAAAGGATCCAGTTTCATTTGTGATATGATTTAAAGGCAATGAAAATCACAGCACAGTGAAAACCAAAGATCACTACTGCTATTTACACACAGCTATCTTGTGCAAATGTGGTGTTTAGAAGTTCTTCGTTTACTCTGGGAATTTCCTGAAGTAAATTTAAACTTCCCATGATATCATCACACTGAAATTCTCATTTGCACTGAAATATTTAAAGAAGGGAAAATGGCACCCAAACTGTGAACATTGCATCATTTATGTGAGAAGTGTGCTTCCGCGGATGGCCTGTGTTAATCAGATGTGAGACTGAAATGTATTTACTGTGACTGAGGTTTTCCCACATAGATGGTGTGTGTGTGTTTTGTGTGTGTATGTGTGTGTGAGAGAGAGAAAGGGATGCGAGGGAGATACATTGACATACATATATGTACACATATATAGTTAAGTTTATGAGAAAAAATATTATACACGTATATATATTTTATGAGAAAATTATATTTCCTGGATTCTAAGATGTATTTTTCACATTTATAACTGCATGTATTTTATAGAATGGCTCCTTTTTCTCCAAATATCTATTATTGACTCAATAGTGTATTTCACAATTGATAACCTCCAAATCATGGAAGTGCTATGTTCACAGAGAGAGAGTTGGGACTTTGGGGGGAAAGAGTGGCATCTTGGTGTGCATTTCATCAGACACTCACATGTTCATACCTACTATACAAGTGGGGAGTTATTTACAAAATCAACATTTTCTGTTTGTCAGGTTGTATTTTCTGGGGACTACTTCAAACATGCTTATCAGATATCCCAAAACCAGAAAAAAAAATTTGAAAAATATTTATTTTAATTTAAAAAATACCTTGAATATAGTTGAGTTGGTGTCAGAAAAGTTGTGCTAAACAAAAAAAATGTAATTGTTTTTATGGCATTCCAAGATTCATAGATTGAATGTTCCTAAGAGAAACATTGGAAGGTAGAAACGAGGAAATGTGTTTTAAAACTTGGGAAACTTGAAGAATAAATCTTCCGTATTTTTTTCAGCCTGCTTTAAAGTAGCATAGAGCATCTTGCACATAGTTGATATCCAAATACTTATTTAATAATTGCAAATATTGATTTAGTGAAATGTGTTTATCTGTCAAAAGAAGAGAATAGTTTCAATCTTTCAATGAAGAAAACCAGTCTGCAATGCTAATGATTTTCCTGGTGCAGATATGATCTGAGATGCATCTCCTAAAATCTTCTCTTCATACTTTTGGCCATTACATTAAAGTGCAGATACAGCTGAAAATTTGGAAATGCATGCATGCTGAGAGATGCATTCGGAAGACCTAACTTGGCCTCCTACGTCAAGATTCATTTGCTTTCTAATTAGAAAGGACTGATTACTTAGCTGCTGAGATCACATATTTTTTTGATACCAAGTTCATATGTTTGACTCAGTAAGTGACAATAGGACAATAGAAAAGAAAAGTTGATTAAAACAAAGTGTAGACAATTTGAAAACACTAACCCTAAGCTGAAAATATAACTGTAGTAGAATGTAGGTGGTGGCTTTTATTCAATTTTTAGCACTAACTTCCCAAAATACATCTACCAAAATTAGCATATTAGAAATAAGACCATATGCTAAAATGACATAACTTTAGACCTTACTGCTTTACACATAAATGTGGGAGCTTTTTTACTGTAATGCTAAATAGAAGGAAAAATGGGATGTTAAATTTCAAGTAGTGAGCCCACTGATTATTACAAGACCACAGAAAAACTTCGCCTAAATCCAACCATCTCTCCTACCTAGTCTGTTGCTTGCAGAGGTGTGAATTATCCGGTTTAATTCAGTTCAGTTCAATTCAATTGAATTCATTTAGTACCTTCCATATTTTCAAACTTTCTATTAATTATAAGGAGGTAATTATTAGCTTTGATTCTTCCCCTACTTCCACAAAATCTTTTTGGCTTTGTGGTTTTCTTTTATTCCCAAATATTAACACAGCAAGTCAGAAATGCCTCTAATTCTCTATTTTGGAAATAATTAGATTTTTAGTATATAGTTCATAGTCACATCTTTTACCAGAATTTTTTTTTCAGCCTTATATTCTATATTATGAAAATATTTCATTTATCTTTAACATGACTTGGTGGTCTGTAGCATCTCCTGTAGAAGGAGCATGTATCTTTCTCTTTTCTTTTATCCCTAGCCAAGTGTTCTCCGTGGTGTGGCTGTCCACCTGACCATAGACTTCCATACAACTTAAATATCTTTTTAAAAACGCAGTTCTGGCCAGGAGTGGTGGTGCACGCCTATAATCCTAGTACTTTGGGAGGCCGAGGAGGGAGGATCACTTGAGGCCAGGAGTTCAACACCAGCCTGGGCAACATAGTGAGACCCTGTCTCTAAAACAAACAAACAAACAAACAAAAAAATACCCGGGCATGGTAGCATGCACCTGTAGTCCCAGCTACTTGGGAGGCTGAGGCAGGATGATCACTTGAGCCCAGGAGTTGGAGGCCACAGTGAGCTATGATGATTCCATTGCACTCTAGTCCTGCCAACAGAGCCAGACCTTGTCTCAAATGTACCCCACCAAACAAACAAACAAATTAAAAAACGCAGTTCTATTCCCCTCAGACTATTTTTTAACAAGTTCTAGGTATGAGTTTCATTCCACCAAATCCATGATATCCCAGGAGATAATTTATTTATTGTCCACTAGTGTGGAAATAAATGAAGATCACTCAAATGAGAACAAAGAGAGGCTATTTATTCAGAGCTACAGCAAGGGAGTCAGCCACCATCACTGGCATTTGGCAGGGAGTCAAAGGCAGGCAGAGGAGTAAGAAAGCTTTATAGGGAAAAAGAGAGAAAGCTCCAGGTGTGCTCTGATTGGAGGTTGAGGCATGAGGAAGCTGGAATTAGGCTAACTATAAAGAGGGCATCTGTGTGATTGGTGTGGGAAGTATATTTGGCTTTCTCTGGTTGGTCCAAGTTGGAAGTAGGGATAAAAAAAATAGGGAGTCTGGCAGTCATTGACCAAGTCCTGACTGTTCTGGGCTGATTGCTGGAGGTCGAGGTTTTGCTTCCTGGAGTGCTTCCTGCCAGAGTTCTATTCTCATATGTGGTCTGACCATTGTCTATTTGTATATTCAGTTTCCCAAGAGTCAAAATTTTGACTTGGTAGCTATTGGGACCAGACCCAGGGATGGCTGGTAACTGAGTGGCTTCACTGGAACATGGTGTAAGAGTTAGGACAGCTAATTGGGCAATTGATATCTGGCAGCCAAATCTACGTAGCAGACAATGGACAAAGTGACATGGATAGAAATTAGATGGAATGACCCCAAAGACCTCCTTTAGCTCTAGGCTTCTCAAGAGGCTGTGAGATAATTGTTGGAAAAGGCAGTCATGTGCATGTGGTCTTGAGACCCCTGCATGGCCACATAAGAATGAGCTTTGAGCCTGGAGCAATTTCTTACCAAGAGACAAAGAGCCCTCACAGCCTGTTCTGGGCTTATCAGCTCATGCGGGACTATCTTATCTCCCTGTTTCAGATTCAATGTGTACTCTTTTGTTCACGGAAGCCTGTGCATCATACAGTGTCTGGCCAACCACACTGCTGTATCTATTAATCTTTCTGGTGTGGAAGGAACTGGGTCCTTTGCTTGCAGCATGAGAGAAGTGCATGCAGTTCGTCACCCATGCCCTGCATAAGCTGCTGGCTGTGGGGAACCGATGCTTACCGTTTTGTGTTTTTTGTCTTTGTTATTTTTAGAGATGAGGTCTCACTAATGTTGTCCCAGCTGGAATCGAACTCCTGGCCTTAACTGATTCCTCCAACCTCAGCGTCCTGAATAGCTGGGACTACAGGTGCCCACCACTGTGCCTGGCTTACATGCCCACTGTTGAAGCTTCTCTATGTGAGTAAAGTGTTGTTTCATCCATGCCTGTGTGAGTCTGATCTTTCTTGGTGATCTCAAACCATGGGACTGGCAGGCTGACATCCTGGGACTGCTTCTGCTGGTGAAGTGGGACCCCTCCCACGGAGGTCTGGAGGTGATAACAGGAATCACTTGCTTGGCAGTTGTCATCAAAGAAATCTGGTTGCAGAAAGAGGGCACCTAGGTGTGAGAATAGAATTCAAGGGGAGGAATTAAATTAAATCCTGGGTTTTATGATACAAGCCATATATGACAAACCCACAGCCAACATCATACTGAATGGGGAAAAACTGAAAGCACTCCCACTTAGAACTGGAACCAGACAGGGCTGCCCATTGTCTCCATTACTTTTCAACATAGTATTGGAAGTCCTTGCGAGAGCTATCAGGCAAGAGAGCAGAATCAAGGGAGTCCAAATAGGGAAGGAAGAGATCAAACTCTCACTTTTTGCTGATGATATGATGTTATATCTGGAAAACCCCCAGGATTCAACCAAGAGACTCCTGGAATTGATTAACGAATACAGCAAAGTCTCAGGCTACAAAATTAATATACACAAATCAGAGGCATTTATATATGCCAATAACAGTCAATCGGAAAACCAAATTAAAGACTCAATACCCTTCAAAATAGCAACAAAGAAAATAAAATATCTAGGTATATATCTAACTAAAGAGGTAAAGGACCTCTATAAGGAAAACTATGAAACACTGAGAAAAGAAATAGCAGAACTTGCAAATAGATGGAAAAATATACCATGCTCGTGGATCGGAAGAATCAACATTGTTAAAATGTCTATACTACCCAAAGTGATCTACAGATTCAATGCAATCCCTATTAAATTACCAACATCATTCTTTACAGACATAGAGAAAATAATTATACACTTTGTATGGAATCAAAGAAGACCCCGTATAGCAAAAGCAATTTTAAGCAACAAAAACAAAATGGGGGGTATTAATTTGCCAGACCTCAAACAATACTACAAGGCCGTGGTTCTTAAAACAGCCTGGTATTGGCACAAGTGCAGGGACACAGTCCAGTGGAACACAACAGAAAATCCAAATATAGAACCATCCTCATATAGTCACCTAATTTTTGACAAAGCGGGAAAGAATATACCCTGGGGACAAGAATCCCTATTCAACAAATGGTGCTGGGAGAATTGGTTAGCCACTTGTAGAAGACTGAAACAGGACCCACAGCTTTCACCTCTCACAAAAATCAAATCACGGTGGATAACAGACTTAAACCTTAGGCGTGATACAATCAGAATTCTAGAAGAAAATGTAGGAAAGACTCTTACAGACATTGGCCTAGGCAAAGAATTTATGAAGAAGACCCCCAAGGCAATCACAGCAGCAACAAAAGTAAATGAATGGGACATGATTAAATTAAAAAGCTTCTGCACAGCCAAAGAAACAGTCCAGAGAATAAACAGACCACCTACAGAATGGGAAAAAATTTTTGCATACTACACATCAGATAAAGGACTGATAACAAGAATCTATTTAGAACTCAGGAAAATCAGCAAGAAAAAATCAAGCAACCCTATCAAAAAGTGGGCAAAGGACATGAATAGAAATTTTTCAAAAGAAGATATAAAAATGGCTAACAAACATATGAAAAAGTGTTCAACATCTCTAATCATCAGGGAAATGCAAATCAAAACCACAATGAGATATCACTTAACCCCAGTGAGAATGGCCTTTATCAAAAAAACCCAAAACAACACATGTTGGCGTGGGTGTGGAGAGACAGGAACACTAATACACTGCTGGTGGGACTGCAAACTAGTGCAACCTCTGTGGAAAGCATTATGGAGGTATCTTAAACAGATTCAAGTAGACCTGCCATTTGACCCAGCAATCTCATTACTGGATATATACCCAAAGGAAAAAAGGTCATTCTGTAACAAAGGCACGTGTACCCAAATGTTTATAGCAGCACAATTCACAATAGCAAAGATGTGGAAACAACCCAAATGCCCATCAATACATGATTGGATTAGTAAACTGTGGTATATGTATACCATGGAACACTACTCAGCTATAAGGAATGATGAAGATACAACATCTCTATGGTTCTCCTGGAGAGAGTTGGAACCCATTATATTAAGTGAAGTATCCCAAGAATGGAAAAACAAGCATCACATGTACTCACCAGAAAATTGGTTTCCTTGATCATCACCTAAATACAAATCTGGAAACGACACCAATTGGACATCAGACTGAGGTGGGGTGTGGGGGAGGGGATGGGGGTATGCCTACACAATGAGTGCATTGCACACCATTTGGGGAGTGGTAATACTTGAAGGTGCTGACTCGGGAAAGGGGGGGTGGGGAAAAAATATGAAACTATTGTTTTTAACTTGCACTGTTCACTTAATAATTTATCATGAATATTTCCCATATTATTTCATATCATTGTACAAGAAATAATGTATACATTATGAGGACATACTGTATCTAACAAGATATACTGTTAGACTCTTTGATTCTGTAAAATTAAATAAAAAAAAAAAAGAAAAAAAAGAAAAAAAAAAAAAAAAATCCTGGGTTTTAGAATACTACCAGGCACATAGCAGGTAAACGAATGAATGGAAACACTGAGAAGAAAGCACAACCCTATCCAGCCACATATGAGGATAAGAACCAGTACTGGGTCTGGAGTATAAAGTTCCAAGGATCAGGTCAGAATCCAGGCACTATTAATAGAACAAGGATACGAGGTCCTGTTTGATGCTGAGCTACTCTAAACTCCTTGTGATTAGAAATTAAATGGTCCCTAAGCCACTTTATCTGAGACTGTGCTGCCTGACAGACATCACGAGCCTTGGCCGCCGCCATCAGGCCTAGTGCCCACCTTCCTGCAGCAGCCTGTTAGGATTGGATCTTTTGTGCTGTTCTTCCTCCCAGAACCCCACCTTCTCTCCCTACACACACACCCTCGCCTGCTTCCAGAGTCTTCCCGCGTCTCCAGGGGCATCCCCCAACCCCCAGTTCCCTAAACCTCTTCTTCAATGTCTCCTTCCCCCACCTCCCTTGGGCCTTCACTGAGCCAGTCTCTCCCTGGGGTCTTCCTCCACCAACTCTTCCAAGGGGCACACACTCCTTCTCTAGCAACCCACAGAATCCTCTTTCCCTCTTGTCACCATTGCTGCCCCCTCCTCTTGTAACAAAGCTCCTCCTTCAAAGCTTATGCTTCTCAGCTATGGCACCTTCTATGCTTCCTCTGCACCTATTCCACTGTTGAAATCCTTTGATATCTTCCAATTTGTCTTAAAATGAAGACCAACATCCTTAACTAGGCCTTGTAAGGCCCTACATGAGCTGGCCCTTGCCAACAGCATTGACTGAGGATAAATAAATTCCCACCATGTATATGGATTTATGTCACAGAGAGTTTAACCTAAAATGAACGTGCTCCCTACCTCCGTATAGAGAGTTCCACCTCATTCATCTAACAAATATTTATCAAGTGAGTGTCTCCCATAGGATGCCGAGGTAGACACTGAGGATGTGGCAATAAAACAAGCAGATACGGTCCTTGCCTCTCAAGGAATTGAGCCTCTATCCCAGTGGTGCTCAAATTTCAGGGTGCATCAGAATCACCTGCAGACAGGTTAAAACCCCAAATGCCAGGCTCACACCTAGAGTGTCGGATTCAGTAGATGTGGAGAATTTGCATTCCTAACAAGTTCCCGGGTGATGCTGATGGTGTTGGTCCAGGGACCACACTTTTGAGAACTCCTGACCTACCAGGGGATACAGGTAAAAAACCATTAATTACACATTACATTATTATACAGAGAATTACATTATTTATTTGCAACAGATGCTGAGGAGGAGCACAGGGCATCACCATCTAGATTATCAAAGGCTTTCTTTGAGTTTGCATTGAGCCAAGCCTTAGGAATGAGCTAGAATGGGATGGATGAAAAAGGAGGAGAAAGAAAACCTCTCTAGGCAGGGAGCTTTTGTGAGGAGGAGGGTGTGATGTGTTTGGGGAATTGAAAGAAGGCCTGGGCTGAAGGACAGAACAAGAGTGAGAACATGGCCTCAGATAAAGCTGGACTCTTATCTTCCTTTCCCAATCGATTTCCCTCAGGAAGGGAAGGGAGAGAAGGAAGGCAGCTTGAGAGAAGGGCGGAGTGGGCAGTGAGGGAGAGAAAAAGTATCCAGAGCAAGGAATCTGCCCATGGCCTTGGGAATTCTGCCCATGTGGGAGGAAGAGAGAATCAAGGGAGGTGTCTGTGGGTTGAGTGTTGGGGCTCCACGCAGGCGCTTTCGTTTTACCCTCACAAATACCCTGTATGACGGGTACTATTATTCCTGTTTTCCCATGAGGAAACCAAGGCTCAGAGAGTTTACATAAATTCTTTAGGTCACACATTTTTACTCTGTGCTAGACACTGTATTACGTGCTTTCCATGAATTATTTTATCAAACTCTTATAACAACAGCTTGAGTTTGACGCCACTATCCCCTTTCTACAAGGATTTGGAGAGACAAAATAATCCACCTGCACAGGCACACCTAAGAAGAGGGGAAAGTGGGATTTGAACTCATGCAGGACCTTGCCAAGGAACCCAAATTCTGGTTTTTAAAAAACACTATTCTGCCTCACATACTGAAGCTGAGATGGAGTTGGGTCTATGTGACCCAAAGTTGCTGGCTTTTTCAATGGAGCACACTAGAGGAAGAAGTCTGTAGCATAAAGGAGGCTCAGTTCAGTTAGGGAAAGACTTTGAACGGAACAGGGAAGATGAGACCCCAGAAGGCCCTGGCTGACATTTATGTCATTATGACATTATGGCATACCTGGCTCATAGCAAGAGGAAAGGAAGAAAAGTCATGACTTCTATTCTTGAAGACTCCAGGGAGAACGCAAATAGCTATTATGTGCATGAGAACACAAATGAAAAAGTGACACCATATAAATAGACCCAGTTGAAAATGCACATGTGCTGAGGGCATTGCTAAAACTGGATTGAGGACCTTGAGCCCGGGGGTGTTAGCCAGGGAAGTGGGTACGAACTGGAATGGAGGTGCGTTGGTGGGAAAGAGAGAAAGTGCTGGCAGGAGGAATGTTTCGAAGATCCTGCTAGGGTAGCCCCCGGACCAGCAGCATGCATATCATCTCGGAGTTTGTCAAAAACGCTAAACTTCAGCATCCTGACCCCACTCCTGAATTAGGATGTGCAATTTATCCAGATCCCAGGTAATTTTATACACGTTGACATTTATCAGGCACTGATGGAGAGTGCACAAGCAGTAAGAGTTCTTGCCTCTTGTCAAGAGTGCACAAGAAATATGCCCAGAACGCTAAGGAACTAGAAGTGTGTTGAGGTGAGAAGATGCTCTTTGACGTGTCTTGTTGTGCTTCCCTAACATTATCGTCCTGCTAGAATACTGAACTTCATGAGAGATGGAAGGTGAGCCCCAACACGTGGGATGATAGCATAACATGTTTAGCATCGTACAGGCCTAACATGAGTGATTTAAGGATACTTCAGCCGGCTGATCCTGGTTGCTGTGACCCTATTATCAAGTGCAAAATTCCTATTAAGGCCAGAGAGACCCAGGGGAACAGTTGTCTGAGAAATCAGACGATAGCATGATGCATTGCAGGTAACCCAGAGAGCTTGAGCCTATTCCCAGACTTGTGGGTTGTTCAATGTTTCAAGCTGGTGATAGCTTGAAATGGGTCATGGTGGTAGTATTTATACCACAGAAATAAGCAAACACTACAAACCAAGGCTTAATTTTTTCAAATATCCACTTTACCAGCCCACAACTGGGGGAGACTAGGCAAGTCAGAGGAGAGAAGGCCCTAGAGTTAGTGTGTATAAAGCGTAGAAAAAGAAATTCAGGGAAGGAAGGGACAAATGAAGTCTTAGAAGAGATGCTACCAGACATACCTCATTCCAAACTCCCAGGAGTGACTAGGATTCATTCACTAATCTCATTTCTAAAACTCCTTTTCACAGGCCTGTCTCAGGTGTGGAAGTGCATGGAAGGTTCAAAAAGAATGGAAAAGGTATAAAAAATGTGGAGAATTTAATCATGAGCTGACTAGAAAAACACATGAAGATAACTGGGCAACCGTTGCTCAGTTCTCAGCTGCTGAGGTACAAGCCTGGAGAAGGTGGGTGCCAGGTTCATCTAGGACGGGGGCTTTTTGTCAGTCACATGGATATTGTGTTTCTTATTACTACGTTTGTACCCAAACCAGCCTTTTCTGGTATCTTAGATTTACCCTTATACTTCTGATATTATCATTACTTTTGGGTAAAAAACAAGTTTTTGATAAGAAATGTGTCATTGGAAAGCACTTCTCTCTCTCCCCACCACCACTCCCCCGTTAAATTAAGCTGTTATATGCATTTATTTTAATAAGCTATATCCCTCAAGTTTCTGCTTCAGCCAGTCCACTTTTCTAAGTTTCCATTGAAAACATTTTGAACTTTCCAACCTCTGTGGCTTTGCTTTTTCTGTGCCTCTCGTTTGGGACACCATTCCCTTTCGTGTCCTCTTGGTCAACTCTACCAGGACCTCAAGGCCAAATACTACCTCCTCCAGGAAGACTTCCCTGATTACTCCAGCCTTGTCATACCCTTTTTCTCCATGCAACACTGATTGTCTGGCCAAAGTTCTTGGGGGATTGTGTCCTATACATTTTTCAAATACATATTGGGGGTATGGTCTATCCACTGCAGGATTTTAGCTATGGAGACTTAAGACAGTCAACAGTTTCCTGCAGAAAGGCACTTGGAAAAATAATACACACTTTTCCTCTTCACAAATCTTTTCTCCACTGTCAAGTTCCTTAACAGTCTTCTAAGTATGCCTCCTCTATGCCAGTTAGCATTCTGCTCTCTCTTTGGTGTTCTAAAACTAGACATTGTGGCAACAGCAATGGCACCTGTGGCCCTGCTTTCGTTGTGCCCACCAGCTCAAGCCAACAACTGATACTGGTTCCAATCAAAATCTTTGCTTTTAGATTATCAAATTGCATAAAACCTAATTTAAATAACAAACAATAATGTGTATTTACAATACAAAGGCTTACCCTTACTGGGATAAAGGGAAAAAGTAAATATCTTGATAATTTTAAATGAACCTCTAATTAGCTGAACAGAAAGGGATATAGTTTTAGGAACTGGGAGAAGGGAGTGGGACAAATATCCCCAGAGATCCTCCCTGCCATTCCAGGACACCCCGGGCAGCGCAGCTGGTAGAAGGGCGGCCAGACCATGCGGACACTTTGCTTACATGTGTGGGTCTTTTTCCATGCAGGGAGGACAGTTCACCTCCAGGTGCCTCGTGCAGTGCTCAGACTGCATCGTATCACTCGGAGACGCGACCAGATCTCTGGAAGAACTTCTAATTATAAACATGGTGATTATTTTCCTGGCCTCGTGTCATCTGATTTTCATTTATATGAAATAGGAGACATCAGCTTTGAAGATTTGCTGACACTTTAATGGAAAGAACTTTGGTTGCGAGTTGGTTGCTTTTTATTTCTGTTTCCATGTATTCCCTAAATCAAACATCTCAAATTCACATTGGAGGTGAGATTCACATCCTACTTTCTGGCAGAGAAAATCCATAAATTAGCACAGGGTAGAAATTTGGCCCTGACTATGCAGGAAGGGTAAAGTGACAAGTCCAGCATAGGTCTCTGATGCTCTCACGACTTTCCCCACCTGTGGCCAAAGTTAAGTCGTTTTCCATGGCATTGGCACAAGGTGATATGCAGTCACCTGAAGCCCATTGTAGAAGCTGTGTATCCCTCCCTCTCCTTCCCCTAACTTACACATATCTTAATTTTGTTTTTCAGCGTAACTCAACAGAATCTGGATATGATTTGTCACAGGATAAGAATGCGTTCTCAGTGCATTGCTCAGATGACTTAACAACCCTTTGGCTGTTTTTCAAGACTGTCAAAGAAGTAAGTTGAAAATAAGCAATGGCAATGGCAACTGAACTCTTCATTTTAGTTTTTTCCCCTCATTCAAACACTCTCAATAATCAAAATATAAAATAAACCTTCCTTGTTAAAAATAGATAAAAATAAAATTCTTAAAAACCATATCATTTTTCTTAGCTTTAATCAATCAAAATTATAACTCATTTATAGGCTGTAAGGGAGATGAACATTATGATTCCTGGACTTTCGAAGCCTAAATTTCAAAAGCAGAGGGAAGATAAGCATGAAGAAGTTATTAAAGACACCTGGCTGAAGCTCCTGTGTTTATGAGCTCCGATATACGTGAAACCGGCAGCCTGCGTGTGCTTGGAAGATGCGAGCTGGGGAGAGCAGGCATTGGCTAGGGGGTGATGGCCCAGGAAGGAGTTTATTCTTGTGCTGGGAATCAAATGGCATTGTGCTAGAGGGATTTTTTTATTTTTGAAAAGGAATGCCTAAAGAGATTAGAAGAGAAGGAGAAACATGATTTGGCAAGAAAGATTAGAGATGGTATTCTTGGAAGAGGTCTAACTGTATGAGTCGGGGGAGAGAGAGAGAGAGAGAGAGAAACCTGAACAAATTTTAGCCATTCTACTAGGACTACATTGGCAGCTCATTGTAATTTTATTTGCATCTCCCTCTTACTATTGAGATTGAATGCCTTTTTGTATATATACTGGCTGCATGGATAGCACCCTTTGTGTAGTGGCTATTCAAGTTTTTTGCCCATTTTTATATTGGCCTGTCTATCTTTTTCTTATTGATTTACAGAATTCCCTATCTAACCTGAATCTGAGCCCTTTGTTGGATGTAGGTATTGCAAATATTTTCTTCCACCGCCTTGTTTATCTTTTCATTCTCTTAATAGAGATTTTGTGGAAGCAAAGTTGTTGTCCAATTTATCATTTTTCTTTGTGGTTAGTGTTTTCTCTTTAAGAAATCTTTGCTTATCCCAAAGTAATCAATATATCATTCTACTTTATATTCCAGGAACATGATTATTAAAACTTGCTCATTTAGATCTATGATTCACTTAGAATTGATTTTTGTAGATGATGCGAGATGGAGATAATATTTGTTCTTCATATATGGTTATCCAATTGATTCAGCACAATTTATTAAAAAGGTCATCAATTCCCCAATGTTTGGGGTTGACATTTGGCAAAATCAAGTATATATATATATGTCTGGGTCATTTTCTGGACTCTCTATTTGTCTAACTTTGCACCAATACAACACTCTCTTAATTAGTATAGCTTATAATAAATCTTGATATTCAGTAGTATAAGTCTTTCAGTTTTGTTGCTCTTTAAGGTTATCTTAGCTATTCTTGGCCCTTTATATTTCTATGTATTTTATTTTATTTTTTTTAAATTTTACTAATCTTTTAATGGTTATCTTAAATAATATAATTTTTATTCTTGACTTATCATAGTCTAATATGAATTGTTCCTTTTTGGTTTCGACTTTGTTAAGAAGTCAGTTCTTATTACCACCTGTTTGATGATATGTCTTTTTCTTTGCTTATATGATTTTCTCTTTTTCTTTCATTTTCAGCAGTTTTATACAATGTGCCTAGTCTGATTTGCTTTACACTTATTCAAAGTTTGTAGGTATTTTGAATGTGAATTAATATCTTTCTTCACTTTTGTAGAAGTCTCGACTATTATCTATTCAAATATTGGTTTTGCCACATTCTCCTTCTCTTTTCCTTTTTGAATTCTGATTACGTGTCTACTACACATTTGCACATGTTCCGTTTGTCTTTTAGCTTTTTGCTGTATTTCTCATTCTTTTGCTCTCTATGCTTTAGTCTTCATCTATTCTGTTGACTACCTTAAAGCTCAACAATCCTCTCTTCAACTGTGTCAATATGCATTTAAATTCATCTACTCAGTCATTCATTTCTGTTATATTTTTAGTTCTAGAATTTAATGTGATTTTTTAATAGATTCTAATTCTTTGATAAAATTCTCTATTTGCCACGTATTTATCTTGCACATATTTTTCAGTTTTTAAAAAATAAAACTCATACCTTCAGTATCTGGATCTCCTGCTGGTCTCTTTCCATTGTCTATTTTTTTTTCTTGTGGTTTTTCAATCACTTGACCTTGCCAAGTACTTTTTTATTTGCCAGACATTATGTATAAAAAACTATAGTGATAATTGAAAGTTCTGTATGATGTTATCTTCCTCCAGATGATATGTACTTTTATTTCAACAGACAGGATAAGGCAAATCACTTTATTTTACTTTTTTTTTGTTTTCCAAAATGGTTTTATTAATTTATACTGTCATTAGCCTTTTTTTATATTAACGGTTAATTTTTTTTACTGTTGTAAAATACATATGATGTAAAATTTACCATCTTAACCCTTTTTAAATATACAGTTCAGCGTTACTAAATACATATACAATGCTGTGCAACTATCACCACCATCTAGCTCCGTAACTCTTTTCATCTTCTAAAACTGAAACTCTGTGCCCATTAAACAATACCTCCCCATTCCTCCCTTCCCCTAGGCCCTGGAAATCATCATTCTATTTTCTTATTAACAGTAATTTTTGTTAAATTTCAGAGTATTACAGGGGTACAAATGCTTTGATTACATAAATTGCCTTTGAACCACCCGACAAGCATGCCCATCCCCCAGACAGTGCTCACCATGTCCGGTCTGTCAGGTGTGGATTTACCGACCCCCTCCTCCCCCTCCCACCTCCCCGACACCCTATGAATGTTACTTCCCATATGTGCACATTAGTGTTGATCAATTAGTACCAATGTAATGGTGAGTGCATGTGGTGCTTGTTTTTCCATTCTTGTGATCCTTAAAAGAATGAGCTTCAGCTCCAACCAGGATAATACAATAGGCAGTTCATCAAGCTAACCTGGGATTGAGCTGACTCAAAGTCTGTTTACCATCAGCCTGTCTTTATGTCTAAAGTGCAACCCTTTATGGGCTGCAGCTGAAGGCCTGGCCTGTTTAGCAGGGCTTCTCTTCTTTGGCAACCCGTCTACTCCAAGTCTGTCTCCCCAACTCCAGCCCCCGGAGACTGCTTCCATCTCTGCCCAGTTTCTTAGGTTTTGGCTGCCACTTTCTTCCCAGCTTCTGCTCTACCTACTCCCACCTCTCTCCTACAAATTGGCAAATGCCTTAAGGGAAAAAACAGCAGCAAATATTGGGCTCCACTCTTTGCTTCCCCTCTCTGATATCTTGACCCCTGAAGTTCTCCCTGCCTTGATAATTCTTCTGTGCCTTTCACAGAAATGTTTTAAAAATGTTTTATCGAACTTTTCTAGTTGTTCTGGATGGTAACATGCTACTCCACCATAGCCAGAGTAGAAATTCATGTCATTCACATTTAAGTGCTCATTGACAACACTGAATCAGAGGAATTCCTCAAATAGGTATGGTTTTCAATAAATTTTATATTAAAAAGTCTTAATTACTCAGCTGTTTAAATTGAGGAAGTACAACAGGAAGGTCAAAGATACAGCTATAATTTAATTTTTTTCTCTAAAATTAAATGATTTGCTTACTTCATTTGTCAGGTTGGGTTCTTGAGCTACCACATATTGTAATAGTTTAGATTTTAAGCCAGATATCTCAGATATTATTTTATTTGCATGCTTATGAAAGCTCAAATTTCATTTTATTTTTATTGTAAATTTTATTTTTTAAAACTATAGACTATTCTACTTGATCTACTCAAAATAGTGTATTATAAATTCATAAAAAATAACATTGAGAGAAACACTAGATCAGCCTAAGAAATAGGAGAAGGGTAATTACAAAATACATTCAATTTACAGGCAAGTGACTCAGACCACAGCTCAGAACCAAGCTCCCTTTAAGAGCTTGTTTAGAATTTCGGATTCTGTAGCCCTGCCCTCAAGAGATTGTGGTTCCTTAGGTTTGAGGTAGGGAATTTCCAGATGATTACTTTGAGGGTAATCTCAAGGTGCACTTTGAGAAACATGGGTTTATAGAGTTGAGATTAGATTTAATTCTAGAAATTCCCAATGTCTACTGTGTCATATTTGTGTTTCACAAAAACAAGAAACTGATCGGAAGTTTTCAGAATTCCATTGCATTTTATTCTTTTTTTTTTTTTTTTTTTTTTTGAGACAGAGTCTCACTCTGTTGCCCTGAGTAGAGTGCCACGGCATCAGCCTAGCTCACAGCAACCTCAAACTCTTGCGCTCAAGTGATCCTTCTGCCTCAGCCTCCTGAATAGCTGAGACTACAGGTGCATGCCATGACGTCTGGCTAATTTTTCTATTTTTAGTAGAGATGGAGTCTCGCTCTTGCTCAGGCTGGTCTCAAACTCGAGCTCAAGCAATCCTCCCACCTCGGCCTCACAGAGTGCTAGGGTTACAGGTGATGGTGCCTGGCCCATAACATTTCATTCTTAATGTGATTACAATAAACAAATAGCTAATGTTTATTGCACTAGTATAGTCTAAGGTTAAGTGTATGGGTTTTGGAGTAGGATTGCCTGGGTTCAAATTCTAAGCCTGTCCTAACTAGCTGCGTGACTTGGGGCAAGTAATTTACCTTCTCTGAACTGCAGCTTCCTTATCTGTAAAACGAGAGAAATAATGCTTCACAGGGGTGGTTGGGGATTACATTGTTATAATGTATGTAGGGTGATTATCTGTGATAAAAGCACTTTTAAAATATTAAGTATTGCAACAGCCTTATCTGTAGAGGCCATAATTTTTCTTGCTTTACTCATGAGAAAATTAAGTCTAGAAGGTTTGAGTAAATTTTTCAAGATCACGTAGTTGGTACGCGGCAGAGGCAGCATGAGACTGGGACCTTTATGAGCCTAGTCATTCGTTCCCACTCTATACTATTCCCACTATCCAAACGTCCTCAGTGTCCACACCACCAGGTGGTACAAAAGCCATCTTAGTAAGCATTGACCCTAGGTCAGTATGGCTCAGAGTGTATGTGTTCCACAGACCTTCAGCAACAGCATCATCTGGGAGCCTTACAGAAATGCGAATTCTCACACCTCCCTCAGACCTGCTGAACCAGAAACTCTAGGGCTGGGGCTCAGAGATTTGCTGTTTACCAAGCCCCCCAAGTGATTCTGATGTAAGTCTAAGTTGCAGAAACACAGGCTTAGATCAAGGGTTCTCAACTTTGACCGAACATTAGAATTACCCAAGAAACTTTTAAAACTTCCCCAAATGCTCAGGTGCACCCCAACTAATTAAATCAGAATCTATAGATCCAAGACCCAGGAATCAGATCCCAGGTGACTGCAATGTGTGCAAGATTCAGAATAACTGGCCTAGACTTTTTTCGTGGTAACTCCTCTCGGTGAAACTGAGTAGCATTGGTCCCTTCCCCGTCTCCCACACACTCCTGCCTCTTACACATCTCCAGGAGTCCCCAGAGGGCATCTGACAGATGATCAGGGTAAAACGTGGACTGCCACTCTGGCCTCCACTGCCATGTCCAGTGCACTCTGGCCATCACAGGCACAGCCTTTGCCACTTGCTCCCAGCTGCCAGCATCCAGGCCCCACAGACGCCGTCTCCTGGTGCTGCATCGTTCACAGCTCAGCGTCAGCTCTGGACCAGAGCGGGGAAACTTAACCCCCCACACTCTAAGTTCTGCTCTTTCACTGAAGGCGCCCAGCAGACGCCCTCAGGCCCCGAGAATTTACTGGGACAGCTCTGTTGGTTTCCAAAATAGGCCTTTTGTTTCAAGGTGTTCACTATCACTCCCACA
Source organism: Eulemur rufifrons (assembly GCF_041146395.1). Classification (NCBI taxonomy): domain Eukaryota; kingdom Metazoa; phylum Chordata; class Mammalia; order Primates; family Lemuridae; genus Eulemur; species Eulemur rufifrons. Next base: position 55,568,503 of record NC_090984.1, read on the forward strand.
GTAGCTCAATCAGGGCATTTTAAATACTGTTAATCAGAAGAATCACTTTCCTTCAATCTTCAGGTCCTGTCACTGAGTCTGTTCACTGTGCTGTATCCCACCTGAAATAGGTATAAATTCTCCTTCTGGAGTCTTCCATCCCCCAGCAGTTTGCCTACTGACATCAGCACCTGATTCATCAGACAGGCCTGTGTACACTGTAACCTCCTTAGCCTCAGTGGCACCTGACTCCACATGCCACACGTGTTACTGGGCCTGCCAGTATGCTGGCTCTAAATATAGAGAATAGGATATATTTTAGTACAGCTATTTAAATTTCATTAACCGTGGCTATCGAAACATAGGAACTCATTCATTCAGAATCAAATTGATAGGAAAACTGAAATTACTGGATTTTTTAATACAATTTATACTTGATTTTCAAAACTTTTTATATATTGAGATAATTGTAGATTCGCATGCAGTTGTGAAAAATAATCCAGAGATCCCATACACCCTTCATATACCCTTCATCCGGTTTCCCCCAGTGGTAACATCTGGTATAACTCTTGTGCGTGAATATCATTGATACAATGCATAGTTTGTATTTTGATTGTATAGTTGATACAATGCATCACCTATATTCAAATATCAACAGTTTTACATGTCCTCATTTCTGTGTCTGTGCGAGTGTTGGGTGCTGGGCAATTTTGTCACATGCATAGATGCATATGGTCGCTAGAATACAGTACAGTTCCTATATAAGGATTGCTCACACCACCCTTTTATAGCCACAACTACTTTCCTTCCTTAATCCCTGGCAACCACTAATCTGTTCTTCAGCTCTATAATTTTGTCATTTCAAGCATATAATACAAATGGAATCATCAGTATGTTGCTTTGTATAGTTTTTTTAGTGTTTGCTCTAGGTATTATAATATACATTCATAACTTATCACAGTCTGTGGATAACAACATGTTACCACATCTATTGACGTACAGAAATCTTCTATTTAGGTCCCTTTACCCTCCCTATTCTTTAAATATGATTGTCTTAAGTATTTCCTCTATCAAGATTAGGACATCAGATCATGTTACAGTTTTTGTTTCAACTATCAAATACGATTTAAAAAACTCATGAGAAAGTCAATTATATTTACTCCTATTTTTTACCAATTCTAATGTTCTTTCTTTTTGAAGTCCCAAGCTTTCTTCTGTTATTTCCTTTAGCCATTCTTTTAATAATAGGTCTGTTAGCAACAACTTTTCTTAGCTTTCTTTCATCTAAGAATGTGTTTATTTCCCCTTCATTACTGACAGACATTTTTGCCAGATACAGAATTTCAAGTTAACAGTTCTGTCCTTTCAGGACTTGAAAAACATCGTACCAGTTTACTCTGGCCTCCAGGGTAAGATGAGAACCCGTTCTCATTCTCACTGGTGTTCCCCTGTAAGCATTGTATCATTTCTCTCTGCCTCCCCTCAAGATTTTTGTCTTTGGTTTTCAGAATTTTAATAATGATGTGCCTTAGCATGGATTTCTTTGGATTTATTGTATTTGGTATTCTTTAACCTTCTAAAATCTGTAAGTTTATGTCTTTCACCAAATGTGGGAGAATTTCAGCTATTATTTCTTTGAATACTTTTTCAGTCCCATTTTCCCTCTCCTGAGGATCCGAAGATACAAATGTTAGTTCTTCTATTTCCCCACATGTCCCTGAGACTGTTTATTTTATTTTTTCAGTCTATTTTTTCCTTTGAGTAAATTCTATTTTTCTGTCCTTGGGTTCACTGATTATATCCTCTGTTATCTTTGTTGTACTATTAAGCCCATCCAGTATGTTTTTCATTTACTTATGGCATTTTTTATATCTATAATTTCCATTTGGTTCTTTTTTATAACCTCCATTTATTTGCTGAGATTTTCTATTTTTTCATTTGTTTCAAGAGAATTTGTAACTGTTTTGTTGAAGTATTTTTATGATGGTTGCTTTTAAATTGTTGTCAGATAATGCCAACATCTGATTCATCTTGATGTTTGTATCTGTCAATTGTCTTTTCTCATCCATGTTGTGATTTTCAATTATATCCTGAAAGTTTTGATATTATATTATGATACTCTGGATCATGTTTAATCTTCTTTTATTAGCAGGCAGTCCCCCTGTTGAGAAGTTGAAGTCTAGGCGGGTGTGTGTGTTTAGCTTCTGGTGCCACCCTGGCCAAGGTGGAGTGTTGACCCACACTGCCTCATTGCAGTGGGTGGGTGGAAGTTCTGCACCTCCCTGGGCCCCATTGATATCTTCCCAGTGAAATTGAGGCACTAACCCTACGGCCTCATTGCCTCCAAATGGGGGTGAAAACTCCACTCTCCACTGGGGCCTGCTGAAACCAGGGGAGGAGATAGAGGGAAGTCAAGGGACAACTGGAATGCACATCTCATCCCCTCGTTTTGCCTGGTTGATTTTGGGTGATGACAGGTCAGGGGAGCAGAATGCTGATCAGCCATGTTTTGTGCATCCTCCTTCAGTCTCATTGCTGCTGAGTGGGTGTGGGGGTTCAGCTCCCCTGGGCCCTACTAACACCACTGGTGGAGTGCTGATCAGCCCTGCCTTGCACAGCCTAGCTCAGTCTTGCTGATGTGGGGGCTGGCCGGGGGCAGGAATGGGTGCGGGGTTGGAGGTTCAGTTTGCCGTTGGACCCATGCTGGCACTGCCCTGGTGGGAGAGTAGAAGCACTGCCTGCTTTTGCCAGGCAGGAAATGGAAGATCAGCTCCCTGATCAGTCCCACCAACACCACTGGGAAGGGGAGTTGGAGCACCAGCACCTGATTCCACGGGGACGGAAGATCAGCTCCCATTCTGCCCCACTGAAACTATGGAGATGGGAATGCAATTTTCCCACTGGCGTTTGGCAAGATTAGGGCAGGTGTAACCAAAAACACTTTCCATTGCGAGGGCTCCCTTTTCTTGGTCCTTTGACTAGGAGGAACAGACTGTTCTTAGAGCTTGTTTTGTCTGTGCCTGTTGGCAGGTCTCGGCTGGAGGCATCTGCAGCACCCTGTCTGGGGTACATGACAGGCAGTAAGGAAACCCGCAGAACTCACCACCATGTTGTTTGTCCAGCCCTAAATCCCTAGGCAGTCTAGCTTCCTCTTCCTTCCTTTGAGTCTTCCTATGTTTGCTGTATTAGGCCTACAGTTGTAAGAGAGAGCACCCGGAGTGCTCCACCTTGGCCAGAACTAGAAGTATTATCTATACTTGATTTTTTAAGAGAAACAAATAGATAATAGTTATGTTGATATTAACAAAACATTCATTTTCAGGATGTTACAATTTTAGTTTACCCAATATTCTACATCTGTCATCCACATTATATTATAGTATGTGACAAAAATTAGTTTTCAAAATGAGAATATTCTGGAAATAACTTCAGAAGTATCAAAGCAAATGAAATGATCTTCTCTGTAGTTTTGTGTGGGTGTATCTAAATGAGCTTAATTCTCTGAACAATGATAGTTTTCAACTTAACTAGAAACCCAATTCCTAACCAATTTGGCTAAAGAGATTTCATTGCACCTGAAAAACTTGGAACAGAATTAGATTATAAACCAATTAGTTTTTAAAATAGCAGTGCTGGTGAAAAAGATTTTAAGCAGCACTCAGAGATGCAATGTCTTTCTTCAAGGATGTGGAGGTTATTATGTAGAAATCTCCACTGGGTAAACAAGACAAAAACATGCTTGCCTTTCAGCAAGAGGATGTTAAACTAGATTTTTTTTCTTCCTTTCTTAAATTTATAAAATTAATATATGGTTCTGGAATAATATACAAATAATATATAAGTATAAAATGGAAAATGTAATAATCCTTTTCTCCCTTGATCTTCAATACTCTCCCCACTGTTAAGAGTTTTGGTGTGTTTGGTTGGATTTTAGAAACAGCCTTTAACAGTCAAAGATTTCTATGTACAGAAGAACTTGATTGAAATCATTCATTCTGTAAAGATTCTCAAAATCAGTCCTGGCAAATGACTTAGGGCATGTGGGGAAGACCTCTCTCTCAGGGTCTGCTCCAGCTTTCAATTCATGAAGAATAAGGTGTGGCTACACTTTAACACACACACACACGTGCACAAACACATTTTACACACTTCTCATTTGAAAAGACTGTTTCAGTGGCACCTTCAGTAGTGTGCTTATTTCCCACTTCACGTGGAACCTTGACGTCATCTTCAAGTACAGAAGGACAGCCTGTAGTACACTGCGGGTACTCGGTGAGTATCTGCTGAACAAACTGTAATTATTCTAATGGGAACAACATGTCTGTTTTGGTTTTCCTCATAAACACATGGTTTGGATAGAAAATAATTTCATAAATATAGCACAATATGCTAAAGTTTATTAACTAATTATTTCTCCCATTATTTTATTCCTTTCTTTTTATAACCAAACATTGAATGAACCCAGTATTTTCTTCTCCTTGAAGCCTCCTGGGCCTTTAGCAGTCTTGTCTCCTTCTCTAAATCATTTGCAAAATTATCCAGATTGGTGAGGGTTGGGGGTGGGAGGAAACCTATGAATCAATTATTCCTGTGGGCTCAGCTCAAAATCCAGACTATGAAACCCTGCCGTGCTGCCCAAAGAGAAGGATTTGCTCCCTTTTTCCAACCCCTTAGCCTCTGTTTAATTCCTCTTTTATGATACTTAGCACAGATTTTTGTGGTGGATGCTTGAGTCTGTGTACTATCTAATATAGGGAAAACAATCTCTTGGTGCACATAGGCTGTCTCGTTCATTCTAATAATCCCCACTGTACCTGGTGCAATGTCTTGCCCAGAGAAGGTATTCAATAAATATTGACTGAGTGAAGAGATCGAATAAACCACATCTTGATTTCAAGGGAACACCATTTAGCCACAAAGTTGGATTTTTCCTCTTGTTCATATCTGCATTTGCACAATAAGCACCATTATTTTAATTCTATTTAGTTAGAAAGAATGTTTTTTTCAAATCAAAGAGTTTATTCATCTGAAATAGTTTACTAAGTTGTTTGCAAAATGAGAGACTCGGGATGTGTTTGAGTATCTATGTAAGTGAAAGCAAGCCTTGACTCTCCCAAAGAAGTTATCTGAAGCCCATTGTTCAAAATCAGTCACTGAGAACTGGATGTCTTCTTGGTTGATACTGAGAATCGGGTTCAGAGGGACCACGGGGGTAAAAGATACTTCACTGGAAATGACACATACTCTAACAATAGAGTATTATATGTTCCTAACATACCACCTTTCTTTGTAAAGGTATATTCATTTCACAGCCTCAGTGTGTGTGGTGATTATGAAATGTTACCTTGACCTTCTATACCTACAAACATCTGAGAGAACAAAGAACATCTGTTCATTCTTAGCTGCTGCCCAATATCAGCCTTAAGGTTTTTTTAAACCCTGTCTACGTGATTGTGACTGAATCAGATGTTTTTTAAAGATGTGCCTGATGTGTCCTTGTGACATCGTGATGAAATACAGGAAACAGAAGCAATAAACGTTTAACTCATGACTGATTCTCTCAGATTCATACAAACATGTTCCGGGTGAGAAAGTAGGCAAATTTAAGATTTAACCTTTCACATTTAAGTAAAAATAAGGGTTAGTTTCCAGATGGGTCCAAGAAAAATCTCACTGCATAAAGATACAAATTATGGAATAATATTTCAGAGTTTGATATTTAGGCCTGAGGTGTGTACACTTCCAGAAGGAACTAGAACACTGAAGCTTTTCTAATGCATAAAGCTTTCTTCCTCATGGGATCAGTTTTGCCTTTTCTGTTACCATTTTCGGGGCCCATACCCCTGACTTGGACAAAATGAGCACAGTGTATAGTTTTCCACTGCAAGATATGGAAGTGAAGCCTCAGCCCCTTGTGCCAGCATCTGTCTGTTCTTCTGATTTAGCATTTTCAGTTTTCCATTCAGATAGGAATGAGTGGGAAGGGTGGAGAGAGTTGGAGGTCTCTCCCCCATCACCATCTCCCTATCCTCATCCCTCTCTCCTCATCCCCTCACATCCCTTGAGCCCACAGCTTAGTGATGTGATCCTTGAGTGGACACCAGAAATGACCAATTATGCCAGTCTAAGAGATCAGCTTGGTTTAAAATTCCAGGGCTCTCCCTCTGCACCCTCAGGACAGGGGCTCTGGACTCTCTTGTTATCGGACAGGGAACACAGAAAGACGGCACACACGTTGGCTGGGACATGAGCCTGATGTGAGTCTTCTGTGTCAGCTATAAATGTTGTGCTCTAATATTAAACAGTGACCAGAATCTGTCCTTAGAAAATTGCACATTTAAATAGAATTTGCAAAAGGGTTAACTGAACAGATAGCACTCTTCTTGTTCATCTGAAAAGAAGGTTCTCACCTTAGAGTCTGTCCAGTCATTGCAGATATTTCTTTGATGATGTAGTATTTTACTCTGTTCCATCCTTTGGGTCATGCTCTAGGTCATTCTGATCATTTTTCAATGCCATGTCATAAGTTAATGTCTGATTCGTTTCTCAGTCCTCAAAGGCTGGCACTTCTCTCTGAAATACAATAAGCCCTAGGCCTACTTATTTGTGCGGTGCCAACATTCACACTCAAGTAACAGCTTGAGAAGGCTTTTCAGTTGTTTTTATTTTAGAAGTACAATCTCTGTTTTTTGATTAACACAAAACACTGGCTTTAGGCAAAGCCTTCAGTATTATTATTATTAATTTATGAAATTAAACTAGAGGCTGTGAGGGTAAGATGAATTGGTTATTTGTAGTCTTAACTAAAAAGAGTTTGGAAATATAGATAATAAGATAGGAGTAAAGATTTTTTTTTTTTCCCCAAAACAACTTCTGTGCTCGCTTCGGCAGCACATATACTAAAATTGGAACAATACAGAGAAGATTAACGTGGCCCCTATGCAAGGATGACACACAAATTCTTGAATCAAAAAATTTAAAATTAAAAAAAAAAGAAGACAACTGCTTTTAGACTCCTCACATAAAGACAAAGCCTTCAGCAATATATTTATGTGGTTTAGTTTTATGTTTGTGATAGACCGGTTTTTAGACTGCAAGTTTGAACCAGTCAACAGCTGAGTTGGAAACTGGAACTTGCCCTCTAAAATATATAAGTGAGTTATATATGGCTGGTATAATCCCAAGAGCAGAGCCTGCTCCCAGTTTGACATTCTTTGGTTCCAGCTGTTGACTAGAGATAATTTAGATTATAACAGTAGGACCAAGAAATGCTTTTAATGCAAATCCCTTGCATTGCATGTCTCTCTTTGAAGAACAAGTGGACATTCTTGCAAACTACCAGAATAGGAGGCTGTTTGTCTTTTCTCAGCCCAGCAGCTATAAGTAGATATTGAAACCAAGGCCTTATGAATTTTATGTCTCATTTAGTTTTATTTTAGGGAGATTATAACATACAGCTTTACAAACTGACCCAGACATGTTGTTTTCTTTGTACTTTTCTGTTCAGCATTTTCTAGTTCACCACAATAATAAGCACATATTATTTTTCTAATGGGGAAAATATTTTGGACTGCCAGTTATACTTATCATGTTAAGAGTAAAATCAAAATGATATTATACTTTCTAGGCAATGTATATTTTCATTAGGCAATACATGCTTTCATTGGGGTAGAAGAAACTACAAACATATATGCAAGTCATCACAGACTCTTGGCTACTTGTAAAATGATCACCCCCAATTCCAATTTCAAATGTTCTCTTCATTGTTCCCTTAAGTTCATTATCCCTCTATCCATTCATCCTTTGTTTGTTTCACAAAAGATTTATGGATTTATGGATTTATTTTCTATCTTATAAAGATAGAAAAGTGAAAGCTCAAAGTGGAAGAAGAACAAAAATGAAAAATAGAGATGGGTATGTAAAATAGGTCACAATGACCTGTCATCACGTTAACAATTGGGCCACATATGTGGTTTTCTAAGATTTTTCTAAGCCACCACCAAAAGTGAAACCTGGCTGGTCACTAGATTCGGGGACCACAGAATCAAAACAAAATAGTTGGTTGGTAGAAATGCTACTGTTCTTGGTATTAGGGTCAGACAGGAAATTCTCCCAAGAGGCTCATAAAGAAGATCGTGTCCCATGATGAACATCCATGACAACATCCTTACAATAGAGGCAGTGACCTATTTCTTACACAGCCCCTTGATATAGGCTGTTGACATCACATCGAAGAGCAGCTCAGTAAAAATGGGTACTGCAGCTGGCAGACTGTCCAGCTTCATCTAGAAGTTGACCATGTTGACCATATACACAAAGTGAGTCTCAGGTTAGTGCCAGCCCCTAGGAAATTGGCAGTACATGTCAGCAGTTGGTATTGCTGTTACTGCTGTCATGTGTCAGGTGTGTGCCTGGGCTTTGATGGGGAAGAGATGGGTTCCACATCATGCAGGTGTGTGAAAGTGGACTTCAAGAGTCTCTGACCTCACGGCTCTTACCTCCTCTCAGGCCCTCTAGCCCTTGTGCTGGCAGGTCAGGCTTAGGTCGGACATCGCCATGTTTGCACTCTCCAGGAAAGGTGGACTTGCTCCAGGTAACACTTGAAAACTGCAGCTCCATAAATAGAGTCCCTGCCCGTGTGGGGAGCATGCCAAATCTGAGCTAAGAGGAATACCTTCCAAGCAGAAGCCTGTGAGCAGGAGTGTTTCATTCCTGAAGAACAAATCCTTTTAAGGAATTAGAAGGCTACCGATAAATCTTTTCTGATTTCTCTGACTTATACCAGGATAGAGGAAAGTACAAATGTGGCCCTTAGATAATTAAGGCCATGGACTCTAGGATGCAGAAGCATCTCCCTTCTATGTCCCCCCTTTCTCCTTGCCTTGTCCCCCTTTCTCCTGCCTTCTGAATTTTATTAAATGGTTCATTACAGTTGGTCCTATCATGTCAGAAGATGGTGACTGCTGGAATCTGCCAAGAACAGAATCCATGTGGGGCCAAAATACCCTCCCCTGGGTTAATCTCCTTGGTGGTTGCATGTAAAACACAGGGCGATGTGCGTGAAGATAAGCCACGCCTCGGTATTGGATTCTGAGCACCAGGATGTGTGGGGCCTGCGGCTCTCACAGTCATGTCACTTTCTTTTTTTAATGAAAACTGAAACCCAGCTCCAGCCAGAGGGCAGTGGGGGTGAACAAATGTGTAGGGAAAGAAAATAGAAATGTTTAGGAAGGCTAGCTCCCCAACTCCTGGTCTGATCTAGAAAGCCTCTCCCTCCCTCCTAGCACATGGAATGGAGAGGGACAGGAGGGGACGGGGAGGGCTTATGGGGAGGAATTAAGTGTGGCTCAGTCTGTTTCTGGCTTCTCTGTAAATACTGCAACACCTCAGAATAGAGGAACAGCTGAGATAAGTGACTGCTAATCCCCCAGTGCTGGGGAGGAGGCTGGGCCGGTCCCTTCCAGATCCCAGCAGATGGTGGATGAAACAGGCTTCCCCCGAGGCAAGGGCAGCAGAACTGTCCCACCTTCTGTTCCTTCAGCTTGCCCTGCACATCTCCCTCATGGCCTGTCCGTGCTGAAAAGGGCCTCGCTGGCCCTCGAGGGCCCTGGGGACCAGCCCCAGCTTTGCCGTCCCGCGGGGGTACGCAAGGTCAGCCAAGCTGGACTCTGGCCAGCACTGGCAGCTTGGGTGGCATCCAGCAAAGCTCCACCGGCTTCGGAAAGGCCAGCCAGGCAGTGCTGCTGGGGAGGAACTTACCTGGGGAAGAGGGTGAAGGTTCATTTAAAATGCAGACTCAATCTTCCAGGGTGGAGCCTGGGAGTTTGAATTAGTGTCAGACAGCCCAGGTAATCTGGCTGCAGGCGGTTCTAGCCTCACATTATGAGAAAGAGCAGTCCAAGGAGAGGGGAAGGCATTTTGAGTGATTGTTAGGTACACGGCCTAAAGGCACATGCCTGGGGTTTACATGCTCACTCTACCCTTTGCTCATCTGTGTGACCTCAGCCAGAACAGGCTCTATGGTTTCCCACCTCATAGGATAGAAGCCAGTCTTTCTCAAACTGTAGGATGCAAGCCATTCCTGGGTTTGTAAATCAATTTAGTCACCATCAGCATTAAAAAATAACACTGGGAGATCGATTGCAAAACAATGTGAATTTACTTAACACGATGGAACTGTACACTTTTACATGGTTAAGATAGTAAATTTGATGTTATGTATATTTTACCACAACTTTAAAAAAATTATCTAGAATGCACCCATAGAGAGGATAATTAATTTTTATATGCTGAAGTAAATATGCATAAAAAGCCAACTCTCAATTTTTAATCTGAACGGATCCCTGAAAAGTTTTGTTAAATAAATATCAGTCATGAAATCTTATTTAACCATTGACTTATACTTTAAAATATATATAATAGGGTTCAAAGTTTTTAAAATGTAGAAATCAAGCAGTAATACAAATAGTAAATATCATACATTTTTAAGAAAAAAAGTGTTTTTTCTTGCTATAAACATAACACATATGAAAATACACTTTATTAAAAAATGAAATTGAATGGAATAGAAAACATATTTTTAAAACATTTTAAGAGCGAATATTGTTTCACAAAACTGGTGTCAGTTCTCCACTGGCCTACCCACACCCCACTAGAGCCCATGATCCTGGGGTGAGTGGGCTGGAATTGGCCTCCTGAGCCCTGCAAGTATTTGCAAAGGATTCAGGTCAGTAATCATGGGGTTCAATTCCTGGGAGCCTTTGTACCTATGGCAGTGAATGTGGGAATCTCCCATCAGCCACTCCCAAGTAGAAACTCTCTTGCTTTCGTACAAATGTTCATGAACTTCAGTTCATGTCAGTAAATGACACTTCCTCAGGAAGGCCTTCTCAGAACCCTCTTTGAGACTCCCCTCCCCTTTTGGTGACTATCCCAGTGGTACCTCCTTTTCCTTCCCTGCACGTACCATAACTGTCTCTGACTTTTCAGTAATTGCCACAGAGGATGAGTCCAGCTCTGAATCACTGTGGCTAGCACAGTTCTTGTCCTATAAATATTTGCTGAATCAATGAATGGATGAAATTGACCCCATTCTTCAAAAAACAGAGCGCTACTACTGCCTCCAAAAGTATCATTATTACTGAATTGTAATAGTATAATTTGCTTTGTATCTTCTATGTGACTATCATTTGTCTCTAATTATTACAATACTCAATAACCCCTGCAAGAAAAGAGTTATTTTGCCTCTTTTCAGAGGGGAAAATTGGGGCTCAGGAAAGTTGTCTTGCGTAAGACAAAACAGAGAGTAAGTAGTAAGTGACAGAGGCAGAATTTGAACCCAAGGCTGTCTGCGTTCCAGATACCAGTCCCGTATCTCCTTTTCCTTGGTTCTTCTGCATTGGCATGAGCCAAGGCAGCACTACTCTTTGCATCTTGTCAATAGGTATTTTCACTGTAAGACACCTGCTGTGGGGCCTCTTACCTGGCTGCATCCCCCAGCTGCCCCCGCAGTTTCCTCTCCAGTCCAACCCAAACATGGTTGGGGAGCGCAGAGGGGAGGGCCCAGCATTCCCCAGTCCAGACACAGTATCTAATCAGCAGGCCTCCTCAGCATATCAATCCAAGACCACTCTAGAGAGGGATGCCTGTGCCCAGTCTTCTATTTTTAACTGGTGTGAACTGGAGGAAAAACACAAGCATTAAAAATCAAAGTGCCAGTCAGGAACTGAGAATACAGGGCACCCCAGGGCAATCTAGTGATCTGTGTCCTTCTTATGTCTCCCTCTTTCTCCCCCCTCTCATTTTATGCTAACTTCCTTTTTCCTTCTCAAATGTCTAAAGATCCTGCAAAATATGTTTTCCATGAAAGAGGTGACATCAGTCATTTATACCAGTGCTTCTGACACTTTAATGTACATATCAACCACTGGGATCTTGCTGAAAAGCAGATTGGGATGAGACTGCATTTCTAGCTCATTCTCAGATTATGACCATACTGCTTGTCCACACACTGCACTCTGAGTATGGAGGGTTGATGTGTTTATGTGTTTTGAATTGCTCTTATCTTCTAGACAAGAGTATTTGCCTTTTCAGTCTTGTCTCCACCTGGAATGAAGACCTTGGCCCCAGTTTAAGGACATTCATCTATCCACCAGCAAGTGGGCAAGCTGCTTTCGGCATGTGTTCCTTCATTCACTTTGGCAGCAGGGGATCCTCTTCAGGCCTAAAGATCAGAGTCCGAGTTTGAGCAAAATCCCCCAGCATGGATGAGGGCTACCTGATATCTGGGCTGGGGTGCACCTGGTCCCTTCTCCAGCAAGACTTGGCCAAGCACTCACAGCAACCCTTGTCAGCCTCCTCCTTGGCCAGACCCAGACCCATGCACCGGCTGGGACCCGGGTGGCCTTGATTCATCCCAGCACCCTGAATAAAGCCATCAGGCTGGTGGGGGCTAGACCAAAAGGGTGCCCTGTCCCAGGTGCCCCTTTGCCAGGCACTCAATGTGCTGCTGTGGTGTCCTTTGTACCCATGAGAGCTGCCAGGGCTCTGCTCCTCCAGCTCCCAGCCTGGAAGATGAGAAGCTGCTGTCGCTCCCCTGCTGCCCTGGCCCAGCTGTCAGGACCCCTCAGCAGAGGGCAGGGCGCCAAGCCTTCCCACTCGCATGTGGCTTATTGTCCCTTAGGTTGGCGGGTGCGGAGGAACGAATCCACAGCACATCCAGGGAGCACCCCCACCCCAGGAAGGGGAAGGGGGCGGGTTGGCGTCACTTAGTCTTCCCCTGCCCCCTACCCTTCACCGCCTGCCCCTCCCTAGCTCCCTATTTGGCCATCCCCGTGGCTGCCCCCTCCCCTTCCTTACATGGTCTGGGGGCCCAGCTGATCCTCTCCCCTGCCCTTGGCTCCATGAATGGCCTCAGCGGTCCTAGTCGGTGCGAAGGCGACCAAATAAGGCAAGGTGGCAGACCGGGCCCCCCACCCCTGCCCCCAGCTGCTCCAACTGACCCCGTCCATCAGCGCGCTATAAAGCGGCGCTCCGGGCGCCGTCCCCCAGCGCCGCAGCCGCCGAGCCGAGCCGAGCCGCCCGCGGACGGTGAGTCACGCCCGCCCCTGCGCCTCCTCCCGCCCGGCCCGCCGCCCCGCCTGCCCTCGCCCAGGCCCCGCGCTCCTGCTGCTCCGGTCTTTTTTTTTTTAAAGCCCAAACTTTTTGATTTGGTTCTAACCTGTCTTGGCCTGGGGCTCGGGCCTCGCAGGAGGGGGGCGCGGAAGGGGAGTTCCGTGGCCCCTCCAAGGGGCGCTTGGAGCCCTGCTCTCGTGAGCTTTCCCCTGCATCTGGGGCACAGGCACCGGGGTGTGGATAGGGCCAGAGAACGCGTTCCTAGTTCGTGAAAAGGCGGAAAGTCAAAGGGCTGAGGAGGACCTGCTAAGGGCTTGGGTTTCCTGGGTCCCTTCTTGCACCTGGGGCAGAAGTGAGCCTCCTGGCTGGGGTGTATGGGTTTCTCTCCCCTTCTCTGTGCACCTCTTCCAACTCCTCCGCGGCTTCTTCCCGCCCTTTTATTCCTGGAGGGGAGGGGAGGTGGCAGGCATCTTCCCCTTTCCCCAGCACCCCCGAATTCCCCTTTTCTCTGCTCGCTCCTCTGGGTGCAGAGGACTGCTAGAGAGCTGAGCATGGCGGCCCTCCCTTCCTCAATCTGCAGACCCCGCTGAAGCTGTGCCAAGATGTGTGACGACGAGGAGACAACCGCCCTGGTGTGCGACAATGGCTCTGGGCTGGTGAAGGCCGGCTTTGCAGGCGATGACGCGCCCCGTGCGGTCTTCCCTTCCATCGTGGGCCGCCCACGCCACCAGGTAAGCTTCCCGCCTGGCCTGGCCTGCTCCAACCAGGGGCAGTCCCCAGCCCCATTCCACACGCCTTCCTGCCACCTTCTTGGTCCAGAGATCTGGGGAATATCTCACCTGACCTTCCTGTTTCATGACTCTTTGGGTCAAGTTAGGAAAAGCTGGATCTGTTTCAAATCCAAGCCAAGACAAGCAATACCCCACCAAACCGCAACATATCAAGAAATGCACACTTTCCCCCAGTCCGCTTCGGTGGCACACCTCTCAAAGGGTCCCCACTCCCTGGTATGAAAAGCTGGGCCAGCTTCTCTCCATTCATGGCCTTCTGGATTTTTAGGTCACATTGTCTTCTCCTCTGCCTCTTACTCACTTGGCTTTCTTCATTGTCCTTCGGTTTCAGTCCTGCTCAAAACTTATTACAGCGTTGCCTCTCTCAACCAACCAGGACCCAAGCCACATTCCTCTCTCTTGCTCACAGCCAGTTAGCAGGGCTTCCCAAAGATGTAATCTATCTCTTTCCTGGCTGTTGCATTTTTAGAAGGCAGGCGTGACAAAGGCAGCAAGTGCCATGGTGATAGTGACATACCACCTCGTTTATTAAAAGAAATGCCATGCTCTCTGGGTTTGTCACACGCCTGGCCAGACAGGCTGCCAAAGAGGAAAGCTGTAGTCCTCAGTGCTGGTGAATGACGGGTACTCCAGGGCAGCTCTGGACAGGCTGGTTTTCACTGTCAGGGTGATAATGGTGTATCAGCCCATCTTTATATGTTCACTTGATGAATGTCAAAATCTTTTCTTAGGAGAAATACGATGTCATTAATTCAGTCATTCCAAAATGTAGTTATCTATATTCTGATTGACATGGGTGGTGAGCTTAATAATTTAATGAAGGCATTATGATATTTTAAAAATGAGGTGCTTCTTCAGTGAAACAGCTTCCTTTTTTCCCCTTAGTTATATCCTAAACAATAGAGTTGTACATCTTTGAGGAGAGAAGGTACAAGGTTGATTTTAAATGATTCTTCTAAATTGGGGCAAAATCCTATTGTTTATTATTCCTGGTATTTTTAAGATGTTCCTGGACTTGGGCAATTAGATATAAATTGATAAGGCATTGGTTATATTACTGACATGGTGGAAGCATGATTTTCTCATCTTTTTCTTCTCATAGGGAGTCATGGTGGGGATGGGACAGAAGGATTCCTACGTAGGTGATGAAGCCCAGAGCAAGAGAGGTATCCTGACCCTGAAGTACCCCATTGAGCACGGCATCATCACCAACTGGGACGACATGGAGAAGATCTGGCACCACACCTTCTACAACGAGCTCCGTGTGGCTCCTGAGGAGCACCCCACCCTGCTCACCGAGGCTCCGCTGAACCCCAAGGCCAACCGTGAGAAGATGACCCAGA
Organism: Eulemur rufifrons; assembly: GCF_041146395.1. Taxonomy (NCBI): domain Eukaryota; kingdom Metazoa; phylum Chordata; class Mammalia; order Primates; family Lemuridae; genus Eulemur; species Eulemur rufifrons. Next base: position 55,583,729 of record NC_090984.1, read on the forward strand.
TCATGTTTGAGACCTTCAACGTCCCTGCCATGTATGTGGCTATCCAGGCGGTGCTATCCCTGTATGCTTCTGGCCGTACCACAGGTATGCTTGGGCCCTGGGGACAGTCACTGAGTAATCATGTTTCCAAATCATTGACCTTGTGTGAATTAGATTCCCCAAGTGGGAAAAGAATGATCTCGTCCCTCATACTCTCTCGCAAGGTGTCTGTGCTGAGAGAGTGGTAACATTAGTACCCCTAGGTTAGTTCCAGAGCACAGTTACTGTAAGAGCTGAAAGCTTGTAGAGTTAGCTCCTTCCCTCATTTAAACTATGTGATGTCACATACTGAGGCTCAGCACAATGTAGCAACCTGGAATGCAGCAGTCATTGGTGTGTATTTATACTGTCACATTCCCTGGGCACGCATCCCCAGGGAGAACACACGTTCTCTACAGAGTCTGAGTCAACAAAGAGAGACGTGTAAGTTCGACAGAAGCAAAGAAAAATACGCCTGAATGCTTACATAGTGTGCTAATGGCGGATGAGAGGGATGGTCATTTGAAAGTGTGCCCTTAGGATATTTTTCTACTACAATATTTAAAAGGATGGGCTGCATTTGGCTTCAGATTTAGTATCCATGATGCTCATTTTTATTCTTTGTGTGTAAGGGATCTAATTTTATCTGGATCAATGCCCATTGCTAGTATCTCTTAGCCTAGAATGAAAGCAGACTTTGCCATGACTGAAGCAGTGGTGGTGTCCTCAGGGATTCTCATTCTCGTCTATTTTCCCCACAGGCATTGTTCTGGACTCTGGGGATGGTGTAACTCACAATGTCCCCATCTATGAGGGCTATGCTTTGCCCCATGCTATCATGCGTCTGGATCTGGCTGGTCGGGACCTCACTGACTACCTCATGAAGATCCTCACTGAGCGTGGCTACTCCTTTGTCACCACCGGTGAGTGTGTGTGTGTGTCATCTGCCATAGCATGAGTCTGCTTCTGTTCCTCCCTCGATGAATCCACCTACCTCCTCACAATTGACTTCTTTTTTTTCAAATCTTGACTGTGATACCCTTTATTTCTGTAGCTGAACGTGAAATTGTCCGTGACATTAAAGAAAAGCTGTGCTATGTCGCCTTGGATTTTGAGAATGAGATGGCCACAGCTGCCTCTTCCTCCTCCCTGGAGAAGAGCTATGAACTGCCTGATGGCCAAGTCATCACTATTGGCAATGAGCGCTTCCGCTGCCCCGAGACGCTCTTCCAGCCCTCCTTCATTGGTGAGTTGTAGGGTCTGGCGTAGAGGCATGGCTTTTCCCTGGAAATCTTAGGGTCTCCCAGAGTAAAATCTATTATAAGTAGGAAGAAGCAAGGGGCCCCTGAGTTAAAAGAAGTCATAGTTTGGAGTCTCACACAGCTCAGCTTCAAGTCCTGATGGCTCATTAAAGGGAAAGTCTGTGTTCTGCTCTAGTGATATGATAAAGGATGACATACTGAGTTCATCTCAAAATAAAGGATAGACAGAGTGGTAACTGAATGTCACATATCTACAAGAATAAAGGACAATTACTCAAGAGAGCTGACTTATTCCAATAAGTTCCATTACTGGGTGGCTGGACTTTTAAGTTACTCATGGTTAAATGCAACAACAATCCTACTCATAGTAATACATGGACACTTGTGTGTCACTAAACATCTTTCCTAAGCAATGATTTCCAAGAGGAAGACTGTCTGGATCTCATTTTAGTCCATAAATAAAAATTTCATTCATTTTAACTTAAATGTGCGTCTTGTCCTTTTCCAGTACATCTCCATGCATATGATGGTTACAGGAGGTGTTCACTCCAAGCAGGTGCTAAACACAGTTGTTCCTTTCTTGGCAGTCTGTTGCGGATTAACTGTCAGACACCTGTTCCACATATGCCCTGCAGTGTATCTTATAGGCGAACATATGTTTCAGAGACAAATGGTGAGAGCTCACCAACACAGAGCAGGCTTGTTCTCTTTCCTCCACCCTGGCCTGAATGCACTGTGATTTTTTTTTTTTAAACTTGTTCCTAGGTATGGAATCTGCTGGCATCCATGAAACTACCTACAATAGCATCATGAAGTGTGACATTGATATCCGCAAGGACCTGTATGCCAACAATGTCTTATCTGGAGGCACCACCATGTACCCTGGTATTGCTGATCGTATGCAAAAGGAAATCACTGCCCTGGCCCCTAGCACCATGAAGATTAAGGTAAAGGACTTTTGGGGGTGGGAGATCCCAGGCAGGTCTTGATATTCTAAGCAGAACCTCCTTCCTAACTCCTTTCTCCTCACACTTCACTTCCTGTTTCCTATAAACTTTACCTTTTAGTTTTTATAGCACTTGTTCTTAGCACCTTTCCTGATTTTTTTTCTAGCACATTTCCCAAGATAGGAAACTTTAAAAGTGCTTTTAAGCAGTGAATAAAAATAAATCTTTGACAAGAAAAGATACAACTAAATCTTTGAACACATTTTAAAAGCCCCCAAATTTTGGGCTAACATCCATCATGCATTTAGCTTGTTGACACATTATATTCTAGTTCAGAGAAGTGGAGAAATTCTATTTTCATAATGCACTATGCACTATGTTTTTAATAATGGAAATAAGCAAAGTTTATAAATAGATTGGCCATATAATTTTGTGGTATGAAGTATCCCACATTACAGTGAATTAGTATCTAATATTTTTTCTATGTATCTTCCCAACATGTTGCTTGCTCTCTGGCTTGTAACTTCAGAGTTCACTGGAAATTTTTGTTTTCTTTCTACAGATTATTGCTCCCCCTGAGCGTAAATACTCTGTCTGGATCGGGGGCTCCATCCTGGCCTCTCTGTCCACCTTCCAGCAGATGTGGATTAGCAAGCAAGAGTATGACGAGGCAGGCCCATCCATTGTGCACCGCAAATGCTTCTAAGACGCCTTCTCTCCTAGTCTACCTTACATTCAGGATGACAGCATTACGCTTCTCGGAGTCTTCTAAACCACCCTCCCTCATCTCTCATCAATCATTGTACAGTTTGTTTACACACGTGCAATTTGTTTGTGCTTCTAATATTTATTGCTTTATAAATAAACCAGACCAGGACTTGCAACCTACAAAAGTCTCTCTTATTTCTTTCTGGGGTAGGCATGGGATGGAGCAGGTATTTGCTCTGACACCCTGAGCATTGTAATATTGTAGCATCATAAGATTCACCCAGATGAATTAGTGTGACATTTAGCTGGGAATTATAATACCAAATTTTCATTTTATATTTTGGGACAGAATCATAAATATATTTCATATCGGAAAAGTAGGTTAAATGCCATATAAGCAATAAATGGAATAGAATAAGACAATTCTCTAAGATTAGTTGCTATGGATGACACTGAAAATTTTGTAGCATATGTTCCAGTTGTTTTTGTAACTTTGCCAGAAACACACATACATTGATAACGAGAAAGTCAAAGATTATTTTAAATAAATTGGCTTAACTTCTCAATCTTTGGACTCTTCCATTGTCTTCCTGAGGGCTGTGCATGAAACACAGAGGCTGGCTGACAGCTGGGCCCAGCCACGTCCCATTGCAAATACCCCTTAAACAGATCAAGACCATTGTGCATGTTTAGAACAAGTGTAAGCGAGCAGGAGCCAGACACTTCTGCCTAATCAGTGACTAACTTGCAGGATAAAGATCTTCAACCTCTTCATTTCTTTGAAATCTGGGAATCTTTTATTGAGTGAAGTGAAGGCTGTGAAGTCTTGAGGAAACGAGGGGAGGGGACAATCATAATATTCACTTTACTCCATGCTGGACTCTGCAAAATATGGTGGGAGTAGTGCTGGGGGCAGCATCCAAAAGAATCAGGGATTCCCATACCTACACATAGAGCACCAGCGTGCGTGGTCTTAGAAGCTTCAAGGAGATGGACATAGGTCTGGGGCTTGAAGAATGGCCAGGAATTAGGGAAGTGAGAAGGGCAGAGAGAACATCTCAGCAGAAGGAAATGAGGCAGAAACCAGCATACAAGACACGGGGCTGATAGGAGCTGAAGAATTTTAGAAAATCTATTGGGAAAGGTAGATTTCAACTTGATTGCAGAAGCTTTAAAATTTTTTTTTTCAAATTAATTGTTCATAAACTGTGAGAGCTCACAGGGACATTTGAATGGACTTAAACTTTATTGATGAATCAAGACACAGACAGATCAAGCAACTGGTACGATGTTATACAGTTTGTTTGTGGAATACTCAAGACAGGAACCCAGATTTTCTGACATCTAATTTTATGGTGCCTCTAAAATCATCTTTTCTAAATTTAGTCACAGTCGATCAAGGGTAACCCAATTCTATCATGATTTTTGGGAATCTGGGTTCAAAATTGGGAGTACTTCGAGCTCATCAGACATCTTTTATAAATTGCCACTGTAATTCAAGGTCATACTTGTGTATTTATGCCCATTTGTTTAAAAATATATTTGATCCCTGCCTCTGGGATACAGGCACAGTAGTAGAGGCAGGGGACACAAAGATGGGTCAGAGTACATTTTCTGTGCTTAAAAAGCTCAGAGTTTAGAGTCGTATATTTAGCATAGCCTAATGGAAGGCCTTCTTTGCAATAATGGCTAAGTAATAATTCTGGTGGCATTTTCTTTAAATAAGTTATAAAGATTATAGATTTTCCTTCCTCCCCCCACCCCTGCCATTATATCCCATAGCACAGACGAATTGGTTTAAAAGCTAGGTGTCAGTTAAAGAGATGGACCTGGGCCACACATAGGGAGGTACGGTTCAGCTAGTCTCCGCATTTCTTTTTTCTCACCTCTCAAATTGCATAAATATTGTGAATTTTATCCTCTGAATACAGTATTAATGCCTTAAGTGTAGACAACTGGCTGGGGTTCTTTCCATTTATGAATAGAAATGGAATATATATTAATATTTCTACTTAAAAGTAGAAACTTTAAGAATCAGCTTCTGATATTTGTCTAAGCTTTTTTTTGTCACAGATTTTTTTTTTTTTTTTTTTTTTTTTTTTTTTAGCGACAAAGTCTCATTATGTTGCCAGGCTGGGGTGCAGTGGCTATTCACATGTGCAATCTCACTACTGATCAGCATTGGAGTTTTGACCTGATCCATTTCTGCCCTGGCCCAGTTCACCCCTCCTTAGGCAACTGGGTGGTCCCCCACTCCCGGGAGGTCAGCATATTGATGCCGAACTTAGTGTAGACACTGGATCAGCATAGCACGCTACAGCCCGGAGCTCCCAGGCTCAAGAGGGAGCTCCTCCTGTCTCAGCCTCCCGATTACCTGGGACTACAGGCACATGCCACCATGGCCAGCAACACACAGGTTCTTGTTAAATTCTGAGATTTTCTCATCTCTGCTTGATGATAAGGTGTAAGGTATTAGAACAGCTGAATCTTCTAAATATTGTGCTTAAGAAAGGTACTTGGTAAGTGTTTTCTTAAGGCTACCTTCACATGTGTAAAATAATTGAAATTTCTGCAGTGAGTATGTCCTTGTTAAAGTGCAATGTACAAAAACCTATATAGATTATGATATTTCTTCTTAATTTATAATGAAAAAAGTATTGTTGGTAGCTTCCAGTACCCCCAAAACACTATATCTCTATCTTTCTTGACCAAGCAATGATCATTATATAAATGTGTTTAAATAATCAAGAGAATACAGTAAAGAGAAAAATTACTGAAGAAAAGGAACTATTTAGAGGGGTTGGGCTGACTCATGGCATTCAGGGCCTAAAACAATGTCACTGGGTCTCCACCTTTCTCTCCAGTTCTTTGGTGGGACTTATTATTGTCTGAATTGTGGTACCTCCAAAATTCATGTTAATGCCCTAACCCTCAATGTGACTGTATTTGGAATCAGGGCCTTTAAGGAAGCAATTAAGGTTATACGAGTTCATAAGGATGGGGTCCGAATCCCACAGGACTGGTGTCTCTATAAAAGGAGGCAGGGACACCAGGAGAGCACACACAGAGGAAAGGCCATGTGAGGACACAGCAAGAATGTGACCATATGCAAGCCAGGGAAAGAGGCCTCATGAAACCAACTCTGCTGAAACCTTGATCTTGGACTTCCAGCTTCCAGAACTGTGAAAAGGAAAAGTCTGCTGTTTAAGCCACCTAGTCTATGGTATTCTGTTATGACGGCCTTGGCAGTCTAATGCAGAATTTCTCCACATGTTGGATGTGACGGCCCGAGGCTCCTGGCCTGCCAACTTAGCAGCCTCTGGGATGAAAAAGTGCCTTCCCATATAGTACTGGCAAAAGTTCCAGGGAAGTCCCTGAGCCTGGCCAGGCTTTGGAGCTGAGTCATACCATCCGTACTGCAGGGACTGATCAATATTATTTAGTGGGGAAACAGAATGGTACAAACACCATACCCAATGAGCTAGAGCAGGAGAAAATTCTGAGGGTTTGTAGGGGAGGGACCAACTGTTGGAAAGCTCTAACTTTCCAGCTTAGGGGGTTGATTTAACTTGACAGGCCCTGGGAAGGGCTTGAGAAGAGCCATGACCATGATGTCACTCAAACAAACTGGGAGGTGAGACTGAGAACCTTTGGATGGTGATATGTGTGACAGATCAGATTTTTTTTAAAACCCCATTGTGGCCCAGGGATCCAGGAACCCGATGGTCCCTATATGATCAGATTGACCAGCTTTTTGAAAGGAAGTAATAAGTCAGATTCACTTTATGGTTAATATAAATGTCATAAATATTTCCTAGTAACTGATAGGAAGGGAAGAAACTTTAAGTCTTTTAGGCCTAAAACAACGAAGGTTGTCTCTGTTCACCTTAAAGTCTTCCAAGCTCATTACACAAGGAATTTCTCTGCCAAGCAGAGCTTGGCTGTTGCTATGGCAACCAAGCTCACAGTAGGAAGACATCCCTGAAAACAAAGCTACTGGGGAGGCTGCAAAAGTACACCTCTAGTCACTGGCAAGCTTCATTCTAGAAGATGTTCTATGCAGTTCAATCGTCAGCCCTGGGTTCAACAGATGCAGGCAAGATCCATTAGGAGGATACAGCTCTCTGAGTCCTGTGGTTCTGGGCTCCTCCCCTCCCTGGGAGAGGCCGGAGGGGAAAGGGAGCAGAGACAGGTGACAGTCAAGCAGAGGTGGCTTGAATGTCCTTTGGCATCATTGTCTGCTTATCTTTCTGCTTTGTTTTACTGCAGCTTCCATGAAAATCAGGGTTGGGGATGGGGGACAGAAAGACCCAAAGGAAGGCTGAAGGGAAGCTGAATTATTAATAAAATGCAGCATTAATAGTAAATGAGAAGTGGACTCTGGAATCAAGTGTAAACAAGGAATTGGGTCAACAGGTTTCGTGTTTCACACGGAAAGATGACTTTGGGAAACTTTGGTAATACTGCTGCTTAAGGACAGCATCATGTAGGGCAGGATACGATAGAGCAGGCATCATGTAGGAAATTTAAAAGCAAACCTACCTTAGGAAAAATAGTGAAATTTCCCCAAGGCCTCTTGAACTCTAGGATCTATGCTTTGGACTTCTTTTCCAGTATCTTCCACTCAATGCTGGCTACCTGGAACGTTCTCTCTAGCACTCCTATCACATTGACACTTACCTGTCCATTACTTGCATCCCTCCGAGAGCAGACTGCGCTAATTAAAGCATCAGTTACCTAAACTATATTCCCAAGGAAAAGCTAGAACAGATCTCCCTGCCAGAGAACACATGCATAATTTAACAATAGTTTTCTGCGTATAGTTTCTTATTAGAATAACCTGAAGGATTGATGTTGCGTGGGCTTTGGTTCAAAAAGATTTGAGTTCAAATTTTAGTTCTGCCACTCACTAGTTGAGTGATCTGAGTAAAGGCTGACTAAAATTGTGCTCTCAGAATTGTCATAAGAATGGAATCATATCACACACTTAAGGCACTCAGCACCGTGCCCTGCACAGGGCAGTTAGTCATCTAAGTTTCCTTCCCCTACCCCCCCTTTCCTTCCTTCTAGCATGGACATTGGAGGCTGGGTTGGGAGGGGAAGTAGCAGGAGAGGTGGGCTGTAAAAGTCCCTTCAGATTACATTGTAATTGCTTCTCTATAGATTTTGAGTTTTTCTTGAGCCAAAGAATCTAAATAGGAAAAATGAAGGAATAGACAGCTCAGGAGGGAGAAAACAGTTGGATTTGCCCTCTGTTTCTATGTGCTCTTTAACTCCCAACCTCTCCACCTGCATCTCATCCACACCCAAAAGCCCAGTTTCCTCTCTTCCCTTGGTATCTATGGAATAAGCATAGGTGGACACATAGATTCACAATTGTCCAAGTAAAGTTGACATGAGAGAATTTGATTGCACAAGCCAAGACTTCCAGCTAACTCCTTTTCCTGCCCACTGGATCCATGCAGGAGCGGACACCTAGGGAGAAACACCCTCCCCACCCCTGCTCCCACGCAACTCCCTGGCTCTGTGCCATGTGTCAGCCTCACCAAATTTCTCTAACTTTCTTTAGGGGTTTGAGGGTCTCTGTTCTTTGATTCTGGACTCTGGTCAATGTTCTTTTAGTCTCAAGGAAAAGAGCCCCTCTCAAACTAGTTGAAGTTGGGGAGGAAGTTTATTAAAGAGATATAGAGGAACTCCTAGAACCTGAGGATATAAAGCAGAGCAGGACCTCATGGGAAAAGGAAACTTAGAGCTGCAAAGCCATTGGGAATCACAGGCATTCTGCATTCCCTATCCCTTTGGTGCCTCTTATAAATGAACTGTGCCTATCTCTCTCTCTCACGCTTACTCACGTAACCCCTCCTGAAGGAATGGCCCCAGGCAAACAAGTTTGTTTCATGCATGGCCCCAGGACTAATGGGACCAGAGGGGGATATGTCTGACACAAGGACTTGCACATGGAAAGGCCAGCAACCAATCAGACATTTTTCCTCTCTCTAGTTTGAACTAGGTGGCACAGGCAGTGTCGTTAGTTGTCTGTGGTCTCTGGAACTGACACACAGCAGATGGTGGCCAAGATGGGTAGGGAAAGCAAAGAAAGCAAAAACCTGCCGAGAGAAATAAGAACATGGGGCCGTCACGGCTCAGGGAACAAACATGACTGCTTAAACACATCTCTTGGGTAAGGGCTGTGTGTATGTGGATAAGGTAGTTCCTGTATTAGGAAGGAGTTTGGGTGGAACAGCATCCACGTATGCTTGCATCCTTGCCAAATTTAACTCAAGAAAGTATTAAAACATATTTACAGTTTGAATTGAGAACAACCCATACTATCACCTTTCCTGGAGGATTTGCGTCAAACTCCAAATGAATGAAATGACTATGATGGGATTTTAGACATCTTTAAGCAAGTGGGAAGGATTAGGGTACGGGGAGAGGATGTAGGCAGGGTTTCTAAAAAATTATTCTACTTCTCGCTCCAAGTCAATATCTCTACCACTTAGATCTTTTCTTCATTTTTATCTTTCCACACTAGCTTTTGGATCTCTGAAACTCAGACCCTGAATTACCCAGGTGTTCATTTATCCAGTTTTGGACACGTCACCAGTCGCAGAGAAAGCCTGGATGTTAGTCTGTGTTCCCACAGCAGCCCAGGTGTCACTCTGCCGAGCACCCGCCACATTCACTTGTAACTGTGGGTGCACTTGTGACCCCCCGAGACTGCAAGCTTTGTTAGGGTGGCAGTCTGCCTTGTCTAGTACTGTGTGCTCAGTGAGGGTTTGCTCATGACGAAGACATTGAAGTCATCTCCCTTACGTTAAAGATGTTCAAAGGTGTCTTTACATATTATTCTGGGCTGTTCAGTTTAATAAACCAAAAAAGTAAAGTTTTTGTTTGTTTGTTTTTTGGGTTTTGGTTTTGTTTTGTTTTGTTTTTTTAAGCAAACTGTGAATTTGGTTCTGCTCCTTCATTCATACCTTTGGTAAGTAGGATGTTGCGCCATTCCCAGAGTTTATTGAAAGGTTGGCCGGACAGGCAAACATTTGCCCCTGGGGACAGTTGCAAAGATAAAGCAAGCTGGATTAGTCGCTGGCAGTGTGATGGCTGGATTAGAACATCCTCTGACCCCAGGCCATTGGGGAAATAATTACTTCTCTAGTGTCAGATACTTGGTGCATTTTCTCCTTTGTTCTTCTCCACCACATGTGACACTCACTTACTAGTTCCCACAAGTTGTCTGAACAGAGCTAGAGAGGATGAGAAAGGAAGCCACTCGAGGGCAGTAACAGTTCCCACCCACTTCCCATGGCCACTGGATGTCTTCTTCAGCAAGAGTAGCTGGGTTGCAGGATATACTTACGTTTGGTTGAACTAGATTGGGTAGAAAATAAAATGCCCACCTAAAGGAAGTACTTTCTGCTTCCTAGATTGAAGTAGACATTGTTTCTTTTCTCAGGAGGTTGCTTTTGGATCTCTGTGCTTCTCTCATCGGCTTCCTTAGACTAGAGCAACCTGACGTCATCAACGATCAGTGGATGGGGTGCTAAAATAATCATGATTATGGTACTAATACTATTATTTAACAATGATGGAGCATCTACCATGTGCCTACACTGTGCTAAGCCCTTCAAATATATATCTAATTAAGCTTCACAGCAAAACAATGAAGTCGGATCTCTTACTATTCCCACTTGACGAGAACTGATACTGAGGAGGCCTGCCTAGGTCATGAAGCCACTGAATGGGAATGGCAGAGCCCACAATTAGCACTGCTGAGGCTGCCCCATGTCCCCGTCAGCACCCCAGGGATCTTGCTGTCAGCAAGGGGAGCTGGAAACCAGAGGGCATGTTCTCAGCATGAATTCACTCCACCAGTGAGGAATTTCTCAGTCCCTGTCATGTTCTCAGTGTCCAATAAGATGCTTTAAGGAGAAGCAAGAAGTAATGATCCTGTCAAAAAGTTTAAATCTCATTCAAGGAATTGTTAGCTTAACTGACTGATTGATCCAGTCAACACATGCTTATCAAGCTCCGTTTACTGTGTGCTGGGGACAAAATCGACCAGCCGCTGCCCTGATGTGGCTTACAGTCCAGGGGTCCAGTGTGAGTGGAGGGCAGGCGATAGCCAAGTCAACAAACACACAGATCAAACCTGATTGCAGCCCATGGAGGGAATAACAGGGTGCAGTGAAAGATTCTAATGCAGAGGAAGATTCTAGTTAGATAAGGTTGTCAGGAAATGCCTCTTCGAAAAGGTAACATTAAATCTGAGACCTGGAGAAAGCTGGCAGTGGAAACAGCACGTTCCAAGACCTGGGCATCAGAGAGCTGTCATGTGCCAGGGAGAGAGAGGAGACCAAGTGGGACTCCATGCAGGGCAAAGGAGGGTGGACTGGGGGTGCTGGCGGGGTGGTCAGAACACCCATCCCAGAGGGGTCCTTAGACCATGGTAAGAAGTTCAGATTCTACTCTAAGTGTAACAGAAAGATGCTAAAGGGTTTTAAACATGGGAAGGTAAGATATTTATTATAAAAGCCCATTCTAGGTCCACATGGAGACTGGATTGGAGAAGCCAGAGTGGAGACGAGCAAACCGCTGGGAGGCTCTTAGCTTGACGCAGTTGAGGAAGCCGTAAAGATAATAGAAATGTGAGCAGCAAGGCAGGATGTGCCCATGGTTGGATGGGGGCAGGGAAGGAGACTGTGTTTTCAAGGAAGTTCAAATTCCGAGGTAATTAAATGCAGCTTCAGCCTCATATAAGAAACTGTGTCACCCAAACACAGTAGCCCTGGGTCTTGAAAAATGCTAAGGGTTTGCTGGGAGAAAGGGAGGAAGACTGAATGAACAGAGACAGTGGTTTCACAGACAGGAAGGTGGTGGGGAGACCTGAACGGTGCAGGGGGTGTGTATTGGGATGCAGCCATCAGGTCGATGGTGACCAGGTCGAGTGAGCACAAGACGGTGGGTTTTGGAGACACAGGTGGTATTAATATTATTATATGTACATATATTTATATATTGTGTGTATTAATATTATACATTATATACACACGTGTACGTATGTGTGTGTGTTGTGCAAGAACTTGAAAGACAAGTGTGGAAATTTGGATTTGATATAAAACAATGTGTGTTTTTAACTGATGACATTTCCTGAGATGTGGCCCATTGAAATGATGTTCAAAGAAGGCAAATTCTAGCATTTGGGTCCCGAATGGCTTAGTGAGTGGAGATCCTTACTGAACAACTTGGTCCAAGGGCAACTGGACAATTTAGGCAGCACATACTACAAAGGCCAAGAATGCAGAGCTAGATTCTCTTTCATCTTTCAAAGGAGAGACTGACCTAAATAGCTTCATGAAGTAAGGAAAAGTGACTACACGATGTAGGGTTTAAAGAATTCAGTTGCTAATTCCCATGGCTCTATATTACAAGGACTTTTTAAAAAAATCTAAACTGGCTTTCTGAATTCTCAGTGGGGGTAGGACTTTTCACACCACTTTGAGTCTCCTCTCAAGTCAAAGGAACTTATTTTAAAACTGCTTAAATCTTACAGTAAAGAGTAGCCACATTCCCTTTTATATCCACTAGCCTGGAGTGTCAATTGCATTGTGTTATAATAACCGGTTTGATTTTAACACATAAAAGGGAGCTCCATCACTGAAATATAGTATAAGGATTCCAGTTTTTAAAAAGAAAACCGTAGGTTGGTAGGGATGAGGGATTCAGCAGGAAGAACTTGATGAGGTGTTTACTCTAAATATAAATCTTAATAGGGAGATATAAAAATAAAATACATATGTAAACTCTAAGAGAATGACACATGATACAAGGAATCAAAGATTTATTGCAGTAGTCACATGTTGAATCAAAGCCTCCTTCAGCCTGGGTCCTCCCAGGGTTATAATGAGCCAAGTCCCCTGCAGGCACGAAGCATGAATGAGAAACTGCTGTTACATTAACCACCGAGGCTGCATTTGTTACCACTGCATAACCTCGCCTATTCTGACTTGCATGTGGTTTTATGCCACTTGAATAATACATTTAAAATGATAGATGTTATCTGGAATTTTCATTTTAGTTGTTCAGGGTATCCAAAGTACCATGCCATCAAAAATGGAAGTCCCATTACTGGGTAGTTTTGTTGCTTTTCTTTTTTTCCAGGTTGTGGGGGCAGGGGAAATTTTATTTTCCTTTGGCATATGAATGAAATGGAAAATCTATCTGAAGTTACTCGAGTTACATCTTGTTTGTTCAATATGTGAGTACGAAGCTAAGAAAGTCTTGCTTTGCTCCATGGATAATGTTTGCATGCTAACCTGGCTCATCATAGAATTATATTATCTTTTTAAACAATCTTTTTAAACAATCTTTTTAAATTGAGAAATAATTCACACAGCATACAATTCACCCACTGAGAGTGTACAATTCAATCATTTTTGGTATAGTCAGCCATCACTACAGTCAATTTTAGAACATTTTTATCACCTCAAAAAGAAATCTTGTACTCTTTACTCCCCTATAACCCCATCTAGAAGAACTTTGGTGGGATGATCTGGTTGTATATACCTTCTCTCCAGGGAAGAGTAAAATTATGACTTTTGTCTTAAAAATTGTAAGTTTTGCCCTCATTGCAAGAAAAGTAAGGAAAACAATCAGGGCCTTTGCCTGCGTGGTTTCTCACTGGGCCTCTTTCCTCCTCCCGAAAAAGGATTTCAGCTTTGTTAGTGATTCATGAATGAGGCAGCCTCCCGTCTATGAAACAGAAAAGTGCTCCAATGAGCTGAGCAGTGGAGGTGGGCTTTATAGGCAGAAAAGGCTGAAGGAGGCAGAAACAGGGAACAGAAGTTACTTTCCTTTTAGGGTTAAAGCAGAGGATACTTCCTTATGGTGCCGGATCAGATTGACTGGGCCCCTTGGGTTGCTTGCTGTGAGTCTTCTGTTTTTTGGAAAACTAGCCCATTTCTAAGTTCAGTGATTACGTGGCACCTACCATGAGTGACTCCAGTCTGGTTTGGTCTGGTGTGTTGGGGCCTAGTGCAGAAGCTCAGTCCAAAACAGCAGCCTCCCGTAAATTTTTATTTAATACTCCCCATAGCAGAGTCTCATGTACACAGAAAAGCCTTCTTGAGATGCTGTGTCTAAGTCAGACTCATGCCTTAACTCCACCCTCCATGTTATCTTGGTTTGTTTCCTTCCCTACATGTATCCTATTATTTTTTTGTTTCAATTCAACTTTATTGGGATATAATTTATATACAATAAAATATGTCCATGTGAAGCATGCAATTCAATGAGTTTTGAAAAATGTATGTAACTGCCACCCCAAGCAAAATATGGCACATTCCATTACCCCCCAAATTTCCTCCTGCCCCTCCAATTCAATCTTCTCTACTTCAACCCCAGGAAACTCTTCTGTCACTAGAGATTAGTCTTGTCTGTTTCGGAATTTCATATTAATCATAATCAGTTATTTGTTTATCTGTTTCATTTGTCTCTACGACTAGATTCTTTTTTTAGAAAACCATGGTTTTCTAGCACAGAGTGTCTAGCACAGAGCAAGACAGTGCCAGAATGAACGAATCCCAAATTATTCTCTTTATCAGCTTTGATTTAAAATGAAAGCATCACAGTATCTGAAGGTCATGGTGAGGACTTAATCGTGAGGGTGAACAAACAGGAGCCTCTGCTTCACCTCATTTGCCTTCTCGCCATCCTTGTCCTCTCATTTCGTCACAATAGCGTCAAAGGCCACCTTGAATGAAGGAGAAAGTCATGAAAGGGGTCTCATTCTTCTACCTTTGGGCAAAATGTGTTATCATTTTAAACCAATGGGTTGGAATAGTCTCGTTTAACTGTACTGTTTTGAAACTCAAACATTTCTAATGGCATCTTGCAAATCCCTACCCTTGATAACAAGACATCAGGTCAACTCAAACCATATTCCCACTTCTGAAAATACACTCAAGGCACATATGTCCTACCGGCAACGTCATGGCAGCTCTGTTAAGTTTTGGTAAAATATTTCTCTTACTGTAATGTAATTAAACCCTGAATCATACAACTGCTTTTCTCCAAAAGTGTTTAAAGCCTGTGAACTAGCATCTCTCATTCACACGCAGGGGAGCGAGGGGTCACGTTTAGCATTTCTACCTCGTAGGTGGAGAAGCCGAGGTAGAAAGGCCCTTCAACAGAGCGCTTTTCCTCGCGTCCTTTGCAGGCATTCGGATCCAGTTTGGCAATGTGTGCATCCCCCTTCAGCTGAAGTTCTAAATCTCTTCTCTCTCAACTATCTAGGACACATGAGAATTAACCTACTCTCATGTAGATTACAGGGCCCCAGCCCTCATTAACCTTAATATTGAAAGAAATACAGCTTTTGCAGTTGGAGGAGCCAGAAATGCCCTTCCACTCAGCACAAATAGCAACGTTTTTGTGAGCTGAGGAGATGGGCTTTTCAGGGAGGTGTTCATCCAGTGCAAACATTTGCTTCCAATCAGTGAAAATTTCACATCTATAATACTTACAGATTTGTGGACCCCTTTATAAAACATTTTGAAATTATATCCCTGAGCTTATTTTATAGTAGATCAAGGTGCTGCCTATTCTGTATTTTCTTGATGTCCTTTGAGTTAACGACTTGGTCCTGAAATTCTCACCTTCCTCCCCAGCAGGTACTAGATTGCTATTTGTTAAAGCTCAGAACAGCTGACAATTTATTCTTAAACACTGAAGTCAAATGAACCCTAGACTTCTTCCATTCCAGATATCAGGCTCCCTGTCTGTAGCCTGCTTGTGTAGTCTGACTTGTGCTTTAATGGGATTTAAGTGCTGAGCCAATCTCAGCCATGTCCTCATCTCTCCTCTTTGGTAGGTGTTGCTTTTCAATGACACGGACTTTGGAGGGATAGTCATCACATGGGGGCATGAGGGAGGGGAAGAGAGGACAGAATATAAATTTATAACCTTGGCCAGTTGGAGGAATGCCTGAGGATAGGCAGTGCATCTCAGAGATGGCAAAATCAGGAAGGGCAGGTGGAAAAGAAGAACAGCCCGAAGCAGGCCAAGCTTTAGCTGGCAGTAAGGTCTCTAGAAGCTAATAAATCTGTGTAAGAAAAGTTGGGCAACTGGGCTTGGTACACAGAAGTGGTAGCTTGTCAAGCTCTCTCATATTGTTAAGCTCTGATGACATTTGCCCCCTAAGAGAAGATCAGATCCTTCTAAGAAGGCTGGTAAGATTTCCATGGCTACTCATTTTCTTCCAGCCCTCCCCAAATAGTCATTTCTTTTCTCCTGACCCAGGCAACAGGCATATATTCAAATATTCAATTCAGTTGCCCACCAGAATGATCTGACACCGTTTAGATCTATGTTTTTCAAATCCTAGGTCATGTGCGTCTTGAAATCAGTTGAGGAGGTTCCAACAACATTTTTAAAAAAAAATAGCCAAGCAGGGCAGAGAGTGGAAAATATCAGAGTATACTGTATATAGTGAGGATAAATGTTTTGTGGAACTTTGTTTAGTCTATATATAGAATATGAGGTCATACCATAAAATGTCTTTGTGTGGATCGTAGTGGAAAAAAAAAATTGAAAGTCGTGGGTTTACAGCAGTCATTTTTCAGATGTTCCTTAAAAAACTTTTTATTTGGAAAATGTTCAAACATACGTAAAAGCAGTGATAATACTAAAATGGACCTTGTTGTACCCTTATCCAGTTCCCAAATTTTCTTTTGTAGCTCATATAATCTTATTCATTTCCTTCAGCAATTTATTTTTATTATTTCCTTGCTCCATCCTACCCAATGCAGGGGAGATTTCTGGCAGGATTGAAGTAATCCTTCCTGATGGTTCAGATTGTGAATATTTAAGGTCAATTGGGAGCTCTCCTGAAAGGCCTCAGGCAACCACTGAGAAAAACCAGCATGGAAGGAGAATTGAAATCACCCTCCCAGATGCTGTTTACATGGGCTCTGTGCCTTTTTTGAAAGAGATGGTTGGATCATCGGTTTAGTTCTGACGTTTCCCTCTCTCCTTCCCCTCTACCTCATCCCATTTGGAAGCAGTGGAATTAGACAATAGAGAAAGGCAGAGCTGGGTGGGACTGAGAAGATCTAGTCCAACCATTTTGCTTTACAGATGCAGAACCCGAATTTTAGGAGTGGGAACTGAGTTTTGCAAGATAGCCTCTCTCGCTGAATGCTTCTCCAACAGCTCCCACATGGTACAGGAGGACTGGTACTGGGGTACCTCTTTCACAGACAGGAAATTATGATACAGGGAAGTACCTCACCTGGAGCCTCTGACAATATCATTGGTGAATCAGGAATAAACATGAAGTCTCGCCCTTCCCTCTTAGCACTTTGCATCTTAGGGTTGGACCTGGTGAGTCATCTGGATGGATTGTGTGTGTGGGAGCTGGAGGATGGAACAGGAGAGGGAAGTCATCAATTTCCCTGTGGTCCTGCCTTTTTCTCCAAGGCCACTTAGCCCACCACTGGCCCAGCTTCATCAACAATATTGTCCCATCCACTTCCACAAACTCAGGTCTTTTTTTGCTCCAATGGACACCACCACCAGGCTTTTGCACATGCTTGTCTCTCCCTCTGGTGTGGTGTGCTACCGTTCTCCCCATTCCTGCACCTACCTCGCTGCCCTTCCTGAACTTATCACAGTTATAATTTATGTTTTGGTGAATGATTATTTAATATCTGACTTCCTTTTAGACTATTAGTTCCACGAGGACAGGAACTTTGTCTGTTTCTACCAATTGTGTCTTCTTCAACACTTAATCCTGGACCTACGAATCAGTAGATGTGAAACAAAAATTCAGATACAATGGAAGTTTCTTTGTACTTCTCCTCACCCCCTTTCTCTTCTTTTCCTCCACTAACCTGAAATTGGTGCCTGTTCTTCAAAGCTTCAGATGAGTCTGTACTTTTTATATGTTTACTGAATGTCAATATATCTACTACTAAATATCCATGCATAAAACATAGACTATTTTTCTTGTGTTTAACATTTATACAAATGGACTCATATTCTACTTACCATTTAGCATCTTGCTATATTCATGCAACTTTTAGTTTCAAAGATCTATTCTTTTTTTCTTTTTTTTTGAGACAGAGTCTCGTTTTGTTGCCCAGGCTAGAGTGAGTGCTGTCAGCCTAGCTCACAGCAACCTCAAACTCCTAGGCTTAAGTGATCCTACTGCCTCAGCCTCCCAAGTAGCTGGGACTACAGGCATGCACCACCATGCCCGGTTAATTTTTTTCTATCTATATTTTAGTTGGCTAGATAATTTCTTTCTATTTTTAGTAGAGACGGGGTGGGGGGGGGGGTGTCTCACTCTTGCTCAGGCTGGTCTTGAACTCCTGACCTCAAGTGATCCATCCGCCTCAGCCTCCCAGAGTGCTAGGATTACAGGCATGACCCACCACGCCCGGCCAGAGATCTATTCTTATTGATGCATAGATCAATTTCATTCATTTTGGCTACTAAATATCATGCCATCATATGAATAAATCACAATATATTGATACTTCTATCATTGACTTTTGTGTTTTTTATTTACTATGATTTTTGGTTTGTTTGTTTTGTCTCCTTCCCTTCTTCTCTGACCATTATGAACTGAATGTTAATGTTCACCCTCCCTAATTCATATGTTGAAGCCCTACCCTTCATGATGGGATTAGTACTCTTATAATAATGACACCAGAGAGCTTGCCCCTCACCCCTTCTCTCTGCCATGTGAGGACACATTAAGAAGGTGGCTGTCTGCAAGCCAGAAAGAGAGTACTCACCAGGAACTGAATGGGCTGGCACCTTGATCTTGACTTCTCAGCTTCCAGAACCATGAGAAATAAATGTCTGTTGTTTAAGCCACACAGGCTATGGTATTATATTATGGCAGCTCAAGCAGATTTAGATACTGACTTCTATTTAACTGATGTTTTCTTTATTCTTCTCACCCTTCCATTTTTTTTTTCTCCACTAGTATGGAGGTTATACATTCTAATTCTATTCTTTAGTGCTTACTCTTAAGCATTTAATGCACATTTAACTCAACACAGTCTAAAGTTAACTTCTACACCCCTTCTGTTATGGTTGCCTTATTTTTATTCCCAGTTCACCCACATTAGATATGTACAGTAGATACTTTTTCAAATAAGACTATCTTTTTTTTTTTCATAATTTTTTCTCACATCCCGCTCTGGCTTTAATTTTTTTTCTTGACTGACAGTTCTTTGTAATTCCTTCTGTAGAACTCTGAGTAGGAAACCCTTCCATTCTTTGCCTCCAAAAAATCTTTATTTTGTCCTTCCTCTTGAATATAATTGAGTATATAGGCATAGGAAAATAACTGTAAGGCAGGGCTTTTATCTGAGTAGAGAGATTACTGGTAGTTTTCCTTATTTACTTGCATACCCTAATTTTTCTATGCTGAATATTATTTGTGTAATTTCTTAAAAGTTAACAAATGCACAACAAAACATAAGAAATGAAATATTCTAATCACTGTCTCATCAAATTAATGCCAGATCCTCATGTATTCTAATCATGTTTCTGTGAGATTTTCTTCAAAACAACCATTGAAGGTGATGCTGTTGCCATGGCATCATATAAGTAGTGCCCCTAGATGTTAAAGTGGAAGAGTTTCTTCATTCTAGGCTCAAGTTTAGCTGGTCTGGGCTGCATTTATTTGCACAACTTCATTGCAAACATGCCTTTAATCCTGCTTTCTACTTGACATTAGAAATTCTCCTTCCCAGTGGTGGGATGTGTTGTCTGCCCTCATGTAAGATTTGAAGCGGTAGTGTGACAGAATCATAGCCGGCACCCACTGTCCCTGGGAAGAATGACTACATCCCCTCCCTACTTTCAAAGCAGATTGTTTTTTACATGAATGATGCTTCAGTTGGCGATGCAAGCAGCATCTGTTCCTGGGATGGAAACCCAGAGTGCAACCCAGGTCTCCTCCAGAATCACCAGCTTTCACAGGACCATAGTGCAAATCAGATTTCTAAGGAGAAATTGCAGCCAGTGACATTGAGCTAAAGTCATTTTTACAGCTGCTCAGGGAGCTGGTCAGCTGGAGAAATCTGAATTCTCTTCACACAGAACTTCAGTGAGTCAATTAGTCCATACTGCTATTTTATTTTTAGCAGATTGTGTTTGGATTCTTGTTTTCTCTTGGGTCTAGGTGAAAAAAAAATTTTTTTCCTGCTCCTATCATACTGAATCCTGCAGATGAAATGGGCTCCAAATTAGTTTCTTCTATTATTTGTAGGCAGTAGATTTATTTAAGAGTAAAATATATATATATTACCAAATCTCTCCTGACATCAAAATGCATCTGGTAACATGCACCTCCAAATTTGCTGAGACAGATTGAACAGAATGTAGAGATTTTACCTTGCATGTGGCAGGTGGTCAGTATACAGGCATTGTTTTTATTTGATAATGGGTTTATTGTATTTAGAGTTCCCTTATTGGATAACAACAGCAAAAACTTTGAGATGAAAAACAACAGTAAATGCTTCAAGATGAAAAATAAAAACCCCCACATAACAGATGGAGGAGAGAGCACATGCATTTATTCTCATTCCCTTCAGAAACCTCACTATTATGATAGCAAAGAAATTTTTCATAAGACATAAATCTATACAAGCAAAAAGAATAGAAATCTGGAAAGCAGATAGGCAAGCAATAATGACTTAGCAGTCAGTTGTAGAACAAGCTGAGGAGCAATCTGTTTTATATAGCAGAAACGCTCTACCCCCAAGGGTTCAGAAGGGAGAAGAGGAGGTAAGGATGTAGCTAAAAGCCGGAGAGTTGTTTGAAAGTTTAAGCAGGAATCCAAGTTCTATGTCCCTTTTCCCACTCCATATAGCCAAGTAACTGCCTTTCCTCCACCATGTCAGAAAACTAGATGTTTAATCTCTGGAGAGTATCTCTGGACTGGGAAAACATTGGCTGTAGTTGACAGTGAGGAGACAGTATTGTCAACAGAGTGCTTAAGTGACCTTTACATACTGATCTTGAAACCGCCAGCCCACATTTACCCACTGGCTCTCAGAATGTTGGACGCCAAGCTTGTACCCTCCAGGCAAGAGACCGATAAAATCTTGTCTGCAGAATCTGACCAACCCAAGAAAAAGGAAAAAAAAAAAATACTACTATCAGGAGTTTTCTAACTCAATGGCCCAATGAGATACTCTATACCAGGATTTGTCAACCAAAACTTGTGACATTTTGGGCAGGATAATTCTTTGTTTGGGGCAGCTGTCCTGTAGTATGTTTAGCAGCATGGCTGGCCTCTACCCACTAGATACCAGCAGTATCTCCCAAAGTCATGATAATCACCAATGTCTTGACCCCTGTTGAGAACCACAGCTCTGTACTGAAAGTCCACAGTTGGCAGGTCCCACTCATGCACTTGGAGTTTCCAGTTTCTTAAGTGTTTCATTCATTCCTGAACATGAGTTGACAACCAAAAGTCATCAGGCACCTAAGAAAGCCTCTCATGTGAAATATGGAGATCAAAATAAACTTTAAAAAAATGTTTAGAAGAAACATTAGCCTATACAGGGAGAAGAGAACTTCAGAAATTATAATTATTACCCTGGAGAGAGAAAAGACAGTGCAAAACAACTCTTGGAAATTAAAAATATATAACTAGAGAAATTTTAAAAATGTACCAAAAGGAATGCAAGAAAAAGTTGAGGAAATTGAAGGGGGCAGCCTTGCAAAAATTATCAGGAAAACATCTAATCTTGCAATTTCCTAGTAACAGTTAAAGATCAATCCTATGAGTTCTCTCACTAACAGGTATTCTGTGGGAGTTCTGTTTTGTACCACTTCTGAAAAAAGCTGAACAGACAGAAAAAAAGATGTAAATCTTTTTCTTCCAAAATTGTCTTTGAGAATCAGCTTTTTTTGCAGTCTGAAAAGTTTCTGAGTGAACAGCAGGGTGTGAGCTTCAGGCCTCAGCCATATCTTGAGGGCAGAGTCACATCTCCTACAATAATTCAGTCTCTGAGGAAAGGTAGGGGAGCCAACTCTTGGACTTTGACATCCTGCTGCAGTTTCTGTTATCACCCTGCCTTTGAGAAGAAAGAACAGAGTAGATGCAGCAGTATCCTGTTAATTTGGCTATAGCCAGAAACCCTCTTCACCCCCTAAATAAAAAGCCTGAATACTTGGTTCTCTCTGCCAACATTCTCTACCTCCTTTCCTTCTGTGTTGGTCCTTTTCCACCCAAGGAAAAGTAAATAAACTTTCTTCTTTCTATCCTAATCTTTGTCTGGAGAAATCTGTCTCAAAATCCCTGTGCACTAGCTTTCACACCCTAAGAGAAATTTCTCAGAAAGCAGAGTAAAGAGATAGAGACTTAAAGAGAAAAGACAAAAATTAGAGGGTGAGACCAGGAGTACCAATATCCAAGTGATAAATTCTAGGAGGAAAGAACACCCTTCCCCCCTTATGGGCCATGCCCATATGCATGTGCACAGATCCTATTTCACAGATATATGTACACATTCATCTCATGGTTTCATGTAGTTGGACCAGTTATTGGTTTATGTATTAGACTTGTGTTATGAATTTTGGCTTAGCCATTTTCTTGCTGTATGATGTGAACAGGTCATTTAATCTCTCTAAGCCTCAGGTTCATAACCAGTAAAATGGAGAATTTTATTCAGGCAACAAACAATTATTGAAGATTTCCTATGGGTCCCATGGATACAGAGCTAAAAGGACACAATCCTTGACTTCAATTCCAAGGAGGAAGGCAGACAAGGAAGCTGCTGGGATATGTACAGAGTGCTGAGGGAGGACAAAGGAGGAACGGAGACTAACGTTTGTTGAGCACTTACTATGCACCAGGTAATATGTGTTGTAATGCTCCCAGCAACCCAGTGATACTATCAGCCTTTTATGGTGGAGGAAATCAATGCTGAGAAAAGCTAAGCAGGTTAACTTTAGTTGTATAGCTAGAAACTAGCTGCAGAGCAGGATTTAGGCTGAAATCTTTTGTGCTCCCATGTCATTCTCTCTTCGGAACACGTGCTCCAAGCCTAAGCATGAAGAAGTTAGAAAGGATTCCTGGAGAAGGTGGTGCCAGAGGAGAGGGCTCATAAATGGCTTCTGCTGACCATGGAAAAACCTGGACTCTAAATCTCTCACTCCTGTACCAGTGTCCATGGCTGCAGTATTCATGAACTTCACCTACCAAACATTTGAGTGCCCATTACATGTCAGAGCCTCTATGCAAGGTACTGAGGATATAAAAGTAAAACCAAAACAGAACAAAATTAAAAAAATAAAACAATTGCTACTCTGGGTAAACTTATAATCTATTGGTGAAAAAATATTATAAAGGATGGAAAATCATATGCTAGGAGGAGCACCTAACACAAATACAGAGGCCGTGGCGGGGTCGGGGGTAGGGGAGTCCCTGGAAGGCGCACCCGGACTGAGTCTGCAGGACCAAGCAGGGGGCAGGAGAAGGCTGTGGGACAGGCTTTCCAGGCAGAGGGCTCATCACACACCATGCCCTGAGGCATGGCACCAGCCTTGGTGAATTTGGGAAATTGCAACTAGTTCAGTCCTGCTAGAACTTAAAATTTAAGGGGAAGATAAAATTGAAGAGATAAACAAAAGCCAGTTTACGTAAGCCTAAACTGCTAAAGAGTTTGGACTTTTAAATTTTATCTTAATGGCAAACCATAGATCAGAGAGAAAGGTCTGGACTGGCAATGCAGGAAGATCACTCTGCAGCGTGAAGGGTGAACCGGAGGGAGTGACACTGGAGACTCGAGAGGAGGTTAATAAATTACTTGGGGAAGAAATGATAAGTGGCCCGAACGAGGGCAGTGACGCAGATGAAGAAAGGCAGATGGATTTGAGAGCTGTATAGGGGGGCTTAGTTCCCAAGGATTCTTACACTATTCCTGCTGAGATTTCTGCCTGAATTCCCCCTTTGCAAGAGCTGGTCTGGACTTGTGAGAGCGAGGGGGGGAGGGACCTATCTGCAGCACCGTTTTGTCCACAGCGTGCCCTCATTCATGCCATAGCTCCCCTCTGAGGTTACAGCAGGAAAAGAGGTTCCGGGCCCCTGAGCCAGGCAGCCAGGGGGAAAGGTGAGCGATGGACATTCTCAGTGGAGGGAAGAGCACAGATAAAAGCATGGAAATGCAGGAGAGGATGGGGCGCTGGGAACTGCACAAGTGCAGGGAGTGTGTGGGAAGAGGACAGGTAACCAGGCCAGAGAGGTAGGTACGGGCCAGATTCTAAGATGCTCTCCTATGGGCTTGCCAATGAGTCTGCCCTCCCCAGAAGACTGCAGGAACCACTGAAGAACTGTAAATAAACCAATCAGACTTCATTATAGAAAGACTACTCCATCAACAGTACCAAGAAGGTTTAGAAGGAGGAGGCTGTAGGGTAGGCTTTCCAGGCAGAGAGCACATCGCACATTCTTTTGGAAGGCCTGGAACCAATAAGTTATGCAGGGAAAGGAGAAATGGAGAATGTTTTTTAGAGATATTTAGAAGATAAACAGGTCATAAAACTTCATGTCTGGGTGAGGAAGTAGGAGTGGACTTGCAGATTTCTAGCTTGAGCAATTAGGTTATATTTTGTGCAATCAGGCCGGCATAAAAATAAACTAAATAAGGATGGGTGCATTTCAGTCAGAGTCCTAGCAGGGAACACATGACTCACTCAGCTGGGATTTTAGAAGAAACTTTTCAATGAAGGAACTTTCTATAGACGTGTGGGCAGGCTTTAAGGGAACCAATAAGAATTACTGAAATTCCCAAGGTCTACCAACAGGAAGCTTTTACTACCCAAAGGCTTGAAAAGACAAGGGAAAGAAATAGAATTATCCTCACTTCTCTTCCACCCATCAATCTTCTGCCAGGGCTTCCCATTGGCCAAACCTGAATGCAAACCCAAAGTTGCAATCTCTAAGGGTCAGCCTCCCAGGACACAGAGCAGGGCCGAGAATGGCAGAGAATGGATGTGAGGGACAAGCAAAAGAGGAGAGAATTTTGGAAGAAAACAATGAGGCTGATTTTCAATATTTTGACTTCTAGGCATCTGTGGGGCAATCATGTGGAGCTTAGCAGAGAGTTCTGGGCTGAAGAGAGATCTTTGGGCATCCTTGTCCTATTTAGCAATGACCTATTCTTCCTACTCAAAGACTGGTATGAGGATTAAAAATGATATTGGTATTTTAAAAAATACTCTGGATTACCATGCATTTAGTGGTCCTTTGAGGGACTGTAGTGTTCTTGTATTTTATGCATTTAACTAACAGTAGCTTGAGCATTTCTTCAGTAATTGATGAGATGTACAAAATTCTACAGAAGAGGGAGACAAATAAATGAAATCTGTCTTCCTAACATAGACTATGCCTATTATATCTCTCTGTCATATCCAGCACATGTGTATATGAACTTTTTGCTTTAGGTAATTTATTTTTCTCACACATATTTCTTGAAGTTTTAAAGATTGTACTAAATGATAAATAAAAAATATGTATAATAATACTTTAGAATATATAATAGTTCCAAGATCATCTAAATCAAATAATTCATATATTTTTATATAAATAACATATCAGCAATTAGATAAGTTTTGCCAGTGGGGAAAAGTGCTCTGGAAATGCTGAGATACTAAGATATGAAGCAAGCATACGGTGGTGGTACCTTTGATGCTGTTATTGTGATAATATTCTTAGGAAACACATTCTGAATGAAAGGTGAACCTATTCGGTATGACCTGTCCATTCATCAAAATACCTAGGGGGATGCCTGCTCCATCCTATCAACACACACACACATGCTTGACAGGGTGAATAACCACATACTTCGAAGTAGCTCCTCTTGCATACCACGTGGAAGATCATGTATGTATTACAGTGTGCTGACACTGCGTGTTTAGGAGCTCGCCCACTGCTTGTTCTGATTTGCTCTGGGGCTAGTGAACATGTTTATAAATATGTTCAGTAAAGGCAAACACATTCTTTGAAGGGAAATTGGATTTTATAAATAGCCAAGCGTCACTGGATGTTAATGGTCAACACAAGGAAACCTTCCAACTTGTAAGGAGAGCAGAGGGAACCTGATTCCCAGCTCACAGCTGCCAAGGAACCCTACGTGATACAGGTGCAAATCATTTTTCTCTCTCTTTTAAATTCAGACTCATTAAAATATGTATTTTTAGAATCCACTAATGAAAATAAATTGGATAATCAAGCTGGCTCATATAAACTTGTAGTAAAAAATAAAGTGTGATTTTTCAAGTAATGAGGATTTTCTTTCATACTAACAAGGAGCTCCAAAGACAATTTCAAAAGTGAAGCCTCAGAAGTAATTTGAGTAACAGCATCAAATTTGGAGTAAATTTATATTTCCTTAAGGAGACCACTTTTATTTTGTTCTGATAAGGATTTGTTTATCAACAGGAGTATTGATTTCTTTAGTCCTATTTGATAGTTGTGACTTCTTTAAATAATGTCATTCAGAACAAATGGCCAAAGTCCCAAAGAAATTCCCAAATATTAATATCTCAACATGCTCGTCCTCCTGCAAAGAACCCCACTTTCTACCTGGACTTTGTTCTGGCCTGTGATGAACTGTGGTGAACTTTATTAGAGCCGGGTGAGACCTGGGTTTCTAAGGCAAAGTAAAAGACTGCACAGGGCTCTGGTCTCCCTAACTTGGGGACCCACTCTTACCATTTCTTTGAAATTGTTAGATGCCAGGGGGCTACTTTCCACAATTTGTTCAGAGATAAACATGATTGAAAGAGTCATCAAAATTAGTAAGTGCCACTTAAGATTCAACTAATCATGGAGGTTTTTATGTTGGTCATTATAATCAGGCCCTATTTAGTTCTCACATAATTAAAGAGCATTATGAGTTTGACATGGTTCCTGTGAAGTCATCTAACTCGTCTTCCTTGCAGCAGATAGTGTTAAATACGAGAGGCATTTCTTTGGTGTAGACACAGTCCTCATAGGAAGGAAGGTAAGCGCATAAGGAGGTTACAGGCACACGTCATTTTATCGCACTTTTCTTTATTGCACTTCACAGATACTGTGTTTTCTTTAAAAAATTGAAGGTTTGTGGCAACCCTGCATCAGGCAAGTCTGTCAATGCCGTTTTTCCAACTGCACGTGCTCACTTTGTGTCTCTGTGTCACGTTTTGGTAATTCTAGAAATATTTCAAATGTTTTCATTATTATTATATCTGTTATCATGATCTGTAGTCAATAATATTTGATGTTACCACTGCAATTATTTGGGGGCACCAAGAACCCTGTTACCTAAGACAAAGAACTTTATCAATACATGTGGTGTGTGTTCTGACTGCTCCACTGACTGGCTGGTCCCTCATCGCTCTCCCTCTCCCCAGGCCTCCCTATTCCCAGAGACACAACAGTATTGGAATTAGGCCGATTCATAACCCTACAATGGCGTCTAAGTGTTCAAGTGAAAGGAAGAGTCATATGTCTCTCATTTTAAGCCAAAAGCTAGGAATGATTAAGCTTAGTGAGGAAGGCATTTCCAAAGCCAAGATAGGCCAAAAGCTAGACCTCTTGTGCTAGACAGTTAGCCAAAGTGCAAATGCAAAGGAAAAATTCTTGAAGGAACTTTAAAGTTCTATTCCAGTGAACACATGAATGATAAGAATGTGAGACAGCTTTATTACTGATATGAAAAAAATTTTAGTAGTCAGGATGGAAGACCAAACCAGCCACAACATTCCCTTAAGCCAAAGCCTAATCCAGAGCAAGGCTCTAACACTATTCAATTCTGTGAAGGCTGAGAGAAGTAAGGAAGCTGCACAAGAAAATTGAAGCTAGCAGAGGTTGGTTCATGAGGTTTAAGGAAAGAAACTGTTGTGCGGTGAGCATGCATATGCAAACTTACCCTCAAAGGCTGAAGGAGATTTGGAAAAGTAAATTGAAAGCCTTCTGGAAAGGATTCACCATTCTAGATGCCACTAAGATCATTGTGATTTATGGGCAGAGGTCAAAATATCAACATTAACAGGATTTTGGAAGAAGTTGATCCCAACCTTCATGGATGACTTTGAGGGGTTCAAGACTTCAGTGGAGGAAATAACTGCAAATGTAGTGGAAACAGCGAGAGAACTAGAAGTGGAGCCTGAAGATGTGATTGGATTGCTGCAATCTCATGATAAAACTTTAATGCAAGAGGAGTTGCGTCTTATGGATGAATAAAGAAAGTGGTTTCTTGAGATTAAATCTGCTCCTGGTGAAAACACTGTGAAGACTGTTGCAATTATAATACAAGATTTAGAGTATTACATAAACTTAGTCGATAAAGCAGTGGCAAGGTTTGAGGGTTGACTTAAAATTTGAAAGAAGTTCTACTGTGGGTAAAATGCTATCAAACAGCATTGCATGCTACAGAGAAATTTTTTTGTGAAAGAACAAGTCAATGGATGCAGCAAACCTCATTTTTTTGTCTTATCTTAAGAAAGTCACAGCCACCCCAGCCTTTGGCAACCACCACCCTGATCAGTCAGCAGGCATCAGCATGGAAGCAAGACCCTCCACCAGCAAAAAGATTATGACTTGCTGATCACTCAGATGATCGTTAGCATTTTTTTAGCAATAAAGTATTTTTAAATTAATGTAAATTCATTTTTAAGACATAATGCTATTCCACACTTAAACTAAAGTATGGTGAAAACATAACTTTTATATGCACTGGAAACTAAAAAATCCATGTGACTCACTATATTTTCCTATTTGCTTTATTGCAGTGCTCTGGAACTGCACACACTGTATCTCCAAAACCTACGCCTGTACTTGAGTATAACCAACCAGCAGTGTTAGTGTTATCACTAGTTTTCTTGCGTTCATTCTTGCCAACCCCCTTCAATCTATTCTCACCATAATGCAAACAGATTGAGCTTTAAAAAACAAACCTAATCCTGCCTCTTCCCTCTTACATGCCCTCAAATGTTGCACATTGCTTAGGAAAAATGCCAACGTCTTTACCCTCGTTTATAAAGCCTTGCTTGATCCAACCCCTGCCTGTCTCTCGAGCCTTGTCTCAAACCTCTCCCCTCTTTGCTGTGAATCAGCCATAGAGACCTTGCAATTCTTTGAACATGCTACTCTCTCCTACCCCAGGGCCTGTTTACTGCTGTTCCTGCAGCTCAGAAAGCTCCTCTTCCACCCCTTTCACTTGGCTTACTTTTCCTTTAGATCTCAGCTAAAGAATGCCTTTGACCCCTTGACCTTTCCCCACAAAGTAGGTCAGCACCTCCCTGTCCCATTATATACTTATGGCTACATATCTCAGAGCTATCTGTTAGCAGTTACTTATCACAGTTTTAAAATTACACTTTAATATTTGAGATTATTTGATTAATTAATATTAGAATAAATAATATATGTCTCTCTTACTAGATTTTAAACTCCATGAGGTCAGGGACCATATTATTTTGCTTACTACTATGTCCTCCTGGGACATAGTAGGCAACGAATAAATTTTCATTGAACAAATGAATGAACAAGAGAGGCAAGAATCTATATATGCAAATATCAAATATTAATGGGTTGGGAGAATTTGGTTGTAGCAATGCATGTATATCCACACTAGATATCCATGAACAGCTATCAATTTTTTAATGTATACTCCACGAAGATAGAGAAGTAGAAGAGAATGTGATTAGTTGATAAAGAGTAAATACCATGCTATTCATTCATTCATCCATCCTTCATTCATTTTTGTTCATTCAGAGGTCACAAGATGGAAAACTTTCTTTTTTATTTGAACATTTGGCACTATAAGTTTCCTTAGGAAGAGAATTGTCTTGGTTGCAACAATAACACAAAAGACTGCGGTAAGTATTTGGGTTAAGAAGTGAGTCCCCTTCCCCTACACCATCCCCTACTCCACTAAGCAATGACAGCATAATATAAACTAGGCATGTAGCTTTTTGATCATCTGACCTGTTGCAGAGACAAACTTTAGAGAAATTAGAGGGAAAAAAGCGACCAGCTCAGCTCTTAGGTGATTCCTCTTGTATACTGATCATCACAACTTGATCATTAATACGAACTA
Organism: Eulemur rufifrons; assembly: GCF_041146395.1. Classification (NCBI taxonomy): domain Eukaryota; kingdom Metazoa; phylum Chordata; class Mammalia; order Primates; family Lemuridae; genus Eulemur; species Eulemur rufifrons. The sequence goes on from NC_090984.1 coordinate 55,613,777, forward strand.
TATGATAGACATTTTAAAATGAAAGCCACTAACAAGTATCTGACATGGGGAATTCTATGCTTTTGAATGAAATATCTATCCTGTAGATATCAAACAACAACACTGCAATTTTACCATAAGCAAAAACATTTGACTTATACTCCTTACCTTAATGGAAGACCATCTACCTCTGTATGAAATATAAAAACTTAATTATTGACATCATGACAGAAACAGTAACGCTGGAGAACAGAATACATAGACTGTTCTTCTTGTGCTCTGAATAAAAGATGTAATCGGATACAATCATTTCATTAATACACACATGGCCCAGTAATGGGAATACAGAGGACCAGATGGCCAGGAGTGGACTGAGATGAAATGAGATGGGTGTTTGCAGTTTAGCAACTAACTACTTAGCTGGCATGGATTATATTAAGTACTTACAGAACCACATGAACACATTTTCAGAATGAAATTCTGGCTTTGTGTCCAGAAGCACCATTCCTAGCATGGAGAGAAAGCCTACTATACTGGAGCCCTGCAGGGCTGTTGTGCCCACGTAGTTGGTGGTGTATATTATTGCACCAGTGCTCAAACTTGACTGCACATTGGAATTACCTGGAGAGTTTTTTTAAGGAAAAAATACCAATGTATGGATCTCATCTCTGGAATACTGAGTTAATTGGTCTGGGGTATAGCTTAGGCACTGAGATTTTTCAAAGGTCCCCCAGTGATTCTAAAGTGCATTAAAGTTTAAGAACCATCACGTGTGTAATTTCTGTATTTAGACAAGCAGGACCACTTTATAGAGCAATAAAAGATGCAGGCGCTTTTGTGGTGTTATTTGGGAGGGCTCAAAACATCCCTTGCCCCCAAATAGCTATTCTTTCCTTATATGCAGTGTTGGAAAACTACCTAGAAAATTTTGTTTCTTTGGATGAAGGCTTTGCAACTTAAATGAGGATAATTCCTCTGAGCTGGATAATACATTAACTGGTTATCAGTTATTAACACCCTGGTGTGCACTCGTTTATCCTATTATGTTCCTTTATGATGGTGGAGTAAGGGGCAGGGGGTGGGTGAAGCATGATGGTGGGAGACTCAAAGGTCAAAAGGATGTGCATTCCTTTTTTTTTTTTTTTTTTTTTTTTTTTTGAGATAGAGTCTTGCTCTGCTGCCCAGAAGTCAGCCTAGCTCACAGCAACCTCAAACTCCCAGGCTCAAGTTATCCTCTTGCCTCAGCCTCTTGAGTAGCTGGGACGACAGGCATACACCACTATGCCCAGCTAATTTTTTCTATTTTTAGTAGAGACAGGGTCTCAATTTGCTCAGACTGGTCTTGAACTCCTGACCTCAAGTGATCCTCCCACCTCGGCCTTCCAGAGTGCTAAGATTATAGGCATGAGCCACCACGCCACAGCCAAGGATGTGGATTCAAAATGAGTTCCTGGTGTGGGAGATTTGATCAAGGCAGTCTATAGTCAAGGTGCAATGATGAGAGTATATCAAAAAGAAATTTGGGGTGAGGATCTGAAGATCAGAGAAAGCTGAATCAGATCACATGGGCAAGTTGAGGTCCATGCTCTTGGCAAATCGGTGGCTGAGCATGTGGTGGGTGATGAGCGAGTGGTAGCCCCTGTCCAGTCCCACCCAGCTGCAGAAACAAGAGGTTCTTCATACCTGATTTGAATGTTGGTACCTAAGAGTGATTAGAAGGAAGGTAGGTTGACAAGAATCGAAAAAACACAAAAGCCTCTGGGCTGGGTAATGCCTGAGTGCCAGGATTCTGGCAAAAACAGAAACTGGCTGAATTTGGGGAGGTCAAGATACCAGGCCACCAGGTGAATCCCCGTATAATTATGAGAGCAAGAAAGAACCTTGAAAATAATAAGTTCCTGATTTCAGAGAAGGCTTCTGTGGGAAGAATACCAACTCCACGTAATAATCTTGGCTGTTGATAGGAAGCACCAGAATGGATCCAACTTTTAGCTCTAACTTTTAGCAGCACACTCTTCTGTAGAAGTGCAGGATGAACACATGTGGGAACTGAAATATATTCTCCTAGCTTAACAATTTTGTCATGGGCAGGTCCTACTCACATGTATCTCCCTTGCAATTTCCTCATCTCTTTCATACAGACTGGAAAGACACTCAGCAGGAAGCCCAACTCTATCCAGCCTGGCTGGGACCCTGGCTGGACAGCAACAATGAAAGCGTGAAGAGGAGCGTGCCCAGACCCCAGGCAGGCTCTTCTGCCGTGTAACTGAATGACTTTTGAATAGCATTGACTTAAAAGAAATCTCTCCATGCAGGTTTAATGAGCCCCCCTGGGAAGCTCTTGATGTGAATGGGAATCACGACTTGACATAAATGTGAAAGATTATGTGTCAGCGGGGCTGATTTGATTCTTAACGGAGTGTTAATTTATTTGCTGTGATTTCACACATCTGTTTTGACCACAATACCATATTACGTTAATCCCTGAGATATTACTGCACATAGGTATATTCTCTATATACAAGGTGGGTGGGGAATGGGGAATTTGTACATGTGATTTTTTTTTTAAAAGGATACATACCCTTTTATTCAAAGGACTGGTAGGCAGAAGATGTTAGATTTCCCCCACCATTTGTATACATAGTTTCTTGGGGCTAAGATATGGTTTGGCATTTTGGTCCACGAGATTGCAGAATAATTTTGAAGGTAACAGGCTGTGGAGCCTCCTTACCTACAAAGCAAGGCACACTATTTAGGGCTACTTAAGATTAGTAGATTGGACGGCTTTACTTCCTTTGGAAATATTACTTTATAAATTTGTATAAACAGCAAAAACAAAGGTATTTCCCTAAACATTTGAGCTGAGGTTTAAAAACAGAGGAGATATAAAAGAAAAAAGAAAGAGAAAAATCACTTTGTAGCAAAGAGGAGGAATAGATTCCATCTGCCAGTTATGTTCTTTTAAGGCTCACAAGACAGTATGTGTTTGCCCTTTAAGAAAACAATTTGATGGTTTCATTAGGAAACAGATGTATGTAGGCCACTGGGGGAGATAAAGCTCAGTTAATCCTAGCTGTTTGTGAATGAAATGTAGAGGACTTCAACACAGAGACCAATCCCAAATCGAATGCAGTCCCTCTCAAGCCTCACAAATCCCAGGAGGCTACAGATGCTGGCGCTTCCCAGGGCAGATGTATCCAGGGCTTTCCAAGGCTGCCTCTCTGATGCTGCAGCCCAAGCCTTGCATGCTCAGCGGTGTTCCTGGGTTAGTTTAGTCGGTGCTGGCACCACAGTGGTGAGAGAAGAATGAAGTGGGAGCAGGGGGCTGGTGGTTAACAAGATGGCTTTCTAATGCAGGGTCCAGGCTATCCCAAGTGTGGAGGGACTTTCACTTAGAAAAAGAGCCCCTTTCTCTCCTCTTGCTTGAGGAGGACTCACCAGTCAGCCAGGACTCACCATTACTCAAGGAAAGTGCAGTTCTCCCAGGATGAGGGGAATAGGGAGCTGGAGTAGCTGCCTTCAACACATGCTTGAATTTCCACAATGCTAAAGATACTATGGAAAGTACCATGATATATGAGGCATGTCCTCTGCTTTCCAGGAATTTACAGTCTAGTAGAATAGAGGTCAGTAGACTAACTTTCATTCTTACGACACATACAAAGTTTCTATGAGGCTTCATTTACCAAATATTTGAAGTTGCAAAGCTAAAAGGTTCATCTGGGAATCTGTGGTTGAGAAGAAAATGAAGTTTTAAGCATATATAAGGATAAGAGCAAATCCAGACACACCCATGTTATAAATGGGATCATTGTTAGTAAACCTACATTCTCTCCCTGTATTATAATATTCAACCAAGCCCTTTGTAGTTTTTCCATCTAGATGTGGAGAATATTTTCCTGCTCTGGTAAGACATGGATTTGCAAGGTCAACAACCCAGATATTATGTTTCTTTAGATGCTTACAAATGACTCTATCTCCATGAGCAAAACCATTTAATTCCCCCTTTCTTCCCCAAAGATCACATTTTTCATCCTTTTAAGTTATTTTTATCTTTTTCTCTAGGACTCAATACTGCTTTCTTCATAACTTTTTGCTTTGCTATCTGTATGACTTTAGGCAAGGCACTTAAGCTTTGGGTCAGTTTCAACATCTGTGAAAAAAGATGAGATTTCCTGATCTCTAGGATTCATTCCTGCACTAATACTCATGGAAGTAAACATTCTCAAATTTTGTTAGAAGAGCCACTGACTAAAATTTTTTTTTTTTTTTTTTTTTTTGAGACAGAGTCTCACTCTGTTGCCCAGGCTAGAGTGAGTGCCGTGGCGTCAGCCTAGCTCACAGCAACCTCAAACTCCTGAGCTCAAGCGATCCTCCTGTCTCAGCCTCCCGAGTAGCTGGGACTACAGGCATGCGCCACCATGCCCGGCTAATTTTTTTTCTATATATATTTTTTAGCTGTCCATATAATTTCTTTCTATTTTTAGTAGAGATGGGGTCTCGCTCTTGCTCAGGCTGGTCTCGAACTCCTGAGCTCAAACGATCCGCCCACCTCGGCCTCCCAGAGTGCTAGGATTACAGGCGTGAGCCACTGCGCCCGGCCTAGAATTTATTAATAATGCCAGTACCTAAACCTTGCTTCCATAGGTTTTAATTTGGCAGGTCTGGGATGGGAACCCAGTATCTGTATTTTTAATGAGCATCCCCAGGTGGTCCAATGAACGTCAAAGTTTATTCTATGAGTATTCTATTTTTCATCCCAAACCACTACTTCAATAGAGTAGAATGGGTTTTAAATAAGAGATGAAAAGAACTTCCCAGTTGACTTAAGTGGGGATCTTCAACCAGAGGGGAACTGAAACAGTCACAATCTAGCAAGATGAGACAACGCTCTGAGGAAACTCAGAGATGCCCAAGTCCATACAGAACCATTTCATATTTAGTGCAGCATTATCAGGACAAATTGCTAATTAAAAATGGAGTTGATAGGACTCAAAAGAGGAAGCACAATATAGTAAGTGTGAAACAACTTATGAATGTTAATCAAAATAGTTAATTGTTTTCAAAATGTGGTAAAAAAAAATAAGATTTTTATTTAAAAAGAGGCTACTTGAACAAATAGATGTCTTAAAATATAGGTTTTATATATAGGTATCTTTGAGTGTTTATATACCTATGTTGTACATACAAGTGTTTATATGTTTAATATGGCATATTAAAGTATATTTCAAAATAATAAACTAATGAACAATTCAGTCATAGCCTAGTGCTTGAAAATTGCACTGTGAGAACATTTAAAATGTATTACCTGCAATCTATGTTCCTAGGATCACAATCTTCAAGGGTTTGGGAAAGCCAAAGTATAGACCATAATGATTCTGAGTTGTGCAGCCCATTTTGGGAAATCTAAAGATGTTAAACAGATTTCCCTTGGGACTTTCTCGCTCATTCACTCCTTGTCTAAGATCCTTTACTCCAAAAATGTCTAACTTCCAGAGAAGGCACCAATACAGGTACCCACGGCCTAAGTGGGTAGGAGGGAAGGCTGGGAAAACATACCAGGTTTGAGTTGGAGGATCACCATTTCATCTGGAAGCTAACTGGATAATAGGATATTCCGCCTTCCTCACCCTTGTACCTCCTCCCTGTTCAGAAGGAAAATAAGAAATGCCTGCCTTAGCCCTAATGTTTATTTACACCTTATACCATTTTCCATTGTTAGTAGACTCTTTTACTCCTTCCCAGTGAAAAGCTGCTTTCTGGGTGTAAAGGTATCAGTCCTAGGAGAAGATCTCAGTGGTCCCACTGGTTCCGAAGTGTGGGTTTCTTCTTTAAACACCATTTTATGCAAAAGTGCATTGTAAGTGAACTCAAGCCCACACTCCGCACTCTTCTTCCTAGTCCCTGGGCCACCAGCTACCCAACCACCTCGTTGGTTCTAGAACTGAAGGCTCATGGTGGTGTGGCTTATGTAATACACATATGTGCTATGATCCCTGTGGATAATTAAGGCTGTGTTTTATGCCTAAGATGAGTTAGCAATCCTTCCACAGTTGTATTTTTAAAAGGATGACAACCACTTTCCCATTGTGCTTTTGGTACATTTATATGAAACTCTTCCAACTACAGTGTCTCCTAATACTGACCCCTGAGCTAATTAGCAGTCTGGTGCTCTAGACAGAACTGAAAACAAAATGTAAATTTAAAAACAGAAACCAGGATCTGCTGGTTGAGGGGAGAAAGCCAAGGCCCAATAAGGAAAGTGGGGGTGGGGTGCGCTTGTGAGCAGCTCTGTTTCTGCTAGTAGAATACTGGGTCTCAAATTCAGATTACACCATAGTTCATCTGAGCAGTACCCCCTCCTCGCATTAGTAAAAAATAAAAGTAAAAAAAAATAAAAATAAAAAAATATATAGCAGAGCATCTATCTGGGTTTGCGCAGAAGGAAGCGAGACCTTTAACCATGGCCACTCCACTCGCTGCTCACAGCTAGGCACCTGTAGGTACACGCTTGTACCCAGAACCTTATCCTCAGAGGCAGCTTCACACCTGCATTTACACTTCAGCCTACATGAACTTTCATCAAGGCTTCCCCACCCCAGTATCGGATCCACAGAGGCACCGAAGGCAGCCTCACTCTCAGCCACGCTGTCCTTTCCAAGGGAGATTTAAAAGCGCCCCCATTGTCTACCTCACCATCCCTCTCCCAACCAGCATCTCCATCTAGAGAAGGCATTTCCCTTGTCTCCCCAAGGCAATGAGCGAAAAGGTGAGGGATGCACCGGAGAGAAGATAAACTACCTGCTCACGCCCCTCCCCACTCACCCACGCGTCTGCTCCCAGCTCCCTCCTCCCGCTGGGGTCTGGCAATCAGGTGAGGTTACCTGGAAGCCCCGAGAATCCCCAGGGAGTGCTGCAGTCCTTCCTTTCGAAATCGCCCCACTCCCCGCCGCGTCCCCAGGACTGTTGCCCCTCTCCCCCCGCGCGCGTCCCTGGCCCCTCCGGCTCCGACGCGCAGCGACAGCCGCACGCCGCGCTCTGTTCCCCTCCGCCGACCTGGCGTGACGCAGGCGGAGACTACTTAAGGGCGGATTAGAGGCGGCGGCCGCGGATTCCCGAGCCCGGCAGCCGGCTCCGCGCGCTCCGCCCCGGCCCCTCGCAGGCTGCAGCGCGGGAGCGCCAGGTGCCCGCCGAAGTAGCAGGCGCGGAGGTGCCTGGACCCTCTCTGGCCCCCAACCTGCGGCGGAGAGCGGTGCCCAGAGACCTTGCACGCGCGGGCGAGAGCTCGCGGACCTGCACGCTGCCACTCCCGCCCCGCCCCTCGTCCCGCCATCCCAGGGATCCAGACCCGACCCCCGGACGGCGCCTACTGCCCCATCAGTCGGGACGCACTTGGATTTCTTTCCCCATTTCCCTCTTTTAAGTACAATAAAAGGGGAGGGAAGATTCGTGGATTTTTAAAAAAAAAAAATTTGCTTTTTTAATTGGGAGGCAATTCGCTCCCAGTCGGGAGGTGCGGCCCGGGGAGGGGCCAGGAGCGGGAACGTGCCCGGTGCTGCCCAGTCTTTGTCTGCTGCCTCCGGATGCACAGCGATGGGGGAATGGACCATCTTGGAGAGGCTGCTGGAAGCCGCGGTGCAGCAGCACTCCACTATGATCGGGAGGTAAGGGCGCCAAGCCGGCCTTCAGCGGGTCCCGTCGGGCGGTCCCCGGGAGTCCCTCCTCACGTCCGGACTGAGCCCCCCCTCCCCAGCCCTCAGCTGGTCCTCTGCCTGCTCCCCATCGTCCTCAATCAATGCGCCGGTGTTCCCCGGAGTTGAGGGATTACCCGGTGCGCGGTGATGCCCCCCCCCCCCAGCTACTCCTGACCAGCTCCCCAATCCCTTCCCTATGAAGCACCACTGGGGGATTCACTCTTCCCACATCAGAAAAGGAGTTGTTGGCTCAGTCTTTGGTCCCCCCATTCTCCAGAGTCAGAGCCAATCTCCATCCGGTTCCCTAAATAGAATCTACAAAGAAGGCAGGATTGCATTTGGACAGAGAAGGGCAAATGGGGAGATGGATTTGCTCTTCAGAGCAGATGCGTCTTTTCTCAACAAATATTTATTAATATTTGGCTGTTAAAACTTACAGAGCCTACATTCCCAATTGACATTTCTGTGTGTCTATAGCTGTCTACCTTCATATATATTCACATACATATGAATATGTATTCATAGCCATCTGTTTATATAAAGCATTAAGTTTAATATTCATATCGAGGATAAATTAAATACAAACTAAATATACACGTGGAGAAGTTATGTACAGACCCTGCGTAGACTTTGAAACATGCCCTGTCTGTTCAGGCATTCTGTGTGCATTTGCCATATCCAGAGTGAAGGTGTGTTTTGTGTCTCTATACATTCCATTTATAGAGATGAAATCTATCTATTGCAAGTAGACTATGTCCAGTGTTTGGAGATGTGTATACCTGTGATCCTTGTAATAGGAAGTGTTCCCAGCCTATCAGCACCCAGCAGTACAGCAGTAAAGGAAGAGACAAAAAGGTTTCCCAGATTCCCAATTCAGTACCACGCAGGATGGACAGCTCCCCAGGCAAAGGACTGGTAAACACCAGAACCGGGAAGGGAGGAGAAGGGGTTTCCTGTTAGTGACGCAGCCGTGAGAACCTCTCTCCCTCCCTCTTCCTCTGCTCAGGATCCTGTTGACTGTGGTGGTGATCTTCCGGATCCTCATTGTGGCCATTGTGGGGGAGACGGTGTACGATGATGAGCAGACCATGTTTGTGTGCAACACCCTGCAGCCCGGCTGTAACCAGGCCTGCTATGACCGCGCCTTCCCCATCTCCCACATACGGTACTGGGTCTTCCAGATCATAATGGTGTGTACACCCAGTCTCTGCTTCATCACCTACTCCGTGCACCAGTCTGCCAAGCAGCGAGAACGCCGCTACTCAACTGTCTTCCTAGCCCTGGACAGAGACCCCCCTGAGTCTATGGGGGGTCCTGGAGGAACTGGGGGTGGGAGTAGTGGTGGGGGCAAACGAGAAGATAAGAAGTTGCAAAATGCCATTGTCAATGGGGTGCTGCAGAACACAGAGAACACCAATAAGGAGACGGAGCCAGACTGTTTGGAGGTTAAGGAGCTGACTCCACACTCATCAGGGCTGCGCACTGCATCAAAATCCAAGCTTCGAAGGCAGGAAGGCATCTCCCGCTTCTACATTATCCAAGTGGTGTTCCGAAATGCCCTGGAAATTGGGTTTCTGGTGGGTCAATACTTTCTCTATGGTTTTAGTGTCCCAGGGTTGTATGAGTGTAACCGCTACCCCTGTATTAAGGAGGTGGAATGTTATGTGTCCCGGCCCACTGAGAAGACCGTCTTTCTAGTGTTCATGTTTGCTGTGAGTGGCATCTGTGTTGTGCTCAACCTGGCTGAACTCAACCATCTGGGATGGCGCAAGATCAAGCTGGCTGTGAGAGGGGCCCAGGCCAAGAGGAAGTCAGTCTATGAGATCCGTAACAAGGACCTGCCCAGGGTCAGTGTTCCTAATTTTGGCAGGACTCAGTCCAGTGACTCTGCCTATGTGTGAGAGAGCAGGTTTTGGGAAGGCATGGGGGACAACAAGTGCCCCAAAGCACAGGACTGCCCAGAGGTGGCTGTATCTGCCCTCATTTATGTGACTCTCACCACTAAGATGTAGGATAAGGCTGGTTAAGAGAAGATCTTGCATCAGTGAGAATGGAGAAAAAGTAGAACCATTACCACATGTCACATCATTGGTTCCACAGAGACAATTGGGTAAAGTGATGAGATGGATGAGTTGGACTTCTTTGGGCCCTTTCTACTCATGGCCCAGCCTGATCCTGATAACAGTGGACTCGCACTGCTACCAAGTAGGACTTAGCTCTGCTGAGCTCTGTACCCTGGTGAATGGCGTGAGTCAAATATTTCATTGAAACAAAATTTGTGACCTATCTCAACACATCCGTTTATCCTGGGCTGCAGGACAAACATCCTTGAGGCATCCTCCATGTATATCCCCCACCAGCATGCCCCTTTTCCTCAACCCAGGATAGCATGCCAGCTTTTTTCTGAATCTGGCCTTACATTAGACCTTATACGGTTTATTTGCAAGCTAGAGGGAATTACGTGGGGTGCTTTTTGGAGAATGGCCATGGAAGAAGTTCCCATTAGAGCCCCATCTGACTGGCCCTTAGTCAATATGAAAACCTTAGGAATGTCTCAATATTTCCAGTTTTCTAACTCAAACTGCACTGGTGCTGTTTATTAGGGATGGGGGATAGGGGATGGGTGGGAGGGAGGGAACTTCAATATGCAACTACAACACTTTTGTGAGATGGTTGTTGCACTGTTCAGTGTGTAGTTAATGAGCTTCAGGATATTTCTGCCTTCTAGCTTGTGGACTTTGGATAACATTAAAAAGATTTTTTTTTTTTGTTAACATTGAGGGTGTCTACCCAAGCCACAGAATTTCTAACTGGTGTATCTCACTCATTTTCTTACACAGTTTTGTTGTGCAACACAGCTGCACGTCATTTTGCCATGGTTTGAATTTACCTGTGTGCTTACACCAGAGACCTTAAATCAGCCCATGTCAATCCCAATTTATTATTTTATCAGTTATTTTTGAAGTACACACACACACAATCACTGGCTTAAAAAACCTGGAACTAAACACTATTGGCTAACATGTGTTTACAGATGCTTATTTGAGACATATACCAAAGGTTCGAAAACCTATTGCTTTGGACTGTGAATATATTAACTTCTCTTTGCTCTTATTTATTTAAGTGCCATACTGTACCTTTCGAATCCACTGTGTATTTAGTTAAAGCATTGGCCAAGAGTAATATTTGCATAATGTGCTTATATGAAGCCCTCTGTTTCCTTTGAATTACCATTATCATTTTTGATTTAGATATGGACATGGTGTAACACACAACTGAGGATTTGTTTAAAATAAAGTTCTTGCCTTTTTTTGTAAAATGGGAAGAGTCTGCATTTTTTTCTATTTTGATTAGGGTTCTATTTATTTAAATACATGTTAAAAAATGTTATGACAGTAGAGCATTGGGGGCAGGAACTGAGTGATGGTTGAATAATATTTGAGAGATGATCAATGAACTCCAATCAGCCGCTAACAGATAAAGAGAGGTTGGTCTGTTTTATGAATGAATAGAAGGAAGTAATGAGGTTTTCAAGTAATAGTATTTATTAACTCCTTTCAATTTTAGCTCAAAACCTCTCTGCTTGTCTACTTATATTTCTTCAATACTAATGTCAATAATATATCATATTAACCCCTTCCAGGAGTGGATTTTTTCCCCTTCCCACCATATTTTTCCTGCCATGGCTTAATCATTCCATTTGGCAGGCACGCTTTCTTCAGGGCCTGATGCTCAGCACAATATTAACCCAATAGTCAAATAGAACCCTCTAGACCGGGGCTTCCCAGTAGAACTTTCTGTAATCGTGGAGATTTCGTCTATCCATGCTGCCCAATTTGGCAACAACTAGCCACGTATGACTTTTGAGCTCTTAATATGTGGCTAGTGCAAATGAAGAACTGAATTTCTAATTTTATTTAATTTTAATTAATTTAAATAGCCATGTATGGTTAGTTGCTACTATATTACACAACACAGTTCTAGACTTTTAATCACTCATTTCTTATTGGGTTCTTCGAAGGGGATTGATCCATTGTTTGTATAAGACATTACTTTTTAGCTGCATTTTTACTATCATTTCTGGTATTTTCTGCCTACATGTGGTCTCTTTAGTTCAGTAGGCTGACATTCTTCCTCATTTCTTCAATGCTAGTCACCTAATTCCAATGAGTACTTGGCTTAAACATTGCAAAGCAACACAGGGTTTCCTGGATGACTGTTTTTCAAACACAGTTGTTGCACCTTTTAACTATGACAATGCGGATGCCATTTTTAGAATGAAAATATGTTAATTTAAATCTATAGGTTTCTATTTGCAGTATAAATAAGCAGTTGAAGATGATTGTCCCTGAGTAAAGAAACAGATCCTCCTCTGTTTTGTGTTTGGGAAGCTAAAAATGTTTAAGACGCCTCCCAGAGATGGAGGAAGAGTGTTGCTTGAGAGCTCTTAGCATATGCTTGGGTGTGAAAGAAATAGGAATCTGTGTGGAAAACAAGGTCTGTTGTATTTATGCCTTGATGTAGGATTAGAAGAACCATGGTGTTTCCTGGAAGAAATTCATCCCAGATCAGTGGGGTTGATCTATTTCAGTTCTTTGATGTTTCCAAACACCCACAAATGGCAAGATTATTAATTCACTTTCCAGTAATGAAGAAAGGAATACACCTCCTCTCAATCTCGGAATGACTGATCTGTATCGGTCTTTGATTCTTTTGCTTTCTATCTAATGAAGGAAATACACTGAGGATTTGATGGTTCATAAGGCTATGTGATAGATGTGACCTTAATCTGTATTTTGTGGGAGGACAACATGGACATATTCTCTTAAATTTAAGAGCCTTTTGGTGAACTGAAGGCCCTCTTGGCCTGTGCATGTGTGTGCATGTTTGTGTGCACACTGGTGATGTGGTGAGTGGCAGAGAATGAACTGGGTTTAAAAGTTTAGAGAGTAGCCTGGAAGGACTGATGTTTCTTCTTAACCTGGGAAAGAAGAACAGAAAGTACAGAATTTGTAATTTGTAAGCACTCAAATATTTAAAGGGTTAAAAAATACAATGGATAGCAGTTGGACTCTATGACCTCTGTGGGCAGAGGAAAATGGCTGGATTTAAAATAGGGTAGGGGTGGTTAGAAAGGCACTAGAAGGAACATGATTTCTTTTTCACCTCTGCTTTTGTTGTTGTTTACTCTGTTTCTTCTGCGTGGAGTACCTGTCCTTCCACCTTTCACTGGGTGTGCTCCTCTTCACCCATTAAAAGGCAGTCTGGCTGACCCTCGCACAGAAACCTATTTTAAACTCTCCTCCAGGCTGGCTTAGTGTCCCTGCTCTGAGCCTTTATAAAAGTCACTTTACCAGTCACTTGCTGCATGGAAATGGAATGGTTCTAGATCTTCTAGATCAGCAGTATCCAACCTTTTTGGCACCAGGGACCAGTTTCATGAAAGATAATTTCTCCACTGACAGGGTGGGGAGAGGGGAGTGGGGAGGCAGAGCTCAGACAGTGATGCAAGCGATAGGGAACAGCTGTAAATAATGATGAAGCTTTGTTTGCTTGCAGGCTGCTCACCTCCTGCTGTGTGGCCTGGTTCCTAAGTTTCATGGAAGACAATTTTTCCACAGAAGGAGGAGGGGTATGTGCATATAGCGGTGGAGCTCAGGTGGTGATGTGCAGCCTGGTTCCTAACAGGCCATGGCTAGGGGGTTGGGGACCACAGATCTAGATGATTCGTTGTGGTCATGAACTGTGCCTTGTCCATTATAACCTTATACAACATTTATTGTCAACATCTCATTTGCTACCAGAGTGATGGGTGCCTCAGTTTTCCACCTGGGAACAATCTTATAGACTCAGAGTGTATGAAAGCTAAACACATCCTCTGAGGACATTAAGGCAAGCCTTTTATGGTACACTTGAGGAAACAAAAAGATCTAAAATTAAACAGTGAATTTCTAGGAAAATGGTATTCATCTTGGAGGGTTGGAATCTTTAGGAAACAATATTTAGATTGGTTTTACTTTTTTGTATTCTATTAAGTATATTTGCCTGCCAGGGCTGCCATAACAAAATACCACAGAATGGGTAACAACAGAAATTTATTTTCTCACAGTTCTGAAATTTGGAGGTCCAAGCAAGGTTTGGTTCCTTCTGAGGCCTCTCTCATTGGCTTGCAGATGGCAGCCTTCTCACTGTGTATTCACGTGGTTGTTCCATTACGTACGTGTAGCTCTAGTGTCACTTTGTGTGTCCAAATTTCCTCTTATGAGGATATCAGTCGGATTAAATTAGAGCCTCATCCTAATCTAATCATTTCGCTTTAACTTAATTACCTCTTTAAAGGCCCTGTCTCCAAATACAGTCACATTCTGAGGTACTGGGGTTTAGAGTCTCAACATATGAATTTTGGGAGGACAAAATTCAGCCCAACACACTAATTTTCAAATCTTTAGGTACCTTATGGTTAGGGGGACAATATAATTCATTGTACAAAATGGGACACTTTTGAGAGTGAAGAGGTGAGGGTAGCTAATTAAATGAAACTGAACGATGGGTAGAAGTTGGGTCTGTCCTGGGCAAACCAAATTCTGTGGATACCGTAAGGTAATAAACAACCGCTGAGCTCCTGCTCCAGGACCTGGAACACTGGAGACACAAGGACAGTAACACCTAAGTCTCCGCTTTTGAGAATGGCCATGAAAAAGTAAGTTCTCAGAGAAAAAGATAAAAATTTATGTTAATAATAATGGGAAAATAGTATGTTAAAAATAGTAATGCCTTTGCCCCACTCTGACTTCCTACATTTCAATCTTCGATTTTGCAGGCTAGGCATCAGTATTTTTAATTTTCCCATTCCTAGAGCTGAGAACAACTGAGTCAGAAACGTTAGCATAAGATTATGAGAATCAGGTATTTGGAGGATAAATTATGAAAGGAGAAAAAGAGAAATGTGAGGTTCTCCTAGCAGAGCTGCCCTTGTTTAAGTCATATCTGAGGCTGGTGATGAGAAACTGTGGATGGAAGACTAACAGCGATTTTCAGGGCTGTAGGAGTGGGAGCAGGGGCCACAGCTGAGACTTCCACAGCAGCAAGAGGGGCTGACCAGGGGTAAAGCCTGGAGTGGACAGAGTTGGAGGAACCCAGGATGGATATTGAAACAGCCAGCTAGCAAAGGAAAGTTAGAAAGAGGCATCACAAAGCTAAGGCAGATGGAATCCCAAGGAAGAAGCTCTGGTATTAGTATTCAATTTTACCAAGTATTTAGACAAATAAAAGAGCTAAATTGAGGCTGACCAAAAGACTCAAACATCCACTAGATTTGCTGAGTGAGTGGGATGTGAGAAAGTGAGCACGGGCTATCCTTTGCCTTAGGTGCTTCCAGATCTCCTGCAGGTTGAATGGAAACAATTAAAATAAGAGCAGGCAAAAGGTGAATTACCAATCCTATCCCAGCCCGTGCTCTGCAAGGCAATTGGGCATGGCAAGTCAGCTTTGTGACCATGCAAAAGATATGCTCATTTAGAAGATTGTAATACCCTAGGTAGATTGTATGTTAGCTAAAACAGACCTGGTTGAACCAAGCTGAAATGAGTACTTGTGGCCAAAATGAGTACATAGTGGCTCTTGTCAGCTTTGGGTAATGAAGGTTGTAGGCAAAGACAGTGCATAAATATAGAGGCCCCTGGGAGGACACTGGTGCCTAACTTACTATTGTGAATCAGGTCCACTGGTCACCCAGGCCAGTGTTCTAAGTCTGTGTGGCTGTGGCAAATGGCCTTGTGAGGAATGGACCAGTTCTTCTCCCTGACTCCAAAGACTAGGGGTGTTCCCTAAAACATGTTTATTTAACTTAATAAATAAAAGATCTGTACATGTACTCCCAAATCCCCAACTTTACACTCCTTCTCTTGAAAGGCCCAAATTTCTAAAAATATTAAGCAATAGAAAGTCATTCAATTCAATCCAGTGGTTTTTTTATGCACCAATAGTGTGCAAGGCTCTGGATTGGGTATTACAGGAAGGCACAGAGAGGTATGATGCCCTCCTGACTCTCAGGGCCTACAGTCAACCTGAGAGGAATAAGGAAATAATAAGGCAGAATGTGACCTGTGCCATTTTCAATGCTCCAAACATTCTGTGTTCTAAGGAGGGAGACATCATATCTACTGTGTGTATATGTGAGTTGGGGGTGGGAGGATAGAAAAACATCTTTCGACAAGGTATAGAAAGACTTCATCAACAATAAAACTTTTCTTTACTTTTTGACCTTTTATTGCCAAGGGGGTGACATACACCTGAGTCTCAATGCTGAGCCCAGGCATCACTCCATGGGTGGCCAGTGCGATCTGCCATTTGTGTGGACAGTACCTGTGCCATCACGTCATATCACAGTGGACAGTGCTGGGGAGCCTGGACCTTCCCTCATGGACAGCCTGGCCTGGCCTGGCCTGGCCTGGGAGCAGAGGTTGGGGGCCAGTGTCAGCTCTCTGAGAACATCAGCATAAGCTGGGTAGACTCCTGGAAGCTGTGACCTGGTTTTGATTTTCTGAGTACAGGTCTGGATGTTGATCAAGGTGTGCAGTGGGAGTCACTTCATTCTGAATCTCGCTGAGACCTAGGCTCCCTGGGTAGACTCAGGGCTGATAGATGGTGGTGGTGGGGAGGGGGTGGAGCAGCTTGGAGAAGCTGCCCAGAAAATGTGAGCTGTGGCAGAAGGAGCTGGACAGATACTCCTGGGCCCATGAGGGATGCTGGAGAGGTATGAACTTATCCCACAGGGCTGGGAATCTGCAGTGTTTGGGAACAGCAATGATCCAAGTCCAGATTGGTATAGAAAAACTTCACCAACAAGGTGGTATTTTTTTTTTTTTTTTTTTTTTTTGGTGCCAACAGTTAAAACAAGGTGGTATTGAGATGGGTCTCCTGGAAGAAGAAAGAAGGAGGTAGGGAGCAACATCAACATTCATCTCCAGCTGAGAAGCCTGGGGCAGATGTGGAGAACTGGGGAATTTTGTTTAGCCTGGAGTTCATGGAGGGAATTAGTGGGAGGTGAGGTTGGAAAGTGAGTGGACCACGCTGCACATCAGGCAAAGGACATCGTGCTGAATTGGGCAGACAATATGAAGAGATGACTTTCAACAGAGCCTCTAAATGTCATTGTTTTGAGCACTGCCAGGTCCCCAGGCATCAGCCACACTGTACCTGTCTGATCATGCAGAAGCTCGTTGGGCCCAACTCAGGGTCAGCTTTGATTTGGAAAACACATTTCAATCTCAACAGTTTAGGGATTGGAGCAAATATCCAGTGATAGTTAGGGATTTGGCAGCATGGCCCCATTAACATTAGTGGGAGTTAGTCTGCTAAATCCCAGACACTGAGCAGAAGCCTCATTTTTATTCACCATTATGACCTTTCTGCTGTAAATTGATACAATATTTGAGAATCGCTTAGAACCGATTAAGCTTTGTCACAGTTCTCTCTCCTAAAAGGGAAATCTTTCTGAAAATTGCTACTGTGTGCAATGAAATGTTTGCATTTATGGGCAACTGTGGCAGTAGGAACATATGGACACCTAAATATAGAATTGGTGAGTTTTGATACCTCTGAGACATTTGATCTGGGGAGATTTGCATGTTGTACCTGTCTCTAGGTGGGGGCCAAGCTTTTGCAAATGAATGTTTTCTTCAAAGAACTTCTTCCTTTTTGCACATTTTTACATTTTCTTCTCTTCATATTTTTATTTTCTCAAAACCAGTAAAAAAAAATAAATCACTAAAGCCTTTTTATATGAAATCTGAGTGGTCTAAAGATTCTATACATGATCTCAATAATAGCAAATACGTGTTAAATATTTACCATGTTCCAGATCCCATGCTTTCCATGAATTACCTCACTCACCCCTCACACACAACCCTGGAAGGAGAGTGCTAGTTATCATTACACCCATTTTTCAGATGAGGAAAACAAAATTTCTAGATCTCATATCAACGTGCCTGGTTATATAGCTAAGTGTGTGGCTGTGTTTCGATT
Organism: Eulemur rufifrons; assembly: GCF_041146395.1. Classification (NCBI taxonomy): domain Eukaryota; kingdom Metazoa; phylum Chordata; class Mammalia; order Primates; family Lemuridae; genus Eulemur; species Eulemur rufifrons. The sequence continues at coordinate 55,631,476 of NC_090984.1, forward strand.
CTAGCCCATACATTGTGACGTTGAAGCCAACTTTCAACACTTCATGACACTGCCTTTGGGAAGCTGCCAGATGAGGTCTCAGGAGGCCTGGCATATTGGTCTGCTGCCTCTCTCCCAGGGCACCCTCTACTGGAATTTTTCTCCTTCCCCTCCTCCCCACCATAGGTTCTTTTCCTGTGTGTCTTGGGTACAGCACGAGACTGCTAGGGTTTCCAAGGCAGTGCCACGTCACTGTCCTCTTTGTATCCACAGTTTCCAGCACACCACATGGCTTCACAAGTGTTTATGGATTGAATAAGCAACTAAAAACAAAGAATCATAGAACCCTGAGGTGGACAGGAAAGGTCGTCCCATTCATGCCTTCATTTGGTACATATGACTTAGATCTAGAGAGTAAGCTTGAATAAAGAATTCTGGGTTACATGGACGTTGGGGGAGGGTTGGATTAAGAGAATGAGCTTTTCAAGTTGTCAGGAAGATTGGCCTGGGCTAGACAGATGTTATTAGCAGAGGCTGACAAAGTCAGAGGTCCCTAACACCTCATCCAGATCTCTCCAAGCAAGAGTCATGAGAATCATGTCAGTACAGTGTGCAAGAGAAGAAGATCCTATCTTGGGTAAGCACATGGCCCATCGCCTCTGTTGCACCTGGGCTTAGTTTAGGTCAGAGGATTAACTTAATGCAAGTTGTGTGTGTGTGTGTGTGTGTGTGTGTATGTGTCTATCTCTGGGGGCACCTTGTGCGTCTTCATCACTGCCTCCAACCTGAGCAACCATGTTCTTGGCTTCTTCTTCTAGAACCCCTGGCCATTATGGTGGTCCTAGGTGGAGCTCAGGGTCCCCAAGGCCTTGAAGAGGACCCTGAATCCCACCCATTCTAACCAGAGCTTCTCTGTAGGCTCTTCTCTTTCTCTTCCAGGAGCCCACTGGTGCCCCATGCTGCATGCTCATTGGTCAGTGTTTCCAGTGCTGTTTAGAAATTTCTCTCTTCCCCTGCTTTTTCCATCACTATGCTTTGCCTACAAGATGTTAAGCAAACTCACTTATTATTTCAGCACATATCTACTGAATACAGTAATTGTACAAGTTCATCTCTGATCTAGCACTAAGGATACAGAAGATTTGTAAAATAAAATCAAAGGAAATAGCTTGGGGCTGACCCTTCTTTGCAGGGAAAAGAGACAGAGGTGAGGGGCAGCCAGGAGCAGACGAGAAAGAACATGAGCAAAAGAGTTCTAGGGGCTTCCTCCTGAGATGCATACAGATGTGTGCAGCTAACATCATCAAGGGAGGTCTTTTCTTTCATACAAATGTATAAAAATATAACCTCAATTGATGCCTTAGACCAAAGACAACTTGCTGACACGGACTCCAGAAATAGCTTTTCTTCCTTTCCAAAAGCTAAAGTCAAATTGCAATAGCATCTACTAGTTTCTTCAGTTATGAGAGCAGTAATAGTAATAATAAGGATAGTAATAGCAATCACCATAATGATGGTAAACATTCGAATAGATGCCCTTTCTCACCTCCTCCTCATATATTATCTTAGTGGGTTTTTCCAGCCTCTGTCTATAGAGTCGGCAGAGTAGACAGAACAGGTGGTACTTGCTTTTCCTTAGAGGAGCAGAAACGCAGAGCCTTAGTTTTGGTGACTTGTCCCAAACTACAATTAGTTTTAACACAGGTGGGACAGTACCCAATTCTCTGACTGATATAGTCTGGTGCCCTTTCCATTCTACATGGCTTTTTGACTCACCATATGTTAAGCTTTCAATTGTCAAGGGAGATATCTAGAAATGTTAGGAGGAAAATGCATATATTCTCAAAAAGTGATTATCTATACTTCTGAAAAGGTTGCAAGGAAAGGTGGCAGGCCAATCGTGAGGGAAGGATTTGCGTCTTAGTCTTGCGAGAACTGTGATTTGTTCAGTGCAGTTAGAACAGAGTGCTTTCACCTGCACCGCAGACCAGGTGAGGTGAGCATCCAGAGAGGCAGCCAGGCCTGACCTCTTCTTAGATCCTCTTCCTAGCTAATGTCCAGGATTTCAGAGATAAGAGAGGAAACAAAAAGCAGCACCCTTTCTTTTTTAAATATAGCATTTATTTTCCCCTAATTACAAAAGTAATACATATTCAGGGCAGAGAAAAGCACAATAAAAAAAATTCTGTCATCCAAAGAGAACCACTGTTAACTTGTGTCTGTCCTTTGGTGTATGTTTTCTATTAGATAGAGAGACAGATACATATACAGCCACAGATGTGGCTTTTCCAGAGGGAGTGTCACAGTGTACATACTGTTTTACAGCCTTTTTTCCACTTAGAAGTAGATGGTTAATATTTTATACATCAACAAATATTTTCATGACATGTTTTTGATTAGTGGATAAATGTCCTATGATATGGCAATACCACAATTTACTTGAGCAATTCCTCTAGTTTTGGATATTTGGGTTGTTACCAGCTGTCACTATTATACCAACAGTGGAGTGGGTATCTTTGCACACTTACCGGATTGCTTCTGTAGAATAGCTGGATTACAGAGCGAGCAGGCGCTTCTTAAAACTTGTTGGTACATTTTGCCAAATCTTAAAAAAAATCAATATGAGAATGTTAGTTGACGACAATATTCAGGAAACAGAGAATTTCTGAGATTTTGGCAAAACTAGCTTGTGAGACACGAAGGCACAGAAAGGCTCCTCAAATTTGCTTTTGGAGGGGGTAAGTATGGAGGGGGAAGTATTTTTTAGGTGTATTTTTGTCTTTTAATGAAAACAATCAGTAAGTATCATGCATGTAAGTAATGGGAGCTAACTCTCTAAGTACAAGCTGTCAGCACAGAGACTCTGAGTGGCTATAAGTCCTGAGTTTGAGGCATGAATCTGGGACCAAGCGTTGAAGATGGGCATGACTCACACCAGCCAGGGAATGATCCTGGAGTATCCATAAAACGGGGGCGATGTTGTGAGTGAGAAAACAAATGGGCATCATTAAATTCTCATCTAATTGAATTAAATTCAGCCCATGCATTGGGTCATCAACCAGCCTCAGCTAAAAGCATCATATCATTGGAACTACGCTGAGTGATCTGGACTCAGGTGGTTAATCACGGGGAAGAGGTGAAGCCCTACCTCTGGCCGTGGAGGCGGCACTCCGCCTGAGCCACCAAGCTTTTATCAGTATTTACTTCCTATCAGGCCTCTGCCTGGGCTAGAACCAAAAAGCAAGTGGCTGAGATGAAGATTTCAGAAGGGAACTAATGCAAAACCGGACACAGGTGCGTTTCCAGCCCTGCATGTTACATGTCTGAGCCTGGCACCCAGGCTAGAAACGGCATATAAGATAGGCAGTCCATATTAGAAGGAACAAAAATTTCCAAAGGAACCTTTTTTCTGTCAAGCTTCTCTGAAATTTATTTAAGTGAAGGTACATTTGATAAAAATAGCAGTTTCCTTCTCCGTGCCTGGGTGCTAATGAGCTCGGCAGGCATTTGTTCCTCACTTTGATATATTTGCTCTCCTTACCACACCTCTCTCTGGCACTCCTAGGGGTCCCAGGGTGTTGAAATGAGGGTGGCTGGTACTTAAAAAGACTTTCCTAGGTGAGAAAATATAATGATGTAATGATTTCTTTTTTAAGGAATGAGGGGAGAAGGGAGATCAGTGGTGGGTAGAAAAAGTAATGTTTTAAGCAAAGTGGAAGGCAAACTCTGATTTCACTTGTCTGCATACTTTGTGAGGATAGATTTCACATGTAGCCTGTGCCTGGGCGCTCTCTGAGGTCAAAATGAGAAAAATAGGAGAATGATGGGCAGCTGGAGAGTGGTTCTAAGCACAGGTTTTAGAGTCGAACTGCCCTATAAAAATAGTAGTGATTCATAATACAGTAGTGTCCCATGATTTCTCTCTAATTAAATTTTGATGGTATTCATTCTATAAGTATTTACTGAGCCCTGACTGTGGGTCAGACACTGAATTATCTTTCTGACTCTTTCACTTTCTAGTTGTGTGTTCTGGGCAGGTACTTAATCTTGCTAAACCTCCATGTCCAGATCTGTAAAATGGGAATAACAAAACTTCATAAAGTTGTCACAAGTTTTGAGTTTGATTCTGTTTATGAAGAGCTCTTCGCAGTTTCTGATGCCTACTAAGTGCTCGCTATATGTTATTTATTATAATAATGATTAACACTATTAATGAGATTCTAAGTGATTGAATGTGGCCATTGGCATATTGAGTTCATCAAAACCCTTTCTGCACCAGGATACTGAAAGAGGAGAAAAGAACATAGAAAGAGAGGTTTGGCAAAGAAGTTAGTTTTTGCACAGCCTCCAGTTTGTCTCAGGCTGGTGCCAGGACCCCCAGGGTGAATGTGAGGGGAGGAGCATGTGACCTGCAGGGAGTACATAATATAATTCAGCTTTGACCTAAAAGAGGGTGGGCTGGCCAGCCAGGCCACAAAGCTCCTTGCTGAAGAAGTAGTTATGAAAGAGAGAGGACGAGAGAGTTGGAAATCCCTTTTTATTTAGAATTTGGCTCTATTGCAAGATCTAAATAGACTACTTCCACTTTTGTGCAGACCTTTATATTGTCCAACAAGATGCATTCATCCACATTTTCCAATGATCCTCCCTTAATAACTGTGTAAGATAAATAGGATAGAAAATAGCTCTCTATTTCATGGATGACAAAATGAGGTTTGGAGGTGCTTATTCTTCAATGTCAAACACAGCCAGGCCCAGAGACAGTATTGAAACCAAAGCCTGCTCTAAATCCAAATCTCTAGTTACTAGAATGTTCTGCTACTCCTAAATGTACCTTTTTTATAGTTCATGTGAATACCTGTGCCCTTCAGAGGGCCTTGCTGGGCAGAGGGAAACTTACTTTAATCTTGGCCAGATAAGAACATGATTAAATAAACAAATTTTTTGGAGACATTGCAAAGCACATAGAACAAATTCTAAAAGCAAAAAGAAATTTGAAAAAAATATTATTGTTGTCGTTTATTGTCCATGACTCTGGTCTGGGCTCTCGATGAGGATAAGGGAGAACTGACAATAGTTTTGTTTTATTCATGGACTTATTGGCCACTACCAATGGACTCTATTTATTGAATTAATAGCTGGACTGATAGAAGCATCTTATATGGCATGCAAATTTCAGAGTTCTTGTGAGGAATGTATTTTCAAACCCAGCTTGTAGGTGAAAAACTGAGCCTGAGCGGCTAGCTTGCCCAAGGCCACAAGGAAGGTCATGTGTATCCAATGGCAAAGCTTTCCCTAGTTTTGTCTTCTCCAGAGTCTTATGATAGGCTTAAGGGAGGAGAAGAGGTAGGAAGGTAGAGATAAGGGGCCAAGTCACTGAAAGATAAAGAGAAGAAAAACTGTTAGTTGAACTTCCCTCCCCTCTGGCAATCCTAGAATTCCATAACTTTGTGTGGGAGAGGGTTGGTTGGAGTGAAGGGCACAGATCAGGGAGGAAGTTGGGTTGCTGTGAAGGCAGAATCTCTACTGAGCTTGGCCAGGTAAAATTGTGAGATGACTGGGATGCTGGGGGAGAAAAATTTGTAAGACATACCCCACAAATATTCAAGAAATTCCAAAGATGTCTCAGCCCTTGTCAGACTTGGCCTCAAATAATTGGGGGGTAGGCAAAATTTCTCAGAGGCTTTTCTTCCTCCCCTTCCTCCTTCCCTTGCTTCCTTCTTTATTTTTCCTTTTCTTTTTCTTTCTTTTTTTGCTTCCCATTCAATGATTTTATGGCGTTTCATCTTTTCTCTGTGAGAGAGGGAAAAATGTTCCAAGTTCTTTCATTCCAAGGATGAAGTTTTAAAATGATTACCCCTTTCAAAAAGAAAAAAAAAAAAAAGATCTTAGGAAAAGGAAAAGAGAAATGCTTGACTCAAAGGAAGAAATCCTAATGACAGAATTTCAGGTGTCAACGAAGGAGATATTTTTAAGCAGGATCTTTCCAGTTCATTCAAACAATACCACGAAGGGGACTTCCTATTTCTTCTTTTGAAGCTATTCAGCTCTCTTGGAGACCTATAGGCTCCTAGAGTGGGCAGGAATATTTTGTACAACTAGTTCAGCCTCTGTTACTTTTGAATTCCCTGTACAGCATCTTTTCCAAGTGGCTGCCCACACCTGGCTGGTGAGGAACTGGTTCCCTTGTGGAGAGGTCCACCCTTCTGGCTGCCCCAATTTTATGAAAGTTCTTTACATACAGCTGAAATCTGCTTCCCTGGAGCTAAGGCATCATTCAGACCAGAGCCCAACAGAAAAGGTGTTTTTGTTCTCTGGCTTCTTTCTATTCAAACTCATCCACAGGGTTCACCGCCTAAAGTGGAGTTAATGGTCATGTTTTCCTCTGGAGAAAATTGTCACTGCTGTGATGCCTGATATGATGTGCCCAGTAGGGAGGAAAGAATCTTGAAGTTCAAAGGTTTTGAGTTGGAAAAGGAAGGGCCTACAGAAGTTCTCTGGAGTGTAAGAGGAGACACATATTAGATTCAAGGTTCTTTCTCCTTGCCAGGAATAAAGATTTCATTGTGGAAAAAATAGAAATAGCTAATAAAATACAAGTAGCAAGATCATTATTTACCCCCAATCACAGGCCATAATAATTGTACCAGGTTCACATTTGAAAAAATGGGGAAATTTGTTTGTTCATTCAGACCAAATTGGTATCAAATAACCACAAATTCCTTATGTTCCTTTTTCTGTTTTGGTTGCTAGGCACAAGGAATTCATGGGGAGCTTGCTAAATATGTATGACACATTTTTGCATGTGATTATAAATATTGATAGATTCTTTAGAGGAGGGGATGTCATTCAGAAATAGATCCTGAATGAAGCTTTCTTCCTCAGGAGAGAGACCCAGATTTCAGGCTGAAAGGAGGTACAAATGGGTGTGGGAGGCAGGTGTCTAGATATGAGAAGAGTAGTGGACATGACAGTCTTTTACAGTTGTATGGCATTTTGCAGTTAACACAATGCCTCCCCATTCACAATCTCATTTGATCCTTATAACTCCCCTGTGAGATAGGTATTAGGGCTGGCAGCTGCCTCTATCCCAGAAATAAAGTCATGGGCACCAAAGAGCATGATGGGAGGAGAAGCCCCCGGGACGGGAATCTCCCGAGAATGACTCTAGCTCATCTTGGCAGTTCTGGGGCTGTGCTGCCTCAGTGTGGGAAAATGCACTTACCACCTGCTAAATCCAGCCATTTCATTTCTTAACTTGGTTTACTCAGTCCTGAGCCAGTGGTGCTTACATAAATGTCCTTCTGGCATGAGGGAGGGAGAGAGAGAGAGAGAGAAAGGAAACAGCAGCTGTCAGCAGAGTGTCAGGCTGGGGACCTGCCATCTCATTGAACAAAGCTCTGGTCAGCTCCAACAGTGTCCTGGGTATAGCTCTAATCAGGGGTGATGGAACTGTCCCTAGGCTCAGGATTACTTCCTGCCCTTAGAAAGAACAGGGAGAGAGGGTCCCTTAGCTGTTACCAAGGTGTCACTTGTGAATCATTAACCAGGAGCAGAGAGGACTGGAGCCAGGTCAAAACAAATGAATCCTGATACTGAGGACTCTCAAGACCATATCTCAGATGGTGACATTGGATCATTAATCTTACCTGGTTATCACAAACATGCAATTTGTTTGGGTGCGAGAGGGGGGCTGTGCTGCTTTGTATTTTATTTAACTCTAAAGAATTTTCCAACATTTAGCATTTCCTCTGGGGCTGGGAACTCTCCCCACCCGCGCCCCATGATCTCAGCTCGCCTCCTGCCTCCAATGGCACTGTACACCACACTGCTCCCCGTGCTGGGCCCCTGGAGCTCAGTGTCTCTTCTTTCCTTGCTATTCTCCACGGAGAATCATTGCACAACCATACCATAGACCCCACTCCAATGCTGGAAATCCTATGGTTTGTTTTTCCTTTCTGAGGGTCCACTGCTAAAAGGCCATCAAGAAATAAGACTGGTGAATGTGGAGAATGGTTGAAGCTGACTGATAGGTACATTGGGGAATCATTGTACAATTTCCTCTACTGTGTGTGTAAAAATCTCCATAATAAAATGTTTTTAAACGACAGTTGAGCCATCAAGATGGACTTGACTGAATCACAGAATGGAAGTCTTGACACAAGCTCTGGAGTCAGGTTGGCCTGAGATCAAATCCCAGCTCTGCTGCTTTCCAGCAGCAATCGACAGGGCACATAACCTCCTGAGACTGCCTCACCTGTGAAATTACAGAAAGATTAGCTACCTCATCAGGATTCTGTCAGCATTAAATGTGATAATAAAGTTTTCTTAACAAGGTGCAGAAACCCATTTAATTAGTTTAAGGAAAAAAGGGAGATAAGAATATAAGGGCATTTAAAAACTCAAGGATAGGAGTGCAACTGAATCTCGTGAGTGAATTGAAATCAGAGACTCCAGGGACATCCGGACCATCCTTGGTTTCACATCTCTATGCTGAACGACTGTTCCCCTCTTCTCTTTGCCGCAGACCAACTTTCTCTGTTTGCCAGTCTCCATGAATGAAATTCCATGAATGAAAACTTGGCTTGCCAACAGCAGCTCCCAGGTTTAAATTTTCTCAATTCAATAGAACTCAATATCTCAGTTTAATAGACCAGGCAGAGTTTGAGTCTCCTGGTATGGATTCCAAGTTTTCTGAGGCAGGTCTTTTGTCTAGCTTGAGCAGGAGGTCTACTCCTGCACCCCATGATGAAGGCCAAGAGCTGCAGTCACACTGTGTTAACATGGAGGCTTCCATGGTGGCCACATGGATGGAGTTGGCAAGGAAAAGTTCTCAGAAGAAGGGAGGGAAGTCTCCAAAGAATGGTTGGGGTGGGATAGTGGTGGTACTGGACAGATAAAATTATGAGAGTCAAAATACAAAATGCTTAGAACTTACCAGTAGTTGATAGATAAGTATTGGCTCCTACTCCTCTGAACTGACCCATCTTTGTATCTTCAGGGCAATGTCTTAGGTTAGCTCATCCACCAGAAAGGGGAGAACTGAAATTACAACTGTTAAATCATTCCTTCATTCCAGAGTGCCTAATGTGTGCAAGGCAATGGTGATACAGCAAGGCAAAAAGGAGACAGAAATCCCTACCCTCATGGAAATTATAAATAGGCTGATACAATAATAAAAATTAAAATATATAAGGTGAGGCAACTTGGAGGAAAATTAAGCAGTAAAGTGGGATAGGAAGTGCTGGGGGCTGTCCTTTTAAACAGGATGACTAATAAGAAAGTCACATTTGAACAATGACCTAAAGAAAGTGGAGGAGCCATGTGGCTGTCTGGGAGAAGAGCATTCTAGGCATAGGGAAGAGCAGGCACCAAAGCCCTGAGTGACAAGGACCAGTAAGAAGTCTAGCGCAGCTGGAGTGGAGTGAGAGAAAGGATGCATCATAAGAGATGTATAAAACCAATGATCTTCACCTGGTCTTCAGAAATTTTCTACCTGGGAAGAGGAGAGGTGTGGTAAAATACTAATGCTGGTGGCCAGAGCATCAGCCTCATCTATTCTTTAGTGATCTCTAAATAAACCATTACTAATGGGAGACAGCTGTCTAAGTCAGTTTCTCACACTGTACGGATAACAGAAAACCATAGACTGGATCAAGAACTGGAGGCGCAGCTGCATGGATGTGCCAGTCCAACCCTCACATCCAGGATGCTGGCTGCAGTTTGCTCTGAGCCTTGGACAACTCCATCCAAGAAAGAACATGTGGTTATTGGATGAGAGAGTTCAGGAGTTAAGTACCTGTCAAACATCTGAGCAGAATGAAAGAGGGAAATGTAATTTAGACAGAGGAAATGAATTATAAAGGAGAAACACAGCAAATCCAATCCTCCTGTAGCAGGTGGTCCAGGAAAAGTGGAGGGGGGCAGAATAAGCCTCTTAAGTGACCTAGATTAGTAACAATTTTCTCCCCCCTGTAATAACTGATTCTGATGATCAGAACAGGGGAGTTATTTCCGTAGTTTGGAATAGCTGGTGTCTCAAAGAAGAACCATTTATAACAAGTAATTTGTACCTATTAATATATTTAAATATATGTGACAAAATGTACAAACATACACAAAAATATTGGTTATATTGAAGAACAAAATAAGGCATGACAGAAGAGTTAGAACATTTTTTCCATGTCTTTCCATGCGTACACTTTGGTATACTGACTTAGGATGTAAATTTCGTTTTCTAATTATGATACAGATTATGATAACATTTCTTTCTCCTGGGCATCCTTGATACCAAAAATAGAAGATTTGGAGGTAAAATAAGCCAGGTCACATTATAATACAGAGCAAAGCATTGTTAAAACATGAATCTGTCTACATCCATCTATCTATCCAATAAGCAATATAAACATGGCACAAAATTCAAAAACTATAAATTCTTTCTCCCACTCAGTCTCCAGTCACTTTCTTCAGAGGCAAGAGACATTATGTGCATTTATGCATTATATGCGTACCTTTGTTTAGTGGTACCATATACACTGTTCTCACATTGTCTTTTTTACGTAACAAAATTACACTGAGATGGCTCCATTGTCAGTACTGTGCCTTATTTTTTCCCAAAGGCTGTACAGTATTCCATTGCATGTTTGTTCCACAATTTATTTAACCACTGTCCTAATGATGGATATTTTGGTTGTGTCCAGGCTTTTGTCACTGCAAACAATAGTCTACGTCTGGATGTCAGGCATTATGTAAAGACAGCCAATTTAGAAACTGCTCAATTTGTTGGTGGATAATGCGTTACAATTGAACTGAAAATGTGGAATGACAGTCTCGTGACTCAGACCCATGTGGTGGGGAGCAACAAAGCGCTATCTTTTTCTACCATCAATTATCATGAAATCAATGAACAGTGTCAAGAGGGAAAAAGTGAATTATTCCTGATATTTTAAATCAATTTTCAATCTTTTTGTCATCTGAACAGAGCAAGAATAGAATGGGTGAGAGGTTTCTTCATTCAAATTTAAGGAAGATTTTCAATGCCTTTATTTAAGCTTAAATCTAAATATTAGTTGAAAGACACGGAAAGGTAACACAATGTGCTACGTTATGCTATTTCAACTTAGCTATGCTGGTGACTACATGGGTCAGAGTTAGAGTTGGTCAAAGGAGAAACTTGTGTGCAATTTAGGAGATGGAAGCAAAGCAGCAGCTGTTACTCATGGAAAGTTTTGTGGTCCTTGTGGTGATTGGCAGAAGCAGAGATGTCTGGCGGGTTCCAGATGGTCTTTGCACTCCTCTGCTCTGCTTCTGGGTCATCTTCTCTATATCTGGCCCTGCTGACCAACAGTGTCACCAGGCCCTCCACAGTGCTTGCTGTGGCCCACATTGCTGCATGGAGTCACATTCTCTCTTACACCTCTCCACAAGCTCCTCATGTACGGCTCTACTCTGCCAACCGGTCGTGCTTGGCTCTCGAATTTGTCTGAAATGTCCCACATTTCTATCCATGTCAGTGCTTCGACTGGATGGGTTGGTGACACTTTCGCTGCCTCTCTGCTTCTTGCTTCCAGACCCTGCCCAGATTCTCCACACTGTGTATGGTCTCATTTCTATATTAAATTCTTCATTCCCATAGTAATCATCTTGACTCTGCTTTCTTGGTGAACTGTGACTACTACATACAGCAAATGCAGGGCACCATGAGTCACACATGTCCTGAAGTATCCTGTCCACTTGTAGGCGCTGGGTTGTGAAAGACAGGTGAGAAACCGAAGAGGATAACGACAAGGTGATGGTGGCTTCTTGTCTACTTCTAATTGGGCAGGGAAAAAAGACCAGTTTAAATTCCCATCTAGGAGCTGTGGATGAGACATCCAGGGGATCATTTTTGAAGTCTTCAGAAAAAGTGTAAGTTCTCAGCTTGAGATGGCTTAATCGTGGTCCCGCTTCAAGTCAAAGGGATGGAAAAATGGCCTGAGAGTCCTTGCTAGTACTAATATCATTGCATAGCCACACACCACTCAAGAAATGCCACATTAAGTCAGTTCACTGGTTCCAGCCCATCATTCTTTTCCTGCCGGTGGCCCCAAGAGATTTTTGGGAAGGATACAGTCGTACTCCAGTATATCACCTAAAGGTGAAGGGTACCCTCCAGCAGCCTTTCTCAAACCCTATTAACATCCTTCCCTCCCCCTCTGATTTAATGCCATTGGTTGTTACTTCATTGCAGTTGTTTGGAGGACAACCTTATTTCCTTATAGGATATCAGAATCAAAGTCTTGAAGCTAGACGTTTTTAATATGACTTTGCTGTGCTAAATACTTGGGGTTAAACTTGGCTGTTGGCCTCTCTCTTTTATGTGAGATCTACTGAGTTATTGATTCTTTTTTTTTTATGGTGCTAAAATATGTATAATAAAAAATTTTCCATTTTTTCCATTTTTCAGTGTACAATTCTGTAGCATTACTTACATTCACAATATTGTGCAACCATCACCATTATCTATTTCTAAAACTTTTTCTTAATCATCCCAAACAGAAGCTGTACTTATTAAGCAATCACTCCCATTCCTCCCTCACCTCAAGCCCCTGGTAACCTTTAATCTGCTTTCTGTCTTATGAATTTGCATATTCTAGATATTTCACGTAGGTGGCATCACACAGTATTTGTCCTTTTGTGTCTGGCTTATTTTGCTTAGCAATATGTTGTGTGGTTATCCTGTGTTTAAGATCCCAGATTCCTCTGGAATTGAATATAATGTTCCACCTCCCCATGTTCTTGGGAATCTCCTTATGATTTAACTGTCTCCCAGGAAGAAGAAATGGATCCAAAATGATAAGGCCTTGTTTAAATGTAATGCTTTAAAAACACAAAATGGTGAAATAAATTCAACAACATGAAAAAAATATTTTCAATATTCTTTAAAACAACTACCATTCAGATGCGCTATCAATGAAATATTTCTATCTTTGTATTGAGGCAGTTGAAGTCTCAAGCTACCGATATAAACATTATTTCAAGGCTGCCAAGCCCATGACTATCCAATAATGGTCTACAATATTTAAACACATCCCAATCCTTCAATATATGAGAGAGATAACATGTCCATGCATCTTCAATGCATGATTAATCTTTTTTGACATTTCTCTTCAGTGTTGAGGAAGATGGTTGAATTTGCTTGTGGCTGCATTGACAATAACTTATCTCTTCCTCTTTCATTCCTGAAGGGAAATGTCATAACGAGAACTCACCATTAAATAAAACATGTACATTACATTTTTTTTATTTCTGAAAAACAAAAGAGGCTGACCTCAGAGTCAGAATGAATTTATACTGAGCAAAGAAAAAATGAGACCTAAATATAGAATCTTGTTTATTTGTTTTAGCATTTGCTAGTTTTTCCTGTGGCAAGAAAACTACTCCAGAGTAAACAGCAACAGGAAAGTAGTTACTTCCCACCTAGGTAAGTATATTGCAAAATTATCTATTTGGAAACATAGCAGCACTGTAACTGTATGATTTATAGTTTGGCTCAATTAATCATTTATTCATCCATCTAGTGGATAAATGTTACTGAGTATCTACTTTGTGCAAGGCACTGTGGTAGGCATTTTCAGCTCTGTCCATTACTGTCACTGCTAGCCCCATGGGACTTTGTATAAATTCAATTAAATAAAAACAAATCAATTTCCGACTTGCACTATGTTTCAAGTACTTAACAGTCACCCATAGCTGGTGGCTACCATATTGGACAGCACAGATGGTGGACTATTTCCATCACTATAGAAAATTTTGGGGAGTAGCACTGATACAGAGGTATGAAAAAGTAAAAGAAAAGGTTCTTTCTTTAAAGGAGCTTGCACTCTAGTTGAGCAGACTGTATATTTATAAAGAAAAGGAGTATAATTCTTATTTCACCCTGCAATATATGATAGCAAGAAAATAGTAGTAGCTTCCCTTTTGTGGGCATGTACTATGTGCCAGGTACTGCTAAATTCTTTACACATGAGCAGAACAAAAATAAACTATCAGAGTATGGTATTTTTGCTTTGCTTCTTGGCCTTTCTCCCTTTCTCACCCTCTGAGTGTGTGGGAAAGGGTACTGGCCTTTGCCAGACCTGACTGTATTGTTATGCAGATTTGCAAGAATGGGTAGACTTAGAGACCTGGAGAGGGGAGAAGAGTTCTGGGTAGGAAGGCAAGATTCTCACCTTTCCTTATACACTGTTGGTGGGACTGCAAATTAGTATAACCTCTATGGAAAACAGTATGGAGATTCCTCAAAAAAATAAAATAAATATTGAAAATTCATCCCAGCAATCCCACTACTGGACATCTACCCAAAGGAAAATAAGTCATTTCATTAAAATGATACCTGCACTCAAATGTTTATTGCAGCACAATTCACAATCGCAAAGATATGGAGTCAATCTAAGTGCCCATCAATTCATGAGTGGATTAACAAAATGTGGTATATATATATATACCATGGAGTACTATTTAGCTATAAAAAGGATTGAATTAATGTCTTTTACAACAATTTGGATGGAACTAGAGACCATTATCCTGAGTGAAGTATCTCAGGAATGGAAAAGCAAACATCACGTATACTTTCTAATAAATTGGAACTAATTGATGGGTACACATGGGCATGGAGAGAAGTAAAAGGGATTGGAAATCAAGAAGGAGGAGGGGTAAAAACCTACCTATCAGTACAATGAACACTATTTGGGTGATGGGCGCACTGGTAGCCCTGACTTAAGCATCATAAAAGCTATCCGTGTAGCAAAAACATTTGTACCCATTTAATATTTTGAAATTAAAAAAAAAAAAGAAGGCAAAATTCTTGCCTTCTAAGACTGGGAGAGGAGTTACTTGGAAAGCTTGAAAAAGAAGGTTCTGAGTACTTGTGAGGTGTAAGGGAAGTGTATGGGAAAAGAAAGGTGATTGTAAAGGGTTTGTTGTAGACTATATATTCCTTCCAGGTATGGAAAAATGTAAGCAAAAAACTTGAGTTATTCTGATGTTAATATTTTCGTATTGGACTGTGTTCACCGATCATCACACTACTCCGAAATAGGGCTATGTAAGTCACACATAAAATAAGCTTATGTTATTATTATTCTCATTCATTTAACTACTTTTCTGCAAGGTAGGGCATTCTTTTTTTTTTAACCCTTTGACCAACACCTCCCCGTTTCCCCCACCCCAGCCATTGGCAACCACCATTCTACTCTCTGCTTCTATGTATTTAACTTGCATGGTATCATTCTTATTTTACTAGTGCACAGCTTGAAAGTCAGAGAAAGTAAATACCTGCCCAGGGATACACATCTAATAAGTAGCAAAGTCAGACTTGGACCTACATATATATGACTGGTTATCATGGCTTCAGACTAGGACTGGAACTATACCATTGGCTCTCCTGGGTTGCCAGCGTGCCCACTGCAGATCTTGGATTTCTCAGCCTCCATAATGGCGTGAGCCAATTTCTTATAATGAATCATATATCCTATTGGTTCTGTTTCTCTGGAGAACCCTAATTCATATGGCTTCTGAGGATTAATCATGATCAAATAGTGAATCAGGAAGTTCAATTCTTTCCATACTACTACTTTCTGCAGCTCCTCGGGGTGTGAATTCAAAGCAAGGAGTAGGCACTTCTGTCCCCTCAGATCTTTAGGTCCTCTGGAACTGGAGGGATGTACATAAATCTGGATTAACAAGAACATCTTGAGGCCAGTGATGGATCTTAGTGTCCTTCCCATGGCCAAAGACTTAATAGTCTCCCCACACTTCTAGGAGCTTGTCTTCTAGGAGCAACTTTATCCAAATAGCATGCATTTGGGTAACAGATAAAACAAGAAAGGGAAAAATAAAACATACAAGAGAAGCAAGGAATGTTTGTGACCAGACTTGGGTGGAGAATGTTCTATTTATGGAGTCTACCTGGTATCACTCTGAAAATAATCTGCAAGTAGAATCCATCAGTCCCAAAATAACAAAATGCCCAAGGTTTAATTCAGTTCTTCAGCTAAGCAGAGTAATTTGTTCCAGTGAATTAGGCTCTTGGATTAGCCCTGTCCCAGCCAGAGTATGGATCAGCTACGGACTACTTTAATTGAGGCTTTTTTATGCATAATACCCTTTGCTACATGAAAGAGTTAGACCAACCGTTCTCCACCTAGAGAGTTTAAGACAAAACAAGCAAACAAACTTGGAGCCAGGGCCCCACCTGCAGATACTCAGATTTAATTCTTCACAGAAACATAGCATGAATACATTTTTAACAATCTAGTGATTCTAAAATGCAGCCAGGGTTGAGAAGCATTTATCTAGACTATTTCATAACATAGACTCAAGACATCCCTAGAATAGCCCACAAATTCTGAGAATTACATTCCTGCAATTTTTTTCTTAGACATAGTTTTGCCAGTATAAGGCATAGCCCACATCCTCCCACCTCCTACTCTCCCTGGTTTGTAGTGACTCAGGAGTGTCTCCTAGGGGGCTTTCTCTTCTCTCTTTTCCCTATGTTCCTTTGGTCCAATCTGCTTATTGTAGGCCTTTGCTATTCATGGTACAGTCCTCAGACCAGCCTCCATGGCATTACCTGGAAGCCTGATAGATATGCAGAATCCCAGGCCCATGTGAATGAGTCTGACTGTCCATTATAATAAAATTCCCAGATGATTTTTATGAACTGTAAAATTTATAACTCACTGATTTATACCTCCTGTAAGTGGATGGCACTGGGACAAATGCTTTGACACCGGGACACTTAGTGCACAGAGGGGATGGTGTACTCTGCTCCTTCTTTCATCTGCTAGGAAATGGGGTCATTAGTTCCCTATCACAAATCTCACTCTATCAGGTTAGTTGCTAAGTAAAATTATAAATGATGTGTTCTCAGAGTCTTTATATATATGTGTGTGTGTGTGTGTATAATGGAGAGAGAAAGACAGAGCAAGACCACAAGTGGGAGAAAGAGAGAGGGAGGGAGAGAGAGACAGAGAGAAGCCAGTTGTCTCTGCAGTTGGCCAGACAACTGGTAGATGGGAAGGGATGGGCGTGGGGAGGGGAAGGAGATACATCGGAATGCCAAAGCTAAGCACTCAGTTATGTACTCAATGCACAACAGCTGATTATATGAGCTATTCACGTGCCATTCGCATTTCTTGAGTCTCTTGTTTTCTACTTGATTTGGCTGCAGTCTCTCATAGCTCATATTGGTTGGAATCTCTTTCCTTTGTGGCTTAGTGGCTCAAGGGCAGGTACTAGCAGCTGGGGCTGAGCAATGCCTTCGGTATTTGACTATTTCGAAAGGACATGTCAAGGGACTGATTGATCCAAAATAAATCTCTTGAGCTCATGCTGCATTTCACCTCATCAGCAGTTGAGAAAGGAATCTCTTGGCACTGAGAATAGAAGCCCAGAGAAGCTTAAGTGAAAATGAGGTTCTTGTCCTCTCATACTCTCTCACTTTGGTCACCACGATTTAGTGAGGCCTGTGACCCACGTTCCAGTAGGGCCAGCATAACAGTATTTAGCATTGAGATGAAGGATATTGGTTTTGGAGTCAGATAAGTTTTGCTTGAATCCCACTTTTGCCACATTTAAGCTTTAACTTTGGATGTGTTTCTTCTTGAACTTAAATACCAGTGTTCAATTATGCAGAATAAAAATAGTGAGAGAAACTGTCTTATATAAATCTTAGAAGTGCTTCATAAATACTGTTATTATGATCATTATTATTATCATAGTCTGCATTATGCACATTAGCAGCTATGTTGATCTAAGGTGAGTCTGGGATTCCTTTATGGACTGCCATTTAGTCTCACCTAAGTATATACAGCGTTCTGTGTGTGTTGCTTTCAGGCACTGTAAGTATGAAGAGCACAGGAACCCTCCTCTTAAAAATAGCAATTATGTTCACTTATATAGAGGCATCTAGACTCCTGAGGAAATTTTGTAAAGAAAAATGTGCCACTGGAGCAGTATTGGGTGATTCTTAGGAATCCAAGAATGTACAGCAACAAAATTCAAGTCCTAATGCAAAAGGATTTAGCACTGTGTATATATTTGTTTAAAGAAAGCTGCTAGCAAGGTTTAGTCATTGTGATCATTTTTGAGCCACGCTCTAGTTCCAACCATGTGCTAGACAGCATTTACTGTCTCCAGCCTGCTCAGTTTCTCTGTGACAGTTCCAACTCAGCCCTTACTGGAATGCCAGAGCTTGAAGGCAAAGAGTTTGAATCCCCTGATGCCAGGTTATTCTTGGCAATAACCTACCTTTGCCCAGATGGAGTCATGAGGCTCTGTCCTCTTTATTCAGGGCTGGAACCAGGAGAGATCTTTTTGTGTGTGGAGTAAAGTAGGCATGGAAATCTTACCTGGGTACACCCAGGGTCCGTCTGTGGATAATTAAGGGGCAGGATGGGATCACTGTGACTTTGAAATTATTTTTTTAAATGATAGAATCCTTTTTACCAAAAAATGATGTACCTCACTACATAAAGCAGATAGCTAATGGTCTTTTGTTTTGGTTGATAAGTCTGTGTGTGTGTGTGTGTGTGTGTGTATGTGCGTGTGTGTGTGTGTGTGTGTGTGTGTAAGGGACTTTTGGAGCCTCTGTTTTCCCAGATACTCACTGCCATGAGAATTCACTCACACACACACACACATACATATTCAGTGGCCTCTGTTGCTTGCTACGACGGAATCCCAAGGCTCCTTCAAACATTGTTTAAAAATCACTGCACTAAGTGATTTCTAAGGTTTAGTCAGCTGCTGTTTTCCACGCTACAAATGACCACCTATGGTTTTAGGTGAATAAGAAGGGGTTTCATATCTTGGAACGAGAGTAAGAATGAGTCTGTAAGAGAAGCCAAGGCCCAGAAAGAGAGAGCCTGGGGTTGAAGCAGAGAAAAATCCACGGGCCAAGCGAAGGGCTGAGTATAGTGGTGGAGATGAGCACTTTGTTAAGAGTAGACAAGGCGGCAGGGGATTGTTTCTGAGTTCTCAGTCATGAAACAAATGCCATTAACCCACCTGAGGCAGTGTTTGACTGTCATCCCTCATGGTCGGGACTGTTCATGTACCCTCAATGTACCAAATATGCTTCCACATCCAGCTTGGCAAGACACTCATCTTGTGTGGTTCCTTTCCAGTGGAGGCCTGGGAGGTGGGCAGAGGGCAGAGGCCAGCAGGATGAGCCCAAGTCTCCATCCACAGGAGTCCAGCTGGATCCCAAAAGCTCTGGGTCTTTTGAATTATCACCTGCATCTATACAGTGTGTGCTCGAGAGCATTTTGGAAGCTTTTAGTGCTTACTTCCTACCCTGAGATCTGTAAGTGTGACATTTGGTCAGTCCAAGATCTTCATTAACACATCTTTAGAAAGACTGAGTCTTAGAGACATAGGTGGTCTAAATAGAAATGGAAAACATTAAGTAGAAATGAGATTAGGCAGATATGCTGGAAGGATTAGGAAATTTAGGGGGAAATAATCTCAACCACTTTTAAAACCAGGCCAAGAATATCCACAAAAATGGAGATAACCCTTTTCCCTTCTAAATGTCCTAATGTCCCTCCTGGATAGTTAGGTATTTAAAGCTTTAGTATACATACATCAAAACATCACCTTGTACACCATAAATAGGCACAATTTTTATTTGTCAATTATACCTTAAGAAAGCTGGGGCGGGGGTGACATACCCTAAAAATAAACAGACAAGTAAATAAACAAGAAGGTCTAGATTTGTGACATTTTCTTCCAGAGTCTGTACTATAACCTGCAACATGTTTTTCTCCATGATCCAAAACATACTTCTCTGTGCCTGCGAGGGACTGACACCACCAAAGGAGTTGCAGGCCATTGAGTCTGATTTTAAAAAGCAATTTCAAAATTAGGCTTTCTTAACACGAAGTATCCAACTGCTATGCTTCCTTCTTTTTCCTCTCCTGCCTGGCATATCTGGACGGTGCAATCTCTGAATGAATCCCGGGGCTGCTCTGTCCCAGTTCAGCGTGTGCAGAGATCAGATGGTCAAAAGGTTATGGAGCCAGAGCCGGCCAGGGCATAATCTCCTCAGGGGCCAGAAATGTTGCTTCCCATCAAGAAACCAGGACTTCCGGCCACTGAAACTCCCCGAGAAGGGACCATATTTGGGGACAGTAGCAGTGAGCTGATGTCCTTTCCTAATTTAGAGGCAGGGGTGGTAATTTACACCCAGTCCCCAATTGCATCGTGGAGTCTACTGGGGCAGACTCACCTGGTGGACTTGGGACAAAAATCCACGTGATTCAGGTGGAAGCCGAGCGGCAGGGAGGCTGCAGGGCGGAGGGAGAGGTAAGGAGTGGGTTGGATTTGTAAGGAAAGTGGGGTAATTGAGGTGGCAGTTCTAGATTCTAAGCATAGCTAAAGTAAGAAACTGGGTTTCTAAGAAGGGCCCACCGAAGAAATTCCATCTGCTCCTCCGGCAAGTCTAGTTTTAACGCCCCTAAGGCGGCGTCAGCAGGGAACCGCCTGCCTCTCTCGGTCCCTTCTCCTCCTCAGGCTGCCAAGTGGAGCCGTGGGTGCCAGCGGGCCGTGTGGGCGCCCGCCCTGGGCGAGCTGCCGCCGCCAAGCGCAGGCACCGGGCATCTGCTCCTGCCGCCTGCCCAAAATAGAACGTCTCATTGTGATGGATTAATCCCTTGGCTCCCGTCCTGCCCGGGTCACCAGCTCAGCCTGCTCCGCGTGCGGAGGGGAGAGGGGGGGACGAGGGACACTTAACTCACTCAGCACAGTCCCTCCTCTCTCCTGCAGAAGTGCCCTCTGCAGTTGCTCAGCCCTTGTGCAGAAACTGAGATGGGACCGGCAGGTGGCAGGGGCCCTGGGCAAGGGAATTGTTTGCTTCCTTTTAAATGGTTCATGGACTCCTGGGGGCAGAGAACCAAATGAAGGGAGATCTTTCCTCTCTCTGATCTCTCTGAACGTTTACTTTCTGCTTCTCACTTAACCTCTCTGTATTTGTTTCATCTGTAAAATGGGGATAATAATTTTACTTTATAGGACCATTATTAGGATTATATGAGTGAATACACATAAAGTGCTTGAGACTTCACAGAAGGACACATATTGTACGATTCCACTCATATTAGGTAACTAGAATTGTCAAATTCATAGAAAGTAGAATAGTGGCTACCAGGGACTGGGGTGGGGTTATTGTTTAATGGGTACAGATTTTCAGTTTGGAAAGATGAAAAGGTTTTGGGGATGGATGAGGGTGATGGTTGCACAACAATGGGAATGTACTTAGTGCCCCTGAACTTAAAAATGGTTAAGGTGTTAAATTGTATTTTGTGTGTATTTTACCACAATGAGACACACATGCACACACATAAAGTGTGCCAGGTATATAATAGGTGCTATGTAAATGTTGGCTATTATTTACTATTATTATTTGCTTATGATATGTATTATGTCCCAATTCATTTTGTAAATATTTGTGTACATATATTTACTCCCCCCAAAAAGCCTCTTGATCATATATAAGCATTCCTGTCACCTTCGCTTGGCATGACACAGTGCTCATAGGCACTCCAATTCACCCTCACAAAATGAATGAATGAATGAATATGTTGGACCAGAAAATAGAATATCCCAAAGTAAATTCTGTTACCCTTAGCCTTGTGGGTTACAGAGGAGACAGTGTTCTCCACCAGTGGATAATCCTGAAGAAAGTCCAGACAAGACATTTTTGAAATGGGCACAATAGAGTGACGACTTGCTGGTTCTATAATTTTCTTCCTGGTGGGGTGGTTCTCAAGCTTAGGAATGATCAAGGTCAACCTGTTAGAGCTGCTCAGGGACCTCCCTCGGGGTTGTTTTGTGTTTGGAGGACTGGTTGGAGACAGAGTCAGAACAGCAGGTATCTCCAAGGGTTTGAGTCCCCCACGAAGGCCTTGAGGGTGTAGCCAGCATGGGCTCCTAAGACTGGCCCTTTAGTAATGCGACTTTGGAGGAAGAAGAGGGAGTTGTGTGTCCTACCCCTCACTCTAACGTTCCTCCCTGCAGCAGGGACCCCTCCCTCCTTTCCTTACCCTCCTGTGCAGCCCCATCCAGCGTGAGCCCGGAGGAGAGAGCCAGTCTGTGGTCTTCAGTAAATGCTCCACACCTAACTGCATGTCTTAGGAGACATTGTAAACATGCCCTAGGAGTCACCTGAAAGAACTCTTTGGAAAGATCCAGAAATAAGTGAGCGTATCTTATAAGCAAGGAGGAAATTCAGAGGGAGCAGTTTGGAGCTGAGTGCACCAAAACTCTTGAGTCTCTCACAGTACGCACTGGGCTATTTTTGTGTGGAATATTTTCACAAGCTCATCTGGGGTGTGAGGCTTCATCAGAAAGCAGTAGTTCACCTTGTGGGAGACTAAAGTCAATTTTCGGGGACTTAAAAAACCTTAGGCCCTGGCTCAGGAGGCTGGGGAAAGAGGACAAGTAGAGTGACACTGGGAAGCCGCAGTGAAAAGCCACAGGGCAGAAGATTAAAAAGGTGGCTGAAAAGGGCAGTGAGAAAAGATGAGCCAAAGGCTTGAAGATTAGGAGGGAGCAGCGAGCGTCGCCTGAAAAGCTGGGGGGGACAGAATGCACGTGGAGGCTCAGGCCCCTGCCCTCTCACTGACCTGAAGTTTCTACCCCAGACTCACCTCCCATTTCACACCCATTGGCCTTCTAACCTGTGTTTTGTTTAAATTCCCAGCTAGCTAGAGATCACAGATGAGTCACTGTGTATAAAGTGCTATACCCCTCGTGCCACTTTGGGAAGGCACATTCTGCTGAGTAGGCCCAAATGTAGCGGGTGACAATTCAATTCCTCATCAGCCAAAGGCTCCCCTTTGAAGACTCCCTGTGGGGCCTCTGCAGGCACAAGGGCAGGGCAGCATGTAAGAGCTTGGAATGTGACCTTGATCTGAGCTGCTGTGACTTTAGCTCCTGGGGATAGGATTAGGTGCAAAGGTGTTGCCCTTGGAGGGGTCCTGGACCCATTCAGGCTCTCAAGATTATCTTTATGCACACACATACCACATACACACACACACACACACACACTCACACACCGAGCACCTGGGACCAGCTTACAAAGCCAGGCCTGGGGCCCAGTGGGGCCTTGTTCCAGAAGAGGATGGAATCGCCTGCTAGAAATAGCAAGCTGCTGCTTTCAACAATAGGGGTGAGGTACACAGTCCATGTACACTTTGTATGCAGACAGAAACCTGAAATAAAAACTAATTCAAATAAAGGCATTTGACATTCCAGCTAAAGCCAGGAGAGGCAGACTGGCTCAGTGCCCAGAGAATCAAGAAGCAGTCATTTCTAAATCCAGCTCTGCAGTTGGTGACCTTGAACAAATCATCTAACATCTCTGTTTCTTTATTTCTCTAATCAGGAGCTATAATTCTGACCAGGTAATCAGCTACACAGGGGGAAAGAGAGAGAGAGAGAATGTCAGTAAAATTTTTTGTCTATATACAAAGTACGAAGTGTCAAAGAATGCAACATTTGGGTATATGCATTGTAATTTCCGGTCTCTATCCCACACCTTCAGGCTAAGTGCTCTCACTAATTCAAGCTGAGATATGCCCACCCTCAACACTGAGCACCCACAGATGCTGCTTGTTACAGTGAAAATGGCATAATGAAATAGCGCACACAACCTCACACACCCCAGGCCCCACTCATCAGGCAAGTCTTTAGCAGATACGCCCCATGCAGTAAGAGTCCTGGATTATCATTCATAGACATCTATGTTTTATGCTTCTTGTTTTGTTTCTTAGAGATTTTCTTCTCCCCATATTACCACAGCTGCGGAATTTGCATAAAAATAAAAATGTCAACATTTTATTAATTTACATTTAATTTATCTGGGGGCTGACCATTTTGGAATTTGGATCTGGAAGTATTCAGTGATTCTGCGCTTGACAGAGATAGAAATAACGGTTTCTCCTGAGCTTCATATTCTACTCAAGGGGCCTCTGCATTACAAACCAGCTTTCATTCATTCCAAAACACTCATATCTGCAATGAATCTCTTCTTAATGGCTTACATATTTAGATCTTAGTGAGGGCGGGATGTGAGAGAGAGGCTGAAAGATACATAGATCTATAAGATCCTATCATTGGGTGGAGTGAAGGGTGTCATTGGTGTAAATTCTTCACCTATGTCTGACAGCCACCTTATTTATACAATAAGCCTTTTTGTTCAACCCTCTTCAGAGAGACTAATCTAGTATATTTTTGGTTTACTTGGGGTCCCGGTCTAAAACATACCAGCTAGATGCTTTGAAAAGAAATGGATTAATTTTTCTTCAGCCAAGGCAGTTATTCTCACTGTCTTGAACATTCTGCATGTGCATGTTATTTTCTGTAGCATTTCAATATAAATGTCCAACAAGGTGACCAGAAATAATAAGCCCTTGACATTTACCTCCCCCTCTCCAACAGAACCTAATTATTCCCTGACAACAACTTTCCCTGTCAGGGGAGTCCCACAGGCCTAGAAGCAAGGACATTTTAGCCTTTACAGATTAACAGAGCTGAGGAATTTGTACGTGTATCTTTAAAATAGCTGAGGTATCAAACATAGGTCAATTTTCACGTAGGACATTTATGGTGAAGAGTCTGGTAAGTTACTCACATTGCTTAGAGTATTTATTTATAGTAAATTAACTATTGCAGGGCTTGGTCCCAGTGTATTTAGAGGCTGTAGCAAGTCAGCCTCACCTCAGAGGGAGCAAGTTTTTATACACATGTGCACACATGCACACATACACACGCGGGACATAGACATCATCTAAATATCTTCTTCAAGTTTATTCTACCTTTTAATAATAATTTAGAGACATTTAGAGGAATTGTCAGAATCAAACTCTTGAAGACTTGATGTGGAAACAAGGCTGTGTGCTTACAAAGCGGGTTTTCCTTAGCCACTTTTGCAGATCTGTGCCTAGCTTAGCATGGGGCTGCCCTAGGTGACTTTGGGCAGGGTGTTACTTTAAGCCTTCCCTATTCCCTTTCTGGGAAAGCAAGCTGAAGAGGTCATGACCAGTAAGATCTTAGGGGTTAAAGGGGACCCCTTTGAGGGGTATTTACATGTTAAAAAAGAAGCCTAGAAGGGTGGAATTGTAGGGGTCTCAGCAGGATGGGGGTGGAGGAAGAGGGGTGTGATTGTTTTGGAAGGAGGGACATCCTCTTAGTGCCCTTAAAAACACACTACCCACCATGCATGTCCTTTTCTGTTCTCCTCACTTACGAAGCCATTGCTTGGCCATTCAAACGAAAGGCATTTTCGGTGCTTTAAAAAACTAGGTTTAGTTTCTATGTCACTTGATTCTTTCCCAAAAGTTGTTCCTAGACTTAAAAATATGCTTATTGGTAAACATTGTGCGTGCTTTTAGCAACAAGCTGTCTGGTAAACCTTTCCAGGGTTTCTAGCAGATCTGTTCTGTGCAACCTATTTCTGCTCTGCTTTTTTTTTTTTTTTTTTTTAACTCTTTCCTAACACAATTGTCCTCTAGGAAACCTACCTGGTCATGTTTATCACATTACTGCCTCTCCTGTGCAATCTGGATCAAACGGTTAAACACTCCTTGTTTAAGGGGAAATGTATGTAAGTCCACTGGACACAATGATCTGCACGTGAGAATTTCCAGCATGCCCAGGACTGCAAGGTTCCTGCCTGAGGAACAGTAGGGTCTTGTTCTGAAAGACAAGGGACAGCATGGTCACCAGGGAGGGCTGAAGGGCAGAGAACACCATGTACTTTCCAGCCTCTGTCCAAGCGATCCTGGCAGCTGGACAGGGCATAGATGGCTGGAGGCAGTGAGGGCACGTCTGTGCACCAGCTCTGAGCCTCTTGAGCCATAGAAACAGTTCAGTCACGAGGAAACGTGTCAGTTCATACACACATGGCTTCCCTCACCCATTTACAAAGAGCATGGTCCTCAGAAATGATTGTTATGCTTATTTAACTTTTCAAGTTAGAGCTGGTTTTTAAATTCAGTCAATCCGGGGGGAGGTTGGTCAGGTGCTGAACAGCAGGATTTAAGGTACAAATTAATTCATGTTGCTGATCATGGCTTGGTCTGGAAAACACTAATCAGCACTATTGTTCTGAAAAAATGATGGCTCTCATTGGCTGTGTTTTGGTGGACACAACCTTTTTCACCTTCCTTATAACTTAACTCAAAACTCTTTTTACCCTAGATCCTTCTTTGAATGAGCTCAATTTCTATGGATTATTTCCAATGGATTAATTCTGCCTGGTCAACCTGTTTGTCCTTCACTTTCCTTGCCACCTAAGTGTTATTTCTCTAACAACACTGAGGAGGCAGAACTTAAAGAGCATTGATCGCTCTTACTATCTGTGTCAGTTGAAATCGTTTTCATGGGTTTTCCTGTGCTGCAGCTCATGGAGCCTAGAATTTTGATTTGGCCTCTGTCCTTCTATGTGATTTGAGAAAACCTCTTCCACATCTCTCTGACTCGGTTCCCTCATGTCTGAGATGAGGGTGTTTTTATCTCCCTCTCTCAAGAATGATGTCAGGTAAGGAGAGGAGGAAGTGAGGAAGTACTGAAGCTATGACATTAAGACCCTCCAAGAAGGTGACATTCGTTGCCAGGGGAAAGTCACTCTGGTTAGGAGACATGGGCCATGGCTTTAATCTCATCTATATAGACTTTTCTAAGGCAGGAGGGATCAAGCAGCCTGGACTTGGGTATGGCATACAAGTGTCCCTGTATTATACAAGCTATACTGCCAGTAGATTCTTCATGTGCCTTTCCTCAACACGGGGTCCCCGATGCCTGGCAGAGAATAGTTATTCAATAAACACTTGCCGAATACTTGACCAACTGACAGATTGAAAACACCCTTTTCTGGACTTTAAGATATATGGATTATCTCATGTTCATGTCAGGTCACAAGTATAGCCATGTTGTCTTCTCTTTTCATTTGACAAAAATTCATTTTATGGGCCGGGCGCGGTGGCTCACGCCTGTAATCCTAGCACTCTGGGAGGCCGAGGTGGGCGGATCGTTTGAGCTCAGGAGTTCGAGACCAGCCTGAGCAAGAGCGAGACCCCATCTCTACTAAAAATAGAAAGAAATTATATGGACAACTAAAAATATATATAGAAAAAATTAGCCAGGCATGGTGGTGCATGCCTGTAGTCCCAACTACTCGGGAGGCTGAGACAGAAGGATCCCTTGAGCTCAGGAGTTTGAGATTGCTGTGAGCTGACGCCACGGCACTCACTCTAGCCTGGGCAACAAAGTGAGACTCTGTCTCAAAAAAAAAAAAAAAAAAAAAAAAATTCATTTTATGGAAATTAGTATTAAAGAGGTAATTATTCTGGTTGCCAAAAACCTACCAGCCTCAGTATTTGTTAAGGTAAGTGATAACTGATTACAGAAGTAGGGATTGGAGTGAACAGAAAACACTCCAAACTTAAAGACTTTATCAAGAAATGAAGAGAAAAAATAACATGGAAATTGTGACAGAAGGCAAAGAAAAACTTGGGCTGGATTCATATAGAGTAATGAACACCTGAAAGTGATGATTTCTGAAAAGCTTAAGAATTTTAGTTTTAACCACCAGCCCATTGGAATAAATATTTTATAAGCCTCTTAAGGAGGTTACACAAAGGCTGTGCCTCTTTGCAGCAAGGTGAGCACAGTTTGCTTGCATCTCTGAGTTGTGATGGGTATAAAGTCTAGTTTGTAAATGCCTCATAGAAACAATTAATATCAAATTGCTGGAATAGTGCATTTTCCAAAAGCCCCTTCCGCCCCCTCTGCTCCATCTGCTAAATGTGCTCGGGGCATTGCATGGTTCAGCATTTAGAACACTCCAATCATGTGAGGAGAAAGTGACCTTCCCTCAGGTTGGAAAACTTTGTGCTGTGACCTAATGAGGACATTCCCTTGAAACCTGAGAGCCAGGAACCCTTTCTTCTCTGGGCTCCAATTTTCGTGAGATGCCTGTGGAACAGTTTGGCTCGCCTGCTCCTGTGTGTGCCTTCACAAATGATGACCCATCAACAAGCGAGTCATAGCCACTTTTTATTTGTGCTCGTTCATTAAGGAGCAGAATTCTGCAAACTATGTCTGAAAATTAGTTCATTACTATTACTACACGTTTTATGGTAAAATTGCATTCACTTTTTCTCTCCTTTGGACTTATAAGTGCCAGAGGGAAACGAGTCCTTTTCCCAGAGTACACAACCGCCTCTACCTTTCCTTCCATGCCCACAAGCACCACTGAGTTCTAGCCTCTGTCAGCATAGGCCTGGGTGCTAAGAGGAGCCTCCATGTTTGCCGCCCTGCCTCTAGTCTCTGTCCCCTCGAAAGCCAGCCTGAACCTTCCCAGTGCACTGCGTTGATCATATGCGCCCCATCAGAGAACCTTCAGTGACCCTCACTGGCTCCTGCCTCATGTCCCAGCTCCAGAGCCTGGCATTTAAGTGTCTTCCCAACAAGTTCCCAACTTCCATTTCTTGGCTCACGTCCATTACAGTCCATTTATACCCTGCACTGTCATCAAACAGAGACACTTCCAATTTCCGAACACAAAGTGTGCTCTCCCTGTCACGCTCCCATAATTCCCTGTCTTTTTTCCCACCTTCTGAAGTCCTCTGGAGTCAAGGCTGAGTTCATGTGGCTCTTCCCCTTCCTGACCGCCCAGTGGTAAGAAAGCACTCTCTCATCTGAATTCTTTGTTTGTTTGACCTTTAAAACATACGTTTATAAATTTTACATATTTGCTGTGGAAAATAATAAAAAAGGAAACATAAAGAAAATAAAAATTATTCATCCCCTATAGATAATCACATCTCAGTAGAACATCTCGTTATGCCTACTTCCAGACCTTTCTCACATCCGTTCCACACATTCCACATCACCTCGTTGGCCACGCTTGGGTACCACTTTGAATAGTAGATTATTACATAAGTACAACATAGCTTGTCCTAGACTATAGTCTCCCCACAGGCCACAATTCCTTTTGTCCCCATGGTACTGAAAACAGAGCTGGACTGAGTACAGTGATATAAATGATTGCTGAAAAACAGAAAGAATGAATACACTTCCCTGAACACCTGGAGAATTCTCAGTAAACATCATCCAATGGCAATTAAGGGGCTGTCATAAAAAATCTATTTCTTTTATTTGATGAACTATTTTATCAGTTAATTAGGATGGACTGTTTGGATTTTCAACCCTATAAAGTTATGTGGAGCCAGTATGCTAAGCCAAGTAATAATCTGGGTTGGTTGCTGGGTGCCTGGTAGATTTACAGACCCCTGCTTCTGCTCTTAGCTTCTCAACAGAAGTGGGGAAGATGTAGGCAGTGTAGGGTCCTGGGTAGGAATATGTTCTGGAAACTCCTGTTCCTAGTCCAGCTCTTACTGTCCCAAATTAGGATGCAAGCTCCCATCTCCAGCCCTTCTATAACTCCCAGTGCAAAATATAGTTTTAAGTTGAGAAACTAAGGGCTATGGATATCTCAATGCTCACATTTTAATAATACCTATCTGGCCTCTTGACTGCTGTTTTCTCGTACCCTCAGAAGCCAGTTCCTTAGCCTACCTCTAAAGCAAATGTGAATATCTTGTTTTGTAACTGAAGCTGGTGTGGTTGCGGGGTGCTTATTCAGAAAATATCTTCACAGGAGTGGAATGGCTATTCGAGAGCTAAGCTGCCCGGTCCAATTTTTCAGATGACTCACGTGGTGAGAGCCGAACTGACCTCAGGGAGCCAGCAGCCCCGGCGCAAGGCTGTTCGGTGAGGCGCTGCCCTGGCGTTGGGTTGATGAGTGAGTCAATGCTGTCACTTCCCTGTTTAGAAGCTGCGGAAAAAGCAAAGAAATGTGGCTTTCAGCCACTCTAAGCATTTCTTAGGAAGGGGAGAAGACTCTAGAGTGGAATTGTTTGGAGTCTGGCAACGCAAATTGAAAAGGAAGGCCTGAGACTCATGAATTATGAGGATGCTGATAGTTGGTGTTAATGTCCTTGTTACTGTGTTTGCTTGTTTGTTTTAGAAATATCCCTTTTTAAATCAATTCAAAGAACAGAGAAAAAATGAGCAATTCTGATTTATTTAAATTGTATGTTTATGGAGAGGAAGAGGGAGAATGCATCTATCAGAAAGGGAAGATTATTGTTGCCAGTATGATTAGCATGTTTCATGTTTCTTTTAATGAATTTTCACTTTACTGATATTAGTGATATATATATATCATTAATATATATATATGATAAGGTCTGTCTATTTTGCCCAGGCAGGAGTGTGGTGGCTAGTCACAGGCACCATCATAGATATAGCCTCAAACTTACTCAAAAGTGAACTTATAACACAAATCAGAAACAGAGACTGCTCATGTTTGACAAGCTTACAGAAATTATGCAGAGGTCTAGACACACAGCAAGAAGTGCTTAAGGTCTAGTTGAACTGTAGTTCTTCTTTATAGTAGATCACATCTATGTCATTATTGCGGGTATAAGTGGTTTTCATAGTTAACATGGAATATCTCTTCAGTTATATAAATTTGTGGCATCTAGAACTAATGAGAAGATTTATTGAATAGGGAATTAGAATATTTCCTTTCTCCTCTTGGATTAATCTTTCTCCTTTTCCATTGGATTCCCAAGGCAGATATGTCAAAATAACCCAGATTATTTTCTGGGTAATCTGGGTATTTTCTGGGTACAAGGCTTCTACAAGATGCCACATAAGCTGATATCAAGGCAGATAAACTGCACGTCGATTTGTACACACCATCCTTCTTTTGAGGAAGGACTTCACAAATATTCTGTGCCTATGTGAATTAAGTAAAAAGATTCAATTCTGTTTCTCCTGAATGCTGTTCATTTACAATCTGAACTATCTCCATGTACAAATAGGTCCTTCATAAATACTTCGCGGGGAGTGATAGTAAAGATAAGTTAGCGGGGAACATATTGTGTTGTGCATCTTCATCTGTAAAATGGGAATACAAAGATTGATATTAATATCTCAGACAAATTAAATTTATATTCTTTAGGTCTTAGGAAATTTGTCTCATTATTTTATAGCTATATCTTATGAAGACTTTTTTTTTAAAATTCTGGAAGCATTAAGCAAACTTTGAAATAACCAAATGGGAAACACTCTCTTCTTTGGGGAGTCACTCTGGTAACAGTGATTTTTTTGGACAAATTAAAGTAGATCTAAATGAATCTCAGCTATAGGGACTGGGCCACTGTTTTGGTTGGAGCAATTCTGCCAAGGCTTGACATATGCTGTGGGAAATCACAACTGATGCATTTGCCCAGGTGAGTCAGTGCCTGTCAAGAAGTGTTATCACTTTCTTTAGGAAAAGAAGGTGAGAAGATGTTTCCAGGATGAGAGCTTTCCTTCTCAGCGGCATTATAGGTGGACATTCTGTGTCATTAGTTCACAAATGAATCTTTCTGTTCTCATTCATCAGTCTCCAGATATTTAAGTGGCTGTTCTTTGCAAGACACTCTACTTAGTGCTATTATCTGCTTCTTGATTGAAAACCATCTTCATGGGATCCTATATGATGTAGCTCATAGAGTCCAGAAATCTGGTTTGGCTTGTGTTCTTCAATGTGATTTGAAAAAAAACCTCTTCTCATAGTGACGAGGCTATGATACTAAGGTCCTCTAAGAAGGTGACATGAGTTGCCAGGGGAGTCACTTAGAGTGGCTGACATGGCCCACCATGGCTTTAATTCCATCTATACATCCTCTTTTAAGGCAGGAGAGATCAAGCAGCCTGGACATGGATGTGATATGAAAGTGGTCTTGTATTACACAAGCTACACTGCTGGTATATTTATCCCATATCATTTTCGTCATCATGGGGTACCCAATGCCTGGCAGGTGTTCAATAAATACTTGTTGAATAATTGAATAAATGAAAATACCCTTTTATAGACTTCAAGTGCAGTGTCCTGTATGTGATGGACACTAAATAAATTGTTGATGACGTCCTGTTCTATTTCAACCCACCTGACACAGAATTTAGAGCCTGCTGTTGACTGCATTGGCATTGCAGTGCCATTAAGATGAATGAGGGATGGTGCTCAGAGCGGCCCACATTAGCACCCTATTAGCAATGAGGGCCGTGCAGTGACAGGTAGTGTCATTCAGTGGCTTCACTTGGAAATGGTGAAAGGCATGGTTATTGGTCTTCCTTTTACTCTTTTGGTTTAAGGCTTGAGCTTTGCAATGAAGAGCACTGTTGAAAAGCTAGTCACTAGGAGACAGTCAGAATTAATCAGTCCTGTTGAAAGCTGCTAGGATTCTGCATCCTAATGACCATGTTCATATGATGACAAAGAAGTCCCCTTAGATAAGAGTTAATGACTCTGAGCAAATGAGTTAATTACTGGGTAAGCAGCACAGTTGGAGGAGAGATGGGAAAGTCTGACGCCTAGTGGTCAGCTGGGAGGCCCTGCTACTCACCGTACATGGTTCTAAAGAGGAAAGTGTCTAAAGAGAGTCTTAGGCCTGGGAGGGACTTAAGAAACATTTCCAGCTTTGAAAAAACAAATGTTCTAAGACACCAAATCTGAGATCCTGTCTGCACCCTGACTGGTCTACATGGTGGGGTTTATTAAATTTGTGGTGGAAAGAACTGATTACCAGAAAAATACAGACCCATTAAAGAAAATCTAAAGCTTACAGCATTGTGTTGGTAGGATGGCTTCATGTCAAGTTACCGACACCTCCTTCAGTTCAAAAAGGGACTGAAGAGAAAGACCCATAGTTTCAATAACTGCACATCTTCCTTCCTCAATTTTTCTATAGGAATAGATTTGTATTAAGTGATTTCAGTGGGTCTCTCCAGCTTCAAAACATTAAGGTTTTTAACAGGTGGCTCTGTAAGCACCTCAGTGAGTGAATTACTGAGTAATTGAATTCCCTTCAGCAAGATGTTGAATATTTCTATGCCTTGATCCATGAAAAAGTGGAAAGTAGTTCTATTCCTTTAAAATCTTTGTGGAAGGCAATTTATTTAATAGTTACAGTTAACAAAGGAGTTTAAAAATGCAAAGACCCTTTCTTTGAGAGTCTAGTAATACCTCCTAAGAAAATAACTACACAGCTGGTCAAAGATATGTGGATGAATTGTTCATTTTAAGAAATGTTGGAAACAATCTAAATTTCCATCAATAGGGAATTGGTTAAATAAAGTACTTCCATATAATGGAATATTGTGGAAGAATTTTTTTAAAAAAGGTTAAGTAGGTCTATATGTTCTAACATTGTAAGATGTTGAGAACATCTTGATAAAAAGGCAGGCTACAAAGACATTATGATTCTTTTTTGGCAATATGTTTTAAAACATATATTGATATGTTTGAAAAATGTCAATACTGAATGGTGGGATTATTTGTGTGATCTTTCACCCTTAATGCCTTTTATGGTCTGATTTATTTTTGTCAATGAGTATATATAACTTTATAACAGAAGATATTCACAATAAAGCATCTCAAAATCTTTATTACTATCCTCATATCACCAAGAAGATAAAAAGATGACATAGAGATAATAGATACACAAACACAAAGTTTTACTCTAAGACACATGGCCCCCAGTAAGGCATTGTTACTTATTTATTTATATTATTTATTCTTACTAATAAAGTACTTGCAAATTTTGAAATTATGTCACTAAGGCAAGCAAGACAAGCACAAGATTTGTCTCCCTGTGGTAGATGAACAACAGAAGCAGGCACACCATCAATTCTGATACTCTTCACCCTCCACTCTTGGTGTGGACTTCAGGGGACTTGTTATCCTGTGCCAGCGTGCAGTGGATGACCAGAAGCCAACTGTGACTCTGGAGGAGGAAAGAGGGAATAGAAAAATATCGTGCTCTGAAAACAAATAGACTCCATTTCCCCCTTTTTAGCAACCTTCCAATTAGATATCGCACATTACAGATAAAGTGGCTCCTATCGTCCTCCTTTCTGTTCCACCCTACAGGACCAAGGTGCTCTTTATTCATACCTTTCCTGCCAGGTAGAGCTTTGATCCCCGAGCAACACTCACCAGGAGATGCCCACCTATCACAAGTGGGTTGGGTGGCGGCGGTAAGGAAGAGAGAGGAAGACGACTCCAATCCCACTGTGAGGGGAGGGACGTTTGTGAACATGCCACCTGGAAGAGGTTGGGTGAATGTGATCATGACGTGGAAAGTAAAGTGAGAAGATGGAACTGCAGGTGGCCCCCAATCTAGACCATTTCACTGAAATAGAGGCAAGAGCCTAAAAACGATCACATGGAGACACTTGGGGAGAGTCAAAGCCCAGCAAGCTCTTTATCCAGAAAGAGCTGTACGAGGGAGCAGAGTTAGTCTTTGGTTGCAGACCAGCTGCCTTGTGCTGATACTCTGCGCTCTTCTGTGTGATTTCTCAAAGCTCTGTGTGGTGCGTCCACTTCATGGTGCATTGAGGAGGGACTGACGCTCATGAGGAATTCCCCTCAGTCTTTGCCTTTGAAGCTATTTCTTCCTGCGCTATTTTGCTTGCTGTTAGGAGGCAGCTAATAAACAGATTCTTTCAGGTTGCAGATTTTTTATTCCTTTTGTTTTCCTTTTTCTTTTCTTTTTCTCTTTATTTTTGTTTTGATTTTTGTTTAAACATGCAGACAAGATCTGTTCACTGAAAAGGATAACTACGTGAGTATTTGTAAACTTTGGACCACGGTCTCCCTGTTTGTATAGGCATTGGTGTTGGTAGTGACATTGATGATGATGATGATGATGGTGGTCCCAGGTAACTTGTGCTTTTCAAAATGATCTTTCTTTATCCTTACAAAAACCTGGGGCATAGGTAAAACCATTTTACAGATGAGGAAGCCGAGGCTCAGAGAAGTTAGCATAACTTTCCACAAATAACACTTGTTTCTTCTCACTCAACTCTGCTCCCGACTCTCTGAACTCCTCTAGAGAAGGGCCTCTGTCCTAATTCATCCTTGAACATTCAGGCCTAATTGCTTCAAAATTACTACTTCACCAGCTACTTGCGAGGCTGAAGCAGGAGGATCACTTAAGCCCAGGAGTTCGAGGGTGTTGTCTGCTACGCTTGCGCCTGTGAATAGCCATTGCTTGGGCAATGTGGCGAGATCTATCTCAAAAAAAAAAAAAAAAAAAGAAAGAAGGAAAGAAAAGAAAAATCACTGTTTCAGAATCTAAGTCAACTTTTGAACTTGTGTCAGGAGTCAGCGATCAGTAGCAACAACCTGGGCAGCTAAATGTTATTGAATAAGAAGAGAGGTAGTTTCACAGGGTAGCAATGAACTTGACTTCCTAAATAAGAATTCTGGCTCCAACACTTACTAGCTATCCAGATGTGTGCAAACTGTTTAACCCCTCTGCCTCTCATTTTCCTCGACTGCAGAATGAGGAGGAATGGAGCCCTTACCACATAGGGTTGTTATGAGTAGTTAATGAGTTGCTCATTTAAAGTACTCAGCAGAGTCTGGCACCCAGTAAACATGAATAAATGTTAGTAATTCTTATTTTTATCATTGTTGTGTTCTTAATGCTTAGGATTTTGTATGCATTATCTTATTGAACCCTTGCAATAACTCTATCCAGATAAGGTAAGTAAGGCT
Source organism: Eulemur rufifrons (assembly GCF_041146395.1). Taxonomy (NCBI): domain Eukaryota; kingdom Metazoa; phylum Chordata; class Mammalia; order Primates; family Lemuridae; genus Eulemur; species Eulemur rufifrons. The sequence goes on from NC_090984.1 coordinate 55,667,123, forward strand.
TGGAGAGATTAAGTAGCTCGCCAAGGAGAAGCGAAGTGTCTAGGGGAAGGTCTGGGATTTCAACTCAGATCTGACTCCAGGCCCACCCCAGATTGCCTCCCCAGTGTTTCTCACCTGACCAAGACAATATCAAAATATCATGGAGTAAGGAGGTCTGTCAAAATGACTTTTGGGTTATAACAGGAAGATTTGGGCTTCAAAGTACTTTCATACAAGAAAATACTGGAGCTGGTTCCTGAGGTGAGATCTATGAGATGTATTTTTAAAATACCTGTTTAAGTCAAAACTTTTTCAATGCAAGCAGTAGCAGCCACTTTATTGGCTGAGCTGACATGCACAGGATAGAGCTCCCCTACCTTCAGGTGTGCCTCAATCCAAGCACTCTGGTGATGGCATCAGGAATATTTCTCTCTCTGTTTACTACCTTTCCCTTTCTGTTGTCTTCTTTTTCACTCAGGCTTTACCTTCTCAGTGGCAATGTTGCTACCAGAGCCACTAATCTTATATCTTAATAGTCACATCCCCAAAGGAAAAAAGGCATCTCTTTCCCAATTGTTCCAGCAAACATCCTGGATGGCATCTCATTGATCGGGAGTTATGTGCCCATCCCTGAACCAAACCTTGTGGCCAGGGTGATGGAATCCTCTAATTGGCCAGGCTTGGGTTGGGTGACACTCCCTCGCTGTCCTAAAATAAAGCTGATGCACATGGACTGAGCAGGGCTCGGGTGGCCCTCAAAAGAAAACATTAGGTTGCTATGACCAGAAGAAGGAGGAATGGATGCTGTTTAGGAAGAAAGGAACTATGTCCACTACCACACTGTTCACTTACAGAATATGGAGTCTCGCACAGAAGTGAGAAGACTTGGACTCCACTGCAGACTAGCTGAGGAATCTGCACAAATCTCTTACTCCTCACAGCCTCAGCTCTCCCATTTGTAACAATACCTAATACCTGTGTCTGGCCTCATTTATTTACTAAAATAACCCAGAGCCGTAAATTCTTTCATTAGCCTATAACTTTGATTTTACAGTTCTGCTAATTAAAGTACAGACAAGCAAATCACCTGTCCAAAGGTCACACAGAAGGAAAGTGGTAGAGCCAGGATTTGAACTCAGGCAGACTGACTCCTAAGGGTCCGCTCATAACCACTAGGCGGTAATGCCATTCATCTATAAAATAAGACTGGACAAGACAATTGATAAGGTCCCTCCCCACCCTTTGTCCTCAGTGTTTGGAGGAGAAGGGGGAGAAGAATTAATAATAGAATGGAAACCTTTGAAAGCCCCATTTTACAAGTGCTAATTTGGAGGGATAATGTATTAATAGACCTGGTCTCTCGGTTTTATGCATTCTTATCTTGAGTGTATGTTCTCTGAGTCCATAATGGGAAAATTGCTGTTCTGTGATTTCTAAATGAATTTTGATTTTACCTTTTATAATAGCTAGCACACCAAGGTCTTTACTCACTGTCACTTTACTCACAGAAATTACACTACTTAATGAAAACTAAGTAGTTGAGTATGACCGTGAAGAAGATATTTTTCTGCTTAACAGTAACTTCCTTTTCATTGTTTCCTTTCAATGAATTATGGAGTAAACATTAAAGCTGACATAAATATCCTTCTGCTTTAAGCTGCTTATCTTCAAAATCTACTTCTGGAACGGTGCTTTGTCACCAGATGACTTAAGGTAAAAGCAGACTATAAATTAATAACCTACATCAATGTGAGAGGCAGCTACTTAACGTTAAATAATGAATAAGGCAAAGCCTTTTCAGGTTGGTAGTTCATGGTTAGAGAAATAAAAATAGTCATGCAATGTGAAAAGTTAACTTATTTTAGGTGGTTCAATAATATAAAAGTTTAAGTTATAGCCTTTGATATAAAAATGGCAACATTAATATATATTATCTTTATTATTTTTAAACTTTTCCAGCAAAAGATACTTAAATGTATTGGTGTCATGAAGGAATTTTGAGTTTACTGATTGCTGTGGTAAAAGGGCATGTGTTCCAAATTGTCCTCCTCTTGTTTGGTATTATTTATTTAACCTTCGCACTAACATTACATATGAAGATTTTTGAAGAGGTTACAACTGATATTATGATTCCAATTATCTTTATGATAATCCTGAGATTTGGTTAATACTAAAAAGAATTTAAGCAAGCATGAGCTCCCTCCCTAAAAACACAAGTGTTGGGGCTAAGAAAACCATACCTCTAACTAAAGCCCTCAGAAGCAGCCTCAGAAACAAAAGTTTTTCTCTGACCTTCTCCTGCCCTCCTGTCTCTGGCCTCTCATTCTCTTCTAATACTAGCCATAGAAAGTAGAATTCCTCTTCCCCAAGGCAGGTCATAGAAACCAGAACCCCTTTTCCCCAAAGCCAGCCTTAAAACCTAAAAATGTTACTCTAACTTCCCCTGACCCCCACCTTTCTGTGTAAAAACTGGCCATAAAGAAATTATTTGATCTACCTTATTTGATCGTAGCCCATAAGACCCCCATTCCAGAGGGATCCTGTCCCACACCCGGGAGGAAGGAATGCATGCTCAGAGAGGCCAAGAAGAATCTAAACAGAAGATCTTGCTGAGTTTCTCCACTCAGTCTGTTAGTATTAGATCATATCCTTTTTGCCCAATCATATTTCTACATGCTGTCCATACTTTGTTGAACCTAAGCATAAAAATGGACAGTTTTCCCTGTATTTTTGGGTCTTCATTCTGAAGGCTCTTGTGTCATGTAAAATTATGATCAAATAAATTTGTATGCCTTTTCTCCTATTAATATGCCTTTTAGCAGTGATTTTCAGCAAACTTTCAGAAAGTGATGGGGAAATTTTCTCTTGGCTGTAACATAATAATACCTACAAATATAGCAATAGCAATAACTACTACTATTTATGTGACATTCACATTGGGCCAGGTTTTCTGCTAAGTATTTTACTTACATTTGTTTAGTCATATAATTTTAACAAGTCTGTGATGTTTTACACCTTTCTTTTTACAGTGAAGGTCAGAGAAGTTAATTAAGATTTCCAAAGTCATGCAGCTACGAAATGGTAAACTTAGGATTCAGAGTCTTTTAAAGTCCTATTCTCAGGCTAACAGTTTCCTCTGAAGTTCATATAAATTTAAGTTCTGTGCTCTGACACATGAACCTTATATAGTCTCCCCTTGACACTCTGTCAAGAGCTGAAGAGTTCTTGAACAGAGAAGAATGTTCTCTTTTATGGCTTCCCAAGGACTGGGTCAATGGACTATTTTGTAGGAATAAGCATGAGAGTAAAGAAAGGTGACCGTAAGTTGGGGCCCATACAGATCATATATCATGTTGAAGCTGTGCTTGGATTCTCAGGAAGATCTGCTCTTTCAGCCACTGGCATTGACTTTTTTAGCACAAAACACCACATGTATTATGCTGTCATCAGAGCCATCCTTGGTGATAATTGCAACATGCCAGTAATGACACGCCCAGCCCTGGCTTCCATGGCCTACTTCTGAAAGGAACTGCATGGCTTTACAATAATCACTCAGACTGGCAGGGAGAAGGGCAGAGTAGGGGGCAGCAGGGGAAGAGATCTTTCCATCTGGATGAACAGATCAGCTGCCATGGACACCATGCTGAGCTGGCCAGGCCAGGTTCCCGTGACATCATGCCTCATTCTCATACTGTCAGCAAAATTCCCTGAGGACAACAGCTGGGCGTTCTGCTCATTCCACTTGAGAATGTGTACCAAGTCCTCCTCTTCATGAGGCTGTTCATCTCCCCTCTGTTCCTGGAGTCTCTCCCTCACCCAAGAAGCTGAGTTCTGTGAGTGTGAGGTTGTTGGGTGTGAGGTTGTTGGAAGAACTCATTTACATGGTAGTTAGAAGACTGTGGGTGAAGTGGCCCCAAACTGGCCATTTCCAGAGCTTCCCTATCAGGGTACCCACGATGGGTTCTAGGTGAGCAGAGATATAGAAAGGTCTCTCTTACCCTTGCCTGCAGGAGGGGCCCTGGGAGGCCAGAGCCCTAGCAGCCCCCTACATTTGACCAAGGAGCCATTCACATATCATATGAAAGAGTTTGACAAGTACTGATAAAATAGTTGGGACTCAAATATCCCAGTTACCATTACATAACACATCATTATGTAACAATAATATAAAAGTACAAAGAACTTAAAGGAGGGCTAAATTCTTATTTCCTGGAAAATAGGAAACGCATGCCAAATATCTAATTATTATCTTAATTATTCATTTTGTGATCTATGATAAGACTGTAATTATGTCCAAATAAGCAGAAAGTCCAAATGTCCGGGTCTTCAGATGTCCAAGTTTTCATGGTTCAACATAAAGTTTCTTAAGCAAAACCCCAGGGTACTCTGGGATTCCTAAGGGACTCTGAATTATTGAAGATGAAATTGTTTCCTGTCATGTTTGGGTATTTGATTGAAGTCTAATTCATCATGTAATTGTTATCCATTTATGATGTGACACTGCAATTCAGGTAAGTGACCAAGTCCTCACTAACAAAAAATGGTTATGCCTTGGCTATGAAGTCTTGATATCATCAACCAGATTTCCTAAATTTGTTGTTTCAACAAGGTTAATGGGGGGACTGCCATGCTCTTCTACTCAATAGTCATTATTTTTTTCTTTTAAATAAGTATGGCAAATTTAAAGATGCTATATTTCCAAAGAATGATACTTAAAGGGAAAGATTTTGAAAAATCAAGACTTATACATACTTGCTAATCCTTAACTTCTCTCTGTCAGGGATTAATGTAAGTTGGCCTTTGTCTCTAGACCACAGTTAAATGTTTTCTTTTATTCATTCTAAAAATAGATCACTCCTAGGGATTTGTCCATAGGTTTCTACTTCTATATAACAATTTGGCACCAAAAGTCTAAGAAAACAAAGCAATCCACCACTGTACACATTTGATTATTGGTCCCAAACCAATACTTTCGTCATCCTCTTGGGTTCCAGCAGTCTTTCTTTATTACTCTAACTGCAAGTGGTAGGACAGACTGTCACTTTAGTATGCACTGTATATGCAATATTCTCTGATGTTATCTTTTTAAATCAAGATTTCTTCGGTTCAGTTTCAAATAAAATTTCTTCTCCAATCCTTTCAACATTCAGGAATATAGTTTCTAAATTTATTATGTGACACTGCAATTAAGGTAAGCTACCAAGTCCTCACTTATACCTTAATTGCTGTTTACTAGTCGTTTGTATGTGATTATGTTCTAAGTAACTGATGACTTGCCTTTGACAAAACACTTGGTTAACAAAATCTTTTTTTTTTTTTTTGAGACAGAGTCTCACTCTGTTGCCCGGGCTACAGTGCCATGGTGTCAGCCTAGCTCACAGCAACCTCAAACTCCTGGGCTTAAGTGATCCTACTGCCTCAGCCTCCCGAGTAGCTGGGATTACAGGCATGTGCCACCATGCCCAGTTAATTTTTTCTATGTATATTTTTAGTTGGCCAGATAATTTCTTTCTATTTTTAGTAGAGACGGGGTCTCGCTCTTTCTCAGGTTGATCTCGAACTCCTGACCTCGAGCGATCCTCCTGCCTCGGGCTCCCAGAGTGCTAGGATTACAGGCATGAGCCACCACACCCGGCCTGGTTAACAAAATCTTAATCTACACTAGAGGCCGTTTGCTAAAAGTGCTAGAGTTCAAGAGTATTGCTAAACAAAGATTTTAAAGCACCTCACATATGGTAGATGTTCAGTAAATATTAAATTACATAGATAATTTATTTGATATTTCTTTTGCTGTCAACCAATAAAAATTTATTAGACTTCAGCATCTTGTACACTCTAGGGGAAAATGACAAAGTATAAAATATTGCCTCCACTTTATTAAATTGGCAACAAATTGGGATTAAAAACCAACACTGGGCCAATAATAGCGTACAAAACAGTTTCTGTTCAATGGTTTAAATGTGTGGCAAAGACTGTGCAGAACGTGGAGGAAGGGCAGATTTCCTGAGATCTTGAGCAGTCAAGAGTGGGTTTTTGGAAGGAGACAGAAAAGCCTGAGAGACTTTCAAACATAGGGAATAAGGAAGTAAAGGCATAAGGGCAAGAGCTCACACAAAAACCACCCCAGAACTTAATCCTTCTCAATAAATTTGGGCTAAAGTAATTTAATCCAGATAAAATGAAAATAACATAGTTATGTGATTAGGAAAGACCTGGAAAGGCTGAATAGTGCATCCTCTTGTCTTCTAATAAGTCATTTCGTAGCCCACTTCTACACAAATACAAATTGGAGGTATTTTTAAGACCTTAAGAGGCCAATTTGATAACACACAACCTCCTTAGGTAACCTGACCTGTTAACAGGCCTTGCCACTATAGGGGAGGAAATATAATTTTCTCTCTACCCTTCATAGACTCCCAGTAACAAAGGATAGATTAGCAGAAGTTTAATAGCATGCATACCTCCTGTATACAATGAGAACTACTCAGGGAACTCTCCCAGAGTACATCTCAAAGAAGTGGCTTTGACTTCAGGCTGGTCAATAAATAAGTACTATCCTCTGTTGAAACAAAGAAAGAAGGGTGTAGGGAAAGGCAGTTTATAGGGAGATGGCCAGGAAAAGGACAGTAAACAATAGGTAGGGTTTGTTATTGATAAGAATTTCTAGTGATTTAGTCAACCCTCTCTTCCTGGTAAAAAAAGGAGACACCCTTACATTTCCTTTACGAATGTAAATTTCTCTTACAAAAGTTTAACTTCTCTGTTTTCAAAGCTTCTCCTGTGTCTGTAGTTTCTCAAAATAATCAGCTCAAAATAAGCCTTATGCCAAAGAGGCAAGTTATGGAGTGGCTCTTACAGTTCTGTTTTGGTGTGTCCTGAACCTCGTCGCTAGGACGCAAGCCCACCTGTGAAGATAATATTACCGTCTTGCTGCCCGCTAAGACTGCTTATTTCTTGTTCTGTCCTCTGTGATGTTGAACAGAATGTTGGTGACTTTTTTGGTCAAGTCTCAAGTCTCTCCTTAAGTCTTTCCTTGGTTTTTTCTTCTTTGTTCCTAAACAATTTCTGTCTTCAAGCATACCTGTCTCCTTCCCTGCGTGGATTTTTCTTGCTCATTCTGACTTTGTGTCAATGAGAGGCCTGGTGCCTTGTATTCCTTGAAAGCCCGATGAGGAGTCCTGGATGAGGGCTGCCCTCTCCTTGTGGCATTCTCAGATCACACTGTGCAGCCCCTGCAGACACCCGGGAAACGCAGCAGGTTAGGAAGGTAGTCTGGTTTCTAGTAAAGGCTATCAAGTGAATAGATTATAGCTGCATCTTATTAGCAGCTTTTGGAACATCTAGCAAACCACATCATCACAGATCTGAGACATGAGGGTTACAGAGAAAATAAGAACTGTGAAAGGGGAGAGAAATGCCTCCTGTTCTGTGCTGTGCATCTAGGCCACAGGGAAGTTAGTTTTCTATTCTAATTGGAAATGTTCATTTTTATTAAATTGTCAATATGACAAGAAGGAAGCTTCACTTTCACTGGAGATGATAACTGATTTCTCACCCTAAAGAAATACTGTTCTTCATAGTGCTCACCAGCTTGAGATTGTGATAAGAGCTTTCTCTTGTCTATAGCACCAAGTTGGAAATCCTTTGCCTGATTTTTAAGGCATCTAATAAGCTGGCCCAGACTACCCACCCAACCACATTTCTCATGATTTTCTGGAGAGCTCTCCTGGCTCTATTAGAGAGATCTACTCACCCATGCCAGCATAAGCCATCTACCCTTCCTACCACTATCCTTCACTAATGTGATATGTAAAGCTGTCTCTTCTTGTCTCTGTTCTACAAAATCCAGTGCATTCTCCTAGTTCCACTTCAACTTTCTCCTGGAATTCTAGATTCTTAAAATCAAAAGGGATCTTTAAGGCTATTCAATCCAGCACCTAGCTCATAGCAGGTACTTGAATGAATAAATGAGCTACACTTCTCTGAGAAATCCCAACTAGAATTCTCTTTTTGATTATACTTATTCAAAATGTATTCGTAAGTCAAAACTAGAGGCTAAATAGACTCCCATGAATAACTCACCCTGAAAAACTTGAGTTCTACTTTTCAAGGATATGCAAAAAACAATTCAATGGCTGGTATTGATTATTATAATTCACTGTAATTATGGACATGTATTACAATTGTTTCAAATGGTTAGAATGGACTGTGGAGGGTTCCCTGTCTCCAAGAGGCCTATAGCAATAATTTGAGAATTTTAGACCAGGAAGTTCTCAGTTAAGGACATTTACTCCTGCTTATTCACTGTCTTAAATTGGCGGAAAGAGAGGACAGATAAGGAGTAACGGATGCCCACCAACAATGTCACTGATGGAAGTCACCTTGTCTCCTAGGGAAGAAAAAGTGGGTCCTTACGTACAGGGCCTTGAGGACTAAGGAGAGCAAGAGGTATGGTCTTGTGTCCTGTAGAACTCAGTGATCAATAGCTTCTGGAGTGAGACACCTAGGTTCAAATCCTACTTCTGCCTCTGTGACCATGAACTGAGTCACTGTGCCTCAGTTTTCTCATGCATGAAATAAGGAAAATAACATTACAGGGGAGAATTTTTAGAGGAACATAGATGAGTTGTATCAATAAAGAATTAAGCACTGTACCTGCCACATGGTAACTTTTCATTAAATGTGAGACAAAAAATTATTTATTTTATAGAAGGGCAACAATGGGCTGTGAAAGAACAATAGAAGTTTCTTACTTTCTGAAATATATAGATATATACACACACATGTTACTTTTGGCAGGGGTAGGGAGTAAGGTTCAGGAAGAGGAATGAGTATTTTTTTTTTTTCTTTTTATTAGAGATGACGTCTCACTCTTGCTCAGGCTGGTCTCGAACTCCTGAGCTCAAGCGATCTTCCCACCTCGGCCTCCCAGAGTGCTAGGATTACACGCATGAGCCACTGCACCCGGCCAGGAATGAATATTTTTCTAGGGGCACATTTTGAAAATGAATTAATGCTTTTGTGAATCATGAGACATGAGGTCATCTGAAAGTGCTTAATGTAGCTTCCTAGGGTTAATAAGAAGTGAGAATAGGGCCCTGGGCGGCTGGGGATAGGGGTGTCAGCAGAGCGCTAGTGTTGGGAATCTTGGAGGTGGTTGAGGAAAGGGGAACAAGGAGAGCCTTGGGTATGGAAATAGGGAGGGAAAAAATATAAAATTTATTTTTATAGACTAGTGGCCAAAAGACCTGAGACGGAATCTTCTTAGCTAGTATAGGACTGGCCCAGAATAAACAGTTAACCCCCCTGAGAGTAGCACGTAGAGGAGATGGATCATGGGAATGTGAGTTGAAGGGAGGTGAGGGAGGCATGCGGTTGGAACACCAGGGTAATCTTGTAGGTTAAGGGCCTGAGCATTCATATTGCTCTTCCGTTGAGGTTCAATGTTTAGAAAATCGCATCCTAGGGAAGATGTGGCTGGAGGGGAGGGCCAGTATAGGCAGAATTGCCTGCCCTACTTATAGAATGTGTTCCTTGTGTGGCATGCTCTGGGCAGCTCCAGGGGTTCTGAGCAAGGCATACAAGTGTAAATTCATGCCTGGTTACTCACATTCTAAAGTCACTGACACCTATTAGTCCATATTTGCCCTTGAGAAAAGACTGTATTGCAAGGTCTGCCTGGGCCTTTCCCTGGGAAGCCAAAAGATCAACGGGTGTCATTGTTGGCTCCTGGAGAGAGGTCACTTTGCTTGGTGAGAGATTATAAGTAAAAATAGAAGCCCCAGTGTAGCCTCCTGGGCAAATGACTTATTCATGGGTTCTAAATTATTGAGGTCATTGAAAAGAGTGCTAATTTTAACCTTTGAGAAAGGAAAGAGTGGGGTAAAGTGGGCTTTAAAGAAGGCTATGTCTTCATGTGGCAAAAGGCAGGTGGTGTAAACAGTGACTGAAAGGAAACGGAGTGGTGGTGTATGCACCCTGTGATGGGCAAGTGCTCAGTGGGTGACAAGTCTGCCTCATTTGCAGCCAGCCAGCTATGGGGAAGGGTCCTTTGGGGAGCTGGGCTGGCAATGTAGGCAGATGCCTTAGCTAGAGTGATTTTATTGAGTGCTGGGAACAGATCTCTACCATATAGCTATCCTCACCTTTTGTCATTCTTCCAAAATTTGAAGGCTTTGTTTTTTTTTTTTGAAATGCAAATGTTTCTGGAGAGAATTCACATATTGATGGTTTATCAGCTGCCACCTCTATCACTGGTTAGTTGATTGAGAGCAAAAATGAGATGCAGAATAGTGTTTGGTGTAGGGGAGAGGAAGGAAGATTATAATAGATGAAGGGCCTGGGACATAGAAATGTAGGAATGAGGACCCTGAAAAAGGAGGGAGAAATCGACAAAGACAAACTTGTGTTTCTGTTGGGCTCAGGACCCAATACCCCAATACCCCAATATCCGAATGCAAAGCCTTGGTGTGTTGAGTACTTTGAGCTGAAGGAAATTGGAAAGGTCTCAGAACCACGGTCTTTCTGACCTCTTCCATCCTCCTGTTTCCTACTCCTCTTTCTTCCCCAAAGTGAGTTATAGAAACCAAAATTCCTCTTCCCCAAGGTGAGTCGTAGAAACTAAAACCCTGTGCTCCCAAAACAAGCCATGAAACCTAGAAAGTTCACTCTCTCCATTCTCCCTTTTTCCTTGAAGACCCTCATTCCAGAAGGAAGACCCCCATACCCAGGAGGAAGAATTGCTACATAGAGAGGCCAAGGAAAATCTGAACAAACAGACCTTGTTGGGTTCCCCCCTCAGTCTATTACTATCAGATTATACTTTTTTGTCCAATCACATTTCTACATGGCTGTCCATTCTTCATCGAACCTAAGCATAAAAAGAGAGTTTTCCCTAGGTCTTCGGGTCGTCATTTATGAAGGCTCCTCTGTGCCATGTAAAACTTAGATTAAATATATTCATTATGCTTTTCTCTAGTTAACCTGTCTTTCATTATAGGACTGTTGGCCATGACATTTATGATGGGTGATGAAAAGTACCATACCTCTCCGCCCCTACATTTGAAAACCTAATAGTTCCCTGCACTATTTCTGAGCTCCGTAAGGAATTCTAGATGATCTCATCTTCTATTCATTTTTCATTTACTTATAACAACTCTCACCCAGATTTGATCAATATGTATCTTCAGATGGTCTATAATTTGTTTAGCCTTATGTGTGAATTTGCTGGTTCTTTCATTTACTATTTTTATAATTCTACTTCCTTAGTGCCCTCTGCTCAGTTAGCATTCTTCTTGACTTCCCAGCGTTTGAATCTCATTTCTCAAACTGGGAAATCCCCCAACTTGTGAGGCAGATCTCCCACTAAAGAAGCTCCCTTGCAGCTATGGCATAAGCCCTAACCTACCCCACCCCAAACATAAGCCTCCACCCAGAGATGAGGCTCCACCTACCCCAGCCATGGACTCAGAAGCTGGTGGCCCAAGAAAGCAGGGATACTACAGAATCCTTGCTGGGGAGGATGGAGGCAGCTACTTCCAATTTCCATTGACAACATCCTGGGTCCAACATCATGACATCGGTGAACTGTAGCATCAGTAGTGTCTGTGCCCTTCATGCCTGTGATGTCTTCATGAGGTCTGATGTCTATCCATTTATTCCTCCTGGACATTCTATGAGCTAGCCAATATCCTCTTAACAAAGTCCAATTCTGCTTAAATTGATGAGGGATATTGTGTCTCTTATGTGTAACTTAGAGTTCTATTTTTTATTTACTTAGCACATAATTTTTCTATGTACCAGCACTTTGCAAATATTAATTACTTAATTTATTTAACTCAGATACCAAGTCTCTGAGTTCCTACCATGGAAATATAATAATAGTTCCTACTTGGTAGGAACTGTTTTTATCCCCATTTTATACATAAGGAAGCCAAGGTTCGGAGAGGATACTTCATTTGCCTTAGATAACTCAGTTGGTAAGTGCAAAACTGGCATTCAAACCCAAGCTGTCCACGCTTTTAATTATTCTGTTCCCTTGGTCCTGAGAGAGACCCTTCCTCATTGTCTCCTTTTGCAATACCCCGTCACCACCACTACTTCTATCTGCCTTCATGCTTGGGCATTCCCTATCCTGTAATGAACCATAAGGGCCTGTGTCTCCGATCCGCGTGGGTACTTGACCAACTTGCAAACCTAGGTCATTAAAAAAAAAAAGAGTGGGTGTTTTTCTCCTGAGATCTGAAAACACTTCATTACAATTGTGAGAAAAAATTTCTCTTGAAAAATATTAGTATTTGCCTTGACTAAGTAGCTATGGAAATGCCTAACACTATTTAGGTATAAGGAGGAAACATTTCTGTCAACTGGGGAACAGCAAGGCCAAAAGGAATATTGACAATAATTCAAGCCAATTTATGAGACCCTTCCCTGTGTGCAGTAGGCTATGTTGAAATTTTGGATTAAAGTCAGTTATGTCTATGTAGGATATTGAGATGAAATTTGTGATAAATATCAGTGCTGGCTCTGATAGTTTTTACGGTTTGTGCTTCTCATTGTCTTTCTGTGTATTTCTTCTTCTAAGCCCTCTGTCTTCATATTGCCTTGCTCATGATCTGGAGCAGAGCACTAACTGGCATCCAAGAGTACAAGCCTTTCACTGGGTGGGAAACCAAGCAAGAGCTGTGGTCCCCAAGACTTGCCAGTGGTTTGTTACCATTTGTTCTTCTGGATCTGTCAGAGCTTACTGATAACTCAATTCTTCCTGCTGGCTAGTGCTATGTGTCCATTATCCCCTCTGAAGTGGTTAAAAGCAACCCAATCACATTCCACTTAGGTTGATATACACTTGAGAGATTTACTGGAAGGTCCATAGATGAAAGGAAACAGTTCAGGACTGAAGAAGAAAAAAGTGGTCATACATATTAACAGTGGGGATTTGGGTGAAAAGTGGAAAGAAATTCTAAGATGGTGAAAGTAGGAGCATAAATACTACACCAAGGGAGGCTATAGATTCTCCTTGTTGATTCTTTAAAATAAAAATGTAGGCAGTTTGCCAGATAGGAAAGAGAAAGTAACCCTGTCTCAAACTAGGGGTGTAGATATCCCACTATGCTACCTGAGTGGGCACTGATAGGCTCAAGGTATAGAGGAAGAGCCAGGAGGACGAGGAACAGAGAAGAGAAAAAGAGAAGAGAATGGAGTTAGGCATATCTGCAATCCTATACTCTTCAAATTTCCTAAGGACTATAAAAATTGTGTATTTAAATTAACAAAAATGCCCATAATGGATATTCAATAGACAAATGAACAAAAATGATAGATTCAGGCATTCCGTAGAGCAAAGAAATATACTTTTGATCCTAAGGATCTTGCAGCCAACAGACATGACTGGGTGCTGAGTGACATTCTTAGGAGTCTCACTATTTACCTCCCTCATAGTCAGGGAGTTCAGTCTGGTGATGGTGGGGGAGGAGGATAACCAGACTCTTTCTAGTCTCCCTCACCCCCAGACTGACCTGTAGTTTCCCAGACCAAGTCACCCTCTCCGGGCTTGAGATATTGGGTAATTCTCAGTAGGATATCACTAAGGGACACCTGGATCTCAGACGATGGTCACACAAGCACACAGGCAGGGAAGCAATATCTATTTCCACCAAGCAGACTGGCAAAACCTCATAATTCACAGGCCATTAGGTGGATTACTCTGAAAGACCTTGCCTTAATAGTAAGTTATAATGGGCCCTTGATTAGATGTCTTTCTAGTCCCACCTAAAAAATCTTAAGAGGAAGACCTAAAAGAATAAAATTGGTTTCAAGTAACTTAATTGCATCCTAGGAAAAAGCTCGAGAATGTTTATAGAAATACAAAAATACACAAAACCCAATAAGGTAAAATTCACAATGTCTGGCATCAAATTAAAAATTACCATTCATTCAAAGGAGGAAAAGGTATGACCTAAAATGTGGATGTTGGGGTGGGGAGGTGGTGAATCAACCAAATAAAGCCAACTTGGAACTGACACAGGTTTTAGAATTAGCAGACAAGGACATTAAAATAATTATAACTGCATTCCATATGCTCAAGAAACTACAGGAAAAATTGAACATGCTAAGTGAAGACATGGAAGATAGTTTTAAAAGACCCGAATTGAACTTCCAGAGATGAAATCTACAATACAGGAGATAAAAAATATACCGGATGGAATTAATGGCAAGTTACACATCACAAAGAAAATACTAGGAAACTTGAAGATATAGCAATAAAAACTATTCAAATTGAAAAATATAGGAAAAAAACCCAGCATAAATAAATAAAGCATCAGGGTTTTGTGGGACACCTTTAATTAGCCTAATACATGTGCAATTGGGATCTCAAAAGGAGAGGAGAAAGGGCTAAAGAAAAAAATGTTTGGAGATATAATAGCAAAAAGTTTCCAAATTTGATGAAGACTATAAACCCAAAGATCCAAGAAATTCAAGAACTCCAAGCACAGCAAACATGAAGAAAACTACATATTGTAATCAAGTTGCTCAAAACCAGTGATAAAGAGAAAATTTTTAAAGTATCCAGAGGAAAATAGTCACACTGCAGGCAGAGGAACAGAGAAAAGAATGATAACTGATTTATTTTCACTAACAAACAAGTAAGAAACCAGATAGGAGAGAAGCTGATGGATTCAAGATGTGTATTGAAAGTACTTATACATTTCTATTATGTATCCTTCTTCATCAGACACATTTCATTGCCCTGCTCTATATGTCTTAGATTCATCATGTCAACTGAAGAATGATGGGATTCATAAATTTAGAAAGGAGAGCTTTATTTCTCACAAAGGGTTCAAGCCTCTGGCCTGGCCATCTTGCAAGCTGGGAAGCAAATAGCCTCAGGCAGAAGCCAACAGCATGTCCTTTGAGGAAAAGGCCACAGGAACAGAAATTTGTGCTGAGCAGGATGGCTGAAGATACATATTTATCAAACTATAGGAGGAGGCATGAATATTTATGAAAGGAGAAACGTGCATGTGCAATTGAGCCTCATGCCCCTTCATAGGTCACATGTACAAAAAAGGGCAGCATCAGCATGATCTGAGGGTGGAATTTTCTGGCCCTCTGACATCAGAAGGTGAAGTAGAAGACACAAAAACTCTTACAGTGCATCCTCTGTAGACTGGTCAGAACCACTCCACAATTGGTGTCCCCTCCTCAGGATGGAATGCTGGTCAGCTGTAGTGTCGAAACGGCAAAAAGAGAGAAGCAGCAGTAGGCATTTGATTGAAATCAGTGGTGGAGCAAGTCTTTTCAAAAGATTGGTACTGTTAAGCCTGTAGGGAAGAAAGCCTAATGGTGATAAACAAGGGAGGAGGTATAATGAGGCCTGTCAGGTCTCTCATCCCATCATGACCAGGAACTCAGTTTAAAGTTCCTCTGGGGTCCCCTTGGCCAAGAGGGGGTCCATTCAGTTGGTTGAGGGGCTTAGGATTTTATTTTTATTTCTCGAACTGACCACAGAGGCTGACACAGACATGGAATAACATATATGAATCTCTGCTCTGAATGTCAGGGTTCTATCTATAGAATTGATGTATATACACAAAAAACAAAATGTCAACACATTTCCTTGGCAATATTCCTTTAAAAATAGATAATACAACCTCCATATGGGCATCTGCACACAGCTCTACATGAACAGTCATGGAGATATAATGGAACCCTTTAGCACAGATATTAGGAAACAGGAATGATATTCAAATCATGGGCTAATAGTGTCATATTTCACTTTTACTAACTGGTATTTCATTTGGGGACCCAAATCTTGGTAAAAAAAAAAAAAAACCCAACTAGAAATACCTATAATCTGGCCCCATGTTATTTCCTAATACTCCCCGACATATTTTTCCACCATCTAATTAGGTTGTCCTCTTCACTGTCCCATGAACACATTAAACTAATTTACTAGGAATAAAACTTATAACAATATGAGTTTTAATACTAATAACTTATTGAACATTTGTTGTATGTCAGCCACTGTTCTTAGCACTTTACACACATTACCTTGTTCATTCTTTAAAAGAATGCTATGGCATAAGTACTAATATTATCCCCCACTTCCAGAGGAGAAAACTGAGGCTTTGCTAAGTTGAATAAACTGCTCTGGATAACATAATTAGTGTTAAACTAGGAATTCTAACTCAGATCTCTCTGTCTCCAGAGACGACCCTCTTAACTATGATGTTGTAGTCATTCCTGTCATATTTTTTCCCTCATATAAAACGTTATTTTCTCTTTTCTCAAACTGCAATCATTCTTTAAATCATTCTCAAATCCCACTTCCCTTTTCTGGTGACTCTAGGCTTGCTGATCAAACTTTCCTCAGAATCCTATTAAATTCAGTGTCTATATTACTCAGTGTAAAAAACAGATATGTATAGCCTATATTGTATTGTTTGTCTTTGTTTCCTGCAACTTAGTCTCATCTCCCAATCAGGAGTTGAACTTCCATAGAGGCCAATTTATCTCATGCATTTATATCTCCTAGACTCCCAGCAAAGTAGGACGGGACCTAACTGTCAGCTGTAGGTAACTGAAAACTACAACTCAAACTAGCTTAACCAATAACAACATTTATTATCTCATGTAACAAGAGCATCAGCAGTAGAGTGGGCTACAGGCTTGGCATGTTGGAGTTCCAGCTCTGCATGTCTCTGTGATACTCATAGCTTTACCTTTTTTTACTAGTTGACTTCTCCCTCAGGCTGGTAGACTATGGCCACTTCTTGAGCCCACCAATCATGATTATGACAATATCTGGAGAGAGGAAGAGCCATTTCTTCCTGTGCCTCTTTTCTAGGAATGAAGAAACCTCTTCCTTAACTCCTCATTTGAAAACAAAGGAAGGACAAAGTGAGAAAGAATATTACATAGACAACCAGTGTTGTGCCAGAGTTTTTGTTCAGGCTTGTAAGAGCCAACTGTTAAATTTAGGAATTTTAATGTTGGTGGTTAAACAGAGCCATTTTCAAAACAAACTATAATTTGTTTGGAAAGAAAGCCTTAAATTATATATACTTACAATTAAAGTATATTAAAACAAAGATGATACTCAAAAGTCATCATATCCTAATTATTTTTATTATATCATGCTATTATCTATGATCTTGATGTTATTTACAATTGTAGTATCCATATGGTGGAAATACTATGTATGGTGAGCTATTGAGCATCTCTTCCCAACTCTGTATTCAGTGACATCACATTAGCTCTTTGAAAAAGACTGTAGGGCAAGTGTTTACACCATGGAAATGGTCAAATTATACAAATCAGGGCTTGATTTATTGTTTTGTTGATTGTCTAGATTTAAGGTAGTGATGGAGAAAATGTTACTAAATGCAGATTAAATTTAAAAGTGTGCTGTATCAGTAGCCATTATATTGTGAATAGCACAAAAAACTGAAGATTCTCCCAGTTTTCAAAAGCCACTATCTGAACCAGCAGTAGCTCACATCATTGACAAATGAGTGCAGGTTTGACATATATCTTCCTTGTTTCACTTTCATACTACTCACTAACATAAATTAAAATATTGACCAACACTCAGATCAGAACTACAGTAGTTCGTTAATTGCAACCTCAGTATGATTATGGGTACAAGAGTTCAGAAAAAAATTAGCAAAAGCATTCTGTGAGGATCAGCTGGCTTTATGGAATTGATAAAAAGTATTGTACACACTATTATTATTTATAAAATATATATTGCAGATTATTTGTATCAGTAAAATTTATAATACCTTATATATTATATAAATATGAGTATATTATATATTTGTATGTGTACTACATATAGCGCATAGAACTATATATATGTGTGTATGTATATACATATTCCCCCCCCCCCCCAGTGAGCCAGTTATTAAACATTTACCAGCACATTGGAACTACCAATAGGTTTACCACAATATTCTTGTTGACCAACCAAATTAAGTTAATTTTGTTTGGGTGCTGTTTAGACAATATATCAATCAGATTTTAAATTTCCTTAATAAGTTAAAAAGTAGATTCAAAATGGTTCACTAAGTTTATTTTTGTGGGGGTAGGGGTTTGAATGGACCACTTTGCTTTGGTTTAGTTCACTGGAGATTTCAGTGAATCAGTGAGGTTTATTTCCCTATTGAGTCTGTAGTTTGAATCAATTCAAGTTCCTGCAAATGATAAGCTACGCTGATAAAGAGATTTACCATAATCACATTATTCTCTCTGTGATGAATCATTCTGACCCCGGCTGAGAGGTGGCTGCTCAATCGGGACGGTGCTCAGCTCTGAGCTCACCCCGAGGGAAACGGGAAATTTCATTCATAGATTGTTTCTGCTTTCTTTTTGGCTTGCTTTTCCCTGGAGAACAGATAAATATTCACGTGCTATTCTGTATTTTGTCATCTTACTCAGTGGTAGAAGGAGTTTTTGGCCTCTGGGAATGCATGTTAAAATTTGACTCACTCCCCAGGCCATACATGATCTAGACATGAGCTCTCCTTGGGAAGGTGGCCCTCTAGGTTTTATCCCCGAGTGACGGTTTCTCTTCTCAGTAAATATGATCTGTGTTGAAATGGGGAATGAAAGGAATGAAATGAGAATGAAAACCAGCCTGAACAGTTTTCTCCATAACCTTATTTCTCTTTCTTGCTTATCACAATAGTGCTTTTCTTCTAGGTTCTCAACATGGTTAAACAAATCTTGGTACCTCATCTATGATTATTATTATTGTTATTGTTATAAAGATGATATTATTAATATAGGGGAAAGGATAGTTATTTACTGATCTTCTGCTATCCATTGAGCACTAGGTCAAATACTTACCTATATCTTCTCTAATCCTCAGAACAACCACACTAACAGAGATAAGCAGTTTCTTTTTACAAAGAAGAAAACTAAAATCCAAAGAGATTTGATAACCAATGTTTTAACCAGAGCCTTTCTGACTTCCAAGCTCCCATTTTCCCCTCTATAGTAGAATTTCTCTCTTCCACCAGTAACTCATCAGGACTGAATCCTATTGGAAGAACATGTTCAATGATGAGAAATTGCAAAAGTTGTATTTGAGTCATATTAGGCAATAATCCACATTGGGACATTCTTACCTTCAGTTTGACCATTTGCCCACAGGTTCCTTATTGGAGATGATAACAAATGCACTTTTGGTGTCTTCACAAAGATCAGGTGAAACCAGGGCAGTAAGTGTGCAGAGATGCTTCCTGAAAACCTAATGACTATCTGGGCACACTGGGGACAGACTCTTCTGTTTCATTGACTTCCAGTATTTAAAGCTCAGGAAGTACACTGACTTCAAACTCTTTAAATACCTTACATAGGGTTTTTTCAGCTTTCAGTGTGTTGGCAGCATCCTATAGAGGTACCAGAAATGAAATGTGCCCTCCATGATATGAATATATCTTGTTCTTCTGGTGGAATCCCAGCATTGGGGCCAGAAGAGGAATGTATTAGGTGTAAGGCCAACCAGACAAGCAGCAAGCAGTCCTTCAACAAAACAACCCTTTACGGTTACAAAACATCTTTATACTAAATCTCTGCAATCAGAAGAAATGAAAAGGACCAATGCATAAGCATAGAACTATGCAACTCCTGGCATACACAGCAAAGTGGCATTATGACTGGTGAGAGATAAGCTATTGGTAGCATCTTTTTACTTCCATGGATTGCTTCTAAATATCAGAATCAAAAGCTGATGAAGAGATGCTTTATATCATAAGAATTGAGATGCTCCTCAGAGATCCAACTAGTTTCAGACTCAGCCAAGAGGATGCGGTCCAGTCCCCTTATCAGGCTGTTGAAATGAGCAAGAGGAGCAGCCTTGAAATAAAAGAAGTATTCCCTAAAGGCAGTAAGGCCTAAGGCAGTGTATTCAAAATGTTTTCCTCATGTACCTACTAAAAGAATTATGAAAACTGTATACACTGACCCTACAAATTTTAAACTTACAAGTTTGATCACATCTTTATACAGTTGCAAAAGATGTAGTTGCTGGCATTGTAACACATGCTGTGCAGGTGCCTTAAAGGTCTTTTCAACAAAACTTTGAAGTTACAGATTAAGTCATTCAATTTACTGAAAATATCTACCATATAGTCTATCAAAGTCAGTCCTCATTGTCAAACTGATAAGGAAATCTGGACTATTTTGTATCAAAAAAAAGTAGTTCAAAAAATTCAGATGTATTATTGAATATGCATTCCTTCTTGACAACTTTCTCCCTTCTGAATCCTAATTGTGAGAAAGAGAAAGAGCTTGAGAGAGAATGGGGTGTGCCGCCAGGGTGGCACGGAGCCGGGGCACTCTTCGATGTTCCTCAGCCAGCCTTTCTGGGCTGTCTTTCAGGGGCTCTCCCTCTGGAGTGATGTGTCTTTGATCTGACTCTTTGTTTTTGCTCCCCAGAGCAATGGACCCAGGTAAAATTGGAAATGATTGGCTCCGTGCCTTTCTTTTCAAAGTGGGACAGGGTCTGTGGTGTAAGTGGATATGGGAAAGGAGACCCTGCGACAGCAGAAGAGTTCGCAGGCAGAACATTTTTCCTCCTTCCTTCTTTCCTTCTTTCTTCCCTCCCTTCATCAACGGATAAGAGCAGGGAGCACCTCTTTCTCCTCCACTTCTTGATGCTTCTGCAGCCATTAGGAATCCTCCTCCAACAAAAGGGGGAGAAATTCCTCCCTCTTTGCCACACTTAGGCTGATATACACATTCCCTCCTTACATTGAGACATGGCACACAGGTGAAGTTACCATTAAGATCATGAGCTGGAGTGACAGGGCCCCTCACTTTCACAGCCTCTTCCAAGGTTTTGTGAGGGTCTGCAATATGTTACAATGACATATATTTTTGAAATTTTTTTAAATAAAGGTATTTTGGTATTCTTTTACTTAAAGAGGACTCCCTGCTCCCAATTGTATAAACTTCCCACTCCATTAGAATTTCCAGATTTAGCAAATAAAAATTCAAGACACCTTGTTAAATTTGAATCTCAGGTAAATAATTTTTTATTATTTCAAATATTGCATGGGACATACTTACACTTAAAAAATGATTTGCTGTTAGCTTGAAATTCAAATTTAACTGTGCATCCTATATTTTGTCTGACAGCAGCCCTACAACGTATTGAAACCTGGATCCTTCCCTGTTTAGACAGTGAATAGCAAGGTAAGCCTTGCTGATCCTGAACCAGATAAAGATGTCTTTGGATTTCATATTGTAAACTCTTCTCAGACTATAATTTAAGACTTTGAAAGATCCATGCTGACTGATCTTATGAAACCTTATTTTTTAGTACATTTTTTTTTTTTTTGCTACAGAAACACAGATGAAAATAATTTCCCAACTCTGTGGGAAAATGAGAAACTCTGCCTGTTCTTTAGTGAGAGACAAGTGAACTGTGAAATGTCACTGTTGTGCTTTGTGTTGAGATCCAGCATGGAACATGTGGGTTTAGAGAGGAGACACAGCAAATGGCTGCAGAGAAGCAATAGCTAGTGGGGGAGGAGAGAATGATGGCCCAGGAGGATTTGGGTTGAGAGAGGAAGTACTAAAGCAGTGTTTCTCGAATGTTGTTGTGGACCCTGACCTATAGTGAGAATTAATTTTCCATAGCGACCCAATACACACATTTGTGTGTATCTGATTAAAACAAAAGTTTCATGGAACATTTACCATTACTTTACATAGGATTATTATATCTAATGTACACTGATATTTTATTTATTTTTATTTTTTCTTTTTCTTTTTTTCTTTCTTTCTTTTTTTTTTTTTAGACAGAGCCTTACTCTGTCACCTGGATTGGAGTGCTATAGCATGATTGTAGCTCACTGCAACCTCAAACTCCAGGGCTCAAGCGATTCTCTCGTCTCAGCCTCCTGGGTAGCTGGGACTTCAGGTGTGTGCCACCACATCTGGCTAATCTTTCTAATTTGTGTAGAGACGAGGTCTCGCTCTTGCTCAGACTGGTCTCGAACTCCTGGCTTCAAGTGATCCTCCCACCTCAGCCTCCCAGAGTGCTAGGATTACAGATGTGAACCACCACACCCAGCCAATATTTTCTTTTCTAATCTATTTCATTTAAAAAAAAAAAGAGCTGATTGCACTCAGTTGATTTCACAACCTACTAATAGGTGATGATCTGCAGTATTAAAAACACTGCACCAGAGTAGCACTACTCAAAGTAACAGCTCAGGGAACTAGCTGAGGTGGGCCCATCCAAAAAAGAGCTTTCATCACAGTATAAATCAACGAGCTGCTTCCTTCACTGAGAAAATCTTGCTCTGAAAACAATGGCAGTTAAGCAGCACATTTAGTGACATAGTTGATTTATGTTCTGGTGTCAGTTCCTTAGCCTGTCATGATGGATAAAAAACAGTTTGCAGGTGGGCACCAGTCCTCAGATGACCTTTGAGAAGCAGTGTGCACTACCATGTGTCACAGGAGAGATGAGATCAACCCATAGAGCGAGGGTCTTCTAGAGCCTCACAAACAGATGGAATACAAAGGGTGAGGAGAGGGAAGGAAAAATGAATGGTGAGGGACACTTGGAATGTCCAAGAATACTCATTACTGAGATGGAGGGACCTGTTTTGGAGAAGGTAAAGACATTTTTCTAAGACTTGAGAAAGAAGTCCCTTTCAGTTAACCAGCTCAACAATAGAAATTTAATTCCTGCATGCAGAAGGAAAGGTCAGAGAAAGTGTGAAGATTTTACTGCAAACAGTTAGATTGGTTTCCCTTACCCTGGAAAAAGTAACGTTGGTCTCTCCCTGTGTATCATGTCTATGTCAAACTTTCTCCTTTCTCCTCAGATCACCAAATTCTTCATCTGGTATCCTCACTCTAAGTTAATGACTTGGACTTAGACTTCATAGAGGAAACAGAAGCCATCAGAAGGGAATTCCTTCATCTTTTCTCTACTAAACCTACCAGTCTATCAGCACCACCCTCAGCCTCCCTTCCCAAAGAACATGCTACATGGTGACAAGAGAAATTATGGGAACCTCCATTACCCACAAAATGGGTCTACACTTCCTCAAACTGTGTATGCAAACTCTAGATTGTATTGCTGCATTCAATAGTAAGGGAGAAGACAGGCAAGCAACAGTTAAGAATATGGGTCCATTTTGGCTGCCAGCCTTGTTCCAATTACACTCTAAATCTCTGCATATGAGAAGAAAATAACATGAAATCATAAGGCCCCATCTGTCTGTAAGTTCATAAATATTTTATCCACTCCTTTGGAAAATCATGTCTATGCCATATTGGTTGGTAGAAAACTATCAAATGCTAATCCTTCCATTTGTGATCAGATCTTGTCCCCACTGATGCTTCAGGCACTTGAGCTATGGATGACCTTCCCTCTCCTGCACCATCAATAACTCCCTCTCCACCAGAGCCTATCCCAAGCATGCACATATGCTGAAGTATGTCCCATCTTAGAAAACTTGCCTTCATTTATTCCTCATCCCCTCCAGTTACTGCACTCTCTCTCTACTCCACTTCACAGGCAAGTTTCTGTAGATCGTTGCCATCTCCATGTATTCACTTTTACTACTCTTCCTTCATGCCCACCACTGTGCCAACAACACTCTTGTTACAAGTCATCAAGGACTTCCATACTGCTAAATCTAATGGAAGGTTTTTGGTTCTCGCCCTCCTCAATATTTTAGCTGCTTTAGACACAATTGCTCTCCCTTCTACTTGGAAGACTCCCTGATCTTAGTGTCCCTGATAATTCATCCACCCTCCTAGCTTTTCCTCCTATCTTTCAGCCATTTCTACTCTATCTTCTTTACTGGCTTACTCTCCTCTAACTGATCTTTACCTGTTGGGAGATCTCCTCCCTTCCGTCAAGAAAACGATACTCCCTTAGTATTCCTCATCCAAGTAAATGGCAACTCCATCCGTATGGGAGCTGCCCAAGCAAGTTCACTTTACCCTGTCTGCATTGTTACCACTTTAGGCCAAGCTACCATCCTATCTCATCTCCACACTGCAAGAATTTCCCTAGAGGTCTCCCTGGTTCCATTTTTGTCCCCCACCAATCTATTTCCCATATAGCAACCATATTCTTATTTCTAAAACATAAATCAAATTATATCACTTCCCTGTTTAAAAATGATAAATCATTTTCCATAGAAATTAAAATAGAACCCAAAATAGAACCCAAGCTCCTGAATGTGGTCTCCCAGGCCCTGTGTGATTGGCCCCTTCCCACCTCTCCAATCTTCTCTCTTTCTTTTGTCCCCCTCACCCACTACTCTCCTGTCACACTTTCCTCCTTTTAGTCTCTTATAGGTCAATATCTTTCCTGCCTTAGATTCTTTGTACACACTGTCTCCACTTTTGGGACTGTCCCCTCTCCTCTTAATCTGGATAACTCCTACTTATCTATTCTTCAGGTGGCAGTTGAAATGTTAATTCTTTAGGGAAATCTCCCCTGTTCCACCCACTTCGTCAATCTAAATTCAGTTACCTTGGTTATAGTACTCTCTCTTAGCAACTCTGTACTTTCTTCATAATGCATACTACAATTTATAACCAAGTAATTATATCTGTGTTCCTTTGTTTATTTGCTTAATCTCTGTTTTCTCATTTAACTTCAAGTCCCATGAGGTCAGTGCCTAGATCAGTACTGGCAGCATTAATAAATGCTGAACGATTTTTAAATGAATGAATAAAGACTATGTTGGCTAATTGTTTAAATTTTATGCTAAACATTGACGAACTGTATCGTTTTCAATCTGAAGCCTGCTGACAAATATACTTTACACAATATGTGTGCACAATGGGTTTATTAGTGTCTACCAGTGGTGTGCCAAAGTGAGCTTGTACAGGCTTGAAGGAGCCAATTCTGGGCATCTCTTCCAATTTCATATTCAGTGACATCATGTTCATAGCATATACTACAGATCAAGGCTTTTCTTTTCCTTTGGAGAGCCAGTTTACCAGCATACCACTTATGTCTACTATATGACAGTATCATGTTAACTATAATGGAACTACCACAATAAACAAGTCATATTCCCTATTCAGCAGAGGCTTCCAGTTTAGTTTAGGGAACATGACATGCATCAGGAATCAAAGAAAAACAGAGTATAGCTGTGCAGTGTGCATGCATCCCTGGTCAGAAAAGGACAAGATCAGAATGGACTGGAGTAGATACCAATGGACATCCAGAGGGAGAAACCAACACCAAGACTGATGGATGGAGAAAATCTCTATAGCTGAAAAGGACCACAGAGGGCAATCTTAATGGAGGAGTAGCAAGAATCCAGGGCTGGTCCCAAGCCAGAGTAAATGTAGTGGGAATGGAAGTGGGAAGAAGGAGAGGAATGTACCTTTCCTGGAAAGAGCTGTCCTTGAGTTGCTCCTCTTTCTCAATGTAATTTTGGTAAATTGAATCATATTTTTTAAAATGAAGAATGCAGAAATCTTAGAATTCTTTTTTTATATGTGACTATATAAAAACTTTATTTTTTATTTTAATAGTTTTAGGGGATACCAGTTGAATTTCATTACATGTATATATTGTATAGTAGTGAAGTCTGGGCTTTTGATGTACCCATCACCCAAATAGAGTACATTGTACCGCATAGGTAATTTTTCATCCCTCCCCCTCATCCCTCTTGTGAGCCTTCAATGTCCATTTTACCACTTTGTGTGCCCTTGTATAGTTATAGTTTAGCTCTCACTTATAAGTGAGAACATGCAGCATTTATTTTTCTGTTCCTGAGTTATTTTACTTAGGATAATGGCTTCTACTTCTTCCTAGTTGTTGTAAAAGACATTATTTCATTCTGTTTTATCACTGAGTAGTACTCCATAGTGTGAGTGTGTGTGTGACATTTTCTTTATCCACTCATCACTTGATGAGCACTTAGGTTGATTCCATATCTTTGCTATTATGAATTATGCTGTGATAAACATACAAGTGCAGGTACTTTTTTGATATAATGATTTTTTTCTTCTGAATAGATAGATACCCAGTAGTGGGACTACAGAATTTAATGGTAGATCTACTTTTAGTTCTTTGAAAAATCTCCATACTGATCTCCATAGAGGCTATACTAATTTACATTGCTACCTACAGTGTATAAGTGTTCCCTTTTCACTGTATCTGTGCCAACATCTATTGTGTTTTGACTTTTTGTTAATGGCCATTCTAATTGGAGTAAGATGGTGTCTCATTGTGGTTTCAATTTGCATTTCCCTGATGATTAGTGATGTTGAGCAGTTTTTCGTATGTTTGTTGGCCATTTGTATATTTTCTTTTGAAAAATGCCTGTTCATGTCATTTGCCCACTTCTTAATGGTGCTGTTTGTTTTTTTCTTGTTGAGTTGTTTAAGTTCCTTGTAGATTCTGGATATTAGTCTTCTGTTGCACACATAGTTTGCAAATATATTCTCTTATTCTGTAGGTTACCTATTTACTCTTTTGATTATTTCTTTTGCTGAACAGAAGCTTTTTAGTTCAATTAAGTCTCACTTGTCTATTTTTGTTTTTATTGCATTTGTTTTGGGGGTCTTAGTTACAAATTCTTCGCCTAAGCCAATATTCAGAAGAATTTTTCCTAGGTTTTCTTCAAGGATTTTTATTGTTTCAGGTCTTACATTTAAGTCTTTAATCCACTAAACCATCTTGAGTTAATTTTTGTATATAGTGAGAGATAAGGATCCAGTTTCATTTCTGTATATGGCTATCCAATTTTCCCAGCACCATTTATTGAATAGTATGCCTTTTCCCCTGTGTATGCTTTTGTCTGCTTTGTTGAAGATCAGCTGGTTGCAAGCATATGGCTTTATTTCTGGGTTGTCTATTATGATCCATTGATCTATGTGTCTCATTTTATGCCCATACCAGACTGTCTTGGTTACTATAGACTTGCAATATAATTTGAAGTCAGGTAACGTGATGTCTCTTTTTCATTTAGTTCTTATCTAATCTTTATTATTTATTTTCTTCTGCTAACTTTGGGTTTGGTTTGTTTTTATTTTTCTAGTTCTCAGAGGTGTACGTTAGGTTGTTAATCTGTGATCATTCTACATTTTAGATTTAAGCATTTAATGCTATAAATTTCTCTCTTAGCACTGCTTTTTCTGTATCCCACAGGTTTTGGTATGTTGTGTTTTTATTTTCATTTGTTTCAAAAACTTTTTTAATTTCTCTCTTTATTTCTTCATTGACCCAGTGGTCATTCAGGAGCATGTTGTTTAATTTCCATGTGTTTGTATAGTTTCTGAAGGTCCTCCTCTTGTCAGATTTCCAGCTTTATTCCACTGTGGCATGAAAAAATCCTTGATATGGTTTTAATTTTTTTAAATTTGTTAAAGTTTGTTTTGTGACCTAAAATGTGGTTTATCTTGGAGATTGTTCCATGTGCTGATGAAAAGAATGTATGCTCTGTAGTTATTGGGTGAAATGTTCTGTAAATGTCTGTTAAGTCCATTTGGTCTAAAGTCTAATTTAAGTCCCATTCCTCTTTGTTAATTTTCTGTCTTGATGATCTGTCTAGTGCTGTGAGGGGGGTGTTGAAGCCATCTACTATTCTAGTGTTGTTGTCTGTCTCTTTATTTAGGTCTAGTAATATTTGTTTTGTGAATCTGGGTGCTCTGATGTTGGGTGCATGAATATTTAGGATCATTATATCCACTTACTGAATTGATACCTCTATCATTATATAATGACCTTCTTTGTCTTTTTTTTTTTACTGTTTTTGATTTAAAGTCTGTTTTATGTAAGTATAGCTACTCCTGCTCACTTTTGGTTTCTGTTTGAGTGGAATATATTTTACCACTCCTTTACTTTCAGTCTATGTGTCTTCACGTGTAAGGCAAGTTTCTTGTAAGCAGCATATAGTTGGATAATGTTTTTTTTTAAATCCATTCTGCCAATCCATATCTTTTGAGTGGAGCATTTAATCCATTTATGTTTAAGGTTAATATTGATATATCAGGCTTTATTCTTATCATATTGTTAGTTGTTTTTATAAATTCTTTGTTTCTTTCCATCTTTTTGTCTTTGTGGTTTGCTGAACTTCTGTAATGTTGCCATTTAATTCCTTTCTCTTCCTCCTTTGTGTGATTGCTTTATTGGACTCTTGAGTTTTATGTTTTTATGTGTTTTTGTGTTTATGAATGTTGATCTCTCATTTCCATCTTTAAGACCCTTTTGAGCATTTTCTGTGGGGCCAGTCTAGTGGAGATGAATTATCTCAGCATTTGCTTCTCGTGAAAGACTATTTCTCCTTCTTTTAAGCAGTTTATTCTGGTAGGATATAAAATTCCTGGCTAGCAGTTTTTTTCTTTCTACACTTTGAAAATGCTTTCCAATTCTCTTCTGGCCTGTCAGAAGACTTAGAATTCTTAAGGTGAATCCTTTCTTTTTTAAGATAAATCATTTAAAAGGTAAACGGTCATCCTCTTTTTTTCAGATTTCAGTTTTTCTTGAATAACTTTTCTTTGAAGCCATGAACACCTCTACTACATCCTCTCATTCATGTCTCTAACCTGCTGGATGCTCTGGAAAGTTAAGAACTTCCCTTATCTCTGACACTCTGCTTCCTTATCTGTGAAATAAAATGGTCCAACTTGATCATCATTAACGTTCTTTATAGCTTAGAAAAATTGCATGTCTCTAAATGGTTAGACATGTGAATCATATTTCTAAGTTGGTCTAAAAAGAAGGCCAGGAAAACACCATTCTGAAATGTCTTTTCCTGTGATCAAAGGACTCTCAGGAATTCTATTTGGGGAAAAAAGAAGTAAAATGACTCTCTTCCTACAGAGTTAGATCAGTTTTATTTTAGCCAAAGAAGAGATTCAGCAACTGAGAATGGCAGATCTCAGGGGTTTTCCTCATGAGCACCATTGGGTAAAGCCAGTGACCACTTGACAGGGAAATAAGGTCACATTTTTAAATCAACAGGAAAAGAGCAGAACAGCAAAATAGAAAGATGATTTATCCTGTGGCCAGAGTGCATAAAATTGACTGGAGAAACTAATCGAATCAGACTTGATAAAGCTGATGCTGCCGTATATCCCCTGTGCCTAGAAGCCTTGTCAGAGCTGGTCTACCATTCATCCTGATTTAGGATACAGGCTGACTCCTCTGCTGAATCTGGACAGCAATCCAGCTGCATGTATTTTAATTATTGACTGTTGTTGATGATTTTTTAAATGTTACTGTTAAATATAACACAAGGCTTTTGATGATGCTAAGTGTGGCAAAAGCCCAGTGTCCACTGAAGAGACCTACTCCCAGATACATGTGGAATCCCCAGCTAGGGCTGGTTCTGGGCTCTCAAGGCCCTCTTCTCCTTCTCGGTGCCTGCCTCCCCCACATCCCTCAAGGCAGGAACAGCTGCTGCCAGGTTGGCTCCTTCACATCACTCATCCCAAATCAGCCTGAAGCTGCAGTGCAGCAGGAAGCTAGCCTGACATCCTCTCCTCATTCTGCCTAGCCCAGCTGTGGCCCTGCAATGCTGCAGGCAGCCATGTTGACATCTGGCTCAGAGAGTGACAAAGCTGAAGTCTTTTGCATCTGGAGTTATCCAGCCCAGCTATCTGTGACCATGGAAGAAAATAAGGGTCAGGTTTGGGCTGCCCCAGAGGGGTGCTAGATATTTGTTTTGGCCTGAACCTTTTGATCTTCTCATTTGGAGGATGAAGACAGTAAAGATCTGGTACTCAGGATGGTTTGGTTCACTTTATATGTAATGATTATCTGTAGCAAAGGTACAAAGTGAGTGAGATAGGCCAAGGAGAATAAGGACACAGTTTCTGTATTTGAAGAGTTCACAGGCTAATTTGTGAGATTTTGCATAAACAAATACTTTCAGTGAAACAGGATAAGGGACAATATAAAAATATGCAG
This sequence comes from Eulemur rufifrons, assembly GCF_041146395.1. Lineage (NCBI taxonomy): Eukaryota > Metazoa > Chordata > Mammalia > Primates > Lemuridae > Eulemur > Eulemur rufifrons. Next base: position 55,697,019 of record NC_090984.1, read on the forward strand.
TTTGCTGTGGGAGCCTGGAGGCATGATCTTAGACCACAAGGAGCTCTTACTTGAGCTGTGTTGTGAAGGATGAGGAGGAGCCAGGTGAAGCAAGTTAAAAAAAGAGCAGGGCCAAGGGAACCACACAAAGCATAAACAGCAGCTCACAACTGGGGAATTGCAGGCTGGTTGGTGTAGGAAGGGTGTAGAGTAGAAGACAGGGGTTGGGAGATACACAGCTGGTGAGGGAGGCAGCAGCCAGATCAGCGAGGGACTAGAATGCCTTGGTGAGGAAACTGGGCTTTACTCTGTAGTGGTTTGAAGGATTTTGAGTAAGGAAGTTATATTACCTATTTGCATAGATAGATTCCTCTGGTGCAGGGAGAGGGTGGGTTTAAGGAGAGTGAGACTAAAGACAAGCAGATCCATTAGGTTTGTGCAAAGATACAGGTGCTCCAGGGCAGTGGTGGTAGGGGTAGAAAAGAGTAGAGGAATCTAATAAGTACTTAGGAGGTAAGATCAGAAGAACTAGAAGAATTTGATGATGGACTAAATATAGAGGGTAAAATGGTAAAGAAGAGGGATTTGCCTAGGATGACTGCCAGGTTTCTTGCCTGGGTGATGTGCACAAACCTACATTTCTCAAATTATGTGCCATCTCTACTAGATCTGATAAAGTATTATGAGAAAAGTGGCTCCATCCTCAAATAAGTTTGAGAACAGAACTGAAGTAGATCTCTCTACTGCAGTACTTCTCAGAGCCTTTAATATGCTAATAATAATAATAAAATAATAACTATTGTTAAACACTTATATAAACTGCACTTACTATGCATTCTTTGAGCAAACTGGAAGGAAGTAAAGTCCCTGAGAAAACCATTCTGAAACTTGAAAGTGATATGTAAGCAAGTATACAAACACAAACCAATAAGGTAGTAATATGGGTCAGAAAGCAAGAAGGTCCCAGTACAGGTGATATGAGCCAAAGGCAGTGTGGGAAATGGCCAGGTAGAAGGCTAAATATTTGATATACATTATAATAGTTTCCCATAACAACACTGTGGGGTATGTATTTTCTACCTGTTTTACATATGAGGAAAATGGGGCTTATAAAGATCAAATAACTAAAAAAACTTACCACGTATCTAGTAAGGGGTAGAATATCACTCTTAGCAATTACATGGTATCATTTCCATGTGCTAAGGTATGTAGTGAATCTGCAAGGGAAGGATATAGAATGCAATGTCTCCCAAATGTAGATAACCACAGAACCTTGCCCATATGAAGCATCTCATGGGATTAGTGGCAATTGGAGCACATCTTGTAGAAAGTAGCGCAATTAACTAAGATTATAAGTACAGATTCGTTAGAGCAAAATTGCCTTTGTGCAAATTATGGTAATATAAGGTTAAAATTTGCTGTGATGGAAATATTGCTAACATATTATGGAAACCCAAAGTAGGAAGAGATTATTTCCAATATTGGTGTTCAGGGAAATACGTTATTAGCTATAAGCAACAGAAGATCCAACTAGAAGTAGCTAAACAAAGACATGTATTAAAGCACATAACAAAAGTCCAGAGGTAGGACAACTGCGCTGTTAGTTAATGCAATTGTGACCCAACATCATCAAGGATGCATGTTTTTTTTTCTGTTTTTTTTTTTTCTTCCTGCTTTGTAATGCTCAATGTGTTAACTTGTCCTCCTATGCCCCACGGTGTTCAGCACAGTTCCTGGGTGTAGACTGCAGCACAGAATCTAAGGACTGGTATAAGAGTGTTGAGACTGAATGCTGGGTTCTCATCTGGGCTCTCAGCAATGAGTAGTTAAAGAGGGGAGATATTAAGCCATCGATGTTACTAAGAAAACATCTCTATATACTCCAGGAAAAAAGTAATGCTACCACTAATAAGCATTTCAAACATTTATTTTTTTTTTAAAGTTTAAAAATTTTATTTTATTTTTTTTTGTTGTTTTTGTCTCTCTCTTTTTTTTTTTTTTTTTTAATTTCAGCCTATTACAGGGGTACAAATGTTTAGGTTACATATATTGCCTTTGCCCCACCTGAGTCAGAGTTTCAAGCGTGTCCATACCCAGGACGGTGCACACTGCACACATTAAGTGTGAATATACCCATCCCCTCTTCCCCTTCCCACCTACCCGACAACCGATGAACTTATGTGCACATTCAAAACATTTCTTGAGTCCATTGCCACCTACGGATTGAGCCAGGACAGTGAACTCAAACACAAGGCAGGCACTTAGGTTAAGACAGACAAAGAGGCCATGAGCAAGCAGACAGCAGGTTTTCAGTTGAGCATGCCAGAGGGAAGTCACATCTCTGTGAGGACTGTTCCTCAAGCTAATTGCCAGTCAACACACCACGATGACTGATAATTTAGAACAAGGACCATCTCAGTGTAGAAAGCATCCTGATATCCACGGTTGGGGCCAAGAGCACTGTGGAGCCAGAGAAGACACAGAGATGATAAAAATGTATCATCAGTTCCCTGGTGGGTTGTGTGATAGACACGGGGCCTCAGAAAGGAGGTATGCTGGGTGTGCAATTCAACCAATTCTCAAAAATCCTATTGTTATCTTCATATCTGAGTGATCAAAACACTTAGGGGTTTGGTATTTAGGGGTATCTGGACTAGGTGAGACCTACCTCTAGCTCAGATTGTTTCTAAGAATTAAAGTGAGCAGAATATAAGTATTCTGTCTTATGGGGGCTCATTTCTGAATTGCAAAAGCACTTGGTAAATTGTAAGCCCCCATGCAAATGATGTCCTCTGTTATTAAGAAATATATTGAATGAGTCCTTCGTGTGTACTTTGGAGGAAAAGAAAATACAAAACAATAATAATAAATTGGGGATTGAAAATAAAGGAAATGTAAAATAAAATAACAGAAAATAATAAATAATAGAAAATTAGAAAATCTGACCAAGAGAACATCTCTAGTGTCAATTTTCTTTTCTTTATTTCAGGATATTATGAGAATACCAACGTTTTGGTTACATTTTATGTCTTTGCCTCACCCAAGTGAGGTTTAGAGGCTTGCCCTTCCCCTCTACAATGCACACCGTGACCATTAGTTGTGTTTGTTCCCCCCTCCCCCCTAATCCCTGGAGAATATTACTACTGTGTGAACACCATAGTGTTGATCAGTTAGTGCCAATTTGATGGCAAGAACATGTGGAGGCTATTCTTTCAATCTTGGTGTCAATTTTCTTGTAGATATCTTCTGTTTTCCAATAGTATCAGAGGTGAGGTGGAGGTGATGGATTCTCATTTTATGATGCAATAATGACAATGTAATGGAGTAATAGGGCAAAAACAGAAGACATCTCACATAGCAGCCTTTGGAAAAGCTCTACAGTCTAATGGTTTGGAGTTTCCAGTTTCAAGGCAGAAGATGCTAATAAAAGCGTACTCCAGTCAGATTTCGTCTGCCAATGTTGAAAGACATGCTATGTTGAAGGGAAAAATTTTCAAAAGCAGCATAGCTCAATCTACAGAATGATATCAGAAAGAAGTTGCAGAGGGGTATGAGAAGGCCAAGGTCCTAAAACGGAAAAGCAGGCACAGGGGAATGGGGCAGAGAGGCAACCAACGTTTACGGGGCATGCCGCTGCTCTGCTAAGTGCTTTCACATGTCAAATCATTTAATCGGGAAGATATAATTTCAAAGCCATATCAAGTAGCATTTAGACTTATAAAACAGAATTTATGTTTCAGGCTAAAAGCAATCTCAAGTTCAGGAGGGAGCAACACAAAGTCTGCCCAAGAGACAGATGTGGAAAGAAGGGCTGTAGCAACTGTGTGTCTCAGAATGGTCTGTAAGAACCAATTCTTGACCAAGGTTATTGGAAAAATACTAGTGGATATGTTGTGATCATAAGGAAAGAGATTATTGGGTCTAATTAAAAAGCAGCTGTGGGTTCAGGGGGATTTCTTTTCCCTATTTCCATGTTACACGTGGAGGAGGCTATAACTTCTTGCTTTACCACCTCCTCCCTCTCCTCTCCAGGGTAGGAGGAGTAGCTTATATGATTGATAAGCTTGGGAGAAGCTGAAGGGGCCTGTCTCAGCCCCTTCCTCCTTCCTCACTGAGGATCTGCCACCCACAGACAGCACATGTCTCACTCCGCTCCTCCTTGGCACCCAGAGGGGAGACCTGCACACCTGGTGCTGCCGTTGACTGATTGGAAAGCTAAGTCTCACTTGGAAATATATGTTAGGAAATCCATTATTGCTGCACGTGTAAACCATGTCCTCCAAGTCCAACTGACCCTGTAGCAGAAGCACACGTGATATTTTTATTTCTACCTGCCTAACTCCTACATCCACATCTCAATTGTTTCTCAACTCAAGGGGATATGTGGGTGGGGGGGAGTGATACTATTTCTAATCCCCTCAAATCCTTATACCAGGGAGTGAGGAAGAAGAACCAGAAGCAAAACTTTAAAAAATATAATCAAATGTAGTAGGTTTAAACTTACTTTACCAAATAAAGTTCAAGAGCCTTGTCTGGAATTCAAGGCCCTTTAAGATACAAAGCCAAAATATCCTTGCATGTAATCTAACACCACCCCCCTGTACATGCACTACCCTCCCTAATAGCATCTAACAGAGACTCACTCAGCACTTCTTTTCTTTTAAGAGAGAGTGTCTTGCTCTATTGCCCAGGTTAGGGTGCAGTGGCATCAGCCTAGCTCACAGCAACCTCAAACTCCTGGGCTCAAGCGATCCTCCTGCTTCACCCTCCTGAGTAGCTGGGACTACAGGCACACACCACCACACCTGGCTAATTTTTCATTTTTAGTAGAGAGGGGGGGTCTCACTCTTGCTCAGGCTGGTCTCGAACTCCTGACCTCCAGCGATCCTCCCGCCATGGCCTCCCAGAGTGCTAGGATTACTGGCATGAGCCACTGCACGTGGCCCCCACTCAGCATTTTCCTGTCCCTATACCTTCACTCAGGGTATTCCCTCCAATGGAAAGCCCTTTCTCCATTTTTTCATGTCCATATCTGACTTCTTCAAGGACTAGTCTAGGTTCCCCCAAATCCATACCTAGTTCTGCGGTAGATTCTGTTGGTTCTCTAGCCAACAATCATCCTACTTTCTCCTTCTTCCACAGAGCCCCAATTTTCTTTAGTTCTTAAGTGGCCATATACTTCAGGTGAGGCAGTCATGTGAGCCTTGATTATCTTAGTCAAGCATGGTAGCATCGTTCCCCTTGCTTTAAGAATGAACATGTGACTCCATTTTTTTGGCCAAGAAGACATTTAGAAAGAAATTCAAGGCTGAAGAAATGCTTTATGAGAACTCCTTCAACACCAGAAGTTTCTCTTTTAGCAGCATTTTAAGCTTACTCTTTTCCCTCTCTTTAAGCCTACTACCACACTTTCTTCTGTCCTTTTCTTGTATTTTTAAGGTTGTTTCCTTTCATTCTTCCTTGCCCTTATTTCTTTTCTCATAATCTTGACTCATAACTTGGTACCTGTTTTCTTTTTGTTTTGCCTTTTTTTCTTCCCCTTCGGTGTATGCCAGTAAATTCTCTCTCAATGTCTATTTTGGTTTGTAAATTCTTTGGCTGTGCCCTATCTCTGGAGAGATTTCCATTTCCATATATCTCGTGTTTGCATGTTCCACCTGTTGGATACATTTGACTTTCTTCCTGTTCTAGATGAAATGTGCTTTTCCTCTGCTGTCTTCTGACAGAATTAACTTCAGCTATTCTTGGACTATATCTTTCACTTTACATTTGACAATCTGTAGTCTTTCCTGCATACAAATCAGATCTTGCATATCAATTCACGTAGCTCACTCCTTTTTTAATGTAAAGTACAAACGGCCAAGTTACAATAAATAGGCCACCTTTTACCCTGTTTTTTACATTCTGAATCTAAATAATTGATTTCATGGATCATTTCATTACTTCTAGTCCATTTTTTATTCATTTTTGCCCAAGGTTGTGGTTAAAATTCTGTTCTAAAACCACCTTCTTGATCTAAGTAGGAATGACTTCCAAACCTTAAGGACTTGATTGAAATCACTTTCTCTTTCCTCTTGGGTTGTTGGTAGGGATATTTCTTCCTAATTCACACTGCAAACTAATATTCATATGGATGGGGGGAAAGGCCTGATTTATTATTAATGTACACACCATCCCGGCTTTCCCCCTCTTTCTCCCCCTCTCCTACCAGCAGTAGGTAAAGAAGAATGCACAAGCCTTCTCTTTCTAAGACCGGTAACATTTAGAGAGATGGGAGCCTCTGGTAAAGGCTGGAGAAGAGGGCTAGGACTTAGCAGAGAGGATAAGGTGATTGACAAAGTAAAGAGCTGGGTGAAAAGGAGAAAAGACCTGAAGAAAAAGCCAAGAGAGAGAGAGAGGCTCTGGAATGTCCTTCTGCATGACAGCAATAGGGGAAGAATGACTTTTCAGAAGTTCCTGTGAAGGAATTGTCAGTAGTGCAAGCACAAATGAACAATGAAAAGTCAACACATATACTCCTACTAGGATATTTTCATCACTCTTGCTTAAAAGTAAAATACCACGGGGATCTAATCAGAGAAGAAAGCAGTTGGGCCCGCAAATCCTAAATTTTTCTGAATTTGTGATACTTACATTCATTTTTTTTTTTTTTTTTTTAATTTGAGACAAAGTCTTGTTCTGTTGCCCTGGCTAGAGTGCAGTGGTGTCATCATAGCACACTGCGACCTCAAACACCTGGGCTCAAGTGATCCTCCTGCCTCAGCCTCCCAAGTGCTAGGATTACAGGCATGAGCCACCACGACTGGCCTCATTGCTTTTAATAATGAACCTTGTCCTTGTCCTAAGTGCATAATGTGCCTTCAGGTATTTGACAATGGTGATATAAAGTCATCACAGCTAACTAGATATTACAAACATTTCTTTCATTTTAAATCATTCTTTTTTGTGTTTGATTTAAAATGAGTGAAACATATTAATATAAGAAAACATGGATATGATTTATAAAAAAATGTACTTTGAGATCGAGAGCTCATAATTTTTACTGATAGGAGTCATGATCAAAATTGTTTGAAGACCACTCACTTTTATTATACCACTAGTTGTAGGTCCAATCCCCACTGTGTTTCCAGGACTTCCCAGATCCTTTGCACTCTGTAAAAGAAGTAGAATAAGAAGATTAGGCAATTAAAAGACAATTAATCAAACTTTAAGTGAAACTTCCCTGACCCTCCTACTTTCCTACTTGAAATAGGAGCCCATGCCACTCTCTATGCCCCTCCCAACTTAATTTCTCTCCACAACACTTACCACCTTATCATATTCTATTAAATTTCCTTACTTATTCTGTGTATTGTCTATCTTCCTCCCACTAAGCTGTAAGTGCCATGAAGATGGATACATTTTCTTTTCTATTGTGTTAATTGTCATATCTCTGGTGCTTGGAACAATTCCTGGCACATGATAGACCCTCAATAAATATTGGTTAAATGAATGAATAAAATAACATTCCTCTCTGAAAAGCAATTTCAAGAACACCCAGGCTTGTAGATTTGGTAGCAATTCTAGGGCCCTGAGTCTTCGGCAAAGTTGGCCTTAGGAAAAATTGCCACAGTGGGAAGTCTTTGGCATCCTTCCAGCTCTGTTGTCCACATTCTCATATTGCTTTCTGGCTGCCCAGAAGGAATGCAATGCTTCCCTCCCCTGCCACTTGGGTGCTCAGTGTGCTATACTTCAGTTTCTCCTCCTTGTCTCCTGATTCTCACACGGCCTCGGTTTTTGTTTTGAATATCATTTCCAAATGCATTGATGTGCAGCACGGGGCCATATGACAGATTGTGACCAGGCATACACTTGCATTATAATTGATGGACCAATGCCTCCGCAGGAGAGTTGCCAGTCTAGTGCGGGCCATTTCAAGCTCCATGGCAGATAAGTATGGAATCCAGAGCAGAGAGATCTTTGCATGGGAGAGTTTAGGGAATCCTCAAATCACCCTATCTAGGAAGCTGCCTTGGTACCAGTCTTGACCACCAGATGTGTGCTCACCACTCCCTTCTGACTGTTCCTGGACTTCCTCCAATTGCTGAGTTAAGAAATGGACCGACGCTATTGATCAGTAGGCATTGGGTGGCACTGCTTCCCCTCCAGTGAGCCTGTGAATAAAGGGCCCAAGTCTGAGATGCAGACTTTTCGTGCTCTGGCTGGTTGGTGTCAGTGGAGGTAGATAAAGAAGCTCACACTGTTTCCTTCTGCTCTAGTTGGTACCAAGCGTTGCAGACATTAACCGGGACTGAACATGGTATTCCCTAACTCGAATCTTATGGGGTAAGGTGTTTGAAATCTCCACGTGCCTGAAAACTGGTGACTTGTTTTTTTGGCATGAGCTTGGCTTCTAAATAAAGCAACAGATGTTTTGCTTTTGCCTCTTTCCTTTCTGTCCGTGGCTCCTAACGTGGGTGATATTAACCAAGTGTGACAGGTTTCAGGTTTTTATTTATAGCAGTGGAAAACTATTTTCATGCATTTGCAGAGTTCTGGGCCTCTGAGGCTCAGTCTTTCTACAGCCTCAACTTAAAATCCTAAAGAGTAGGAGTGTAAGAAGCTTGAAGGTTCTAAAAGCTGGGAGCCACATTCAGAGGGGAAGAGAGAATGTGAGGATTCTGATGGAACTTCCTCATCTCTTTCACTAAGGCAAGACACAGAATGGCTTAGCTGGAAATGTGGAGCTTATAAAATCTTTATATCATTGCAGTAGGGGCCTCTTAACTGACACCATCAAAATTACCAATAAGACTGCAAAGCTGTATTAAATTGAGATATCAAAATGATGCCTATCTTCCTATACATTTAAACTCACATAAATACATATAATCATTTACCCATCATTTGATGTAAAGCCACAACCTTTTTTGAAATGGGTCTACTGCTTATAGTTCTGTTACCTTTCTTAAATAAACTACATCTGTAATGTATATTCTTTACAGTCATTTCTCAAGTGAACTTGCAAAGCACCTTAAGTACATATTCCTCAGGGTGTACCCAAATGCCTGAATCCGTACCCAGAATTAAGGACTTCTCCCAGAGCCCTGTTCATACAGCAACCAAGGGCCATTAACAAAAAGGGTCTCCTGCTACTATAATTGAAAGCACGACGTCAGGCCATTGGGACCCAAAACTTCTGGCCTGAAGAGTCTGGAAGGCTGGATAGAATTTCAGCACTGAATATCTCAAAACATAGAACTCCTGAAGACAATAAAATTTTTTTTTTTTAAACCAAAGAATGTAGCTCTGATGTGTGAAATTACCATGGCAACTCACACCAGGGTCAAGATATCAATGGAAAGCAAGCATCTGAGAATTACATTATCATATCCCCTGATGCTCCAGCAGGGGCCTGGGTGACCGCTTCAGAAGAGTGAGAGGGCAGCAGTCAATAGAGTTGGAGCAAATGTCTCCTTCTCTTCCCTGTCCACCCACTCCACCTCCCCATTTTCATGAGTTAAAAATCCCTCATGGCTGTGCCATCCATGACTGGACATAAACCTCCTTTGGAGCAGGAGAGGGTGTTTTCCATTCTTGCCCTGACTTGTGCTTGTGTATAGGTGTGCAGAAAGCTGGGAACCTCCCGGGTTTGCAGACACATTGCCTGTGATCCTAGGGAGGGCTTGAATCCTGCAGGTGAGGGAGGCTGGGAAATGTCTTCATGTGCACCCAGGAAGAAGTGGTGTGAGTGAACATATAGCAATGACTGTCCTTTAATTTAGGCAAAGATTCAACATGTAACGAACACCTACCCTGGGCCAAGTATTTCCACCATTGTTTTCTTTCGTTCTTGAGGTTTGTTTTAATTTGATTCTGGTTATATAAAAGTAACTGAGTTTTATTTGAGGAGTGGGAGAAGGGTCCCTCCTACCACTACTTTTATAAATTAACGTTTACCCTATAGTTTCCATGTCTTAAGTATATAGAGATGGCCCGCTTTGTGCAAAACACTGTGATAAATCATATGCTGTGGCAGGAAGCAGGAAAGGTTGTCGATATAAATACAGTCCTTCAAAAGTGTTTGCAATTTACATGGGGAATCAAATGTGCCTCAATAATAAGTCTGGCAGAGAAGTGCTGGCTATACAAATGGCCAGTCTTAATATTACAAATTAGGATTCTGATAATACAAACTCACTTTTTAAAAGTTTGTTTCTTTTATATAAGTAATGCATGCACATGATACAAATTCCAATAGGAACAAAATTACATTCAACAAAAAGCTTATCTTCCTTTTCCCCAGCCTTTCACTTTTCATCCCCAGAAGCAACCACATTTGTAGTTTCTTATATAGCATTCTAGAGTGTTCTATGCATTTACATACACCCTTGTATTTTTTTACTCCTTGTTTTACTTAACTTAATGATATCTTTCGGAAATATTTTCCACAGTTAGATATATAGACTTGCCTCATTCCTTTAAATCAAGGTAAGCCAACTATAGTCCACAGGTGAAATCTAGTCTCTACCTGTGTTAGTAAGTAAAAGCCTAATTAGAACACAGCCACACCTATTCTTTTATGCATCGTCTGTGGGTGCTTTTGTGCTACAATGGTAGAGTTGAGTAATTGTGTCAGAGAATGTATGGTCCGCAAAGGCTGAAGTATTTACTATCTGGCCCTTTACAGAAAACGTCTGCCAACCCTTTCTTTAAATGACTCCCTAATATTCCATTTATGAATATGTCATCATTTATCTTAATAGTCCCTTATTAAAAGACATGTAGGTTATTTCTAATCTTATGTTATTATAGATACTGCTGCAATTGATATATTAAGTATACACATCATTCTCACATATGTGCTTATATCTGTACAAGTCCCTAGGAATGGTATTGCTGGGCAAAGATGTCATGAATTTTTCATGGAAGTATTTGTTAATTTGGTCTTGCCAGCAACAACAATGTTAAGGAAGCCATAAAACAGACCAACTCTAAGGATCAACTGAGGACTGGGCTACTGGGAGATGAAATGAGGAACCTTTTCGAAGAGGAGTGAATGCTGGTTCTTTTAGCCATAATCCCAGAATGGGAAGCCGATACATGGGGAATGCGTACAGTATCTCCATTCAAATGGATCTACAGATGTATCAGGATTGGGAAAACAGATGTAAAAGCATTCACTCCTGTTAAGGTCATTCTTTGCCCTAATTGCAAACTTCTCACCTCTCTCCCTGTTCACATTTCCTAAAAAGAGTTATGTCAGAGCCTTGGAGGCAAATGTGTGCCTGCTGGAGCTGTCACTTTCAGAGACAGCTGCCTAGATCACCAGGAGCCCCAGAGAGTTCGACTTTGTGCAGACAGATTTGCCCGTCTCTGACTATGCTACACTGAACAGGTCTTGGTGATAAGTCCTGGGTTCCCTAACCATTAGAAGCCAGTTTGAACTTATCCTTGGGAGATCTGGAATCAACAAGCTTTGGAAAGGAAAGTCACCCATAGGAGACTTGGAAGAGTTCAGGTCTTTCTGTAGAGAGCGAAAGCTAGAACCAAGAATTAGGAACAATTCAGACTTCTATTTCACCTACTGACTTCCTTTTATGTGTCAGGCACTGGGTTAGGGGTAAGTGTATAAGGATGAACAAGAGAATTCAGCTGCTTGCCAAAGGATTCACAGCCTAGTAGAGGGAAACAGATAAATCAGCAGTTCCCTAACTGCATATATCTTTTAAATTTTCAGGAAAATCACAGCAATACTTGACATCTGTCAGACAACGTGTGAACAACTAACTCAAAGTAGTTCACACCTTCAACATTAGATCCTACCACACTCCTTTGGATGATGCCATGTCTTTGCAAAGCTAAGTTTTCAGCAGTTGCTGTGCTAAAAAGCAGGTATTGTGTGAAACTCAGTATGGAACAGGAAAAGAAGGTGGTGGTATACAATTTAATTTCAAGTTTGAGAAGCTTTGCATGCCCAATGGGTATACCTATCCATTAGTTAGTAAGTGTGGCTATTTAAGAATGAAATAAAATATATACTTTCTTTCAATTTATGTGCATTATTTTTTTCAAATGACTACTAAGTTGTTAGAATAGAGATATTAATGAAGTTGTTTGGATCCAACTACCTAATAAATGGAATTGTTAGGTACTATGTGTACTATGAAAAAAAATACTGAAACACTAAGGGTAAGGTGGATTGAAAAAGCTTGGGAACTTCTGAGATGGACACTTAACCAGCTTAGTGAACTTGGAAAAGTTAACACTTCAAACTCAACCTCGAGTTCCTCAACTATAAAGTAGGGATAGTAAGATTCACTACTTTAGGGGCTATTGTGAAGGTTAAATAAGATAATACAAGTAAAGAATTTAGCATAGGCACATCATAAGTGATCATAAAACACTGGCTCATATAAATCCACAGAACTCTGGGTACAATAAGAGAAGGAGTATTTAACCCTATAATGACCTCAGCTTCAAATTTATTTCTGAGCCTACAGCTTTTCAAATCAAGTGCTACTGTCATGGTGCCTTCTGTAATATTTGGGGTCAACCAAATCATTCTAAAATCAGAAAATTAACAATCCCACTGAGGTTTGTCACAGTACTACTGGAATGACTTCACTGGTCAATCTTTTGTTGGGGCTCTCCTCCTTGTATTTAATATTAGTTCAGAGATTGCTCGTTCTGTTTGGCAAAAAAAGGAAGGGAGGTAGTAAATACTGTGATAGTTTAAGAAGAAATAAATTTAAGACAAATTGCATCAAAATTATTCTCCAGAGTCTCTGAAACATTTTTATGTTTCAAAGAGTTCTCATGATGTGATTGTAGTATGATTTTATTGTGGATTTAAAAAAGCTAATTTTGGATTTAAAATTTTCTTTCCTTCTGAAAGATAAATTTACAGTAATATTCATGACTCATTTAAAAAATAAAAGCTTTTATTTTGGATGTTACCCTAATTCCAAAGCATTCATGAAGATGGCTGATTTCATCATTAGACAGAGCCTTCTTGGCCTTTCAGCAAAGCCACCAGTTCCGAAAGGTGTAAGAAATTACTAGGCTTGTTAATTTTGGAAAAAGATAGATCAGAGTTAGAAAAAGGAGGGGAGAAAGTCAACGCTCCAATTGTCTAGATCACTCACTGGTTCTCAAATGGGGAGGAGGAAGGATTTTACACCTTTTTCATGAACCTACAAGGGAAAGAGAATCATATAGTCCTGCTCCAGTACCCCACAGCTTGACTTTCACCTGTAATGGAACATAAAGAGGACAGGATGCTATGGCTCTCGTGCACCAATTGAACCTGGGAGTTTCTGAACATCCTGAAAGGCAGAAGGACGGTTTTCCAACTCAACCTTTCTCTGGCCCCCACCCCCACTCCCAACTCCCCTAGCAAATACTGGTCAAGCAGATGGTTTTGGTGTGATGCCCTGGAGGTTAACAGATGTGAATTCTGATGGAACAACAAGAGGACAAACGTCTTCTATTGCTGCACTCAAACCAAGCACATGGCCTGCCCTCCAACAAACAAATGATGCTTCAACTTGGCTGACTTTTAAATATTCCAAGCCAAGGTCAAAAGATGTCTCATAGAAAGGGAAGAAGTAGAAGAGGTCAATAAGAAATAATTGATTTCAACATCACAGGAAGTGATTATTTTTAGTAGACTACTTTTTATGTCCCAAGGGTTAGGTATTCACATGATAAGACTGGAGTTTCAAGAAAATGGAAGGCTCAGCACTCAACCCTGAAGAGGAGGAAGTGTCTACTGCCACTTGACGCCCACCTCCTTCCTTGAAGGGCCCTAGATGTCTAGGGAACTGGGTCTCAAGGGTCCAAGAGTTTTCTTTTAGTGAATATCTTCAATATTATACTGTCATTTCAACTAAAAATAAAACTACCATTTGATCTAGCAATCCCACTACTGGGTATCTACCAAAAGGAAAAGAAATCAATACATCAAACAGACACCTGCACTCCTATGTTTACTGCAGCACTATTCACAACAGCAAAGATATAAAATCAACCCAAGTATCCATCAACAGAAGAATGAATAAAGAAAATGTAGTATGTTTACACAATGGAATACTATTTAGCCATAAAAAATTAAATCATGTCTTTTGCAGTAACATGGATGGAACTGGAGGCCATTATCTTAAGTGAAACAACCCGGGCACAGAAAGTCAAATATTGCATGTTCTCACTCCTAAGTGGGTGCTAAAAATGTGTACACATGGACGTACAGCATTGAATGATAGGCAATGGAGACTTGGGAGGGTGAGAGGGTGGTGGGGGGTGAATGATGAGAAATCAGCTAATGAGTACAACGTAACATTATTCAGGAGATGAATACCCTAAAAGCCCTGACTTGACCACTGCACAATCTATGCATGTAACAAAGTTGTACCTGTGCTCCATAAGTTTGTACAAATAAAAAATAAATAAAGCATGCATGTATACACCAAAAGAAAACATTATGCTGTCTTTTGATTATAAACAGTAGGTTTAACACTGTTCTGATTATCTGAGTAACTACCTTATAATTAAGTTGCTACTTACTATCAGTACCTGAAGTTGTCTGTGTGTTTATATTCAAACCCTGCAAAAGACAAGTGATGTTATGGAGAACTGCCCTAAAGCTTTGGTAATAGTTTGATTAGAGAAAAAGATGTGACAATGGAATCATCACATGATACATAGCACAGCAATCCTATAAAATTCACTTTGTCAGTGGATACACTGCACATATACCAGTGGTCTACATTAAACTTTGAGACAATTGGCTATTAACAACGACCAGAGCCATAAATAGACAATAAAACATTCTTTTATTTCTTATTCAGTAAAAATATTTGATTATTAGTACTAATGCCATTTTGCAATTTCTACTAATGTAAACATACATTCTCTGCTTTAATGTTTTTATTTTAAAATATAAAAATAAACTAAATTTAGAATTATACCAGAGGCTACGTCTTTCTAGCACTAAATCTAAAATTAGCAGATTTGCTTATATAAATCATTATTTATCATATTTAGTTTGTATTTATAAATTGAATTTTCATTATTTTTACGTTTTGTTTGTACTTACTGTACAAATTTGTTTCAGCTTTATATTGACATAAGAGCCATAAGCATATTTATGTTTATACTTAAATACCATAAAAATGTTAATTACTGCTAGAATTCTGTAAGTACTTCTTTTCCCCCTGTATAAAATATTCACACTTTGGTCAATTTTGAGAAAGACAAGACTAGAAGATAATTTTGAAACCAGGCATGTTGAAACGTCAGATTTAGACTTAGAGATTAGTGCTTGGAGTCTGGCTGAGCCCACTTAGACTTACAGTTTCCACCCTGCTGAGAAGTCGGGAAGGTTTTACCCAATTTGCCCTGCCTTGGCTGGAAGGCTAATGGCCATGTTTCCTTCCCTTTCTCCAAAGATAGACCTGCTGAAAGCTGCTCAGTAGTAAAGAGAAGGAAGAAAGAAGGTAAAGAAATTTAAAAATCTGAAAATAACATTATAAACAGGAAGGATATAGACCTTAAACTTTACTTGAAACTATTGGTATAATTTCAAAACTAATTCCCATACTCCTTTTATGTACAATCTACTGTAACCTGTTTCACTTCATGATCTCAGTATTTTGGGGGTGTTCCCAGTCTCACAGATGCTCACAAAGATGTCAGATGCAGTGTCATGTGTTGTTCATGGCTTCCTTCCCCTCCCTCCTGGTGGCTCTGTAGTAACCAGTCCTCCTGTCACGGCTCGCACTGAGCTGGACACACTGCCCCCAGTGCTCTGGGCTGTGGCGTTCAGAGCAGTGAAGTAGAAGAGAATGATCCCGCCTTACGTAACATTCTGTTAGCAGGATACCAAAGAGCAGTGGCCTTGTGCTTTAGTGTCTTACAGAATTTATATTTAAAGGAAAAGGGAAAAAAAAACTGTTTTTACCTACAACTCTATCCCTAGGATCCAGAAGAAAAATTACTAGATCAAAGGTAGAAAAACCTTTATAGATCCAAGGCTATATGAGAATTTTATTCTCAAAAGACAGAAACAACTTTTATCACCATATCAAAGCTTGAGTGGAGCAGTTTCCTATAGCATTGCTGATACCTAACTTTTTTTTTTTTTTTTTTTTGAGACAGAGTGTCGCTTTGTTGCCCTGGCTAGAGTGAGTGCCATGGCGTCAGCCTAGCTCACAGCAACCTCAAACTCCTGGGCTTAAGCAATCCTACTGCCTCAGCCTCCCGAGTAGCTGGGACTACAGGCATGCACCACCATGCCCGGCTAATTTTTTCTATATATATTTTAGTTGGCCAGATAATTTCTTTCTATTTTTAGTAGAGACGGGGTCTCGCTCTTGCTCAGGCTGGTCTCGAACTCCTGATCTTGAGCGATCCACCCGCCTCGGCCTCCCAGAGTGCTAGGATTACAGGCGTGAGCCACCGCGCCCGGCCTGATACCTAACTTTTAAAAAATCATTTTAATTTACCTTATTATAGTAATCATAATTTATATTTTCATCTATTCACGTTTACTAGAAAGTTATTATTAAGGTCAAAGTTGTAGGAAACTGATAGTAATGCAAATGATTCTTGTCATTAAAATGTAATTTGGGCTGGTCACGGTGGCTCACACCTGTAATCCTAGCACTCTGAGAGGCTGAGGTGGGAGGATCACTCGAGCTCAGGAGTTCAAGACCAGCCTGAGCAAGAGCGAGACCCCGTCTCTACTAAAAATCGAAAGAAATTATATGGACAACTAAAAACATATATAGAAAAAATTAGCTGGGCATGGTGGTGCGTGCCTGTAGTCCCAGCTGCTCAGGAGGCTGAGGCAGGAGGATCAGTTGAGCCCAGGAGTTTCAGGTTGCTGTGAGCTAGGCTGACGCCACAGCATTCTAGCCTGCGCAACAGAGTGAGACTCTGTTTCAAAAAAAAAAAAAGTAATTTGTGCCTGGCAGAATGCAAGCGGTTATTGCCTTGTGGATATTGATCAGTTTTGCGTCTATTAAGCACATTCACTTCAGCATTCCTGATGCACTTACATGTTTGACGGCTCTTTGGGTTCTCCTTTGAGCCAATTATAAAATCTTCATGTTTCCTCATTAGTTAGTAAGTTCAATAAAATCTTTGCCATGTGTTCATTTTCTATGACAGCCATGATTTACCTTTAAAAAAAAATCCTTTACATAAATTTGCCTTGATTATTCTAGTAAAGACTGAACTGAGTTATTTTGCTCTCCTTAGAGTGGGTAGAGGAAAGGGGGTTAAAGAGGTAAGAGGGGAGTGGGGAGCACCCTGACTTTCCCAGAGTTAAAGCCAGAGACGGTGCAGTGTGAGGAGTGCTCCAAGCAGGGTTGGGCAGGGAGGCAGGGAGCACAGGCTTCCCTGAAGGACTTTGCAGAGCTCAGAGAGTGAGAGGGAGTTAGGGAAGTGCAGGGTGCAGAGTGGAGGCTGTGACAGGAAGAGCAGTGTCTACAAAGGCCAAGGGGCTGTTATGGGCTGAGTTATGTCTTCCAAAATTCATATGTGGAAGTCCTAAACCCAAGTACCTCAGAATGTGACTGTTTTTGGAGACAGGGTCTTTACAGAGGTAATTAAGTTAAAATGAGTTCATTAGGGTGAACCCTAATCCAATATGGCTAGTATCCTTATAAAAAGAGGAGATTAGGGCACAGACACACATTGAGAGAAGACCGTGTGAAGACACAGGGAAAAGACAGCCACCTACAAACCAAGGAGAGAGGCCGCAGAAGAAACCAACCCCTCTGACACTTTGATCTTGGACTTCCAGCCTCCAGAAATGTGAGAAAATAAATTTCTGTTGTTTGAACCTGCAGTCCCCATTCCCTGGGCTGCATGTGGACTGGTACCAGTCTGCGTGGCCTGTTAGAAACTGGGGCATACAGCAGGAGGTGAGCAGCAAGCAAGAGAGCAAAGGAAGCTTCATCTGGATTTACAGCCGCTCCCCATTGCCTGCATCACTACATAAGCTCCGTCTCCTGTCAGATCAGCGGCAGCATTAGATTCTCATGGGAGCCAGAACCCTACTGTAAACTGTGCATGTGAGGGATCTAGGTTGTGGCTCCTTATGAGAATCTAATGCCTGATGATCTGAGGTGGAGCTGAGGCAGCAATGCTAGCACTGGGGAGCAGCTGCAAATACAGATTATCATTGGCAGAGAGGTTTGACTGCACAATAAATGTAATGCACTTGAACCATCCTGGAACCACCTCTCTCACCCCCCAGAAAAATTGTCTTTTCCATGAAACCAGTCCCTGGTGCCAAAAAGGCTGGGGACCAGTGGTTTAAACCACCCAGTCTGTGGTACTTTGTTACAGTAGCCCTAGCAAACTGGTATAGGAGAAAGAGCTTGGGACTTTCAGAAAACCAAAAGTAACACCGAGGGTGCCATCATATGGTACCACTCTTACTTTTCTCCAAAATTCTAGGTGTAATTAAGTGATTCATCAATAAAATTACTTAGTACCTAGTGAAACATTAGTTCCCACCCTTTCCACCCCGAGTTCTGTGTGTTCTCTGAGCTCCCAGAAGCATTTTACTTGTACCTTTATTATAAAACTCATGTCCTATGTTGAAACTATCTCTTTCAACCACCATGTGTTTCTCTACCACTAAACTATGAGCCCCTCAAAAGCAGGGACAGTGGTTGTATCAATCTCCTTTGTATATCTAGCACCTAGAAGATAGTTGGTGCTCAACAAATGTTTGCGGAAAAAAGAATTTACTAGATAGTTAAACGAATGGCCATTCGTTTATGCCAAAGATAACTTGAAGGAGATTTTTTCTTTGGGGATTTAGGCATAACTAGTTAGAACTATATAGTCACCCATTAAGTCAAGTTTGCAGTGTCAGCTAGGCACCAGAGCAGAACTAGTCAAAAGCCATTGCACATTTACCCAGCCCTGGGTGAGATCATCTGTGCCCTGCCCTAGAAAAGTTTTGGAAAAAAGATGCCCTGAGGTCCACTGCCCTGGGAAATCTTTTAGGGTTGCCTATCCCTGGGATTAGCCTACTGTTTTATGCTGGCAATGGAGATGCTAATTGAAGTTAAAGCTTTGCTCATTCAGCCTCATTTGTCGTTAAAAGAATATATCTTTCCCCTTATAAACTGCTCTCTCCTTGGGAGCTATTTGCTGTATAAACATTTGACTCTAAAGTGGGTGACAAACATTTTCTGTAAAGAGCCAGGTAGTAAATACTTTAGGCTTTGTGGACCCTACAGTCCCTGTTGCAACTATTAAACTTTACCACTGAAGTACAAAGACAGCCACAGACAATAGGTAAAGGGATGAGCATGGCCACGTTCCAATAAAACGCTGGACACTGAAATTGGAATTCCATGTAACTTTCTCATCACAGAATATAAGTCTTCTTTTGATTTTTTCCAGTCATTTAAAAATGTAAACACCATTTTCAGCATGTGGGCCTTAGAATAACAGATTTGGCCTGTGGACTGTGGTTTGCCTAGCCCTGCCCTAAGCCAGTATCTTCCCCTCAGCCTTGCCTGTTTGACCTCCATGTCCATTTCTTTTGCTGCAGTCAAACTGGAACATTCAAATGTGAATATTTCTAGGAAGCAATGGGCTCTCTCCCCAGTCCTTTGAAGCTTAGTGTGAATAGGAGGCTGGGGAGAAAATGAAGAATAAGAACAAAAAGGAAATAAGACAAAGCCAAGTTTAACCCAACAAAGCCTAGCCTGCAACCTGCAAAAATAGTTTTGTACTTTGCTTGTTGCTCAGCTCAAGTTGGTTTTTCATTGAAAAAGAATGAGCGTATTTCTCTCATCAGAGTAAATATTATTTCAGATAAACCTGGGAAGCTGTTAATGTTGTCTTGGGCCACACATTTTTACCTGTGCCACTTCCTGACCTCAAATTCAACCTTGTGAAGGGTTTGTCTAAGCCTCAGTGTGAAGGAAAGAGGACTAACAACTGATATGATCTGGTGTTGTGCCAGTCTGCACAGAATTAGAAGATGGATTATTGTGGATTTGTTTTCCTTTAGGAATTAGGGCTGGCACTGGCTTAGCTTCAGTGCAGCGAGGTATTAACTGAAATGCATTTCTATCTTAACAGCCGCATCCCATTTAGCCTTGGTGACTTTGGAGTGACTTCCAAAGCAATCTCATCAGAGTGAGTCAGCAGATTAAGGCTAACTTTGTGTCAGAACTGTAGGCAACAAGAAATGAAGTGCACTGCACTGGTGCTCCAGCTGTGAAAAATAAAGCCAAACTGTGTGAGGCAGGCTTACAGATGTTGGCTCGACTTCCAAGTGGATGTCCCTCAGTCAACCAGAAGCAAGAAGATGCAAACTAAGATACGGTAAGGATGCTGCCATCACGGCTGGCTGTGCACTTGCTTGAGGGCTCTTGAGGTTCCCCATCAAGTCTAATGTGAAGTGTTCTCCCCTCTTTCCTTACCTGTTTGGCAAATTCACTAAGTTTAATCAGAGCAAATTTGAGAGCACATGCACTGAGGAGGGCTCCCTTTAGATGGCCCAGCACTTCATTTGAAGTCACTTAACGTCTGGGAACCTTGCCTTCCTCATCTGCAAAATGGGACTTAGAGTCCACATCCCAGGATTGCTGTAAGGATTACGTGAGATAACGTATGTGAGGATGCTTTATAAACTCTACCAATATTAGTTTTTGTTTAGAGAATAAGGCTAGAGAATAAGGCTCAGAAACAAGAAAGGGTAAAGAAAACAAAGGTGCCTCTAGGACCACAGGCAAAGCCACACCATAATACCAACTCAGAAGGATACTGCCATCACCTCTGCTGAATCCTAGAAACCACCCTTCGATGCACCTCTCACTGCCCTGCTGCTGCCCTAGAAACTCCTCCCCTGTGGACTCTGGGCTGTCCTTGTAGCTTTGTGTCAAGGGCACTGTGGGGCCTGTTCACCTGAGCAATCAAGCTCAGGTCACGTGCTTACCACGCCCTACCTGCATAGCTAGGGATGTAAAACTACAGTGTTTTCATGTCTTGAGTGCGAGGCATGCTCTGCTGTACACCAGGACTCACGAAGTAAACAATTTCCCCAAATATAGAAAGAGAGTAAAACAGTAGACAGCCCACAAAATGACAAATGATCCCTATTCATCTACTTTGTGTCAGGCAATGTGCTCTATTCCAGGAATAAGATACAGTTCTGGTCCCCAAGGAACTGAGAGTCTAACAAGAGAGACAGACATGTGAATGGGAAACGTTTTCATGTTCATTACAACAGCATTTAATATAGGTGCAAAAAGTGCCATTAGCTCCCAGTGGGAGGAATGACTGAGTCCCTAGGAATAGGAAAAGGCCACGGAGAGGAAATACCATTTGAAATGAGTCTTGAAGAATCCATGGGATTTACCTGGTGGAGAAGAGATAGAGGAAAAAGCCTTTCTGTGTGCAGGGCAAGCCGGGAGGGAAGTTTGTACAAAGGTAGAAATCATGAAAAGCGAACTACTCGAAATTCTTATTTGCAAACAGATTACTCTGATTCCAGTGAACTTAATCCAAAAAGTAATTCATGATATGGGAGGCTGGTGGTTCAGATCGACAGAGAAGCTGGGAACCAAGGGTAGAAAACTGGCAGAAATCAAAGGAAGCCAAAGGGCTGGAACCGCAGCCAAGGCCTCACCCCAGGAGAGGCCTGTCAGGACCCCAGCATCACTGGACACAGACCCCACTGCTGCCCTGGCACACTGGGTGCTGCTGCCACTGCCACCAGCAGAATGGATTCTCAGAGGCCAAACCACACGGCGCACCAGTGGTGTCACTGCTGGGGACAGGGAATGTCCTTGTCCTCCCACCCAAACACCCTGGATTCCTCCCAAACGTTAATAAAAAGGAGATTCATGAGCTGAGCACCCCTCAGAAAAAAGAAAGAAAGGCAGCTCCTCCAGAGGGTGTGGCCTAATCTGGGACCATTGAGAAATTCCACTTGTTAGAGCCCAGGGTGTGTGAAGCAACATGGTGCAGAAGGAGATGGAGAGGGAAAGAAACAAGGTTTGAAGGCTCATGTGACCAACTCATTAATGAGAACTTTCTCCTGTAGGTAGTGAGAGTTAGTAGAGGTAGTAATAGCCAAATTACTGTGTTTTGTTCTGTTTTGTTTTCCAGACAGATAACTTTGGTGGCCATGTGGACAGGGAACAGGAGCGGAGAAGGATGAGCAGCTGGGTAGCTGGAGGGTCAGCTAGGAGCGTGTTGTCCCATTACATATGAGAGATAAGGAGAGCTTGGGCTAAGACAGTGGTTGGGCTGGCAGAGAGGAGAAGCTGAATTCGTGGATATTTCTGGAATTAAAATCGATGGGATTTGATCAACTTGAGGTTGCACAGATTCTGTCGGCTTCATTTACCTGCTGAGTGATACTGGTGTGGAGAAAACTGTGGAAGGCAAGGAAGCAGCTGGGGCTAAAGAAGGCTTCTTTTTCCTGGTTATCTGCGCCTACTCCAGGAATGTGCAGAAGGACCCTTGTGGCTTTGTGTTTCTCTCATCAAGGACAGGAGCCGCATGCAGGGGCTTCCTGAACATGCTCACCTGCTAAGCTCCACACGCCTAGGAGACTGATGGGCTGGCATTGCCCTGGCACACTGCTGAGAACTCCACACTTGCTCCACAGTCTGCTCATTTTAGACGTGCAAGCAGTGTTTGGTTCTCACCTATCTTGGTCTGTCCTCTAGCTTCCCAGGGAAGGGAACTAAAATCAGGAGGTAGATGGGTCTGGTAAGCCCCAGGGAGAGGAGAGACTCTAAGACCTCAGAGTCCTGCTATTTCCATATATCATTCATGCATTCATTTTAAATGTTAATTAAGTTCCTACTGCTGACAGAGCCTTGCACTAGATTCTATGGGGGCATCAGAAATCATATAAGACATGAGCATCATTCCAAAGGAAATTACAGTTGAATGGAGGAGACAAAGCATGAAGTCAAGTCTACAAGTGTCTATTAACTGTGTATTGTGTTCACAGCACACTAGAGAATAATTACAAGGCTCCATATGTCACTGCATGAGAGCACTGTAAGGCTAAGTGCCAAGGATGTGAAAAATGAAGGAAAGCAAAGTATTGGGCAAGAGAAATAAGAGAGGACTTCCTGGAGAAACTGATTCTTAAGCTGAGCTTTGAAAGAAATGCAAGATACAGATTCCTCAGTAGGGAAGTAAAGGAGGAATATTCCACGAGGGGAGCCCTTAGGTGCAAAGGCACTGAGGCAGAGGCAAACAGGGGATGGACAGGGGACAGTCCAGAGACTGGCTCCAGTCTGACTAGGTGGCTTCATGTTAGAGTTGAGATGGGAGCTGAAAGTAGAGAGGACAGTGGGCCTGGCTGATGAGGAACTTCCAATGTCAGGCTGAGGAATTTCTAATGAAATGCCACAGAGGGTTCCTGTGTGGTGAATAACATGCCAAATTGATATTCAAAGGAAATTGATCAAGGAATTGCTTTGCAGCATGGCCCAGAACAAGAATTCAAGATCTAGCCCCTTGGGGAATGGTATAGTAATTTGGGGGTGAGTGGCCAAGGGCCTGGAAAAGAGTAACGGATGTGGAATGAAGGAAAAAATCTGAAAAAACATATTGAAGGAAGAATAAGTATTCCTGATAGGATCAGGGTTTGGAGGCAGAATAAAAAAAAAAAAAAAAAATCCAAGGCTTCCTGGAGCCTTGCAGAATGGTAGTGCCTCTGACAATAATGGAGAAAATTCAAGAAATACTAATCAATATTGGGAGGGGAAGACTTGGAAGGTCAGATTTTGAAATGTTTTAAATGGAAATAATAAACACCTCTTCTGTATCACCTGGACACATCACCTGTAAGCACCTTAGGTGGTTCCAGTCTAACTGTGGAGAGAGAAAGAGTTTTATGGAGAAAACAGTAATATATCATTTTCATGCTTGCCCATTTGAAGATGAAACCCTAAAATATTTAGATGACATGGCTAAACCTGTACACTGGCCCATCATTTCGTATCAATCTCTTGCCTGTGTGACCCACTTGGTGTTTTTCAAAAATATTTTCAAAAATATGCTCCCATATTATTTTCTGAGAGTTTATAATAACTGTAAAATAAAACAGGGCAGGCATCTCTAAGAATTATTTCTGTTGGAAACTGAGATATAGGAAGGTGAAGTGACTGGTCCAAAATCACATAGCTGAGAGCACTAGTCTATTGATTTCTGGTTTTGTATTTTTGCCATTAACCTAGGTTGCCCTCCTCATATGGGATGCTGATGCTAATCATTATGTTACTGCAGTGTTACTGTCAATCTGGTATGGGATGGCTGATGTGCTAAACCCTGTATATACATCGCCTCCCTTAATTCTCCCACCAACCCTCCAGGGAAGGTGTTATGCTTACCCATTTCACAAATCAGAAAACTGAAGTTCCAAGGATTTTGGTAACTAACCCAATGTCTCATGACTGGCAAGTGGCAGAGGCAGAATTTGAACCTGGCCTGACTCCAGAGCCTATATCTTTTATCCCTCACCATACTGCAAAGTACCACCTCTAATCAAGTGACATTGTGCTTGTCTGAACTGTTTCCCCTTCAGCCTTCTTTCCTTGACTAAGTGAAACAAATTACTTTAGTTTTCCTCATCAGCTCTGCAGCATTATCCTTTAGTAATACTCCTTACTGTCCTCTGGATCTTAAAATCTAGAACTCAGAACTAATTGGACTAGGTTGTTGGTGAATAAATGTATAGATAGATAAAGAAATATATAATATATGTATTTTTGAGAACTTAAAAGTTCAAAATAAACAGCAGATAAATATAGTCATTTTCTTTTCTACTTTTAAGGTGTGGGCCTATATAGAGATTAAGTTTTACTGATATATTAATACTTTAGATAATGTGAACATTGAGATGAGCTTAAAGAAAGCGAAGGAAGATGTTCATGCTGGGCTAGCAGCACTGTGCGAGGTGTTTTAGATACATTATCCCATTTAATCTTTATAACCCTATGAGATAGATATCATTAATATTTTCCTCATTTTATAGATAAGGAAACCAAGACTCAGAGAAATTAAATCACTTGTACAATTTCACGAAGCTAAACAAAGGCAGGGCTTGGATTTGAACTTAGGACAATCTGGTTTCCAAGCTCATGGTTTTCCATTATTTGACACCACTTCCAAATCAATACTTAAGAGGTGATTTTAAAAAACAGTACATAACCTAGGGTTACATTGTGAAACAGAGCTGGATTCTGGAGGCTGTGTTTTGTATAGTCTATAAGCAAGGTGCTTATGACTTCGGGGGATTTTTTTTATGATGGGAAGTGCACGGTTTAAATGTGTCCTCCAGGCCGGGCGCGGTGGCTCACGCCTGTAATCCTAGCACTCTGGGAGGCCGAGGCGGGTGGATCGCTCGAAGTCAGGAGTTCGAGACCAGCCTGAGCAAGAGTGAGACCCCGTCTCTACTAAAAATAGAAAGAAATTATATGGACAACTAAAATATATATATACAAAAAATTAGCCGGGCATGGTGGTGCATGCCTGTAGTCCCAGCTACTCGGGAGGCTGAGGCAGGAGGATCGCTTAAGCCCAGGAGTTTGAGGTTGCTGTGAGCTAGGCTGAAGCCACGGCACTCACTCTAGCCCGGGCAACAGAGTGAGACTCTGTCTCAAAAAAAATAAATAAAATAAATAAATAAATAAATGTGTCCTCCAAAGAGCACGTGTTGGAAACTTAATCCCTGTTGCAATAGTGTTGGGAGGTGGGGCCTAATGACAGGCCAAAACGGTCCTTCCCTCATGAATGGATTGATGCCACTATCATAGGAATGGGTTCCTTATAAAAGGATGAGTTCAGCCCACTTTTCTCTCCCTCTCTCCCCACCTCCTTTGCCCTTCCATCAGGGGATAATGCAGCAAGAAAGCCCTCACCAGATGCCAGCCCCTGATCTTGGAATTCCCAACCTACCGAATCATAAGCCAATAAATTTCTGTTCATTACGCATCACCCAGTCTGTGGGATCCTGTTACAGCAGCACAGCAGGACGAAGACAGGGAGAATGACTTTAATTTTCCTCTTCCACATTTAAGGGCTACAGACCAGTCCAGGATACTCCCTATCTTTCTCCATTTCTATTTTCTTTTGCCCTTCTTTGGCTTTTTCTTTCGTTCTTTCCTTCCTTTCCCACTCTCTTCCTCAAAGTAAAGTAAAAATGGTCACCTGCAATGATTCTGCCTTCCGTGGCCATGTGCACCTGGCATTCAAAATTCATATTTCAAGAGATCATCCCAAAAGGAAATGAAGGGTCCTCATAAACCTGAGCAGTTTTTTCTACTACCATAGATCTTGTTGCTGCAATAATTATGCCCTTCTGAAATCCTCCTTTCGAGAATCCAGTCCATCACTATCACATTCTCTCTTTCGGGCGAGAGCCTTCACAGCGCCCACCGCCTTCTGCTCTCCTATCTCTGTGTCATGAAAGCACAAGTAGCATATGGAACCGACTCTACGAGACTTCCTGTCATAGTGTGGTGATCTCTCTGGCTCTGCTACTTACTAGGCAAGTTGCTTTACTAAGCTTCCAAACCGGTATCATCATAGAATCTATTGCATAGGGACATTGTATGAGTTAAAGATATATTTAGCACAGTGCCAACTACTAGAATAAATTCAATAAATCGTTATCTAAAGAAAACATCAGAAAAGAGTCCCTGGGACTATGGGACAGATGGTTTTGGGGACGTATCTGACCTAATGCAGAGCCCTGCTGTAATTAGGCTGCGAGGCGCTGGTGCTGTAGTACCTGGATCTGCAGTGAACAGACCACGTGCAAGTGCTGCTGAAGCTGACTCCCAGGGGCTGAGCTCACATGCGTGCCCTGCCTCACTCCCTTTTCCTGGAGCAAAGCACACCTGGCACCACCCACAGCAAACCCAAGGGTGCAGCAGCTCAGGCGCGCCCAACCTTCCTCAAACTGCACCAAGGCTAACGCCAAGCTTGCACTTCCTTCCTGGCATCCTGCTGAAATGAATGGATTGATGCCTAATAGTGGAGGCAACAGGGAAATATTCTGTTTTTCAGTCAGGTTTAGAAAAACTCCAGAGCAAAAGTTGATTCTTTAAAAAGAGTTTTGCAATATCTTCCAGCTATTTCATGATTGGAGTCAGCAGGGTCTCCAGCCTGGCTCAATGGATGTCAGTTTCTCTGTTGGCAGGAAAACTCAAGAGGAGCTTGATGCCTCTATCACAAGGCCTGACTCAGCCCTGGGAGGCAATCCAAGCACTTCCCCAGGGCCTGTGGGGAGACACTCCCTACCCTGGGATGACAAGCACAATGTAACAGCTATCTTTCTGTGTTTGGAGGGCCATCGTGTGGGAGTCACAGCAGATTGAGGACCCGTATGTTAAAATTAGAGGAGTTTTTTTTTCGCTTAACCTAATAAAGATCTTTGTGAATCTACTGCAGCCAAACAATTGACAGGCAGTATCATAATATAATAGAAAGAACACCTATATGATGCTTTTCAATTCTAGTCTTCTAGAAGTCGATAAAGACTTGGCTATCTTGAGGGGACAAGAAAGATGCTGAACACCAAAGGGTCAGAAGTCAAACAAATGTTTAATGCTTCTTAATGTCCAGAATGTTCTGCCATGGGAACAGGACAAACCTGAGAGAGCCAGAGTAGCCACAGATTGAAGATCTAGGAGACAGTCTCTGCTGGAGCCACACAGGAAATATCCCCTGATCTGTAAATGCCTTGGCTGAAACATGTTTGCTAACCTTTCTGCCTGTCGCCTGTGTGGCCTTCCTGTTTCAGCTGTCTGCAACTTGGCTGGTGCCTGCCTAGCCCTGCACTGCATAATGTCTAACCTGGCTTTTTAAATAGGCACTGTCTCAGGACCTTGCGCTTCCAGCCTAGTCCAGAGGCTTAGCTAGACCCGGCCTAAAATACTGAGTTGGGGGTGAGGGGGAGTGGCCCCTGACATTCCGAAGCTACCCTGGAACTCTCCAGTAAGCTTTTATTCTCCTATTTCGATCTAAACAATCTCACAGAATACCAACTTCTGACAAAGTTACTCTGACATCAGGATAATCAAGGCCATTTCATAATCTGTCTAAGCACAGACAAAACAAGGTCATCGTGCCAACTGCAAAATGCCAAACACTCTTGTCTCAGCCAAAATGAGTGACTGCAAATTCTTTACTAATTACAACATCATAGTCATTATGGTCTCCCTTCCCTATAGAGAGGATTTACTGAGATACCCAATAATAGAATTGCCCCACTCACAGCATCCGATCTAACGTGAGTCTTCTGCTTCTTTAGACCTTCCTCAAATCAGCCCAAAGCTTATGGTAGTTTCTTCCTAATACTCTTTTATGCCCTAAGTTTTTCCATGGCATGTGTTGTCTCTCACTGCAATGAGTAATAAATGCAACTTAACTCTAAGTGTATTTCTGATGCGCTTTGGCTGGAGTGTACTGATAACCATTTGTCTAGACAATGAATGCCAAACCTCCTGGTCACCATTATATTTCACTTTAAATTTAGAGGTAGCTTCATAAGACTGTGTCACCATGCAGTGGAGTTAAAACCAATCATATCCACCCTTACCAGTCTCATCCAGGTTTCCCTTTCCACAAGCTGGCCCTTCTCCAGTTGTGATTCTTCCAAGCCGTGCTACATATACACACCAGGCTGGTTCTCCTAAAGCCCCTCTTCCATCAGGATTTGCAGTAGTTGAAGATTCTTACAGAATTATCTTTTAATTGTGAAAAAGAGGACCAAAAGCAAAACTTACAAATCCTTGACTCTTGCCTCACTTCTCTCTCACTGACCCTCCAAACTGTAACTGGTTTGGGGACAATCTCCCACTATTGATTAGCATGGCTTCTTGGGGTCCTGGAGTAACATACAGAAGATAAAAACAGGTTAAGCTTCCAAGTCTTAAGTTGTACTGATTCCTGCTGATATGGGAGCAAAGCATGAACATCTTTCTCCTTGTTAAAAGGGAAGTATCTTTATATAAGTCACAAAAGCCCTTCTCTGATTGTAAAAATTCCTATTCCCTTCCCAATTTCAACTCTTCTCCACCATTGTAACCACCTATTTACCACAAAAAGCAGTGGGGGCAAATGGCAAATGAGAATAAATGAGTCAACCTGTCAATACAATCTTTGTCCCCCATGTAGAGAGGCTTATCTTAAGAAATCCTTCTCCTTGGGAACCCTTAGTGTGACATAATTTCATGGATTTCCCAGCTTAACTCAGCTTCTCTTGGGCCCTTTCCAAAGTCTACTTTCAACAGATCAGACGAATGCAAACTTTACATAAATGCTAATTATTAACTAGAAGCCAAAGGCAAACTATTCTAAGAAAAGGGAAGACAAACTTGAACAGGCTGCTATGTTGAGTTAATAGGAAAATGCAGAATGAGATAAGGATGTAAATGTGTGCACTGCTGGAGAACATGTGAAGGGAAGAGACATTAACCTGCAGCCTTAGCTCCCGTTTAGTCTGCTTGATTGAGCAGCCCAGGGGTGGACTTCACATAAACTGCATCGATTTCAGGTTAGCTCTCTTAATGTCTGCATTCCATGGACTTCGGCTATAGAAACTAGAGCCAAAAGAGAACCCTCTCCGTAAGACTTAGCCACAAAGGCTTCCTTTCTCTTGGACACTACCCTGGTCCTGCCGGGACCTCCCAGGATGGAGGGCAGCACCTTCCTTACAGGGCATAGTTGAACTTCTGTAAAAGTCTACATTAGTTAAACACTTGTATGCCAGGTACTGTTGTGAGGGCTTTATGCGTCTCAATTCATTTAACTCTCACAATCACCCTATGAGACAAATACTATTATCATCACATTTTATACATTGATAAACTGAAGCACAAAATCTAGTAACTTGTGCAAGTTTAGAAAACTGCTTAGTGGGAAAACTGGGATCTAAACCCTGGAGTCTGTGTAGCTTCCGAGGCCATACTCAGCTGTGACCCAGGAAAGAAAAAAGGAGGTGATCCAAAAAAGTTTTGCCCCTTAGCCCCATAGCCCAAATAGGCATGAATGAGGGTTATATTTTATCCTGGAGAGAAGTTCGTTCTCCCCAAGATTGGACAGTGGTCTTCACATTGGGGTATGTGTACTTCTAGCCTTTCCAAGGGTGATGTGGGTGCAGTTAGTTTTAAGGAGAGTGATTTCCACGTGCACTTTCTTAAAATGGGTCTTCACAAGAACCAGTGCTGATGGTGGGCTCTCTCTTCTACTTTCCTCCCACAGTAGGCCGACAGGAAAGCACCACACACCTCTCACCTTCCCTAAACATAGATAAGGTGCCTTGCACCAGGTTGTAAACATCCATGGCATCAAAGAGACAATTGGAAATTTTGGAGCTGAGAAAGCAAATAACTCTAACGATCTGGTAATATATATTTTTTGGAAATGAAATGATTTCTAATTCTTTACTTTCAACAATATTGATATAGTATCTAATGGAGCTAATGGATCATTGGAAATAGTTTTTATTGCTACAGCACCACATGACTTTTGACATTTAATTTGGGAGTTCAAAAATGAAGTGACACGTTGTAACAAAATTATTCAGATACTAAATGTGAACAAGATTTATTCAGTGCTTATAGCTATTAAAATGGAAATAAGGAAATAATTTTACATTCATTTGTAATATTTATTTATGGATATATGGATGAATACATCCACAGATATATGACCAATTGAGAAGGGAGGACCATTCATTAGAGATGCATTTCCAAATTTTTTTACGTTTTGATTTTAATCATCAAAATTTATAATATAATTATATTCTTTTGATGTATTGCATACTAATAGTCATTGCAATAATATCTCAATCCAAAACACTGCTTTTTAACACTTACAGCAGAAATTCTGAAATGTTCTTCTTTCACAGAAGACTTCGTGTATCAGTAATATTTCTATCATGCCCCCAGACCAAATGAAATAACTATCAGTTCCACTTATTAGTGCTTAGATACAAACAACTAAATAAATATTTATGTCCTAACAACCTGGTAGCCATTTTAAAAAGTAAAACACGGCCGGGCGCGGTGGCTCACGCCTGTAATCCTAGCACTCTGGGAGGCCGAGGCGGGTGGATCGCTCGAAGTCAGGAGTTCGAGACCAGCCTGAGCAAGAGTGAGACCCCGTCTCTACTAAAAATAGAAAGAAATTATATGGACAACTAAAATATATATATACAAAAAATTAGCCGGGCATGGTGGCGCATGCCTGTAGTCCCAGCTACTCGGGAGGCTGAGGCAGTAGGATCGCTTAAGCCCAGGAGTTTGAGGTTGCTGTGAGCTAGACTGACGCCATGGCACTCACTCTAGCCTGGGCAACAGAGTGAGACTCTGTCTCAAAAAAAAAAAAAAAGTAAAACACATCAAGTGGAAGAAAAATATGTTTATTTCATTCCTAAATAACAATTACTCATTAATGAGATATGTGTGTCTGTCATACACTGCACACACTTTTCAAACCTGGGAATCAGATTGGGTACCACCACCCTCATTTCTGTTTCATGCTGATTTTTGTGCAGGACTTGCTTTTTAGTCACAGCAACTGCTGAAAACAAGCTTTGCAAAAATATAACATCATCAAAAGAATGTAGGGCAATCTAATGCTGAATCTGTGAACTGCTTCCAAATGGTAGTTCTTGCTGTGTTTCCTGCACGTGGGAAATTTAAAATATCCTGCAGTACCACTGTGAATCCACCAAAGAGCCCCTGACATACCTGGGCAAATAGTTGGAACCTGAAGACTTAGAGCCTTAGATTCACAGGAAATGCTTTTTAAATTTTGTTTATGTATTTATTTTGTTGCAGAGAAAATGGTTGTATAGTTACTAAAACTAATAAGCATAAAATATATTACATTGGAACAGTATTCTATGGAGAGAATAGAATGGAAATAAACTTTCTTCATTTATCTTTTTAAAAGGATAATGTGAGATATCAATTTGCTATGGTATGTAAATATTGCTGAATACATTTAAAAGAATGATGTGACTGTCTTATTTTTAAATTTATTTATTTTTTAATGTCAGTATTTGTGCTATACTATAAATTACATCCTTTGCCACTGTTTAAACTTATGATGGAATATTTATATGTCAACCTCTCTATATGTGTGAAGGGATCATAATTTTTCAAAATTCTTTTAGGGCAGGGCTTTTCAGCTTTGCCACTGACATTTGGTGCTGGATAATTCTTTGCCGTGGGAGGTTGTCTGTCTGTGCATTGTAGGATGTCAGTGGCATCCCTGGCTTCTACCCAATGCTAGTAGCGCTTTCTCCCAAGTTGTGACAACCAAAAGTGTCTCTAGACATTGCCAAATGTCTCTGCGGGGCAAAATCACCCCCGGTAGAGAACCTTCATTTTAGGATATGTGAGCAAAAAGGTATAAAGGCCACAGGCTAAACCTATATGGGAGGCAATCAGGTATTATGCTTAGGAATTCAGGTTTTAGAACTCTGGTCCTATTCTTACTTGCCTTGGGCAAGGCAGCTAATTTCTCTAAGCCTGCCTCTTCATCATTAAATAGGAATAAATTTTATTACCAGTCTAGAGAGTTGTTGTGAGCCTTAGTTGAGAATATATATGTGAGATGCTTAGCAGAGCCTAACACACGGCAATCTGTTAATACATTTTAGGCATTATTAAAACAGTTATTTCCAATACTTCCTCAGTAAAGTATTTCCCTGCAGAGACTCCTTGTCTATTGCATCATCTGCCCGAATTCGTCTGATATTCAGACATTTTATAACCTGTCCCACACTACCTAGCTAATCTTTTTGGCCCTAGTAAGAAAGGCATTGCACACTAGACTCCAATTTGTGCAATCTTACTTGTCTGAGTCTACTCCTGTGTTCTGTCACCAAAGACCTGTGTGAGCTACTCGGCCTATCTGCTGGGGTGTGTGTGTGTGTGTGTGTGTGTGTGTGTGTGTTGGGGGCTGGGGGGGGCTGTGTTGTGGGACTCAGGAATTTTGGTCTCCTTAAACTTCAGAATAAGGAGGAGGAGGAGGAAGGGAAAAGAAAAAGGGAAAGAAAGAAAAGGAAGGAAGGATAACTCTGCAGACCCCAGTATGAAATTCTTTTCTAGGGAACTGGGACTGGTACTGCCCCTTTATTTGTGCTGCTTCTTGCTCCTTTCTGCCTATTTTGATTTCTTCAGGGCCCAGCTTTGATTCCTCCTCCTCTCTTAGACCTGAGCAGCCCACACAGCTGTCTCTCAGTTCTCTAAACGTCTTTAGCACTTGCGGTCTGTACCACACAGGTAGCACATAATTATACACTACCAGATCACGTTGGTCTCCCCTTGTTTTTTTGTGTCCATCATGAGACCTCGTCGAGATGATAACTTCTTTAGGGCAGGGAGTACCCCATATCTTTTTTTTAGTATGTGTGTGTGACAAACTACATGACACAGTGGTGAATGAATTCTACTTAGCTAATTGTCCTTATCGTCTTATTTTGCTGTGTTCTACACATTAGGCATATGTCTTAGAGACGTTTCCAAGTTTCTCTAAAAATGATCATGGAGTTTGAAAATGAAATAGCTACTCAGAGTTATACAAGCATAATCAGACAGGGCTATATTGTGGAAATTCCCCAGCTGTTCCACACTTAATGTGCCCTTCGGTGACCGAGCAGCGATAGGAAGGACAGGGAACATTAGTGCCCAAGCTACTCCTGTTCTTGTACTTTTATAGGCTCTGAGAGTGCTCTCCTAAGTAATTCCCTTGACTGTGGTTCATTAACAACCGTTAACAATCCCCTTCTGGCCTTAATTAATTACCTTGCCTTGGAGTTAAAGAGAGGGAATGGTTGTCAAGGGCATTATTTGCTCAATTACCCAAAAGCCATAGATAATGTGTGGTAATGAATTGGAAGATGGAACACCAGCCTTCGCCAGTCCCACAACTGTAAAACCTCCTTACGCTTTTTCAGGTGTGTTACATCAGCCCTTAGAAAGAGCTTGCATTCAGGGCAACCTAAATGGAAGAAAAGGATGTAATATATTCATTTTCCTCCTAGCTGAAATTCTACATTAATGGTAAGACTTGGCTTTTTAGGTGATTCAAGGACCAATTACTGAGGCCTCTTGCTTCTTTCATTATCTACCTTTCCTCATAGTTGCTTTTGGGTCATTTCATAGCTGACTTCATCGATAGACTAGTTATGCCCTATGCGCTATAATTAGATACTAGCTCAGAGGGCCTCCTGTTACACAATGACATTTTTACTTATGTTTGCTTTTTAAAAATTATGTTCTAGGGCCGGGCGCGGTGGCTCACGCCTGTAATCCTAGCACTCTGGGAGGCCGAGGCGGGTGGATCGCTCGAGGTCAGGACTTCGAGACCAGCCTGAGCAAGAGTGAGACCCCGTCTCTACTAAAAATAGAAAGAAATTATATGGACAACTAAAATATATATATACAAAAAATTAGCCGGGCATGGTGGCACATGTCTGTAGTCCCAGCCACTTGGGAGGCTGAGGCAGTAGGATCGCTTAAGCCCAGGAGTTTGAGGTTGCTGTGAGCTAGGCTGACGCCACGGCACTCACTCTAGCCTGGGCAACAGAGTGAGACTCTGTCTCAAAAAAAAAAAAAAAAAAATTATGTTCTATTATAATTGGGTTTATAATTATAAAAGGAATTCTTTTGTCTTTTTTCAAGAAAGTAGTAAAATAATCTTCATCAGAGAAGAGGGGAATCTAATCCTACTTGAGATAGTTGCTGAGGAGGTAATCAGTGCTATGTTGGAAATAACAAATCCCCACAGGGTAAAGAACTAAGGTTAGGAGAAGTCAGTCAGAGGCCAAGCACCTCTTCTCTGGTAGGAAAAAGAAATCCTGACATTTCCTATTGATAAGTTTGTATATGTGATTGAGATATTCCTCTTTTTACTTGAACCAAGGGAATGGGAAATCTTTATGATTAAATCAGGATTGTCAGTAGTTTATGGCTTCCTTCTACTCACCTATAACAGATTTCAAACTGACATTGGCTTGCAGTCCCAGAATTATGACATTTCTAGGGTCTATGAGCAGAGAGAGCAAGGATCAGGTTGGGTCAAGCAGTGGTTGCAAACCACTTTAGACTTCACACCACTTGAAATGTGCAATTTCTTAATGTAATTCTTAAGAAAAAAATTACTGTTTAGAATTGTATGGTACATAAAACAGGACAAGCATGTCAACTTGCGTTGTTAGCACTGAGGAAAGGATCTTTAACTCTGTGGTGTTTGAGTGTGTATGTGTTTGTGTGTATGTGGCTGTGATTGTATGTGTGGTGGTGTGTGTGTGTGTGGTGTGTTTAAGTTCACTCCTAAAGTAACTTCTAAGCTGAGTCTTGAAGGATGAGCGTTCCAGGAGGAAAAGAAGGGTTAGGACCTTCAGGCAGAATAAACAGCACCTCAGCAGAGCACTAAGGAAACAGAAGCTAGTCTAGTTCCTGCTAAAGCATAGCATAGCCGAGAGATGAGACTGCTTGAGTCGATGGATGCAGGCCAGGTAGCAAATGGCCTGTGTGCCCATACCGAGGCAAAATACATCAGACTTTAGAACAAAAGTAGCTAATTTTCTCTTTGATGAGCAATCAGCTAATAAACTGGAAATGTGGAACTTGCCCTTCTGTGCTGAGGCTTGGAAAATAGTCCCTGGACCTACCTGCTCACTGCCCATCTCCTTGGCTTCCCTAATCTCAGATGCTAACTTAGCATCTTAACTTGCTTAGACTTGCTGGATTCCATTCAAACTTTGGTCCATTTACTTGGTCTGCCTGTATCTTCCTGGTTTGGCAGACGCTTTAGGCTCTGACTCCAGCTGACACTGAACCTGCTTCTTTGCAAGTGAAAGCACATCTGCATCGCTCTTTAACATAGCTGGTTTCCAGATCATTCCCTTTGTGCAAACCTCACTTCTGTATCTTTCATATCTGCCTCTTCAACCATGAGTTTATTCTGGACATGCTTTTCAGCCGATGACACAAACTTTTAAATGCCTCTCCTTAACTATTTAAATAATAGAGTTTTTTTAAAAAAAAAAAAAAAAAAAAAAGCACAATAGAGTGAAAAACTATGTGCCCCACCACCACCAATCACATTTGGCCATTTAAGCCAAAAGGTCTCATCATCAGTGTTTCCCCCATTCGTCATCAGTCATGGTTTGGTACAATCCCTCTTGATTATAGAAAGATGAATTTGGAGCCCATCAAAGTTTCTCCAGTTCTAAAGACTTCATGGTTTTATCCCTGGAGTGAATTATCTGCAGCCTATAAATGCTACTCACAATGAAAGCTAGATAATACTTTTTTTATTATTTCTTTTCAAATTTCAGATCCCTGTTGCTCACTTTTCTGTGTCAGAGGAAACTATGTTGACATCCTCTCTCATTGAAAGAATAAAATGTCACCGGAGCTCCCCTGCTGCCACCCTGGAGGATAATGAGTGTTGATACATTGACATCAAGGTACCATCAGCCTGGAATGCTTGCTTGGGGCTCCCTCATTCTGGGCTGTTACAAAAACAGACAGACTTTCTGACTTTAGTTGGCATTTGACATCCAAGAACCTTGATTGTTGTATTGCAAGGTGATTTTATCTCCCAGTTCACAATTGTATTTCAACACCTGGCTCAGTTGTGATGGAATTGCCACTATCACTGGATGCATGGCACAGTACCACAGTACCCCCAGCTTGCAAAATGACTGGGCTTCTAACATGATGTATTTGAAGTGGCTTATCTTCAGGTAAGTTCACACAAGATTGCTCACTTGTTTTCAACTACGTGGGTGTGTGATACAGGTGCTTGAAGAGAAACCCGCTACCCTTTTCTAACCACATTTTGTGACTCCATCTCCAGATGGACATTAATTAAAATGTTATATATGAATTGGAGACCAATGAGAAAATAACCTACAATGCTGATGACTAAAATGCACCTGCCAAGAAAGAAACACCCAAAGTCCAGAGAAGATAGGTGAGGACTCCCATAAAAGATGGGGAGAGGGGACTGGGAGAGAGGAGCTGACCTTGGAGACGTAAATTTGGGGATCTTCATTAAGAGATTATGCACCATCTGATACCCAGTTGAGGTGATAACAGTCTTGAGCAGCACCTGCACAAAAGGAGCAACTTCACAGACTGATTCTACTTCATTATTATAGGGATACCCTTCTTGTCTGGGGCATTATTTAGGGATGCCACCTCCCTGTAAACCCCAGAGAATTGCTGTGACTTGTTCTATTATGGGGTTGGGAGAGTGGGAGCTTTTACAGACCCACAACAAAAGGGCTTCTGCCCTATCTCTCTATCTCCTTTTTTGATGTTGTTGTTTTTGTTATCCTGATAATTAGAGGTGTGAGAATACAGCAACATAACCTCTAAAGAAGCACCAACTTTAAAGTAATTTAATTAAGTCTTCTAATAGCCAGTCTCCAGGATGGCCCTCAATGACCCCGGCTTCACAGTATCTCATCCACTCCCACATTGCATAGGGCTGACCTGTAACCAATAGGGCTGTTATGGACTGAATGTTTGTGTCATCCCCACATCTACACATTGAAGGCCTCAATGTGAAGGTATGAGAAGGGGCGGCCTTTGGGAGGTGATTTGGTTTAGGTGAGGTCATGAGGATGGAGCCCACATGCTGGGATTAGTGCCCTTATAAGAAAAGGAAGAGACACCCGAGCTTCTTTTCTCCACCATGTGAGGATGCAGCCAGAAGGAGGGCCCTCACCAAGAACCAAATGTGCCAGCACCTTGATCTTGGACTTTCCAGCCTCCAGAACTGTGAGAAACAAATGTTGGTTGTTTAAGCCATGCAGTCTGTGGTGTTTTGTCATAGCGGCCTGAGCTGCAGAAATGATGGAGTGAGACTTCCTAGACTAGGTCACAAAAGACATTGCAGCTTCTACCTTGCCCTCACCCTAGGACCACTCACTATGGGGAAGCCAGCGCCATGTTGCGCGATACTTACACAGCCTGTGGAGAGGCCCCTCTGAGGAGGAGCTGAGCCCTTGGCATGTCAGTAAACCATCAGAAAAGGGGATCATCTAGTCCCAGTCAAGTTCAGATGATTGAAACCCAACTGACATCTTGAATTTTTTCAAGTTGTAACCTCATGACAGATCCTAATCCAGAATCACCCAGCTAAGGTGCTCTTGAATTCCTGGCCTATGGAATCTATGTGAGGCAATAAATATTTATTGTTGTCTTAAGCCACTAAGTTTTGGGGTAACATTATGCAGCATAGATAACTAATATAGAATTCTTGAAATTCAAATATAACTTAGCAATTTAGATTTATCATACATTTCCTAAAGGGAAGAACTAAGCAATCTGCACATTCTTAACACCTGGATATTACTTTCTCCTCAGAGTTCTTATCAAAATGTACTATAATTATTTTTAGAGAATTGCCCACTAGACGAGTCACAGACATAGTTCTTGGGTCAAATTCAACTTGTAGTCTGCAGGTCTGAATGGTTCTCACATCATACTATTTTAAAAAATGTATTTAGTTGCCCACATTTAAAAAGTGAGGAATTTTACTAAACATAGATTTAGGGTTTCTATTCTTTCAACAATAAAATATGGTAGCACTGGGCCTGTCTTCTGTAATGATAGCAGTCAGATGGAGCTGAGTGGCAGTTGCTCCCTTTAGATGGACCATATGTTCTCTAGTTTGCACAGATGCCACTGGCCCATTTAACTCATTTCCACTCCTTGCTTGGTTGCCACAGGTGCTGAAGTTTGGACCCCTGCACGGGGCTGTGAACTCCTTCAGGTAAAGGGACATCCTTATCACTCTTGGTGTCCCCAGTTGGCTTATTCTCTGGCATCAGTAAGCTATAAATAGATGTTCATTGGTAAATGTGTACTAATGATAATTTTTTACTGGGAATGTTTACTAGTTTTACACCTATTTACCTACATAAGTTTTATTAAAAGTATAAGTACTTAACCTCATATGTGGTTGCTACTGTGTGACAGTTTACCCCAAAACCTAAATGCTTCCTTAAATCCCTCTTAAATTTGTGTGTACTCTTCTAGACCTTGTAATTAGAATTATTAAATATCCTCTACCTGGAATCAGTATAAATTCACACTGCATTTTTAAATTTCAAAATATTAAGGAGGTGCAAATGTTTTTGTTACATGGATACCTTTTATAGTGTTAAGTCAGGGTTATTAGTGCACCTATTACCCAAATAGTGTTCATTGTATCTGATAGATAGGTTGTTATCTGTCCCTCCCTTCTCTCTTATTGATTTCCAATGAATTTTGCTTCTCTCTGTGCCTAAGTGTGTCCATTGATTAGTTCTAATTTATTACAGAGTACATGTAGTGTTTGTTTTTCCATTCCTGGGATAATTCAAGTAGCATAGTAGTCTCCAGTTCCATCCAAATTACTGCAAAAGACATTAATTCATTCCTTTTTATGGCTGACTAGTACTCCAAGGGATATATATGCCACATTTTGTTAATCCACTGATAAATTGATGGGCACTTAGGTTGATTCCACATCTTGGCATTTGTGAATGATGGTACAATAAACTTTCAAGTGCAGGTGTTTGTTTTTTTTTTTTTTTTTTTTTATAAAATGACTTCTTTTCCTTTGGATAGATACCCAGCAGTGGGATTTCTGGGTGGAATGGTAAGTCTATATTTATTTCTTTGAGGAATCTCCATGCTATTTTCCATAGAGGTTGCACTAATTTGCAGTCCCACCAACACTATATAAGCATTCCTTACTCTCTGCATCCATGCCAGTCTCTATTGTTTTTGAACTTTTCCATAATGGCCATTCTGACAGGGGTAAGATGACATCTCATTGTGGCTTTAATTTGCATTTCCCTGATGATTGGTGAAGTTGAGCATTTATTCATATGTTTTTTGGCCATTTGTCTATTTTCTTTTGAAAAATTACTGTTCATTTCTTTTGCCCATGTTTTAATGGGTTTGTTTTTTTCTTGCTGATTTGTTTGAGTTTTTTGTAGATTCTGGATATTAGCCCTTTTATAAGTGTATAGTTTGCAAATATATTATCCCATTCTTCAGATTATCTGTTTGATCTGTTGATTATTTTCTTTGATGTACAGAAGCTTTTTAATTTAATCAAGTCCCATTTATTTATTTTTGTTGTGGCTATAATTGCTTCTTGGGTCTTAGTCATAAATTTTTTGCCTAGGCCAATGTCTAGAAGAGTTTTTCCTGTATTTCCTTCTAGAATTTTTATGGTTTCATGCCTTACATTTAATTCTTTTATCTATCTTGAGTTAATTTTTGTAAATGGTGAGAGAGGGGGATCTTGTTTTAGTTCTTCTGCATGTGGCTATCCAGTTTTCCTAGCACCATTTATTGAATAGAGATTCTTCTTTCTGCTTGGTTTAGCCTGTTGATGAACCTTTGTCCTGTGTTTTGAAAAATTCTCTAAATGACTCTTTCATTTAAGTTCTATTACATCCCTTCTTATGTTGTCTAGCTCTTTAGTGACTTTTTCATTTTTTTGTTGTTTTCCTCAAATATTTTTTTGGCTTCTTTTTGTTGGTTTTCAACTTTCTATTCAATTCCATCTTACTTGCCATCCATATTCTGAATTCCATTTCTGTCATACTGACAGTTTCCTTTTGGCTGGAGTCTCATACTATAGCTCCATTGTGATGGAGCTACCATATGGGACCTTTGGGGGTGTTGAACTGTTTTGTTTTTTCATGTTGTTAAGGATCTTTATCTGGTTTCTTCTCATTTGAATCCTCCTATCTTGGCTCAGAGCTGCTAGGTTTGCAGGACACCTGTTTTCCTTTGCTAGGAACTCTCCTACTTAGTAGGAAGAAGGAGTGGTCCCTAGATGATGCTTTAGTGTCCTACTCTGGAATATTGACCAAGCAGAGGAAGGATGTGCACACTGAGCACCTGTAGTGCTGCTGTTCTGTTTTGTCCCATTACCCTGTGATTGTCACAGTTCATTCTGGTGCAGGATGATCATACAGGGTGGTGGGTTGTTCCCCAGATCATTGTTGGAAGTTCGAATTGGGGGCTGGATGAGACTGTCTCCATGGAGGCTGGTACTGCAGGGGATTGCTCTACTTTGGGTCTCCCTGTGGAGGTGACAGTGGCAGTTGGGTGAAGCTATCTAGGCAGTGGTCATGGGCAGCTCAAGGCTGGGGGTCCCTGATGGACCCTTGGACTTTGGGGCTGTTCCACAGGCTCAGTGACAGTGGTGGAGGCTCAGAGGTGGGGTCTTACAGTCCAGGTGCAATGCTGGAATCTTGGGAGCAGCATCACAAGCCCAGTGGGAGCTCTGGAGCCATAGGGGTGGAGTCTAAGGCCCAGGTTCAGCTAGAGCCTCAGAGCTGGAACTGGGACCACGGAGGCAGGGCTCCGCAGGCACGAGGCTATTTCAGCAGTATAAAGACTATGGATACCAAGCCACATAGCTGGGTGTTGGTTCCAGCAGCCCAGCAACCACAGAAGTGGGTTGGGGCCACAAGAGGGGCAAGGTTCTCCTCCACCTTGGTCCCGCTGAGGCAGGCACTCAAGGCTTCCCATGTGGTCCCTGTGGCTCCTGAGGTCGCTTCTCTGCTCAGATCCTGCACCAAGGATTGGGGAAGGATGCTCAGTTCCCAGTCACAGGACATGGCATGGGGGAGCATCCACTATGCCCGCTCCCTTCCCAGCCCAGCAGGGGAGATGTAAAGACTACTGCTGCAAAACCAAGTCCCATGCAGACCTGGTGCCCTGTACCTGTGAGCTCAGAATGGCGTCTTCTGCAGAAACGTGGGTTTGGCAGCCACCTGATCACTATTGCACCTGCTCTCTGGTGCAACGTTTCTGCACAGACTCTAAACAGCTCCCCAATTAGTCCAGAGGTATGCAGTGGTGGAGAGCAGCCCCCTCACAACTCGTGTCACAGTGACAGTGGGGTGAATGTTGAGCCCAGGAGCTGTCTCCTCCTGACCTTCCCCACCAGTGGATGCCTCCCCACAGATCTCTTTGATCTTGCCAAATGTATCACCCTGTCACCTTCTCCTTCACTCTGAATGTCCCCTTATCACTTCTCCAGAGTTTTGCAATACTCTTTCCAAGAATAGCCATCTGTAGGTGGGCATCTGCCTGCAACTTTCAATCCTCTCCTTGAGAGTGGTGCATGCGCGCTGCTTCTAGTCACATGTCTAGCAGTTGGTGTTGGCTGTCAACTGTGTCTTCTTGACTTACCCTTCTCCAGTCTTGATAGGGAAGAAATAGAAGCTACAAACTCTCTTTGAGCCTAGCTTTGGAAGTCCTATAGCGTCACTTCCACTGCCTTCTATTGGTCAAAGCAGGTCATAAGGTCAGCCCAGATTCAAGGAGAGGGGAAAGAGAGTCCACCTCTTCATGAGAAGAGTAGCAAAGTCACGCCTGAAAATGTCATACAGGATGGGAGATATGCTATGACCCTCTACGGAAACAACATATGCCTCTATTTGAATTCTTTTAGAGGCGAATGTGACTCTGAGCAAGCCTCTAGATCTCACTAAGTTATAAGTTAGTTCTTTCCCTTGTTGGATGGCTTTAGATGTTGGAAATGTTTTCATTATTTTGAGGTAAAGTCTGCCTCTCTTAAACTCATATCCATTTTCTCTCACATGTCCTTTAACACAGTAAAGCATAAGTCTATGCTTTTACTTTTCTACATCAAGAGGCTGAAATAGCTGTCTGTCTTCTCTTCCAGTCTTCAGGCCTAAACCTCCAAGAAGTAAAAAAGGTTTTCAGAACTT
This sequence comes from Eulemur rufifrons, assembly GCF_041146395.1. NCBI lineage: Eukaryota > Metazoa > Chordata > Mammalia > Primates > Lemuridae > Eulemur > Eulemur rufifrons. Next base: position 55,739,770 of record NC_090984.1, read on the forward strand.
GCACCACTTCAGCAGTGCTTCTCTCTCTCTAAGTGAGCTCAACATGTCAATATATCTCCCATAAAATGTGAAGTTCAGAACTAAATAAAAAGACCCCAGATGTTGCCTAACCAGTATAGAACAGAGTAGAATTATTATTTCCTATAATTTGGAAATGTCCATCAAGTAAAATGGTCTAAGGCTGTGTGTTAAGTCTTTGGCAGCTGCATCATGCTCTTGGTTCAATATCTAGTGAGTAACAAAGAAGCTAAGTCTTGCTTTATAATAGCATGATATAAATACATATTTGTGCTAAGCAATTTACCATAAATATCTCTTCTTTGTAGAACATTCTACATAAAGACTTATTATAAAAGCATATTTTTGACCTTTTGCTCAGGATTTCAAACATGCAAGATGATACACATAAATAGTCTGACCAAGCTTTAATTAAATAGAAATTTAACAGAAATAAAACTCTACTGTCAAATGGGTATTTCCCAAAATTGTGAAATAAAAAACTTAAGACCAGGAGAATATTTAGGGATCATTGAGTCTCGCACCATCATTTGACTGATGATGAAAGTGAGGCTCAGAGAGATTAAGTGACTATCCCAGTATCACACAGCCAACTGGAACTGGGCCCAAAGCTCTCCAGCAAACATGTTGTACATGGCAGCATGCAGACTACATTGCTGTTTGCTACCCACGTACCCCTATGCTTCTCCCAGTATCCCAAGTTCCCTACAGTATTCTGGGACTGGAAAGGTGAAGGATCTCCCATATTCCTTTCTTGATCCCTGCCCCTCTCTGACTTTGGCAAAACTCCCATACCAAAAACATCTCATCTTTTAGATTCCCCTTTAATAAGCATGACCAATTATTTGTTTATTTTTCCCTTTAAACTTACGAAGCAGAGACAGTTTATGTAGCATAAAGTCACCCCTAAAAATTTGTGGGAAGAATAAGTAGAAGGAAAATGAAGAAGGGTTCAAGTCTCTTGAAATGCTCTACTTGAAAGGAGAAGCTAGACAATTCATGAAGGATTCAGCCTGTCGAGGGTCTAGTGAGATATGCAAGTACCAAAGTAAAACAATATGTCCTTTCGGGGGAATGTAGTATGAATAAAGAGAAGATAAGTGCCTGTACTTGTAATGAGATATTTAAAGAAATATATCAGAAAGTGGCATCTGCTGTGTTTGCAAATGGATGAAGACAAAGGCACAGTATTAAAACTGCAATGAAATTGTTTTTCTTGTTACAACTACATTCTTTAAACAAACTCCATGCTAGTGGCTCCACCTCAAACTTTTCCACTGCCAACTGTCAGCACAGCACTGCCAGATTTTTCTTTCTGCAGTGACACTCTCCTGCTCAAAGGCTGGCAATGGCTGCGCTGCCTATGTCGAGTCTCTTCAAAGTCACATTTCTTGTTCAGGGGTGTCTATAGTCTGACTTCACTCTTGTCCTTCAATCATATTTCCCTTTTGATACTGCATTTCCTGGCAAAGTGTTGTTCAATGTCTCCTGTCCATCACTCTTAACCCTCCTCCTGGATCATTTGCTGAGCACCCCTTCTTCACGACCAGCACACATTTCACTCTCTCCACAGAACCTTTCTGACCAGTCTACCAGGCCAGCCTCATGTTTCTCATATCTGAACTCCTATTCCATCCCACTCAGGACAATTCATTATTTCTTAATTCTTGTGTGTATGCTACATCAATCTTCCCCTGCTAGATTGCATAGGGTCTTAGGCTTATAACCATGACCAACCACATCACTGTAATGTCCAAAGTAAGCACTGATAGATAGTATTTCAAAGGGAGTACTGACAGGCCAAAGGACGATGTTTTGTGAGATGGGAAATAGCAAAGATGCTGTAAGGGAGTTAATGGAAGCTAGACTGAGAAGAGACTATAATAAACCAGGCATTTGGAGGAACAAAACAAGAGGCTTCTTTTTAAGGCTACGCTATGAAGCTGAAATAGAATGCCTCGATAAGCTTATAGTTTCATGCTTGTTTCCATGGTATTTGGGAGAAAAGAACACCCCATATGTCTGCTGAGAAACCGAATTTGGCCAGCTCTGGGTCTGGATGACGACCACTCCCCAAGCTAACTGTTGACCTTATGATGTTCCTGTTTTCACTTGCTGTAGATCAATTAATGTCTGTTAATTCTTTTTAATGCCCACTTTGACTCTGAAATCTGTCTTGGTTTATATGCTAAATTATATGATTATTCTTTATAAGTAAGTTGGACGGTGTGCCTTTCTGTCGGAAACATCTTTCACCTGGGAACAGAAAACCACGCAACAGGTTCCCAGGATGATGTGCTGAAGGGGAAAAGGAGCCAAGTCTCAGAGGTTCTGTAGCAAACTCATGCCAGAAAACAAACAAGCAAGGAAATAAATAAAAAGCAAGATTTAGTACATTATTGTAGACATTCGTTGCCCACACACACACACACACACACGTGCATCCAGCCTGGAAACCCCCTCTCAAACCTAAGTGCATGAAATTGCCTCTGTGCCTGCCTCTTCCTCCAGATTCTTGCAAAGCGTTTTCAGAGGTTTTTAGCTTTTGTGATTGTTCCCATTAAGACTGCTTTTTCAGGGAATTTACTTTTACTTGGTGCCATCTGCATAAACACATGCAGGCCCAAGGAGAGGACCTCACAGTGTGATGGACCTGCTCCCCTCCATTTCCTGCCTCTGCACAGAAAGTAGAAGGATATTTCCCCTTGTCCCCACTAAACTTGCTGACAGTCAGCACTGGATGCAAAACGAAATTTATAAAGAGCAGCTGTAACGAGGAAGCCGGTCAGAAAGCAACAGTAGCTCAAGGAAAAATAAAATCCTTATATGAAATAACACGAATCCAGGGAAGTAGCCTCCCGGATGCTATTTTTATTTTCAGCATTTCAGGGTAAAACATAGATTGAGTTAATGATGTTTCCTATAGCTCCAAGGCAATTCGGAAATGGCAGGGCTCAGACTAGCAGAGATGCAGTTCCTGCAGATTTGGGAGAGATGAGGAGCCAGGTCTGAGGGTTGTGCCATCCCCAGGCTGCAGATATAGAGGAAAGTAGTACTGTATCAGGGATTTTCTATTCCACCCTAGGCACATGGCAATTTGCGCAGATCCTCTCTTGTCAGTTTCACCACTTTGAATCAACTGCTCCATTTCGGTGGCTAAGAGGCTTTTATATTGAATTAACCCCAGAGGTTCAATGATGGAAAATGAGCCATATTAGAGTAGGGGATCATTTAAGAATCCTGAATTCCATTTCATCGCTGGAGTTTGTGTTTTCCATGGGAGAGATAAAAGTGTGCAGATTTGGAAAAAGGAAATTTCTGAAACCCTACTGGGACAGTGGAGATGTTTCCATCTCCCCAGCTGGAGATGTTTCCAACTGTTAAAGGACTGCTTAAGACCAAAGAATCAGCTCAGATAGAGGTCCATTTTTTGGATGACTGGTGATTGTTATTTGGAGGTTTTATGTCAACCTTTTTAAGTCAATGAAGATTGGTAGAGACATTCTGAAGTGCCGGCTCTGCTTTCTTCTTTAGAAATGTTTTTCAACATATGCCTTTTATGGAATTATTTAATTTTCTCAACATTATTTAATTATTCAAAAACCTGACTCATGGATTGCTTCACAAGCTTTAGCGTGTGCATGTCTGTGTGTGCTCACACATGCCCCTTTGTACACTTTCACAGGCAACCTTTGGATATGTCTCTAAGTTTTCTGGACAATTGTCTGTGTTGTGGTAGTATTCTTTGGATTGTAAGCTCCAGGAGGTCCACTCCTATACATGTTAATATTGAACTCTATTATGTAGTACTTAAAGCATAATCATAATAGAGACAGTGAAGGGTAGAGTACCTTTCCTGAAAAGGGAATAGAATTTTTTGATTATTCATATCATACTATAATGTCATATTTTGTTATTATATTTATATAGTATATTATTTGTATTATAGTCTTTTTGCAATAAAAAAGCATTCAAGATAGATTATATTAATATGAAAACATTCAGCCTGATATGGCCTATAAAAGTCATTACTGTTTAGTCTTCCCATCTAGCCCTTCACCACCAGACAGCATCTATTCCATGTCAAATGCATTGCCTATTGTGATTTTATTGATTTTTTTATTATGGTAAAAAACGCATAACATAAAATTTACTATCTTAATCAGTTTTTTAAATGCACAGTTCAGTGGCATTAAGTATATTCACATTGTGGTGCAACCAATCTCCAGAATTTTTTCATCTTGTAAAACTGAAACTCTACACTCATTAAATAATAACTCCCCTTTCTCTCTACTCCCCAGGCTCTGGCAACCACCATTCTACTCTTGGGGCTCAGAAAGTGATACCCCAAAATGCAGGCCTCAGAAGCAGCCTTAGAAGCAAAAGTTTTTCTCTGTCCTTCTCCCGCCTTCCTGTCTGTCTCTGGCCCTTCATTCTTCCCTGAGACCAGCCATAGAAACTAGAATCCCTCTAAGAAACCAGAATCCCTTTGCCCCAAAGCCAGCATAATGCCCAAAAATATTACTATCACTTTCTCCTGCTTTTCTGTGTAAAAACTGTCCACAAAGAAAACATTTGACCTACATTGTTTGATTGTAGGTCATAAGACCCCCATTCCACAGGGGTCTTGCCCCACATCCCAAAGGAAAACATGCATGCCCAGAGAGGCCAAGAAGAATCTGGACAGGTGTTACTGGGTTTCCCCACTTAGTCTATTAGAATTAGATCATACCCTTGTTGTTCAATTATATTTATACATGCTGTCCATATTTTGTTGAACCTAAACATAAAAATGGACAGTTTCCCATGTACCTTTGGGTCTTTATTCTGAAGGTTTCTGTGTCATGTAAAACTATCATTAAATAAATTTGTATGTCTCTTTTCGTATTAATCTGCCTCTCGTCAGTGATTTTCACCTAAGCTTCAGAGGGCAAGATGAAGTTTTCTCTTGAGTTGGCCCCTACACTACTTTGTTTTGTTCATTCTTTTTTTTTTTTTTTTTTTTTTGAGACAGGATTTTCCTATGTTGCTTTGGCTGAACTCAAACTCCTAGGCCCAAGGGATCCTCCTGCCTCAGCCTCCCAAGTAGCTGGGACTACAGGTGTGCCACCATGTGCCCCACTTTCTTTCCTTTTCTATTAAATTGACTACCATAGATATCTCATATATGTGGGATTATACAATATTCATCTTTTTGTAACTGGCTTGTTTCACTTAGTATAATGTCCTCAAGTTCATCCATGTTACAGCATGTGACAGGATTCCTCTCCTTTTCAAGGCTGAGCAATATCCCATTGTATATATAAACCATATTTTATTTATGCATTTATCCATCAATAATTAATGGATTCATAATTATATATTATTAATCAATAATTAATAATTCACATTTTAGCTATTGTGAATAATGCTGCTACAAATGTAGATGTGCAGATATCTCTTGAGGTCTTGTTTTCAATTATTTTGAATATATACTCAGAAGTGGGATTGCTGGATCACATGCTAGTTCTATTTTTAATTTTTTGAGGAACTGCCCTGCTGTTTTCTGTAACAGTTGAACTATTTTACGATCTCACCAGTAGTGCACAGGGGTTCCACTTTCTCCACATATCCTTGTCAACATTTATTATTGTCTTCTTCTTTTTTTTTTTTCTGATTGTAGCCAACCTACTGGATGTAAGTCATTGATTTTTGACCAGCAGGTTCCACAATTTCTATTAAGGTCTGTTTCAGTGTTCTATAATCATCACTATTGAAATATCTTACTTTATATTTGTCCACTCATCCTGCCTTTCTTTAGCAATTATTTTGTGCTCAGAATAACAGGATATAAAGACTTTTTAAAAAGACATCTTGCCTGCCATTAAAGAGCTGAAATTCTCATTTGGGACAGATCTGTAAACGCATAATCATGTATTTGCATGTGATATAACTCATTACATTTATATCACATAAGTGATGGGATAAGTGTCAAAATACACTCAGGTATAATATGACAGGGCAGCACTAAGGAGGGGATCTTCAACTGTCCGGGGAGGAAATCTCAAAAAGGTGATGGTTGAGCGGATTCTTGAAGCATAAGGTTTCCAAGACAGAAGGAGAAAGGAAGGGCCCAAGGGACTTGCATGTGCAAAGGTACAAAGGGATGGAAGAGCATTCAAGTTTAGGAGACACCAGTTGTTTCCTATGGACATAGGATGCTCCGCAGTTTCGTCCTGAATCTTTTCCTCCCACTCTGCATGGTCTGCCTGAGCGATCTCATTCTTCCTATGGCTTTACTTGTTAATCAGTGGTGACTTCCACATCTGTGTAGCTATAGTGTGTGTGGTAGAGTGACACAAAGGCACAAAGGAGTGTGACAAAGGAAATGGTAGCGTTGATGCTAAAATGTTGTCAAAAGCCTGCTATGAGGGGCTTTGTTTGGTATGCCCTAGAAGAGGATGCCACTCCTTTTTTTTTTTCACATTTCTTATTTTTATTTCAACATTTAAAATATTCACAGATGGAGTATTATATTCAGACATCTCCATGGAAGATGTACCAAGCAAAGCATACAGACATTCCACAATTACAGAATTACATTATTCGTGACTATATGAATGTTTACCCTAGAGTGTATCTGGAAAAACATCCGTTTAAAAAAAAAAAAACTTTAGTGTTTCACTGGATTAATTTCCATAAAAAGTGAATTGCAAAGAAATTCAGGAAAGATACCTAAATATTAATCAGCACTTTTATAAAATTCCAAACTTTTATAGTACTCTTTCAACATACCTGTGTCAGGAACACTTAAATAATTAATACTCAATTCTTTCTCTTTTCCTCTCAATAGCCAGGCCAGGATGTACTTACTTTCATTTTTTTTTTTCCCTTAAGTCTTTGTTTCTGAACACATTATGTAGAATATAGGTTGATCACAGCATCTTGACTAGCCAATGAGATAGGAGTATTCTTCAAAAGAAGTTCTTAGGCATTTATAAAGCAAAGTAAAAGAGAATAATCAAGTTATAAAAAGTTATTTTTTAGTTGTTGTTCTTTAAATAAAATGCTGAAAGCATTGGAAATTGGTTGGTCAAATGCTGCTCATACTTGGAAAACAAAGAGGGAAAACCCACTAGAAAGCCCTGATACAGAGTCTATTAAAAGGCAAAACCTGAGTACTGGCATTAATTAAATCCATTTTGGCATTACAAGGTAAGATACTTATCCCTCAAAATGCCAAGTTTTCTCCCTGGGAGAAATCTTATCAAAGACAAAGTTTGTTTGTTTGTTTGTTTGTTTCCTTTTTTTTGTTTTTATTTTTTCCGTGCTTCTCCATGGCTTGGAAAAGACAAAGTTTAAACAGAAAACAATAGTACTCTAACCTTTCTTTTCAGTATAAGTTAATTTGTTTCTTTTTTTTTCCTTTCCTTTCCTTTCCTTTTCTTTTTCCACCAACATCCCTCAGGAAGAATTTTTGTTTCTTCTTTTAACCCAGTTCTCATCCTTTCCCATACAAAGATGCCACTTTTACTACTAGGGAAGTGACATGTATAGAAAATGTAATGGGCTTATGGGAGGGGTGGGGAAGACAAGACTGAAGATAAGAACAGCTCAGAAATTCCTGTTGTCCTTGTAAGATTTGAATTAAACAGGGGTGTTAATCTATCAGAAGATACCTAGGGGTTGAACATCTGGGCTCTGATGAGTCATTTTCTGTGACACACAATGGAAGCTGAGGAATCTGGGGTGACTCTCAGGTTTCTGATCTGGGAAACTGAGTGGACATTGACGGCATTATCTGAGACGGGAAAATAGGAAGAACAAGCAGGCTGTTGGTGTCCATTGGAGTGGGGACATCAGGATGACAAGGAGATGGAGGAGGTGGTTAAGTACCTATAAGATATACAAAGAGAGATGTTTAGGGGAGTAGCTGGAAAAATGAGCCTGGAGTTCCAGAATGAGGTCTGAGCCAGAGCAACATAGATGTGGAAGTTGCCACTGATAAGTAAGTGAAGCCAAGGGAGCGGGTGAGATCAGTCAGGCAGATGGTGCAGAGTGGGAGGAGACGCCTGAGAACAAAACCCTGGGGAAGCCCAGCATTTGCAAGTGGGAGACACAGGAAGAGATTAGGAGAGAGCCAAAAAAAAAAAAGCATTCTTTTGTCAGCCAGAGAACTGAGATAATCACTGAAAACTGTACACTGAACTTGGCAACCAGGTTGTTGTCATGTCAACAAGAGCATCTTCAGCGGATTGCTGGCCTTAGTACCCAGATTGCAGTGACCTAAGAAGGGAAGTGAGAAACTGAAAACCCTATTCTTTCAAGGTGTCTGTAAAAGAGGAGGAGAGGGTAGGAGAGAGAGCTTGAGAACTCAAGGAAAGTTTTTGTTTTCTGCTTTCTTTTGTTTTTCTGAGATGAGTATGTTTTTAGGCTGACAGAAGGAAGCAGTGGAGAAAGAAAAATTGGAGATGGGAAAGAAGGAAAATTGATAAAACAAGATCCTAAAGTGAAAAATTGAATGGGCTCAAAAGCATATGTGGGGACATTAACGTTGGGCAAGAAGATGCTCCCTTCATTCTCAAAGGCAAGAGGTAAGAACAGAAGTTCCAGTGCACACATCTCTCTTACGTAAGTGGAATGATTCCTTCTTGTACTTTTACAGCCAGCCGCTCTCTTAATTCTCAACAAAGATGGAAAATGGATCAACATCTTTCTCTACTATTAAAATAACAACAAAAATACAAATCCTATTGCCTATATTTTCTTCCTCCCTTATCATGTGAATGCCAATCAGACCTTTTGTAAAAATCACCTTGAGTTTGAATGATTCAAAAACAATAGAAGGATTCTCCTAGGCATTGCTCCTTAGGATTTCCCAGCAAAACAGAAATTCAAAATTCATTGATTGCAGGGTTGCTAAGCAACCATGTCACTATCTAACATTATCTACCAAAATGGTCTGACATAGGAAATAATCTTACTGTGAGTACAAATGGAATTCCACACTTCACTTTGCTCCGTTCCCTCCACCTATACATTTTAGTGGTCTCTACAAAAGGGAAAATTTGCCATAAAATACAAAATATATTTGTTTCCTTAACACTGAAATTTTTAAGCCATTTAGTCCAAGATATAAAAATAGTACCTATGTCCATTCCAGAACAGAAACCCGGAAAAATTTTAAGAGTTGTTAGAATGACTTCTTTTAGAAATACTCCGATCCATTGCACAGTATTTCTTTTAGAAATACTCCCATCCATTGCATCATGTATTGTTACCAGAGAAAAACAGAGAAGATTTGCCATTTGCCAAAACAAATAGAGAATTATATTCAAAACTTAAGAATGAACAATTTTTATGACCTTCAAGGGACTATAATTTTGATCACAGAACACAAGAATGTGATAGAGATACACAATATTTATTATTTATGTTGATATTTATTATTAAAATTCTTGATAATAATGTATTTGTAACCCTTAGATTTATAACATTTCATGTTTACTGCCTGCTATTTTTCCTAGAGAACAGTATTTCTAAGGTGGATCGTAAGGTCGAAGTAAGGAAAAGGTCATGAATATTGATTGGATACAGAGACTCGCATACATTTGCCTTTGAAACCTGTGAAATATTTGTTATCCGTAGCTATTTGATACATCTACATTTATTAACTTAGGGAGAGAGAAACCTACTAGAGTTGCTCCCAAGTGTATGTTAGATCCAGTACAGTCTCCTTTCTTTTTTTTTTTTCGTACTTTCCAGTAGGGCATCTTGCTACTCTGAAGGACTAAGTGATCTCTACTGCTTAAACCCTCATCATTCCTTGTAACTCACCAGGTACTTCCTAAAATTATACCTGCTTTCTTACTTGCTAAGCACTTTCTCCTACCTGGAATGCTTTTTTTTTTTTTTTTTTTAACCACTTCCCGTCCTTTTAAGGATCTCATTCTTACTTTCTCTTCAAAGTCCCAGCTAACATTTCGTTTTCTTCATAAGGCCCTTCCCAACGGTCTTAGAATTCCTCCATTGCCTGGTGTGCTGACCTAAAGCGCTCACTAAGACCAGTAACAAATCAAAGCTATCTTATCAACTGACAACACATTCTGGAACCATGGTGCGACAATGGATAAGATATGAGGTCTTGCTATCAAGACTTGCTTTTCTGGGACTGGAAAATATCAATATGAATAAAACACCTTCAAAGCTGCTAAGCAGGTAAGTAACAATGTATACAGTATATCCATTAAAGCAAAGAGGACAGTATGCTCCTCGATCCTACATAAAAAGCCAATGAAGATGAAATTGATGCATAGACATTTAATTGAAATGAAATCTAAAGCTGATATTTTCCTTCTGTAACATACCAGAGTAGAATTCTCTAGTAAGAACGTAAAATTCTGATTACCACTCCATGAGAACTATGAATTACATGTATGTGAAGAAGTTGGAAAAATAACTTGGTTACATATTGGAATTCTGGTCTGTTGGGGATTGGTTTTCATCTTTCCTACAAGGGATTTCTTACTGTAGAATGTATTCTTATTTGTCAGCTGGATTGTTCCCCTCAAGGTAATGTCCTGTTTTACATCTTTGTGTCCCTAATACCTAGCATGGGAACCACTCAGTAAATATTTCGGGTTGTTGACAATGATTGCTGCTGTCTATTTCCTCTCAGTAAAAGTTCATGCATTCTGAAGTCACCTTCCCTCAAGACCTAAAGAGGTTTTGGAACATTAACTGACATCCATCTAGAAGTAAATAACTGAATTCTCAAAGATGTGTGTATGCACGTGTGCATGTGCATTTCTGGTATATTTTTTAAAGCCATTGGATTATGTTCCCACATTCCGTCTTCATCTAAATGAAGACCATATATGTCTGAGATATAATTTGTGAAAGTCAAATTTTTATCCTCAATGACATAGAGCAGCAGCCTTTAAAAATGCATTTTGCTGGAATTTCATTCTAAATGAATTTTTAAAATAGGTACGAAAAATAAGCAAAGAAATTGGTTTTAGTATAGCAAAACTAATTTCACTATTGTTTCAAGAAACTTGGAAAAGAAAACTTCAAACTGAAAAAACATGGCCATAAAAATGCACCGAGGTAGTTCATTTCCATCTCCTGTAACTTCTCAAGTCAATGCCTTTGTGACCTACACATCTGTTTGTTTGCCCTTCATTACAGACTGAGCCGTTAATAAAATTTAATGTGCTCACATGGACCCACTGGCTAATAAAAAAGCATAGATTTGAGGACTTTGCTGCCATACTTATGCAAAAAAATTACCCTAGACTGAAAGTCAGTTTGTGTTCCTTCACTTCCCTCTGCTGGTAAATTTTAGTATAACTCTTAATTTTTTTTAAGTCAAATTGATAGAAATATAAATTGTATCTTTAAAACTAGAAGAGGAAATAAGTTGAACATCTTGAAAAATGTATTCAATCTTTTTCTAAATTGAACTTATTTCCTTTTGAAATTTTAAACATGATTTTTTAGAATAGGTCATTGACCTATATAATTTATTTCTAGTGTCCAGATATATTTTTGATTGGCTTCCCCCAACCCTTATATTTGATGCATGATCAAGAGAATGGAGCCAGGTGGAAAAGGAAGAGTACCTGGCCATAAAAATGGAATTAATTTATAAATTGAAATAGCACCTCACCATACCTTGTTTATATTAAGCCGTTTATATTATAAAACATTCTCACGTCTCATGTATTTCTCAAAATAGTATCATGAGATAGGTATACACACTCTAAAATCTAGAGTTTGGGCCAACTAAAATATATATAGAAAAAAATTAGCCGGGCATGGTGGCGCATGCCTGTAGTCCCAGCTACTCGGGAGGCTGAGGCAGTAGGATTGCTTGAGCCCAGGAGTTTGAGGTTGCTGTGAGCTAGGCTGATGCCACGGGACTCACTCTAGCCTGGGCAACAAAGCAAGACTCTGTCTCAAAAAAAATAAATAAATAAATAAAAATAAAATAAAATCTAGAGTTTGTTCTTCCTAAAAATTAGAAAGGATTACTGGGTTCAGCCTCAGCTAAAATTCTGAAATAGACTCATATATTTGTTGCCTCCAATTGTTCACTTGTTTTGGCTATTTCTCTATGTGAGTCCCTCTCTCTCTCCCCCAGGTAACAGGTGTTCTAATGCTATCAAGGTCTCCCTTTAGAAAATAAAGGACCTGAAACATTAACTCACAGGAAGTGTCTCATCTTTTAGGATAATTCACATTTTAAAAGAAAGTCAGAACTAAATTCAAAGCAACAGGAAATTATAGAGATCAGCGAGGGAGACATTTTTAGATAGGAAGGTTCTCATGTTTTCATGTTTCATGTTCAAGGAGTTATAGGGCGCTTCATGTTTCTCTTGGTCTACTGTTTTCCCAGGCTGTGAAGCCACTGTCTTTAGTTAACAACCAACCACTTCCACCCGGTATGTGGTGCAGGGGAAGAGAATCTGTGCAGAGCTGTCTCTGCTGTGTGGTTAACAAGCGGACAGATCACACATTTGAGCCAGTCGATGTCACAGAGCCCTGGGTCAGGTGGGAAGCTGTCAGCACTACCTTAGCCATCAGGCTGGCTTCAAATGTGTGAAGATATCTCAGCAACTGGTTCTATTATCACCCATCTCTTGTCTTTCCTTAAGTCTTCAGGGAAGGTTCCAAAGCAGTAACAGCCCCCCATCCTATCAAGTTTCACAGAAACAGAACTCCATGAACACAGAAGACAGCCCAGTGAGTTTGAGACTGCTGACAGGGGTTAAATGAATCTACCTCTATTTTAATTTTGGTTGTAAAAATGCTTTGACGTAGTTCATTTTTCTTATCTCCTACAAATTCTGAGCAAAAGTCAAAGCATTAGGACTTTAAGGCCCCATATATTCTGTGGATTATAGTGATGTACTTTACTGTGATGACCTTTTCAATATTCTGTAATTTGCTTGACTGATCCCCGAACTCTTTTCTGTCTACAGCATCATATGACCTCCGCAGGAGGCACACACAATAAATAAACACACTAAATACACTCAGCAAGGGAAACTTGCAAATAAGGGTCCCCACACCAGCCATGTCAATTTAGCAGAGAAATGGAGTCCTCGTTCTTTTTTATGATTTTACATGATTTGTCAATGTTTCAGAGTTGGCACAAGTCCTGGCCTATTCTTTGGACAGAACACCCTACAAGGCAGCCTCCAGAGCAAGAGAAAGCTCTGTGACCTGAGAGACTAGAATACCTAAAATTATCCGGTCAGATGACCAAGTGTCTCCTCTGGATGCTTTCTATTTTTTATTTAATTTGCATATTATAAAGTGCACCAAAATATTGTTTGCTTTCTCCAACCAATAAGCCAGAGTAAGAAATATTTTTGAGCTTAGTCCATTGTCTTTTGAGCCTAGATCAGGGCTTCTTAAATTTTAATGTACAAATTACCTGGCAATCATAAAACTGCAGATTGCGGTTCAGTAGGCCTGGGGTGGAGCCTGAGTTACTTCTTTTCTAACTACAGATCATGCACCACATATTGACGTTTTGTTCCATGATGAACCACTTGTACAATGGTGGTCCCATAAGATTATAATGAAGTTGAAAACTTCCTATTGCCTAGTGATGTTGTAGCCATTGTTACATTGTCATAGTGCAATGCATTACTCACGTATTTGTGACGGTCCTTCAGGAGGTATTCCAGAAGTCGTTGTTATCAGAGGAGATGGCAGCTCCATGTGTTACTGCCCCTGAAGATCTTCCAGTGGGACAAGATGCAGAGGTGGAAGACAGTGATATTGATGATCCTGACCCTGTATAGGCCTAGGCTAATGTGTGTGTTTGTGTGTTAGTTTTTAGCAAAAACGTGTAAGAAGCAAAACAAATAAACAATTTTAAAATAGAAAAAGCCTATAGAATAATGATATAAAGAAAGAAAATATTTTGTAACACCTGTACAATATGTTTGTGTTTTAAGCTAAGTGTTATTACAAAGGGTCAAAAGTTTTAAAAAATTAAAAAGTTTATAAAGTAAAAAAGTTACAGGAAGCTAAAGTTAATTTATTATTGAAGAAAGAAATTTGTTTTATAAATTTAGTGTAGCCTAAGTGTGCAGTAGTGTTACATCCTAGCCCTTCACATTCACTCACTACTCACTCACTCACTGACTCACCCAGAGCAGCTTCCCTTCCTACAGGCACCATTCATGGTAAGTGCCTTATACAGGTATACCCTTTTTTAAAAAATCTTTTATACAGTATTTTTACTGTACATTTTCTATGTTTACATACACAAGTGCTTACTATTGTTATAACTGCCTACAGTATTCAGTACAGTAACATGCTGTGCAGGTTTGTAGCCTAGGAGCAATAGGCTATCCCACATCGCCTAGGTGTGTAGTAGGCTATACTATCAAAGTTTGTGTAAGTATATTCTATGATGTTTGCACTGCAACAAAATCACCTACCAATGCATTTCTCAAAAGATATCCCCATCATTAAGAGACACGTGACTGTAGTTTCCAGGTGATGTCAATGCTTCTTATCCATACATCATATTTTAATAGCAAGGCTATAGTTTAGAGCACTGTTTAGGGAAAACCTTTGAGCCTGTATCTTAAGTTGGGTTGCCTGAAAATCAGATACCAAGATGGAGATATACCTATAGGAGGCTTAACTGGGGAGAGCTCTTGGAACAAAACAAAGAGTGAAAGAAATAGGATTGGGCAGACTGTGATAGAGTTGCCACATAGGCCTCAGCTGATCCCACAGGCAGTTCTGGACCCGGGAAGGCCTTCAATTGTCTCCAATTGAGGTAACGGGGCCAGGCTTGTGTACCCTTATGTTAACTAGTCATGGAGTACACACTGCCCAGTGGAAGGCGTCAGCTGGGGTGAGGCAGCTCTTTTCCATAGAGCAGTTCTCAGACGGGGCTTGGCCATCAGTAGCCACACTCCTGCAGCTGGGGAGCATGACATCCTCTGTCTTGGAGGGGGACCTCAGAGAAGCACCACAGTGTCCGCTACTCTGGTGATAGCCCCAGTGACCTCAAGAGATCACTGTATTATTTTCTATCTTAGTCAAGTGCAAATTTAGGACAGAATATGATAGATGTTTCCCCAAACATTTTTGTTTCATTAATAAATGGAGTCATATGTCTGTGGACTGTGCCAGCCCCTGGAGGTGGTGATTCCAGAAACAATCATTTTGGCTTTACTGAGAAAAGCTCTGGACCTAATTCAAAAGCTGCACAAATCATCTTATTTCAAGCAGGGATGCTGGGAAAAGGTTTAGGGAGGCGCTATGGCAGATACTTTATTGACTGATTTCACAGAAGGGAGAGCTAGGTAAGATAACATCTAAGGAAAATGATGTGTGTCACCTTCTGGCACTAACTAAAAGCAAATCCTAATACTTAACTAAAGATGAGTTCCCTTTTCCTATTCAAGGGACTCAATGAGTGTTTAAGTAGTAGTGGTTTGCTACTTTTAGAAGTAGGTGTGGGAGTTCACGAAGTGAGTTAAAAATGTCTAGGGCTGGATAGCTGTGTATGGAAAAAGATAAAATTGGATCCGTTCTTTACTTTCTACACTGGATAAATTCCAAATGAATCAGAGACCTAATGTAAAAAATGAAAACATAGCAGTACTAGAAAAAACTAGTACTAGAAAAACCAGTACTAGAATTCACATGAGTGAATTCTTTTATAATTTAGGAGTGGGGAAAACATTCCTGTCCATGATTAGAATCCGGAAGCATTAAGAGAAGAGATCGATTATGATTTAAACAAACAAAAAAGAAAAGCAAAAAGTTAAAAAAAAGTGTGCAACTTATATCACAATGGGCCAGTATATAAAAAGTTCCTTAATTTTTTTTTAAAAGGCCATCGTGATAGAAAGTAAGCAATATTTAAGGACTTGAACTCCAAAAGGAGCAAAATTATTCTAAGAAAATGTTCTTTACTTAAATTCATTCATTGGGCAAATATTCCTTTAGCCCCTGGCGCTATTAGGCAATGGGGATACAACAACAGTATATAAGGCAGTTAAAGTTCTGTCGCTGCTCTAAGCAAGTTTGTTTACTCGGGGGTCGGGGGGTGAGGTGGGGTGGTAGTAAATATATACTATATTGTCTGTATTTAAATTGAGCGCAAGTCTCCCGCCCTAAAAGAATTACATCCCAACAAACAGAGACCAACTTGATGGGATTGTTGCTGTTTCCGAATGGAAAGGCAGCTCAGAGCTGGGTGTGTGCAGCCTTTCAGGTCAACAAGATAACCCAGGTTTCAGCAAAGTCTGGGCGGGGAGCCACGCTCCCTCCGGGTCTCCTAAGGCCAAATCCCACCGAATGAAGCTCATGTAAGCGGCCACCTCCCCCAGACTTCGCATTTTTCCCGTACTTTACTCCCTCGTGACGGGTCTTCTTTGTTGTACTTAACTTCCTATGCAATAAGATTTGTGTATCACTATCAGTCCCCCAAACATGAACAAAATCCCATAGCCGTAGTTCCTACCAAGGGCAGTGGGTTAAGGTTACTAAAAATCGGCATTTGTGAATCGTGACTTAAATTGTCTCATCTCGGGTTCCGTAGAACGGTTTTCCGTAAGAGGGCCTTCAGCTTCAGCTGAGTTCTGGAGAAATGAGAACAAGGTGTCTATTGCATTTCCCCACATACTGTATATTGTCTGAGGCGCAGGTCAAGATATTCAAGCATACTTTGAACTGTATTTTCCTCCAAAAAATATGGCTATGAAGGAGCAAGTGAAGCTCATCTTTCTTTTCACGTTTCTTAGGTTTGGCCGCTACACCCTTCGTGATCGCCCCTCCGCCCGCACCTCCCTAGTCAGGCAGCTCCTGGCCACCCTCCGAGGTCCTGATTTTGAAAAGAGAAGCGGACCAATCAGATGCGGAGCGCTGTTTGGCGCTGCCATTTGAGCCTGGGCTGGAACTGCGGGATCGACGGCCGTAGTGGCTCCGGGTGTCTGCAGAGGAGGTGGGGCAGAGGCATGAGGCGAGCTGCTTGGCTCCAGTGAGCGCCCCAGGATGTGCAGGCCGGGAGCCGCGGGCAGGCTGACGGAGGACGGAACGAGCTGCCTGTGAAACGGGGTGACGGCGGCGACCAGCCCGGGCGGGCACCGGGACTGGAAGAGGCGCCTGAGCAGCCGGCTGGTCCGGCGGCTAGGCTAGGGTGGGGACGCGGGGACCGAGAAACGAACGCCCAGCTGAGCTTGCTGGGATTGGAGGGGTGAGGAAACCAGAGCGGGCAAAGGGAGATTTGGAGGAAAGGGGATCACTGGAAGTGGCCGGAAGTGTTGAGAAGCTGGCTACAGGCGTTGGTGCGAGGAACCGAAAGAATCAGGGAGAAAGAAGTGAAGTCTATGTAAGTAGCTGAAAGGATCGGGTGACCAGAAAGAAGGTCAGTGTAAGTGAAGGAAGAGTGAGGTGTGGCTGGATCAAAGGGCCAAGAGAAGAGGGTCTGTGTAAGTGTAAGATAGAGGATTAAGAACAAGCCGTGGAAGTGGCAGGGGCTGTGGGCCAGAGGAGTGCC
This sequence comes from Eulemur rufifrons, assembly GCF_041146395.1. Lineage (NCBI taxonomy): Eukaryota > Metazoa > Chordata > Mammalia > Primates > Lemuridae > Eulemur > Eulemur rufifrons. The sequence continues at coordinate 55,757,309 of NC_090984.1, forward strand.
AGACGTAGCCGGAAGGCAGCGGAGCGGAGCTCAAACCTGAGAGTATTTGGAAATTGCAAGACTTGGTGGCGAAAGAGGGTCAGGACACAGATCCTGCCTCGGAGAGTGAACGACGGGTACGAGATGTGGGATCAGAGGCTGGTGAGATTGGCCTTGTTGCAGCAGCTTCGGGCCGTCTATGGCATTAAGGTCAAAGGTAGCCGTGGGCAGTGCGATAGCAGGAGACATGAAACAGCAGCCACGGAAATAGGGGTAAGTGCTGGAAAACGGGATTCGGGTTAAAAAAGGCACACGCCGTATCATCACTTATTACCGAGTCATGCTAAAATCTTCACTCTTTGTATCAAAACCAATGTGGTTAAATGTGTTTAATTCAATCCAGATGGTCAATTGCTGATATTTAAAAAATGGCATTCTTGATTCTTTTCAGGGATTTTTGATCATTGAGAGGAAGTTGCAGGATTTACCAACCTCAGCACTACTGATATTTTGGAGTAGATAATTCTTTGTTAGGGAGAAGAGGCGATGCTGTCCTGTGAATTGTAGGATGTTTGGCAGCATCTCTGAGTTCTACCCACTAGATGCCAGTAGCATCTCTCAGTTATAACAATTAAAAATGTTTCCAGATATTGCCAATTTATTATATTTCGAACAAGTAGCACTGGGGAGGGAGACAAACTCTAGCCCTCTATCACAGTTTTAGGTAAGGTTTGTAGAGGAACAAGGGGACCAGTGCATTTTCTAAAGGGATCAGTAGATGAGGTGTGACAGCATTAGAAGTAGGCTTCAGGTGATGCCTCCATATTCACCAATTTGAGAAAACAAGCTTGCTGCTTGGCCGTATTATATTTTTGAGAAGTAAAGCTATTTTTTTAAATGAATAAATTGAGAAGCCAGAACGAAGTGATTGAAAGCTGTTGATGTTTTAGTGGTCGAGATTAGGGGATTTTTTAATGAGATTTTAATGGCTTTACCACATAATCAAGAATTTAATTGTGAAAAATAAAGTAAATTGGATATAAAGCATTTTATTTTAAATGTAAGTACCTGGAGAAGAAAACTGACAAAAATATAATATGTATACCTCTTAATAGCATGTACATTTTGGAGAAATTGTTTTTGTTGTTTGCAAATTAATGGTAACATGTGTATTCATATTTTAGAACCATAGAGATTTCTTCTGATTGTAAAACTGGCTTTCCAAGATCTCAAATATAGCTGTTTTTTAAACTATATGGGAGAATTTGTACATGGATTTTTTTTTTCACTCTTTATCAAGAAAACCCACATCTGCCTTTAGAGTCAGATAGTCCTGAGTTTGAGTCCTGCTCCACCCCTGCTAGGTCTGTGAACTTGGGTTCCTTGTTTGATTTCCCTAAGTTTCAATTTCTTAATGTATAAAGTGGGAATAAGGTATCTCCTTGGATTGTTAAGGGAATTAAAAAAAAAAACGTTAAGGTCTGTAGATAGGCCTAGTGATCTAACAGGATAGGTAATTTGAAAAACTCATTTCTTTTGCTCTTTGGTGTTTGTTAGCTAATAGTAGTTTTTGAGCTTTTTAAGAAAAGTACGGTAAATCTTTTAAAAAATTATATTGTAAATGATATTCTAATATGTAAAGTTTAAAAAGCATGTTATGAGAAATAATTATGGTTATTTGTGAAGCCTATTAAAAATAATGAGACATGAAAAAATACAACAATTCATTCTAGTTAGGTGTGACAGTTTTAGACTTTTATCGGCTTTAGTATCTGGTTTATTTTTGCATTTTGTTTGGTTGCACACTATCAAGAACATTCTAATTTACCTAAATAAAGGGGTTGTTCTTACTGATACTTTTTAAAAATCATTCACCTTGAAATGATAATCATAACAGCAATAAATATTCTTTGCATGCTTACTCTATGTCAAACACTGATATAAAGTTTTCACATGTTTTAATTCATTTCATTCTTCCTATAACTCTATAACAGAATATTAATTTGATCAAGGTAGAAGTGCCAAGATTTAAAATCTAGCAGTCTTGCCTCTAGGAGCCTACTCTCTTTAGCTCTATACTGTCCTGTCTTTTCAGCTTGGAATATTTGTAAATTAAATGGGGTCAAGTGCTTGAAAGAGTACTAGTAAAATTTTGTTACTGTGTTGAATCATTAACAATACCAAGTGATTTCTTAATGTAAATAGAAAGTTGAATAAAATGCTCTTGAAACACTTATGTTTCACAGTAGATTCATCTAAGCTAAATTAACATAGGTGAGATTAGGTTGTACCCACTTAATTTTGTATGAGCAGACAGATACAGGCTTGAATTTACTTTTCAGTGCAGTGCAAAGCCATGACCTTGTTAATCAGTAACACATTTTTAAGAAGTTCAAATGCATGCACAAAGATAGTGGCAGATTCTTTACACTTCAGTGTGCAAAAACACTGAAGTTAACTAACATACATGCTTACTCTTAGGTTCCTCAATGTATTAAAAATTTGAATGTGAGATTTTAAAAATGGATTTCCAAGTAGTTAGATAAAATTGTACTTAAATATTTACAGAACTCCTGCCTTGTGTACCTACCTCAGGGCATAGTTCGAAAAGCACTTTTCTATAGGGTATGGAAAAGATATCGGGTCTAAAAATAACCTCTTCTGATGTAATTTTAGAAAGTACTCAATGAGTGACTGGAATTATTGTTTTGCTTATCAATTGATTTTTCAGTTTGTGTAAGTTAGTATTTACAACGTGACCAAAGGAAAGTATATGATCGGTATTTATAAGATCACCGAAGGAACCTGTAGTATTTTTTGGAAAATGTTTGTGTTTTGGTCCAAATTCTGTTGGAGAATTTTCTAAGTACTAACTGGATTGATTTTCCATGATCAGACTGGAGACTGACCGAATTTGCTAGATTGTTTGAGGGCAATGACTTTATCTCAGCCATCTTCGTACTCTCAGCACCTAGCAATAATATCTAATATAGTAGTTACTTGTTACCAAATGCACTTGAAATAATTGTTTTGTCTTGTTTGATAGCTTATAGTTTATGCTATTTTCTTTATTTCCTGAGGTTTTTAATTTGCCTGATGTGTAAGAAAATTTTTATACCTAATATTTGTGTCAGAGTAACTGAATTTGTCATTTTAGGGTAAAATATTTGGAGTACCTTTTAATGCATTACCCCATTCTGTTGTACCAGAATATGGACACATTCCAAGGTAAGCAGAGTTGGTAATGAAGAACAGAGTAAATATTTCAAACTGGCTTCATGTGTTTAAAAAGAAATAGTTGATTGACACATATTTGTTTCAAACCAGCAAAGAATTTCACCTCTAACATTAACTAATGTAAAATAAAACTTTCTAACTTTCACATATTTTAAATTTGTAATTTGTACTCATTCCCAGGATTGACTTTTAAGGTCCAGTTGTGAATAAATATTAGAAATCAATTTTTTTCTATTAAGTCAGTTTTCAGTTCAATACCAATTCTTTTGCCAGAATTCTGATTAAGTAATATACTGAATTACCAATTCAGTAATAATTTTGATATTTTTTGTTTTTTAAATAAATGTTGTATAAAAGAATATTTAAACTAAGATATTGGAGTATTTGTGAATAAATATTATGTAACACTTTTCTATGCCGCTTATTTATAAATAACCTTTTGAAAAAAAAAATAACCTTTTGAACTAACTGCATCAGAAATTACTAGGGATGTTTATGTTTTAAGAACATAGTTTTAAAAAATTTAAATACATATTAGTTGTATATAAGAACATAGTTTTAAAATGCATATAATTCATTTCAACTTTATCCAAAGTAGGGTTTGTTATTCCAGTCCAATAATCTAGGTTGTAAGTGGTGCATCATCCAAAAGCATTTATTGAATACCTTGTTGTCTCACTTACTATTTTGCTTTTTAAGTAATGTATGAAAGATGAATTAAGATGTATTTTCCTATAATGAAAACCTACAATGATTTTTAACATTTGGAATTATAAAGTCATATCCCCAGGAATAACATCTAAATCTTTGTTGTAATTTTGTGACCTACTTTTTTTTTTTTTTAAACTATTCTGTCAGTTACCCTCTGTAAGCAGGGCTGACACTTAGCCACTGTGCACCAATACAACTGTATCAGTTATTTGTAGCTTGTAACCATCCTAATTTATGGGTCCCAGCTGTTGAATATGTAAGTATCTAAAGCCAACATTGATCAAGATTATTGTTTAAAATGAAGAAATTGAGCACATATCTCTTAATATGAAAAGCATTGTAAGGACCTGGGGTATACCCTACTTTTCTGAGAGGTCATGTTGGGTTGACAAAAAAAATCTTGCCCTATTTTTGGGCAAATGTAATAGATGATAGATATGTAAAGCTATGTATGCTGTGCAAGATCACCCATGGAGAGAAGGAAGATAAAAGAAGGCGGCCTTGGACAGAGCCCTGGCTTGTTCTACCATGTAAGATCTGGCAGAAGAAGAGGAGCCAGAAAAGGAGTTTGAGAAGCAACAGTAGGGGAAATAGCAGGAAAACCAGAAGAGTAGGGAAAAAGAGCATATTTGAGATGAATAAGGAGTGATCAGGTGTGTCAGATGCTGATAGGGCAAGCAAGGTGAGGACAACGAATGGACCATGGATTTGGCAAGGCAGAGGCCGCTGGTGACTTTGTGAGCTGTTTTACTCGGTTAATGGGGAATGAGATTCTGACTGGAGAGGGTGGAGTAGAGGCTGGAATATAAAGAAGTAGAGGCAGTAAAAAAGACAAGTCTTGTGCTCTGAAGGGAAGCAGAGAAGTGGACTGGGATTGAGAAAGAAGTATATGAAACTGAGTGGGCACAATGGAGTTGGCATGAGTAAAAAGAGGGACCTTAGAAGAATTTAGGAAGCAAGACAGAAAACTAAAGGTAACTTTGTCACAAAGACTAAAGGGATTTGTGGCATCAGAGCTTCTGAAAGGGGCACAGTGCTTACTTGCCTGCTCATATACTTTAGCAGGAAAATAGGATTTGATAAGATGTGTATCTGGCCACCTGAAAAATAGTCTCTCTTTCAGCTTTCTTGTTGATGCTTGCACGTCTTTACAAGAGCATATTCACACAGAAGGGCTTTTTCGGAAATCAGGATCTGTTATTCGTCTAAAAGCACTAAAAGTAAGGATATTCTTGAACTATAATTTTTCACTAGTACCATTTTCCAATTCTGTTTCTGTTTTTGAAATATTTAGAACTATTACATGAATAATTGCCAGAAATTAAATTTACAAATAGCTTTTTTTCATGGCAAAAGAATCTTTTTTCAAAAGAAATTATATATCATTTATATTGTGCTTTAAAAGTTTACAGAGTACTTTTAAATTCATAGTATAGAAGATTATACTATTTCTATATTCTATATGAAATTAAAAAATTGTTAAATTTTGTTTTTTGGCCTTCTGGAAAAAGAGGGGATATATATTAAAATGAGAGTTAAGAGAAATTATTTTAAAAAAAGAGCTCTTTAATTAGAGTATAATAAAAATACTTTATAGTGTTAAACTCTTAAGTTCCCAAAAATACTCAAGATTATTATATTTATTTCAGAATAAATTGGATCATGGTGAAGGTTGCCTATCTTCTGCACCACCTTGTGATATTGCAGGACTTCTTAAGCAGTTTTTTAGGGAATTGCCAAAGCCCATTCTTCCAGCTGATTTGCATGAAGCATTTTTTAAAGCTCAACGGTTAGGAACAGAGGAGAAGACTAAAGCTACATTGTTGCTCTCCTGTCTTATGAGTGACCACACAGTTAATATATTAAGATACTTCTTTAACTTTCTCAGGAATGTTTCTCTAAGGTAAGTGGTAATTAAAACTCTTAGGAAATAATAGTTTAATTTCCCAACTAGTTAAAGATTTACACTTGTAGATAAATTTCATTTGGAATGGAAATTTTTCTAAAAAATATTACATTATTTCTTTACTATGAGAAGTATATCTTGTATAATTTCTGAAACAGTGCATCAAATGATTTAATATTTCCTTGCTGTCTTAAAGCCATCATTATGAATGCCTTAACGGCTTATTGGTATTGATAGGATTCATTGTCCACTGAATAGCTTCTGATTATTGTGTTTTTAAAATGTTTGTATTTCACTTTTTGAATTTTTCTCCTCTCTCTACTCTCAGTGAATCTGCTTATTCTAGAGATAACAAGCTACCTTCTAATAACTCCAGTTTTTTATGTGTGAGTTTGAAAATCAGGTAGACATGTTCAACTTGTGTGGAAAAGCAAAGTGTGAACTCTAGGGTTAGCATGGTTTTTATGATATATATTTAAATATATAGCGACTATATATTAATATTTCTGGTTCTTTTATATGTTCAAGTCAGTCGTGTAGATGGGTAAAGGGTAAGTGTTTTGACTTGGATGTGACTGATAAAGTAAGAGATCTTCAAAATATGCTAAATATGTTTATCTTTGGCTCCATCTAATAAAACCTTTTTTCACTTAAGGTCCAGTGAGAATAAGATGGACAGCAGCAATCTTGCGGTAATATTTGCACCAAATCTTCTTCAGATAAGTGAAGGACATGAAAAGATGTCTGCTAACACAGAGAAAAAGCTACGATTACAGGCTGCAGTAATACAGACTTTCATTGATAATGCATCAGATATTGGTAAGATGTAGTTGCATTATTAAGGCACAGAATTTGTTTAAATGAGGGAGATCCCAGTTTCTTCCAAGTGAACTATGAAGACAAATTTTGGAAAGTTTGTATATTACTATCTAAACATTTTTGAGGAGGAGTGAAGGAAGGATAACAATTGTCTTACTTGTGAACATTTTCATTTAGGACATGTACCAGATTTTATTCTGGAAAAGATACCTGCTATGTTGGGTATTGATGGCCTCTGTGCTACTCCATCACTGGAAGGCTTTGAAGAAGGTGAATATGAAACTCCTGGTGAACATAAGAGAAAACGAAGACAAAGCGTAGGAGGTAAGTGGCAGTCCCATTTTCTGGCGGTACAGCAATTTGTTTTTATCTAAAATGCATTTGAACATAAAGAAGTATAAACTGTGGTATATGCCTTTTAATGCTTACAGCATAGTTGGAAAGATAGGACATATGCATATGAAAAGATAAAAGGACAACATAGTCTAATAATTAAGTGGCTGAATCTTTAGCACTAATATAAAATGTATTAAAAGGAGAAAAGTTCCCTTGGTTGTAATGATCAGGGACTTGTCAAAGAGGAGGACAAACTGAGCCTTCTTGAAGAAAGGGTAGAATCTAGGAGAATTGGTTGGAGAGTCAGAATACTTATATCCTATTCTAGATGAAAAGGATGCTATGAAGAAAGATTTGTGTTAGGAAGAAGTAAGCTATGTCTGTGTCTGTAAGTAAGTAGACCAGCGTGACTTGAGTGACGGATTCATTGTAAGGATTGGGGTGGTATAATGGTGAGCTTGATGCCAGGCAAAGAATTAGAATATCAACCTAGGTGTTAGTGAACCATTAAAAGTTTATGATTTGAGGCAGGACTTGATTAAAATGTTTTAGAAAATTAACTGATTTGAAGAATTGAGACTTGGAAGAAGGAAGATTGGTCAGAAATGTGTGTCAGTAATCCAAGTGTGAGATCGTTGTTTGAACTTGTTAGTGACATGAATTACTTAGGAGTGCAAACTAAATGATGAAGGAAATATTACCAAGGAAGAATCAAAAAGACCAAAAGTCCTATCATGGTGGAGTTGGTAATAAAACTTCTTATCTCCTTCTTGGTCAAGAAGACAAGAGGCCATTCGTTTTCCAATCGTGTTAGGAAATTTCTCGTCTTTTGAGTATCCAAACCAATTGTTATTAACTGTCCCATTCCTTTTTTAATCTTTTGTCTTATATGTTATTGCATTCTTGTGTTTGTTATTTACTTCCATTGTAGAGTCCTCTTATGTCTTATGTATTATTTTCCTAGGGCTACTGTAGGAAAGTACCACAAACTGAGTGGTTTAAAACAACAGAAATTTGTCTTAGTTCTGGAGGCTAGAAGTTTGAAAACAAGGTGTTGGCCGGGTGTCCGAAACCTGTAGGAGAGAATCCTTTCTCATAGCTTCCTAACTTCTAGTAGTGGCTGTCAGTCCTAGGCATTCCTTGACTTTGCAGCTGCATCACTCTAATCTCTGCCATTGTCTCCCACAATGGTGTTCTTCCTGGGTATTCCTCTGTGTCTGCATTTTCCTTTTATAGGGACATACTGAATTAGGGCCCACTCTAGTGGCCTCTTCTCAACTTGACCATATCTGTAAAGACACTAATTCTAAGTGTGGTCACATTCATAGGTACTGGGCGTTAGGGTTTAAACATCTGTTTTTGGAGGACACAATTTAACCCATAAAACTTTCCCAAATGTAGATATTTCTTAAACACGGATCATCTTTATTGTCCTCTTTCGCCTGGTGATCTCATTCACTCCTAGAGTTTCAGTTTTCACATCTAAATAGATTACTACCAGATCTCTATCACCGTTATCTCAAAAATATCAGTTCTACTTTACTAACAACCAGTCATACCTGCTTTTCCTTGGTGATTTAAGCTTAATGTTTTGAAATGACCATTTTCATCCTCTTTAAACTGGTTCTATATGAATTCCATTTTCTTTTAGCAGCACCTCCATTCCCTAGGCACTCAGTATTTAAACCATGGTCTTTGCCATCTATATTCACACAGTTTTCAGGTTCTATAAGATTCTATCTCTGCACTGTTTACTGTATCTTTACTGTAAGAATCTCCTTCTTGGTCTTTGTACCTGTCTTGAATCCACCCTACTTACTGGTGTTAAGGCTGACATTTTTAATGTATAACTCTACTCAAGTATCTCTCACCTTCATAAACTTTCATTGATAATACTGATATATCTAGCTTGGTATTAAAGGTCTGTCATAGGATTGCTCTAGCTTACCTGTCTACTGTTTCCTGTCTTTCCTTTAAGCAACCTGTACTTTAGTCAAACTGTGCTATTTATTTATTGTTTTTCAGACACTTTCATTCTTTTGCTTATATTGTTTATTGATATGATGTTTTTACATCTCTCTACCTCTGCTGTTCAAATTGTATCTAGTTGTCAAAATTTAGGTTAAATGTCTTGTCGAGCAAGCTCTTCTCATTTTTTTTCCTCAGTGGGGAAATAATCTCTCTTCTGCTCTGACATTCTATAATATTTTAGGCTTTAAGAGTTGTTATATGCCTCATTTTTTTTCCTCAGTGGGGAAATAATCTCTCTTCTTCTCTGACATTCTATAATATTTTAGGCTTTAAGAGTTGTTATATGCAATACTCTGTGAAGGTAGAAACCATATTTTATACATCACTGTACCAACCCAGTGGTTTTTACTGAATAGGCATAAACTTTTGAATGAATACATTAGATTGAGTTATTAATATTTGGCCTAAACTCAGAGATACTTTATTTATTTGAACACATTAGGATAGCATTTGTCAAACATCACTAAAATTCGTTGATTTCATTAGCAATTTGAAACTGTTAAGGAGCTTTAGGTCATCAGTGTTTATATTGTAGCTAGCCTTCTTTTTTTTCATCTCACTTTGAAATGCAAAAAAAAAAATCCATGTGTTTCATTCAATTGCATTGCTTTGAAAAATCTTGACTTTTTAAAAATTTGTGAAATACATATAACATAAAATTTGCTATCTTAACCTTTTTTAAGTGTATAGTTCAGAAATGTTAGGTATATTCACATTGTTGTGTAATCCTACAGAACTTGTACTTTTATTTTCATAAATATTTATTATATTAGTGAGTTACTCTAGCTTAGTTTTATGCCAGTTACAACAATTCACAACAATTGTATTGCCTCAGAATCTACACAGGATGTCATGGGTAAGTTCTTGTAACATAAGCAAAGTGGTTTAGTTTATTATACTTTTGCTATTCTTGCCAGTGTACATGAATATGTGTGTGTGCTCCTCCCTAATTGTCATTGTGCTAACAAATGTCTTTCATAGATGGTGGTGCAGTGCTTAGCTGATTAATATGATGCCCTTATTAGTGCAGTACTTCCTGAAATACCAGTAATAAACTCATGAGACTATTAAAGGGATCGAGGGGCCGGGTGCAGTGATTCATGCCTGTAATTCCAGCACTTTGGGAGGTGGAGGCAGGAGGATCCCTTGGGCCGAGGAGTTCGAGATCAGCTTGGGTAACCTAGCGAGACCTCATCTCTACCAAAAAAAAAAAAATTAGCCAGGCATGGTGATGTGTGCCTGTAGTCCCAGATACTCAGGTGGCTGAGGTGGAAGGATTGCTTAAGCCCAGGAGTTTGAGGTTACAGTGATCTATGATCATGCCACTGCACTCCAGCCTGAGTGACAGAGCAAGACCCCATCTCTTAAAAATAAAGGGATTGAGACATAGTTTTTCTCTTTCTCTAAATACGTAGTTTGAATCTTCAGTGTGGCCAATGATGCAATCAAAAGAAAAAAAAATGCCCATCAAAGAAGACCAGCAATAGGTTTCAGATAAAGATTTTGGCAAAATAGAAAAATGGGTATTATTCAGTCATCTTATATCTAATCATTATGGAAAGAATAAAGTTATTATAAATAGATATAAACACAGAGGCAAAAAAAAAGAGAGAGATGGTTTCAGAGAATAGAACGAACAGTTTGTCTTTTAATAGTCCTGATTTTGCTGTGCTGTCTTAATTGTATGTTTTCTACTGTGGCTGAGTCTGTTTGATGTTCAGTTATTTCTTCTTTCTTCTGCTCTGGCTCTCATTTCTCCTTTTTTCCTTTTTCTTTTGTCTCTTTTTCCTCTCCCATATTAACCTCCTTTATCTGCACAGGTGTCATAAAGTTTGTCTTCATTAGGCATTGCCTGCCAGTTAGAGCATTGTCCATCTCTAGCTCTTCATTGAGGTTTTCAATATTCTTCTCTGATTGGTACCTATTTCACTTGAGGGTGTAAGATTTCTCAATAATACATAAGTGGTTATTATTAAACTTATACATTTACATAACTATATTAAGTGGTATTTGGTGATTAATCTGTCTGAAAGGGGACTATTTTTGTGTGAAACTATTCCTGTTCAAGTCATAACAATTTACTTATAGCTAAATCAGGTGTATATATATTTTTTAGGCCTGTATTCTTCAGAATCCCTGACCACTTGGCTATTTCTTTCTTGGTATTTTTTTTCTCCCTTGTTTTTTGTAACACTGCTTGCTTTTTTTCCCCTCACCTCTTTGGCCATTTATTTTATCTCATTTTCTGGATTTTCTTTTTCCGAATACCTCTAAAATATCCCATTCTTTCATGCCTGACCTTCTTCTCATACTTTGCCCTTTTCTTAAATGGTCTCACTCACTCACATTTTTTAAAAAGCTACCATTTCTGGGCTGATGGCTCCCAGATTGGCTTCTCCAGCCCTGATCTTTCCACAGATGGATTTATATTCATTCAAGCGTCTCATAGGCCTGTCTAACTCTTCCTTGCATAATTTCCTTTTTCATTCGGTGGCACCATTGTCTACTCAGTCATCAAAATCAGAATTCTAGGTGGCCTTATCTGCTCTTTCCCCATCCCCACATCCCATTGATCACTTAAGTGTTGTCACCTTGATCTGTTAAATACCTTTATTCCTGCCTCCATTTCCACTGCTCCTGCTTCAGTTCAGACCATCATCTTTTGCTCCAAAAAGTAATGATTCCCTCTTCCCTACCCTTTCGGTACATTATGCATATTTGTATCATATTTCATTCTGTATTATACTCCCTTTTTAAAAGGGATATAGAAGTATAATTGGGGAATGGGGTAAAAATATATCCTTTAGTATTTCTTTATATTTTGAAATAATTCCTTAAATAACCTTAAATAACTTTAAAATTGTATAAGGTGATAAAAGATGTTAAAAGAAGACCACAAATATCAATATGTGAAAAATAGGTAAGTGTTAAGTTATAAATGATTATATATGCTTTGCATTTCAGATTTTGTGAGTGGAGCACTTAATAAATTTAAATCTAACAGAACACCCTCTATTACACCTCAACAGGAAAGAATTGGTAGGTATTTATTATATGTATCTATTTAAATGAAAATTTTTATAGTAGTCTACAAAAATAATTATAGTAATAATTACCTAACTTACTTTAGTTAATCAAATTTAGTTTAATCAAATCCAAATGTTATTTTCAATGGAGATGTGGTACTATATATACTATGTTTTGACATTGCTAATTACGTTGGATATAATGAACCCAACATTGTAGGTAAGAATTTTTTTTTAGTCTATTGTTACATCTTTAATCTTAATCATACTTTTCTATTGTTTGTAATTTAAATACTATTGGATGTGTGAAAATAGCTCAACCTCATTTCTGTTTTAGAACCATAAGTTTGTTTGTTCCAATTTTTTATCCTAATTTGCTTGTGGCTAAAATCATTCAGTTAATAATAAGAGACAGTATGAGCTTTTGTTTTCAGAGTGACTAAATGGATTGGTTAATATTCAGTTATGATTAAAAGCAAAAATGATATTTAGATCAGTTTTGTTTCAACTCCTTGACTATAATTTCTTCCCTACATTAATATGCTTTAATGTGTATCATATGCATCTTTTAGTCTATTTGGTTTAAGTTACTGCTGTTTCTTAATCTTAAGTCTTGCGTTTTTGCGAGACTTATTTTCATTTTAAATAATTGCAGAATTTTAATTTAGTTATATGACATAAAATTGATGACAATGTATCCCTGTTATTTTTTGGTTAGCTCTAAGTAATAGATTTATAAGAAGAAATTACATAAAGTTTTCGTATTTTATCAACTCTGCAGAAGAAACAACAAATTGGTTTTGTTTTTGGTATTTTTTTCAGCCCAGCTATCTGTATCACCAGTGATTCTTACACCAAATGCTAAACGTAAACTTCCAATAGATTCGTCTCATGGTTTCTCAAGTAAGAAAAGGAAGTCCATCAAGCACAATTTTAACTTTGAGCTATTGCCGAGTAATCTCTTCAGTAGCAGTTCTACACCAGTATCAGGTAGCAAATAAAATTTATATAAGTGGGTTGTAAACATTAACATGCCTATTCTAGGCAAAAGTTCCCTGCCTTTTAAAATAGACACTGGTTCAATATAATTAATTTGTGTGTGTGTGTGTGTGTGTGTGTGTGTGTTGTTTAATGGCCATGCCTTATTGAAATTTATGATAAATAACTCAGAGTGGGACTGGGCACAGTGACTTCACACCTGTAATCCCAGTGCTTTGGGAGGCCAAGGTGGGAGGATCACTTGAAGTTCAAGACCAGCTCTAGTAACATAGTGAGACCCCATCTCTACAAAAAATTTAAAAATTAGCTGGACATGGTGGAGCACGCCTGTAGTTCCAATTACTCAGAAGGCTGAGGTGAGAGGATTGCTTGAGCCCAGGAGTTTGAAGTTACAGTGAGCTATGATTGCACCACTGCACACTCCAGCCTGGACAACAGAGTGATACCCTGTCTCAAAGAAAGAAAGAAACAAAACCTCAGAGTGGTATTTTGGGCTTTTGTGGATAGCACTGATGCTGTTTTATTTGATTGGATATCCCGAATCCTACTTTAGTTACTTCTGATCTATAGCTATGGCTTTATTGCTATCTTCTGGTTGAGTCAAGGTTGCCAAAAGTTTGATCATCTCTGAATCCAGAGTGGGAGTGTTACCATTGCAGATTATGGTTTTGAGAATCGGAGTATTTTAAAGTTTTAAACGCAAGTACCTTTTATAAAAGCTTTAAAACTTTGTTTATATTCTTCCTTGTGGCATGGTTTCTAGACCTCTTACCAGCCCAGCTATTTTCTTCCAAATTAACTACAAGTTCCTAACGTGGCCAACCAAAGCCTTCAAAAATAATATAGTCTCATGCTAACTGAGAGACTAGATTTTTGTTAGTGTGGTTATAGGTTGAGTTGGCTGATCTTTCAGCATGTGCAAAATACAAGTGAGCTCATGTTAACCTTACGATCAACCAAAAATGAAATGAAATCCTAGTTAAGCCCAGGGTCCTCTGTCTCACGTTTATATATCTCACTTTTAGTTAAAATGTGAGTGATCTTTTAGATTTTTATTTTGTTGGTTTCAGATGGTGTTTCATTTTGAATTCGTTAGCTGAGTTATATGAGCTCTTCTTCCCAAAAGCCTCTCTTTTGTTTCTATTATTGAAAAAGTTTATACTTTCCTTGTTCATTCTTCTAAAAAGTTGAACAGTATCATAGGTTCTCTATGGCTCATTAAACTATAATGGTAAGAACTCTGAATCTTATGTCTGTAGCTCATTCAGTATTCTGAGGTTGGCGACTTAAACTCCTTTAAAGTAATGTAGTTGTTTTTTTTTTTTTTTTTAATATTTAAAAGCCTTTCCAATTTGGAGGACATTTTCCAAATGGCAAATGAGAATTATAGTTCTACCTGCCTTTGTTTATTTGCTTTATAGCATCTTCCTCAGGGAATGAACTTGTTGATTCCTTTTTAAAAAACGTAAAGGTTCAACAACAGTAATCCTATTATTTTTAACTCACCATTTTTCTTTGTCCCTACTTTCTCAGCCACAACTCAATAAATTCATTTGTAAAATTGAGAAAAGGCTGATTTCTAAGTTTAGATTGTAACAGTATGATGCTTTTTAAAGTATATAAAGGCAACAACATTAACCTACAGTCCATTGAGTATCTGTTAATTTTTTTCTTATATACATGATAAAGTTGCATCATTCTATATATTCTGACTGTGCTTCCTGTGACCACTACCCATTTTCAAAATGACTAGACTGCACCCCTGTAATAAAGCTACCTATGTTGCATTGGATATATTATATTGGCTTCCAAAATTTTCTTCAGCCAAATGCACCCAAAAGTCATTATAATGATTGTATTTTTTTCTGGGAGCTTTGTGAATTCTTTATCAATAACAATAGTGAATTGAGAGGGTTCTTATTTGTTGAGTATATACTGGGTATGATTAAAAAACATAAGCCAAATGTATATAGAGCCTTTGTTCATAATTATTTTACTTTTTTCATTATTTTTTTACTATAGTTGATTTCATGATATAAATGGTGTTGAATTGAGCTTCTGTTTTAAATACTAGTCTCATGGAACAAAACAGTGGCCAGGTGGTTAGGCATGTGTTATAGATAATTAGTTTTTGTCTGTTTTCCAAAAATATTGGGTAAATTACATTCCAGAGTCAGGTGGACAGCAGTTGGCTAGCAGGTATATCCTGGATACTCAGACTGCAACTTGTTTGTCTATAGCTTATTTTTGATAATAGTCTTAATATTATGTACCACATACTGTATCAGATGTGTATGTGTGTGTGTGTGTGTGTGTATATATATATGACAGTAATATTTATATTCATCATAGAAGTCCATTTTAAGAGCCTAAAGCCATTTACTAAGTGATAGGGCAAACTCAAGTCAAGTCTGTCTCCAAAGCTTTCTCTTCAATCTGCAACAGTGCCCACCCCTTCCTTGTATTATTAAAAGAATTTAAAGCAACACTCTAATGTGAAAGTAATGCTGAATCTGACCTTTAATTGACAACTCAAAAGTAAGGAATGGATACTTTTTTTAGTTGAGTTGGGCTATCTGACACCGGAAGTTTCTAACCAGAAATTGATTACTGTTGTTGCTTGGGGGTAGAAATTAAGGCTTTAAATCTAATTGCTGCTATTGCTATTTTACATTTTAAAAGGAAAATAAGTATGTATGGTATATTACATGTGCTTATTTTTATAGTTCACATTGATACAAGCTCAGAAGGGTCATCTCAGAGTTCATTCTCTCCTGTAGCCCTCAGTGGAAATCATTTGATCAGTACAGGTGTGCCAAGGAGAAGTAAAAGAATTGCAGGCAAAAAAGTTTGCAGGTAATTTATCCAGGATATTTTGTTTTCATTGGATATATATTTGGTGTATATATAGTTAGTAAAATATTTTATTTGTTCTATCAAGAATCATATTTGAATCATCAATTTTAAAAATTCCCTTTGCCTTTATAGTCTTATTAATCAAATATACACCAGAGAAAGATTCCTAATTTGAGTTCACTTTACTTGCCCAAAATCCTTTTATGTTGATGGTGTAGTTTTATAATGTCCTATTAGTTTAAAAATCATTAGTCTATTTCAAGGATTCCAACTTATAAGTGACTAAATAATATTTTTCATAAATGGATTATTTTTATATGCAAATACAATGTGTTCATAATATGGTACCTTGAAGTTTAACTGGTTTTAAAAAATTATTCTGCTCAATTTTTAGCAATATGGTTTGCTGTGGACTCTCAAATTTCATTTGTAAGAATTCCTCTGGTGTTTATACTATAAGCTGACATTTTTAATTTCACTCTTTTCAGGGTGGAATCAGGAAAAGCAGGCTGCTTCTCTCCTAAAATCAGTTGTAAAGAAAATGTTCGAAGATCTCTTCGTTTGAAATTTAGTCTAGGGAAAAACAGCAGAGATGTAGTAAGTGTCTTGCCATTTCACTAATCTGTTTATAATGCACAAAAGACACTCTTGACCCTGCCTCTCCTCCAGCTACTATCCCAGTCTCTTCTTCTCTTTATACCAAACTCTTATACTTGAGTTGGTATCTCTAGTTCCTCTTTTTCCATTCTGCTTCAATCAATTCCAGTCAGACTTTTCTCCCAATACTCCACAGAAACTGCTCTCATCAAGGTCACCCATGAATTCAATGTTGCTCAAACCAGTGGTCAAACATCAGTCCTTATTTGACTTGACCCGTCAACAGGGCTTGATACAGCTGATCACTTGCTCCTCTTTGGTCTTTAGTATACTTTCTTTCCTTGCTTCCTCACTGGCTACTTTCAAAATTCCCTGACATTGACGTGCCCAAAGCTTAGTACTTGGACTTCTCTTTTCTCTCTCCAGTCACTTAAGATGATCATCAGTATGTAAACATATACAGGTTTAGTTTCCCTTATCTAAAATGCCTGGGATCAGAAGTGTTTCAGATTTCAGATTTTTTTTTAGATTTTGGAATATTTGCATTATACTTACCAGTTCCGCATCCCTAATCTGAAATCTGAAATGCTATAATGAGCATTTTATTCGAGCAACATGTCAGTGCTCAAATAGTTTCAGATTTCAGAGCATTTTGGATTTTGGTTTTCCAGATATGGAATGCTCAACCTATATTTACTTAAAACTTCTGAACTTAAGTTCTCCAGCCCAAAATAGTCTCCTGAACAACTTTCCTATTTCTTAACATCTACCTATTTGACTTTCCTACTTAGATATCTAATTAAATAGGTAGCTCAAGTGTAACGTGTCCCAAACAGAGCTCCTGAGGTCCATCTCTTTGCTGCCACTGTCCACTACCCCACCCCACCCTCACCTCCTGCCACTAAAACTTCTAACTACAGTTTTCCTTATCTCAGTTATGGCAACTCATTCTTCTAGTCACTTAGGTCAAAAGCCAGGGTGGCATTCTTGATCCCTTACTTTCTCTTACACACCATCACGTCTAATCTGTTAGAGAATCCTGTCTAATTCTGCTTTCAGAGTATCTCCAAGCTGACCAATTTTTCACCAGTACTACTTTTCTTGCTTTTCTCTTAAGTTCTGTCATCTTTCAGCTGGATTACTGTAGTAAGCTCCTGCTAATAGGTCTACATTCCTCTATCCTTGCTACGTTACTGTAGCCAAAATTACACTATTAAAACCCAGGTTAAGTTATATCATTTCTCTGCTCAAAACCCTCCAATTTCATTCTGGATAAAAGCCAGAATTCTCACATAGACCTGCAAGGCTCCAGGTGATCTGCTCCCAGGCTGCCTCTCCAGTCCCTACTCCTGTCCCCATTACTCACTCTGCTCCATTCACTGTGACCTCCTTGCTGTTTGTGATCGTGCCAGACTTTGCTCCAGCCTCAGCAATTGTACTGGGTAATGTTCTTCCCCCTTAAATCTTCATGGCTCTTGCTTTTTTTGTTCTTTACTCGCAAATCATCTTCTGATCGATCATCCTATTTAAAATTACACCCCTACCCTTCACCCCTTCATATCCTTCTTACCCTGTTTTACTTTTCTCTTGTATGTTGTATTTATATAAAATGATTTATTGTCTATCTTGTTTTGGTCTAAGTCTCTCCATCTAAATAGAATGTAATAAGGGTAAGATTTTGATCTGGGATTTGCTTTTCGTGATGTGTGAACAGGTCCCGGCACAGAGTCAGCACAAAAGAAAATTTTTTTAATTAATAAATATCCAAGTATGTTTTATTTTAGATCATAAAATATGAACTAATTGCC